>NW_025721126.1:0-600000 GCF_922984935.1 Meles meles
TCAGGCCCCTGGCAACGGAAGGCTGAGCAAGCAGGCCCGGGCCCGGGCCCGGCTTTCGGGGCTGGCCCGGCCCCAGCGGCCGGCGCCAGGGAGGGGACCCCCGGAGGCTGAGGAGCGGGAGGCGTCGGCCTCCCCGGGGCCCGCCTCCCGGAGCTCCTCCTGGCGGTGCCGGAACGCGCCGACACGCGATCCCGGACAGGGCCCCGGGGGGGCGGCCCTGCGGCCCTCTGGTGCCCGAAGTGTGTTCGCCGGGCGTTTTCCGGCCAATTCTCACGAGCGTTCTGCCCAAATCGGGATCGATTTGGGCAGAACGCTCGTGAGAATTGGCCGGCGTTGGGCAGCCCTGGTCAGCGCCCAGGGCCGCGTGGAGCAGGGCCCTTTCTCGCTCGGGGCATGGCGCGGCCACCCGGAAAACGAGCCGCGACGATGGGGCGCGGCCGGCGGCCCCGGCGCCGGGGAGTTTTCCCCGAGCAGAGTGGATGGAGGCGCCGTGGCCGGGCGTCCGCCTCCGCCGTGGCGGGCGGCCGGGGCGCCCGTGGAGGGGGCTGGCCTCTGTGGGGGAACGGAGTGATCTCTCACTCCACGGCTGGGACGAAGCCGCGAAAGGTGCCGTGGTCGCCGGGACGGTCGGGGGGACTCGTGGCGCGGGACTCAGGGTTCCCCATGCGGAGGCCCCCAGGCTCAGGCCCCTGGCAACGGAAGGCTGAGCAAGCAGGCCCGGGCCCGGGCCCGGCTTTCGGGGCTGGCCCGGCCCCAGCGGCCGGCGCCAGGGAGGGGACCCCCGGAGGCTGAGGAGCGGGAGGCGTCGGCCTCCCCGGGGCCCGCCTCCCGGAGCTCCTCCTGGCGGTGCCGGAACGCGCCGACACGCGATCCCGGACAGGGCCCCGGGGGGTCGGCCCTGCGGCCCTCTGGTGCCCGAAGTGTGTTCGCCGGGCGTTTTCCGGCCAATTCTCACGAGCGTTCTGCCCAAATCGGGATCGATTTGGGCAGAACGCTCGTGAGAATTGGCCGGCGTTGGGCAGCCCTGGTCAGCGCCCAGGGCCGCGTGGAGCAGGGCCCTTTCTCGCTCGGGGCATGGCGCGGCCACCCGGAAAACGAGCCGCGACGATGGGGCGCGGCCGGCGGCCCCGGCGCCGGGGAGTTTTCCCCGAGCAGAGTGGATGGAGGCGCCGTGGCCGGGCGTCCGCCTCCGCCGTGGCGGGCGGCCGGGGCGCCCGTGGAGGGGGCTGGCCTCTGTGGGGGAACGGAGTGATCTCTCACTCCACGGCTGGGACGAAGCCGCGAAAGGTGCCGTGGTCGCCGGGACGGTCGGGGGGACTCGTGGCGCGGGACTCAGGGTTCCCCATGCGGAGGCCCCCAGGCTCAGGCCCCTGGCAACGGAAGGCTGAGCAAGCAGGCCCGGGCCCGGGCCCGGCTTTCGGGGCTGGCCCGGCCCCAGCAGCCGGCGCCAGGGAGGGGACCCCCGGAGGCTGAGGAGCGGGAGGCGTCGGCCTCCCCGGGGCCCGCCTCCCGGAGCTCCTCCTGGCGGTGCTGGAACGCGCCGAGACGCGATCCCGGACAGGGCCCCGGGGGGGCGGCCCTGCGGCCCTCTGGTGCCCGAAGTTGTTCGCCGGGCGTTTTCCGGCCAATTCTCACGAGCGTTCTGCCCAAATCGGGATCGATTTGGGCAGAACGCTCGTGAGAATTGGCCGGCGTTGGGCAGCCCTGGTCAGCGCCCAGGGCCGCGTGGAGCAGGGCCCTTTCTCGCTCGGGGCATGGCGCGGCCACCCGGAAAACGAGCCGCGACGATGGGGCGCGGCCGGCGGCCCTGGCGCCGGGGAGTTTTCCCCGAGCAGATTGGATGGAGGCGCCATGGCCGGGCGTCCGCTTCCGCCATGGCGGGCGGCCGGGGCGCCCGTGGAGAGGGCTGGCCTCTGTGGGGGAACGGAGTGATCTCTCACTCCACGGCTGGGACGAAGCCGCGAAAGGTGCCGTGGTCGCCGGGACGGTCGGGGGGACTCGTGGCGCGGGACTCAGGGTTCCCCATGCGGAGGCCCCCAGGCTCAGGCCCCTGGCAACGGAAGGCTGAGCAAGCAGTCCCGGGCCCGGGCCCGGCTTTCGGGGCTGGCCCGGCCCCAGCGGCCGGCGCCAGGGAGGGGACCCCCGGAGGCTGAGGAGCGGGAGGCGTCGGCCTCCCCGGGGCCCGCCTCCCGGAGCTCCTCCTGGCGGTGCCGGAACGCGCCGACACGCGATCCCGGACAGGGCCCCGGGGGGGCGGCCCTGCGGCCCTCTGGTGCCCGAAGTGTGTTCGCCGGGCGTTTTCCGGCCAATTCTCACGAGCGTTCTGCCCAAATCGATCCCGATTTGGGCAGAACGCTCGTGAGAATTGGCCGGCGTTGGGCAGCCCTGGTCAGCGCCCAGTTCCGCGTGGAGCAAGGCCCTTTCTCGCTCGGGGCATGTCGCGGCCGCCCGGAAAACGAGCCGCGACGATGGGGCGCGGCCAGCAGCCGCGGCGCCGGGGAGTTTTCCCCGAGCAGAGTGGATGGAGGCGCCGTGGCCGGGCGTCCGCCTCCGCCGTGGCGGGCGGCCGGGGAGCCCCTGGAGGGCGCTGGCCTCTGTGGGGAAACGGTCTGGTCTCTCACTCCGCGGCTAGGACGAAGCCGCGAAAGGTGCCGTTGTGGCCGGGACGGTCGGGGGACTTGTGGCGCGGGACTCAGGGTTCCCCATGCGGAGGCCCCCAGGCTCAGGCCCCTGGCAACGGAAGGCTGAGCAAGCAGGCCCGGGCCCGGGCCCGGCTTTCGGGGCTGGCCCGGCCCCAGCGGCCGGCGCCAGGGAGGGGACCCCCGGAGGCTGAGGAGCGGGAGGCGTCGGCCTCCCCGGGGCCCGCCTCCCGGAGCTCCTCCTGGCGGTGCCGGAACGCGCCGACACGCGATCCCGGACAGGGCCCCGGGGGGGCGGCCCTGCGGCCCTCTGGTGCCCGAAGTGTGTTCGCCGGGCGTTTTCCGGCCAATTCTCACGAGCGTTCTGCCCAAATCGGGATCGATTTGGGCAGAACGCTCGTGAGAATTGGCCGGCGTTGGGCAGCCCTGGTCAGCGCCCAGGGCCGCGTGGAGCAGGGCCCTTTCTCGCTCGGGGCATGGCGCGGCCACCCGGAAAACGAGCCGCGACGGTGGGGCGCGGCCGGCGGCCCCGGCGCCGGGGAGTTTTCCCCGAGCAGAGTGGATGGAGGCGCTGTGGCCGGGCGTCCGCCTCCGCCGTGGCGGGCGGCCGGGGCGCCCGTGGAGGGGGCTGGCCTCTGTGGGGGAACGGAGTGATCTCTCACTCCACGGCTGGGACGAAGCCGCGAAAGGTGCCGTGGTCGCCGGGACGGTCGGGGGGACTCGTGGCGCGGGACTCAGGGTTCCCCATGCGGAGGCCCCCAGGCTCAGGCCCCTGGCAACGGAAGGCTGAGCAAGCAGGCCCGGGCCCGGGCCCGGCTTTCGGGGCTGGCCCGGCCCCAGCGGCCGGCGCCAGGGAGGGGACCCCCGGAGGCTGAGGAGCGGGAGGCGTCGGCCTCCCCGGGGCCCGCCTCCCGGAGCTCCTCCTGGCGGTGCCGGAACGCGCCGACACGCGATCCCGGACAGGGCCCCGGGGGGGCGGCCCTGCGGCCCTCTGGTGCCCGAAGTGTGTTCGCCGGGCGTTTTCCGGCCAATTCTCACGAGCGTTCTGCCCAAATCGGGATCGATTTGGGCAGAACGCTCGTGAGAATTGGCCGGCGTTGGGCAGCCCCGGTCAGCGCCCAGGGCCGCGTGGAGCAGGGCCCTTTCTCGCTCGGGGCATGGCGCGGCCACCCGGAAAACGAGCCGCGACGATGGGGCGCGGCCGGCGGCCCTGGCGCCGGGGAGTTTTCCCCGAGCAGAGTGGATGGAGGCGCCATGGCCGGGCGTCCGCTTCCGCAATGGCGGGCGGCCGGGGCGCCCGTGGAGAGGGCTGGCCTCTGTGGGGGAACGGAGTGATCTCTCACTCCACGGCTGGGACGAAGCCGCGAAAGGTGCCGTGGTCGCCGGGACGGTCGGGGGGACTCGTGGCGCGGGACTCAGGGTTCCCCATGCGGAGGCCCCCAGGCTCAGGCCCCTGGCAACGGAAGGCTGAGCAAGCAGTCCCGGGCCCGGGCCCGGCTTTCGGGGCTGGCCCGGCCCCAGCGGCCGGCGCCAGGGAGGGGACCCCCGGAGGCTGAGGAGCGGGAGGCGTCGGCCTCCCCGGGGCCCGCCTCCCGGAGCTCCTCCTGGCGGTGCCGGAACGCGCCGACACGCGATCCCGGACAGGGCCCCGGGGGGGCGGCCCTGCGGCCCTCTGGTGCCCGAAGTGTGTTCGCCGGGCGTTTTCCGGCCAATTCTCACGAGCGTTCTGCCCAAATCGATCCCGATTTGGGCAGAACGCTCGTGAGAATTGGCCGGCGTTGGGCAGCCCTGGTCAGCGCCCAGTTCCGCGTGGAGCAAGGCCCTTTCTCGCTCGGGGCATGTCGCGGCCGCCCGGAAAACGAGCCGCGACGATGGGGCGCGGCCAGCAGCCGCGGCGCTGGGGAGTTTTCCCCGAGCAGAGTGGATGGAGGCGCCGTGGCCGGGCGTCCGCCTCCGCCGTGGCGGGCGGCCGGGGAGCCCCTGGAGGGCGCTGGCCTCTGTGGGGAAACGGTCTGGTCTCTCACTCCGCGGCTAGGACGAAGCCGCGAAAGGTGCCGTTGTGGCCGGGACGGTCGGGGGACTTGTGGCGCGGGACTCAGGGTTCCCCATGCGGAGGCCCCCAGGCTCAGGCCCCTGGCAACGGAAGGCTGAGCAAGCAGGCCCGGGCCCGGGCCCGGATTTCGGGGCTGGCCCGGCCCCAGCGGCCGGCGCCAGGGAGGGGACCCCCGGAGGCTGAGGAGCGGGAGGCGTCGGCCTCCCCGGGGCCCGCCTCCCGGAGCTCCTCCTGGCGGTGCCGGAACGCGCCGACACGCGATCCCGGACAGGGCCCCGGGGGGGCGGCCCTGCGGCCCTCTGGTGCCCGAAGTGTGTTCGCCGGGCGTTTTCCGGCCAATTCTCACGAGCGTTCTGCCCAAATCGATCCCGATTTGGGCAGAACGCTCGTGAGAATTGGCCGGCGTTGGGCAGCCCTGGTCAGCGCCCAGTTCCGCGTGGAGCAAGGCCCTTTCTCGCTCGGGGCATGTCGCGGCCGCCCGGAAAACGAGCCGCGACGATGGGGCGCGGCCAGCAGCCGCGGCGCCGGGGAGTTTTCCCCGAGCAGAGTGGATGGAGGCGCCGTGGCCGGGCGTCCGCCTCCGCCGTGGCGGGCGGCCGGGGAGCCCCTGGAGGGCGCTGGCCTCTGTGGGGAAACGGTCTGGTCTCTCACTCCGCGGCTAGGACGAAGCCGCGAAAGGTGCCGTTGTGGCCGGGACGGTCGGGGGACTTGTGGCGCGGGACTCAGGGTTCCCCATGCGGAGGCCCCCAGGCTCAGGCCCCTGGCAACGGAAGGCTGAGCAAGCAGGCCCGGGCCCGGGCCCGGATTTCGGGGCTGGCCCGGCCCCAGCGGCCGGCGCCAGGGAGGGGACCCCCGGAGGCTGAGGAGCGGGAGGCGTCGGCCTCCCCGGGGCCCGCCTCCCGGAGCTCCTCCTGGCGGTGCCGGAACGCGACGACACGCGATCCCGGACAGGGCCCCGGGGGGGCGGCCCTGCGGCCCCCTGGTGCCCGAAGTGTGTTCGCCGGGCGTTTTCCGGCCAATTCTCACGAGCGTTCTGCCCAAATCGGGATCGATTTGGGCAGAACGCTCGTGAGAATTGGCCGGTGTTGGGCAGCCCTGGTCAGCGCCCAGGGCCGCGTGGAGCAGGGCCCTTTCTCGCTCGGGGCATGGCGCGGCCACCCGGAAAACGAGCCGCGACGATGGGGCGCGGCCGGCGGCCCCGGCGCCGGGGAGTTTTCCCCGAGCAGAGTGGATGGAGGCGCCGTGGCCGGGCGTCCGCCTCCGCCGTGGCGGGCGGCCGGGGCGCCCGTGGAGGGGGCTGGCCTCTGTGGGGGAACGGAGTGATCTCTCACTCCACGGCTGGGACGAAGCCGCGAAAGGTGCCGTGGTCGCCGGGACGGTCGGGGGGACTCGTGGCGCGGGACTCAGGGTTCCCCATGCGGAGGCCCCAGGGCTCAGGCCCCTGGCAACGGAAGGCTGAGCAAGCAGGCCCGGGCCTGGGCCCGGCTTTCGAGGCTGGCCCGGCCCCAGCGGCCGGCGCCAGGGAGGGGACCCCCGGAGGCTGAGGAGCGGGAGGCGTCGGCCTCCCCGGGGCCCGCCTCCCGGAGCTCCTCCTGGCGGTGCCGGAACGCGCCGACCCGCGATCCCGGACAGGGCCCCGGGGGGGCGGCCCTGCGGCCCTCTGGTGCCCGAAGTGTGTTCGCCGGGCGTTTTCCGGCCAATTCTCACGAGCGTTCTGCCCAAATCGGGATCGATTTGGGCAGAACGCTCGTGAGAATTGGCCGGCGTTGGGCAGCCCTGGTCAGCGCCCAGGGCCGCGTGGAGCAGGGCCCTTTCTCGCTCGGGGCATGGCGCGGCCACCCGGAAAACGAGCCGCGACGGTGGGGCGCGGCCGGCGGCCCCGGCGCCGGGGAGTTTTCCCCGAGCAGAGTGGATGGAGGCGCTGTGGCCGGGCGTCCGCCTCCGCCGTGGCGGGCGGCCGGGGCGCCCGTGGAGGGGGCTGGCCTCTGTGGGGGAACGGAGTGATCTCTCACTCCACGGCTGGGACGAAGCCGCGAAAGGTGCCGTGGTCGCCGGGACGGTCGGGGGGACTCGTGGCGCGGGACTCAGGGTTCCCCATGCGGAGGCCCCCAGGCTCAGGCCCCTGGCAACGGAAGGCTGAGCAAGCAGGCCCGGGCCCGGGCCCGGCTTTCGGGGCTGGCCCGGCCCCAGCGGCCGGCGCCAGGGAGGGGACCCCCGGAGGCTGAGGAGCGGGAGGCGTCGGCCTCCCCGGGGCCCGCCTCCCGGAGCTCCTCCTGGCGGTGCCGGAACGCGCCGACACGCGATCCCGGACAGGGCCCCGGGGGGGCGGCCCTGCGGCCCTCTGGTGCCCGAAGTGTGTTCGCCGGGCGTTTTCCGGCCAATTCTCACGAGCGTTCTGCCCAAATCGGGATCGATTTGGGCAGAACGCTCGTGAGAATTGGCCGGCGTTGGGCAGCCCCGGTCAGCGCCCAGGGCCGCGTGGAGCAGGGCCCTTTCTCGCTCGGGGCATGGCGCGGCCACCCGGAAAACGAGCCGCGACGATGGGGCGCGGCCGGCGGCCCTGGCGCCGGGGAGTTTTCCCCGAGCAGAGTGGATGGAGGCGCCATGGCCGGGCGTACGCTTCCGCCATGGCGGGCGGCCGGGGCGCCCGTGGAGAGGGCTGGCCTCTGTGGGGGAACGGAGTGATCTCTCACTCCACGGCTGGGACGAAGCCGCGAAAGGTGCCGTGGTCGCCGGGACGGTCGGGGGGACTCGTGGCGCGGGACTCAGGGTTCCCCATGCGGAGGCCCCCAGGCTCAGGCCCCTGGCAACGGAAGGCTGAGCAAGCAGGCCCGGGCCCGGGCCCGGCTTTCGGGGCTGGCCCGGCCCCAGCGGCCGGCGCCAGGGAGGGGACCCCCGGAGGCTGAGGAGCGGGAGGCGTCGGCCTCCCCGGGGCCCGCCTCCCGGAGCTCCTCCTGGCGGTGCCGGAACGCGCCGACACGCGATCCCGGACAGGGCCCCGGGGGGTCGGCCCTGCGGCCCTCTGGTGCCCGAAGTGTGTTCGCCGGGCGTTTTCCGGCCAATTCTCACGAGCGTTCTGCCCAAATCGGGATCGATTTGGGCAGAACGCTCGTGAGAATTGGCCGGCGTTGGGCAGCCCTGGTCAGCGCCCAGGGCCGCGTGGAGCAGGGCCCTTTCTCGCTCGGGGCATGGCGCGGCCACCCGGAAAACGAGCCGCGACGATGGGGCGCGGCCGGCGGCCCCGGCGCCGGGGAGTTTTCCCCGAGCAGAGTGGATGGAGGCGCCGTGGCCGGGCGTCCGCCTCCGCCGTGGCGGGCGGCCGGGGCGCCCGTGGAGGGGGCTGGCCTCTGTGGGGGAACGGAGTGATCTCTCACTCCACGGCTGGGACGAAGCCGCGAAAGGTGCCGTGGTCGCCGGGACGGTCGGGGGGACTCGTGGCGCGGGACTCAGGGTTCCCCATGCGGAGGCCCCCAGGCTCAGGCCCCTGGCAACGGAAGGCTGAGCAAGCAGGCCCGGGCCCGGGCCCGGCTTTCGGGGCTGGCCCGGCCCCAGCAGCCGGCGCCAGGGAGGGGACCCCCGGAGGCTGAGGAGCGGGAGGCGTCGGCCTCCCCGGGGCCCGCCTCCCGGAGCTCCTCCTGGCGGTGCTGGAACGCGCCGAGACGCGATCCCGGACAGGGCCCCGGGGGGGCGGCCCTGCGGCCCTCTGGTGCCCGAAGTTGTTCGCCGGGCGTTTTCCGGCCAATTCTCACGAGCGTTCTGCCCAAATCGGGATCGATTTGGGCAGAACGCTCGTGAGAATTGGCCGGCGTTGGGCAGCCCTGGTCAGCGCCCAGGGCCGCGTGGAGCAGGGCCCTTTCTCGCTCGGGGCATGGCGCGGCCACCCGGAAAACGAGCCGCGACGATGGGGCGCGGCCGGCGGCCCTGGCGCCGGGGAGTTTTCCCCGAGCAGATTGGATGGAGGCGCCATGGCCGGGCGTCCGCTTCCGCCATGGCGGGCGGCCGGGGCGCCCGTGGAGAGGGCTGGCCTCTGTGGGGGAACGGAGTGATCTCTCACTCCACGGCTGGGACGAAGCCGCGAAAGGTGCCGTGGTCGCCGGGACGGTCGGGGGGACTCGTGGCGCGGGACTCAGGGTTCCCCATGCGGAGGCCCCCAGGCTCAGGCCCCTGGCAACGGAAGGCTGAGCAAGCAGTCCCGGGCCCGGGCCCGGCTTTCGGGGCTGGCCCGGCCCCAGCGGCCGGCGCCAGGGAGGGGACCCCCGGAGGCTGAGGAGCGGGAGGCGTCGGCCTCCCCGGGGCCCGCCTCCCGGAGCTCCTCCTGGCGGTGCCGGAACGCGCCGACACGCGATCCCGGACAGGGCCCCGGGGGGGCGGCCCTGCGGCCCTCTGGTGCCCGAAGTGTGTTCGCCGGGCGTTTTCCGGCCAATTCTCACGAGCGTTCTGCCCAAATCGATCCCGATTTGGGCAGAACGCTCGTGAGAATTGGCCGGCGTTGGGCAGCCCTGGTCAGCGCCCAGTTCCGCGTGGAGCAAGGCCCTTTCTCGCTCGGGGCATGTCGCGGCCGCCCGGAAAACGAGCCGCGACGATGGGGCGCGGCCAGCAGCCGCGGCGCCGGGGAGTTTTCCCCGAGCAGAGTGGATGGAGGCGCCGTGGCCGGGCGTCCGCCTCCGCCGTGGCGGGCGGCCGGGGAGCCCCTGGAGGGCGCTGGCCTCTGTGGGGAAACGGTCTGGTCTCTCACTCCGCGGCTAGGACGAAGCCGCGAAAGGTGCCGTTGTGGCCGGGACGGTCGGGGGACTTGTGGCGCGGGACTCAGGGTTCCCCATGCGGAGGCCCCCAGGCTCAGGCCCCTGGCAACGGAAGGCTGAGCAAGCAGGCCCGGGCCCGGGCCCGGCTTTCGGGGCTGGCCCGGCCCCAGCGGCCGGCGCCAGGGAGGGGACCCCCGGAGGCTGAGGAGCGGGAGGCGTCGGCCTCCCCGGGGCCCGCCTCCCGGAGCTCCTCCTGGCGGTGCCGGAACGCGCCGACACGCGATCCCGGACAGGGCCCCGGGGGGGCGGCCCTGCGGCCCTCTGGTGCCCGAAGTGTGTTCGCCGGGCGTTTTCCGGCCAATTCTCACGAGCGTTCTGCCCAAATCGGGATCGATTTGGGCAGAACGCTCGTGAGAATTGGCCGGCGTTGGGCAGCCCTGGTCAGCGCCCAGGGCCGCGTGGAGCAGGGCCCTTTCTCGCTCGGGGCATGGCGCGGCCACCCGGAAAACGAGCCGCGACGGTGGGGCGCGGCCGGCGGCCCCGGCGCCGGGGAGTTTTCCCCGAGCAGAGTGGATGGAGGCGCTGTGGCCGGGCGTCCGCCTCCGCCGTGGCGGGCGGCCGGGGCGCCCGTGGAGGGGGCTGGCCTCTGTGGGGGAACGGAGTGATCTCTCACTCCACGGCTGGGACGAAGCCGCGAAAGGTGCCGTGGTCGCCGGGACGGTCGGGGGGACTCGTGGCGCGGGACTCAGGGTTCCCCATGCGGAGGCCCCCAGGCTCAGGCCCCTGGCAACGGAAGGCTGAGCAAGCAGGCCCGGGCCCGGGCCCGGCTTTCGGGGCTGGCCCGGCCCCAGCGGCCGGCGCCAGGGAGGGGACCCCCGGAGGCTGAGGAGCGGGAGGCGTCGGCCTCCCCGGGGCCCGCCTCCCGGAGCTCCTCCTGGCGGTGCCGGAACGCGCCGACACGCGATCCCGGACAGGGCCCCGGGGGGGCGGCCCTGCGGCCCTCTGGTGCCCGAAGTGTGTTCGCCGGGCGTTTTCCGGCCAATTCTCACGAGCGTTCTGCCCAAATCGGGATCGATTTGGGCAGAACGCTCGTGAGAATTGGCCGGCGTTGGGCAGCCCCGGTCAGCGCCCAGGGCCGCGTGGAGCAGGGCCCTTTCTCGCTCGGGGCATGGCGCGGCCACCCGGAAAACGAGCCGCGACGATGGGGCGCGGCCGGCGGCCCTGGCGCCGGGGAGTTTTCCCCGAGCAGAGTGGATGGAGGCGCCATGGCCGGGCGTCCGCTTCCGCAATGGCGGGCGGCCGGGGCGCCCGTGGAGAGGGCTGGCCTCTGTGGGGGAACGGAGTGATCTCTCACTCCACGGCTGGGACGAAGCCGCGAAAGGTGCCGTGGTCGCCGGGACGGTCGGGGGGACTCGTGGCGCGGGACTCAGGGTTCCCCATGCGGAGGCCCCCAGGCTCAGGCCCCTGGCAACGGAAGGCTGAGCAAGCAGTCCCGGGCCCGGGCCCGGCTTTCGGGGCTGGCCCGGCCCCAGCGGCCGGCGCCAGGGAGGGGACCCCCGGAGGCTGAGGAGCGGGAGGCGTCGGCCTCCCCGGGGCCCGCCTCCCGGAGCTCCTCCTGGCGGTGCCGGAACGCGCCGACACGCGATCCCGGACAGGGCCCCGGGGGGGCGGCCCTGCGGCCCTCTGGTGCCCGAAGTGTGTTCGCCGGGCGTTTTCCGGCCAATTCTCACGAGCGTTCTGCCCAAATCGATCCCGATTTGGGCAGAACGCTCGTGAGAATTGGCCGGCGTTGGGCAGCCCTGGTCAGCGCCCAGTTCCGCGTGGAGCAAGGCCCTTTCTCGCTCGGGGCATGTCGCGGCCGCCCGGAAAACGAGCCGCGACGATGGGGCGCGGCCAGCAGCCGCGGCGCTGGGGAGTTTTCCCCGAGCAGAGTGGATGGAGGCGCCGTGGCCGGGCGTCCGCCTCCGCCGTGGCGGGCGGCCGGGGAGCCCCTGGAGGGCGCTGGCCTCTGTGGGGAAACGGTCTGGTCTCTCACTCCGCGGCTAGGACGAAGCCGCGAAAGGTGCCGTTGTGGCCGGGACGGTCGGGGGACTTGTGGCGCGGGACTCAGGG
The DNA here is from genome assembly GCF_922984935.1 of Meles meles. Classification (NCBI taxonomy): domain Eukaryota; kingdom Metazoa; phylum Chordata; class Mammalia; order Carnivora; family Mustelidae; genus Meles; species Meles meles. The sequence continues at coordinate 11,547 of NW_025721126.1, forward strand.
TTCCCCATGCGGAGGCCCCCAGGCTCAGGCCCCTGGCAACGGAAGGCTGAGCAAGCAGGCCCGGGCCCGGGCCCGGATTTCGGGGCTGGCCCGGCCCCAGCGGCCGGCGCCAGGGAGGGGACCCCCGGAGGCTGAGGAGCGGGAGGCGTCGGCCTCCCCGGGGCCCGCCTCCCGGAGCTCCTCCTGGCGGTGCCGGAACGCGCCGACACGCGATCCCGGACAGGGCCCCGGGGGGGCGGCCCTGCGGCCCTCTGGTGCCCGAAGTGTGTTCGCCGGGCGTTTTCCGGCCAATTCTCACGAGCGTTCTGCCCAAATCGATCCCGATTTGGGCAGAACGCTCGTGAGAATTGGCCGGCGTTGGGCAGCCCTGGTCAGCGCCCAGTTCCGCGTGGAGCAAGGCCCTTTCTCGCTCGGGGCATGTCGCGGCCGCCCGGAAAACGAGCCGCGACGATGGGGCGCGGCCAGCAGCCGCGGCGCCGGGGAGTTTTCCCCGAGCAGAGTGGATGGAGGCGCCGTGGCCGGGCGTCCGCCTCCGCCGTGGCGGGCGGCCGGGGAGCCCCTGGAGGGCGCTGGCCTCTGTGGGGAAACGGTCTGGTCTCTCACTCCGCGGCTAGGACGAAGCCGCGAAAGGTGCCGTTGTGGCCGGGACGGTCGGGGGACTTGTGGCGCGGGACTCAGGGTTCCCCATGCGGAGGCCCCCAGGCTCAGGCCCCTGGCAACGGAAGGCTGAGCAAGCAGGCCCGGGCCCGGGCCCGGATTTCGGGGCTGGCCCGGCCCCAGCGGCCGGCGCCAGGGAGGGGACCCCCGGAGGCTGAGGAGCGGGAGGCGTCGGCCTCCCCGGGGCCCGCCTCCCGGAGCTCCTCCTGGCGGTGCCGGAACGCGACGACACGCGATCCCGGACAGGGCCCCGGGGGGGCGGCCCTGCGGCCCCCTGGTGCCCGAAGTGTGTTCGCCGGGCGTTTTCCGGCCAATTCTCACGAGCGTTCTGCCCAAATCGGGATCGATTTGGGCAGAACGCTCGTGAGAATTGGCCGGTGTTGGGCAGCCCTGGTCAGCGCCCAGGGCCGCGTGGAGCAGGGCCCTTTCTCGCTCGGGGCATGGCGCGGCCACCCGGAAAACGAGCCGCGACGATGGGGCGCGGCCGGCGGCCCCGGCGCCGGGGAGTTTTCCCCGAGCAGAGTGGATGGAGGCGCCGTGGCCGGGCGTCCGCCTCCGCCGTGGCGGGCGGCCGGGGCGCCCGTGGAGGGGGCTGGCCTCTGTGGGGGAACGGAGTGATCTCTCACTCCACGGCTGGGACGAAGCCGCGAAAGGTGCCGTGGTCGCCGGGACGGTCGGGGGGACTCGTGGCGCGGGACTCAGGGTTCCCCATGCGGAGGCCCCAGGGCTCAGGCCCCTGGCAACGGAAGGCTGAGCAAGCAGGCCCGGGCCTGGGCCCGGCTTTCGGGGCTGGCCCGGCCCCAGCGGCCGGCGCCAGGGAGGGGACCCCCGGAGGCTGAGGAGCGGGAGGCGTCGGCCTCCCCGGGGCCCGCCTCCCGGAGCTCCTCCTGGCGGTGCCGGAACGCGCCGACCCGCGATCCCGGACAGGGCCCCGGGGGGGCGGCCCTGCGGCCCTCTGGTGCCCGAAGTGTGTTCGCCGGGCGTTTTCCGGCCAATTCTCACGAGCGTTCTGCCCAAATCGGGATCGATTTGGGCAGAACGCTCGTGAGAATTGGCCGGCGTTGGGCAGCCCTGGTCAGCGCCCAGGGCCGCGTGGAGCAGGGCCCTTTCTCGCTCGGGGCATGGCGCGGCCACCCGGAAAACGAGCCGCGACGGTGGGGCGCGGCCGGCGGCCCCGGCGCCGGGGAGTTTTCCCCGAGCAGAGTGGATGGAGGCGCTGTGGCCGGGCGTCCGCCTCCGCCGTGGCGGGCGGCCGGGGCGCCCGTGGAGGGGGCTGGCCTCTGTGGGGGAACGGAGTGATCTCTCACTCCACGGCTGGGACGAAGCCGCGAAAGGTGCCGTGGTCGCCGGGACGGTCGGGGGGACTCGTGGCGCGGGACTCAGGGTTCCCCATGCGGAGGCCCCCAGGCTCAGGCCCCTGGCAACGGAAGGCTGAGCAAGCAGGCCCGGGCCCGGGCCCGGCTTTCGGGGCTGGCCCGGCCCCAGCGGCCGGCGCCAGGGAGGGGACCCCCGGAGGCTGAGGAGCGGGAGGCGTCGGCCTCCCCGGGGCCCGCCTCCCGGAGCTCCTCCTGGCGGTGCCGGAACGCGCCGACACGCGATCCCGGACAGGGCCCCGGGGGGGCGGCCCTGCGGCCCTCTGGTGCCCGAAGTGTGTTCGCCGGGCGTTTTCCGGCCAATTCTCACGAGCGTTCTGCCCAAATCGGGATCGATTTGGGCAGAACGCTCGTGAGAATTGGCCGGCGTTGGGCAGCCCCGGTCAGCGCCCAGGGCCGCGTGGAGCAGGGCCCTTTCTCGCTCGGGGCATGGCGCGGCCACCCGGAAAACGAGCCGCGACGATGGGGCGCGGCCGGCGGCCCTGGCGCCGGGGAGTTTTCCCCGAGCAGAGTGGATGGAGGCGCCATGGCCGGGCGTACGCTTCCGCCATGGCGGGCGGCCGGGGCGCCCGTGGAGAGGGCTGGCCTCTGTGGGGGAACGGAGTGATCTCTCACTCCACGGCTGGGACGAAGCCGCGAAAGGTGCCGTGGTCGCCGGGACGGTCGGGGGGACTCGTGGCGCGGGACTCAGGGTTCCCCATGCGGAGGCCCCCAGGCTCAGGCCCCTGGCAACGGAAGGCTGAGCAAGCAGTCCCGGGCCCGGGCCCGGCTTTCGGGGCTGGCCCGGCCCCAGCGGCCGGCGCCAGGGAGGGGACCCCCGGAGGCTGAGGAGCGGGAGGCTTCGGCCTCCCCGGGGCCCGCCTCCCGGAGCTCCTCCTGGCGGTGCCGGAACGCGCCGACACGCGATCCCGGACAGGGCCCCGGGGGGGCGGCCCTGCGGCCCTCTGGTGCCCGAAGTGTGTTCGCCGGGCGTTTTCCGGCCAATTCTCACGAGCGTTCTGCCCAAATCGATCCCGATTTGGGCAGAACGCTCGTGAGAATTGGCCGGCGTTGGGCAGCCCTGGTCAGCGCCCAGTTCCGCGTGGAGCAAGGCCCTTTCTCGCTCGGGGCATGTCGCGGCCGCCCGGAAAACGAGCCGCGACGATGGGGCGCGGCCAGCAGCCGCGGCGCCGGGGAGTTTTCCCCGAGCAGAGTGGATGGAGGCGCCGTGGCCGGGCGTCCGCCTCCGCCGTGGCGGGCGGCCGGGGAGCCCCTGGAGGGCGCTGGCCTCTGTGGGGAAACGGTCTGGTCTCTCACTCCGCGGCTAGGACGAAGCCGCGAAAGGTGCCGTTGTGGCCGGGACGGTCGGGGGACTTGTGGCGCGGGACTCAGGGTTCCCCATGCGGAGGCCCCCAGGCTCAGGCCCCTGGCAACGGAAGGCTGAGCAAGCAGGCCCGGGCCCGGGCCCGGATTTCGGGGCTGGCCCGGCCCCAGCGGCCGGCGCCAGGGAGGGGACCCCCGGAGGCTGAGGAGCGGGAGGCGTCGGCCTCCCCGGGGCCCGCCTCCCGGAGCTCCTCCTGGCGGTGCCGGAACGCGACGACACGCGATCCCGGACAGGGCCCCGGGGGGGCGGCCCTGCGGCCCCCTGGTGCCCGAAGTGTGTTCGCCGGGCGTTTTCCGGCCAATTCTCACGAGCGTTCTGCCCAAATCGGGATCGATTTGGGCAGAACGCTCGTGAGAATTGGCCGGTGTTGGGCAGCCCTGGTCAGCGCCCAGGGCCGCGTGGAGCAGGGCCCTTTCTCGCTCGGGGCATGGCGCGGCCACCCGGAAAACGAGCCGCGACGATGGGGCGCGGCCGGCGGCCCCGGCGCCGGGGAGTTTTCCCCGAGCAGAGTGGATGGAGGCGCCGTGGCCGGGCGTCCGCCTCCGCCGTGGCGGGCGGCCGGGGCGCCCGTGGAGGGGGCTGGCCTCTGTGGGGGAACGGAGTGATCTCTCACTCCACGGCTGGGACGAAGCCGCGAAAGGTGCCGTGGTCGCCGGGACGGTCGGGGGGACTCGTGGCGCGGGACTCAGGGTTCCCCATGCGGAGGCCCCCAGGCTCAGGCCCCTGGCAACGGAAGGCTGAGCAAGCAGGCCCGGGCCCGGGCCCGGCTTTCGGGGCTGGCCCGGCCCCAGCGGCCGGCGCCAGGGAGGGGACCCCCGGAGGCTGAGGAGCGGGAGGCGTCGGCCTCCCCGGGGCCCGCCTCCCGGAGCTCCTCCTGGCGGTGCCGGAACGCGCCGACACGCGATCCCGGACAGGGCCCCGGGGGGGCGGCCCTGCGGCCCTCTGGTGCCCGAAGTGTGTTCGCCGGGCGTTTTCCGGCCAATTCTCACGAGCGTTCTGCCCAAATCGGGATCGATTTGGGCAGAACGCTCGTGAGAATTGGCCGGCGTTGGGCAGCCCCGGTCAGCGCCCAGGGCCGCGTGGAGCAGGGCCCTTTCTCGCTCGGGGCATGGCGCGGCCACCCGGAAAACGAGCCGCGACGATGGGGCGCGGCCGGCGGCCCCGGCGCCGGGGAGTTTTCCCCGAGCAGAGTGGATGGAGGCGCCGTGGCCGGGCGTCCGCCTCCGCCGTGGCGGGCGGCCGGGGCGCCCGTGGAGGGGGCTGGCCTCTGTGGGGGAACGGAGTGATCTCTCACTCCACGGCTGGGACGAAGCCGCGAAAGGTGCCGTGGTCGCCGGGACGGTCGGGGGGACTCGTGGCGCGGGACTCAGGGTTCCCCATGCGGAGGCCCCCAGGCTCAGGCCCCTGGCAACGGAAGGCTGAGCAAGCAGGCCCGGGCCCGGGCCCGGCTTTCGGGGCTGGCCCGGCCCCAGCGGCCGGCGCCAGGGAGGGGACCCCCGGAGGCTGAGGAGCGGGAGGCGTCGGCCTCCCCGGGGCCCGCCTCCCGGAGCTCCTCCTGGCGGTGCCGGAACGCGCCGACACGCGATCCCGGACAGGGCCCCGGGGGGGCGGCCCTGCGGCCCTGTGGTGCCCGAAGTGTGTTCGCCGGGCGTTTTCCGGCCAATTCTCACGAGCGTTCTGCCCAAATCGGGATCGATTTGGGCAGAACGCTCGTGAGAATTGGCCGGCGTTGGGCAGCCCCGGTCAGCGCCCAGGGCCGCGTGGAGCAGGGCCCTTTCTCGCTCGGGGCATGGCGCGGCCACCCGGAAAACCAGCCGCGACGATGGGGCGCGGCCGGCGGCCCCGGCGCCGGGGAGTTTTCCCCGAGCAGAGTGGATGGAGGCGCCGTGGCCGGGCGTCCGCCTCCGCCGTGGCGGGCGGCCGGGGCGCCCGTGGAGGGGGCTGGCCTCTGTGGGGGAACGGAGTGATCTCTCACTCCACGGCTGGGACGAAGCCGCGAAAGGTGCCGTGGTCGCCGGGACGGTCGGGGGGACTCGTGGCGCGGGACTCAGGGTTCCCCATGCGGAGGCCCCCAGGCTCAGGCCCCTGGCAACGGAAGGCTGAGCAAGCAGGCCCGGGCCCGGGCCCGGCTTTCGGGGCTGGCACGGCCCCAGCGGCCGGCGCCAGGGAGGGGACCCCCGGAGGCTGAGGAGCGGGAGGCGTCGGCCTCCCCGGGGCCCGCCTCCCGGAGCTCCTCCTGGCGGTGCCGGAACGCGCCGACACGCGATCCCGGACAGGGCCCCGGGGGGGCGGCCCTGCGGCCCTCTGGTGCCCGAAGTGTGTTCGCCGGGCGTTTTCCGGCCAATTCTCACGAGCGTTCTGCCCAAATCGGGATCGATTTGGGCAGAACGCTCGTGAGAATTGGCCGGCGTTGGGCAGCCCTGGTCAGCGCCCAGGGCCGCGTGGAGCAGGGCCCTTTCTCGCTCGGGGCATGGCGCGGCCACCCGGAAAACGAGCCGCGACGATGGGGCGCGGCCGGCGGCCCCGGCGCCGGGGAGTTTTCCCCGAGCAGAGTGGATGGAGGCGCCGTGGCCGGGCGTCCGCCTCCGCCGTGGCGGGCGGCCGGGGCGCCCGTGGAGGGGGCTGGCCTCTGTGGGGGAACGGAGTGATCTCTCACTCCACGGCTGGGACGAAGCCGCGAAAGGTGCCGTGGTCGCCGGGACGGTCGGGGGGACTCGTGGCGCGGGACTCAGGGTTCCCCATGCGGAGGCCCCCAGGCTCAGGCCCCTGGCAACGGAAGGCTGAGCAAGCAGGCCCGGGCCCGGGCCCGGCTTTCGGGGCTGGCCCGGCCCCAGCGGCCGGCGCCAGGGAGGGGACCCCCGGAGGCTGAGGAGCGGGAGGCGTCGGCCTCCCCGGGGCCCGCCTCCCGGAGCTCCTCCTGGCGGTGCCGGAACGCGCCGAGACGCGATCCCGGACAGGGCCCCGGGGGGGGCGGCCCTGCGGCCCCCTGGTGCCCGAAGTGTGTTCGCCGGGCGTTTTCCGGCCAATTCTCACGAGCGTTCTGCCCAAATCGGGATCGATTTGGGCAGAACGCTCGTGAGAATTGGCCGGCGTTGGGCAGCCCTGGTCAGCGCCCAGGGCCGCGTGGAGCAGGGCCCTTTCTCGCTCGGGGCATGGCGCGGCCACCCGGAAAACGAGCCGCGACGATGGGGCGCGGCCGGCGGCCCCGGCGCCGGGGAGTTTTCCCCGAGCAGAGTGGATGGAGGCGCCGTGGCCGGGCGTCCGCCTCCGCCGTGGCGGGCGGCCGGGGCGCCCGTGGAGTGGGCTGGCCTCTGTGGGGGAACGGAGTGATCTCTCACTCCACGGCTGGGACGAAGCCGCGAAAGGTGCCGTGGTCGCCGGGACGGTCGGGGGGACTCGTGGCGCGGGACTCAGGGTTCCCCATGCGGAGGCCCCCAGGCTCAGGCCCCTGGCAACGGAAGGCTGAGCAAGCAGGCCCGGGCCCGGGCCCGGCTTTCGGGGCTGGCCCGGCCCCAGCGGCCGGCGCCAGGGAGGGGACCCCCGGAGGCTGAGGAGCGGGAGGCGTCGGCCTCCCCGGGGCCCGCCTCCCGGAGCTCCTCCTGGCGGTGCCGGAACGCGCCGACACGCGATCCCGGACAGGGCCCCGGGGGGGCGGCCCTGCGGCCCTCTGGTGCCCGAAGTGTGTTCGCCGGGCGTTTTCCGGCCAATTCTCACGAGCGTTCTGCCCAAATCGGGATCGATTTGGGCAGAACGCTCGTGAGAATTGGCCGGCGTTGGGCAGCCCTGGTCAGCGCCCAGGGCCGCGTGGAGCAGGGCCCTTTCTCGCTCGGGGCATGGCGCGGCCACCCGGAAAACGAGCCGCGACGGTGGGGCGCGGCCGGCGGCCCCGGCGCCGGGGAGTTTTCCCCGAGCAGAGTGGATGGAGGCGCTGTGGCCGGGCGTCCGCCTCCGCCGTGGCGGGCGGCCGGGGCGCCCGTGGAGGGGGCTGGCCTCTGTGGGGGAACGGAGTGATCTCTCACTCCACGGCTGGGACGAAGCCGCGAAAGGTGCCGTGGTCGCCGGGACGGTCGGGGGGACTCGTGGCGCGGGACTCAGGGTTCCCCATGCGGAGGCCCCCAGGCTCAGGCCCCTGGCAACGGAAGGCTGAGCAAGCAGGCCCGGGCCCGGGCCCGGCTTTCGGGGCTGGCCCGGCCCCAGCGGCCGGCGCCAGGGAGGGGACCCCCGGAGGCTGAGGAGCGGGAGGCGTCGGCCTCCCCGGGGCCCGCCTTCCGGAGCTCCTCCTGGCGGTGCCGGAACGCGCCGACACGCGATCCCGGACAGGGCCCCGGGGGGGCGGCCCTGCGGCCCTCTGGTGCCCGAAGTGTGTTCGCCGGGCGTTTTCCGACCAATTCTCACGAGCGTTCTGCCCAAATCGGGATCGATTTGGGCAGAACGCTCGTGAGAATTGGCCGGCGTTGGGCAGCCCCGGTCAGCGCCCAGGGCCGCGTGGAGCAGGGCCCTTTCTCGCTCGGGGCATGGCGCGGCCACCCGGAAAACGAGCCGCGACGATGGGGCGCGGCCGGCGGCCCCGGCGCCGGGGAGTTTTCCCCGAGCAGAGTGGATGGAGGCGCCGTGGCCGGGCGTCCGCCTCCGCCGTGGCGGGCGGCCGGGGCGCCCGTGGAGGGGGCTGGCCTCTGTGGGGGAACGGAGTGATCTCTCACTCCACGGCTGGGACGAAGCCGCGAAAGGTGCCGTGGTCGCCGGGACGGTCGGGGGGACTCGTGGCGCGGGACTCAGGGTTCCCCATGCGGAGGCCCCCAGGCTCAGGCCCCTGGCAACGGAAGGCTGAGCAAGCAGGCCCGGGCCCGGGCCCGGCTTTCGGGGCTGGCCCGGCCCCAGCGGCCGGCGCCAGGGAGGGGACCCCCGGAGGCTGAGGAGCGGGAGGCGTCGGCCTCCCCGGGGCCCGCCTCCCGGAGCTCCTCCTGGCGGTGCCGGAAGGCGCCGACACGCGATCCCGGACAGGGCCCCGGGGGGGCGGCCCTGCGGCCCTGTGGTGCCCGAAGTGTGTTCGCCGGGCGTTTTCCGGCCAATTCTCACGAGCGTTCTGCCCAAATCGGGATCGATTTGGGCAGAACGCTCGTGAGAATTGGCCGGCGTTGGGCAGCCCCGGTCAGCGCCCAGGGCCGCGTGGAGCAGGGCCCTTTCTCGCTCGGGGCATGGCGCGGCCACCCGGAAAACCAGCCGCGACGATGGGGCGCGGCCGGCGGCCCCGGCGCCGGGGAGTTTTCCCCGAGCAGAGTGGATGGAGGCGCCGTGGCCGGGCGTCCGCCTCCGCCGTGGCGGGCGGCCGGGGCGCCCGTGGAGGGGGCTGGCCTCTGTGGGGGAACGGAGTGATCTCTCACTCCACGGCTGGGACGAAGCCGCGAAAGGTGCCGTGGTCGCCGGGACGGTCGGGGGGACTCGTGGCGCGGGACTCAGGGTTCCCCATGCGGAGGCCCCCAGGCTCAGGCCCCTGGCAACGGAAGGCTGAGCAAGCAGGCCCGGGCCCGGGCCCGGCTTTCGGGGCTGGCCCGGCCCCAGCGGCCGGCGCCAGGGAGGGGACCCCCGGAGGCTGAGGAGCGGGAGGCGTCGGCCTCCCCGGGGCCCGCCTCCCGGAGCTCCTCCTGGCGGTGCCGGAACGCGCCGACACGCGATCCCGGACAGGGCCCCGGGGGGGCGGCCCTGCGGCCCTCTGGTGCCCGAAGTGTGTTCGCCGGGCGTTTTCCGGCCAATTCTCACGAGCGTTCTGCCCAAATCGGGATCGATTTGGGCAGAACGCTCGTGAGAATTGGCCGGCGTTGGGCAGCCCTGGTCAGCGCCCAGGGCCGCGTGGAGCAGGGCCCTTTCTCGCTCGGGGCATGGCGCGGCCACCCGGAAAACGAGCCGCGACGATGGGGCGCGGCCGGCGGCCCCGGCGCCGGGGAGTTTTCCCCGAGCAGAGTGGATGGAGGCGCCGTGGCCGGGCGTCCGCCTCCGCCGTGGCGGGCGGCCGGGGCGCCCGTGGAGGGGGCTGGCCTCTGTGGGGGAACGGAGTGATCTCTCACTCCACGGCTGGGACGAAGCCGCGAAAGGTGCCGTGGTCGCCGGGACGGTCGGGGGGACTCGTGGCGCGGGACTCAGGGTTCCCCATGCGGAGGCCCCCAGGCTCAGGCCCCTGGCAACGGAAGGCTGAGCAAGCAGGCCCGGGCCCGGGCCCGGCTTTCGGGGCTGGCCCGGCCCCAGCGGCCGGCGCCAGGGAGGGGACCCCCGGAGGCTGAGGAGCGGGAGGCGTCGGCCTCCCCGGGGCCCGCCTCCCGGAGCTCCTCCTGGCGGTGCCGGAACGCGCCGACACGCGATCCCGGACAGGGCCCCGGGGGGGCGGCCCTGCGGCCCTCTGGTGCCCGAAGTGTGTTCGCCGGGCGTTTGCCGGCCAATTCTCACGAGCGTTCTGCCCAAATAGGGATCGATTTGGGCAGAACGCTCGTGAGAATTGGCCGGCGTTGGGCAGCCCTGGTCAGCGCCCAGGGCCGCGTGGAGCAGGGCCCTTTCTCGCTCGGGGCATGGCGCGGCCACCCGGAAAACGAGCCGCGACGATGGGGCGCGGCCGGCGGCCCCGGCGCCGGGGAGTTTTCCCCGAGCAGAGTGGATGGAGGCGCCGTGGCCGGGCGTCCGCCTCCGCCGTGGCGGGCGGCCGGGGCGCCCGTGGAGGGGGCTGGCCTCTGTGGGGGAACGGAGTGATCTCTCACTCCACGGCTGGAACGAAACCGCGAAAGGTGCCGTGGTCGCCGGGACGGTCGGGGGGACTCGTGGCGCGGGACTCAGGGTTCCCCATGCGGAGGCCCCCAGGCTCAGGCCCCTGGCAACGGAAGGCTGAGCAAGCAAGCCCGGGCCCGGGCCCGGCTTTCGGGGCTGGCCCGGCCCCAGCGGCCGGCGCCAGGGAGGGGACTCCCGGAGGTTGAGGAGCGGGAGGCGTCGGCCTCCCCGGGGCCCGCCTCCCGGAGCTCCTCCTGGCGGTGCCGGAATGCGCCGACACGCGATCCCGGACAGGGCCCCAGGGGGGCGGCCCTCCGGCCCTCTGGTGCCCGAAGTGTGTTCGCCGGGCGTTTTCCGGCCAATTCTCACGAGCGTTCTGCCCAAATCGGGATCGATTTGGGCAGAACGCTCGTGAGAATTGGCCGGCGTTGGGCAGCCCTGGTCAGCGCCCAGGGCCGCGTGGAGCAGGGCCCTTTCTCGCTCGGGGCATGGCGCGGCCACCCGGAAAACGAGCCGCGACGATGGGGCGCGGCCGGCGGCCCCGGCGCCGGGGAGTTTTCCCCGAGCAGAGTGGATGGAGGCGCCGTGGCCGGGCGTCCGCCTCCGCCGTGGCGGGCGGCCGGGGCGCCCGTGGAGGGGGCTGGCCTCTGTGGGGGAACGGAGTGATCTCTCACTCCACGGCTGGGACGAAGCCGCGAAAGGTGCCGTGGTCGCCGGGACGGTCGGGGGGACTCGTGGCGCGGGACTCAGGGTTCCCCATGCGGAGGCCCCCAGGCTCAGGCCCCTGGCAACGGAAGGCTGAGCAAGCAGGCCCGGGCCCGGGCCCGGCTTTCGGGGCTGGCCCGGCCCCAGCGGCCGGCGCCAGGGAGGGGACCCCCGGAGGCTGAGGAGCGCGAGGCGTCGGCCTCCCCGGGGCCCGCCTCCCGGAGCTCCTCCTGGCGGTGCCGGAACGCGCCGACACGCGATCCCGGACAGGGCCCCGGGGGGGCGGCCCTGCGGCCCTCTGGTGCCCGAAGTGTGTTCGCCGGGCGTTTTCCGGCCAATTCTCACGAGCGTTCTGCCCAAATCGGGATCGATTTGGGCAGAACGCTCGTGAGAATTGGCCGGCGTTGGGCAGCCCTGGTCAGCGCCCAGGGCCGCGTGGAGCAGGGCCCTTTCTCGCTCGGGGCATGGCGCGGCCACCCGGAAAACGAGCCGCGACGATGGGGCGCGGCCGGCGGCCCCGGCGCCGGGGAGTTTTCCCCGAGCAGAGTGGATGGAGGCGCCGTGGCCGGGCGTCCGCCTCCGCCGTGGCGGGCGGCCGGGGCGCCCGTGGAGGGGGCTGGCCTCTGTGGGGGAACGGAGTGATCTCTCACTCCACGGCTGGGACGAAGCCGCGAAAGGTGCCGTGGTCGCCGGGACGGTCGGGGGGACTCGTGGCGCGGGACTCAGGGTTCCCCATGCGGAGGCCCCCAGGCTCAGGCCCCTGGCAACGGAAGGCTGAGCAAGCAGGCCCGGGCCCGGGCCCGGCTTTCGGGGCTGGCCCGGCCCCAGCGGCCGGCGCCAGGGAGGGGACCCCCGGAGGCTGAGGAGCGGGAGGCGTCGGCCTCCCCGGGGCCCGCCTCCCGGAGCTCCTCCTGGCGGTGCCGGAACGCGCCGACACGCGATCCCGGACAGGGCCCCGGGGGGGCGGCCCTGCGGCCCTCTGGTGCCCGAAGTGTGTTCGCCGGGCGTTTTCCGGCCAATTCTCACGAGCGTTCTGCCCAAATCGGGATCGATTTGGGCAGAACGCTCGTGAGAATTGGCCGGCGTTGGGCAGCCCTGGTCAGCGCCCAGGGCCGCGTGGAGCAGGGCCCTTTCTCGCTCGGGGCATGGCGCGGCCACCCGGAAAACGAGCCGCGACGATGGGGCGCGGCCGGCGGCCCCGGCGCCGGGGAGTTTTCCCCGAGCAGAGTGGATGGAGGCGCCGTGGCCGGGCGTCCGCCTCCGCCGTGGCGGGCGGCCGGGGCGCCCGTGGAGGGGGCTGGCCTCTGTGGGGGAACGGAGTGATCTCTCACTCCACGGCTGGGACGAAGCCGCGAAAGGTGCCGTGGTCGCCGGGACGGTCGGGGGGACTCGTGGCGCGGGACTCAGGGTTCCCCATGCGGAGGCCCCCAGGCTCAGGCCCCTGGCAACGGAAGGCTGAGCAAGCAGGCCCGGGCCCGGGCCCGGCTTTCGGGGCTGGCCCGGCCCCAGCGGCCGGCGCCAGGGAGGGGACCCCCGGAGGCTGAGGAGCGGGAGGCGTCGGCCTCCCCGGGGCCCGCCTCCCGGAGCTCCTCCTGGCGGTGCCGGAACGCGCCGACACGCGATCCCGGACAGGGCCCCGGGGGGGCGGCCCTGCGGCCCTCTGGTGCCCGAAGTGTGTTCGCCGGGCGTTTGCCGGCCAATTCTCACGAGCGTTCTGCCCAAATAGGGATCGATTTGGGCAGAACGCTCGTGAGAATTGGCCGGCGTTGGGCAGCCCTGGTCAGCGCCCAGGGCCGCGTGGAGCAGGGCCCTTTCTCGCTCGGGGCATGGCGCGGCCACCCGGAAAACGAGCCGCGACGATGGGGCGCGGCCGGCGGCCCCGGCGCCGGGGAGTTTTCCCCGAGCAGAGTGGATGGAGGCGCCGTGGCCGGGCGTCCGCCTCCGCCGTGGCGGGCGGCCGGGGCGCCCGTGGAGGGGGCTGGCCTCTGTGGGGGAACGGAGTGATCTCTCACTCCACGGCTGGAACGAAACCGCGAAAGGTGCCGTGGTCGCCGGGACGGTCGGGGGGACTCGTGGCGCGGGACTCAGGGTTCCCCATGCGGAGGCCCCCAGGCTCAGGCCCCTGGCAACGGAAGGCTGAGCAAGCAAGCCCGGGCCCGGGCCCGGCTTTCGGGGCTGGCCCGGCCCCAGCGGCCGGCGCCAGGGAGGGGACTCCCGGAGGTTGAGGAGCGGGAGGCGTCGGCCTCCCCGGGGCCCGCCTCCCGGAGCTCCTCCTGGCGGTGCCGGAATGCGCCGACACGCGATCCCGGACAGGGCCCCAGGGGGGCGGCCCTCCGGCCCTCTGGTGCCCGAAGTGTGTTCGCCGGGCGTTTTCCGGCCAATTCTCACGAGCGTTCTGCCCAAATCGGGATCGATTTGGGCAGAACGCTCGTGAGAATTGGCCGGCGTTGGGCAGCCCTGGTCAGCGCCCAGGGCCGCGTGGAGCAGGGCCCTTTCTCGCTCGGGGCATGGCGCGGCCACCCGGAAAACGAGCCGCGACGATGGGGCGCGGCCGGCGGCCCCGGCGCCGGGGAGTTTTCCCCGAGCAGAGTGGATGGAGGCGCCGTGGCCGGGCGTCCGCCTCCGCCGTGGCGGGCGGCCGGGGCGCCCGTGGAGGGGGCTGGCCTCTGTGGGGGAACGGAGTGATCTCTCACTCCACGGCTGGGACGAAGCCGCGAAAGGTGCCGTGGTCGCCGGGACGGTCGGGGGGACTCGTGGCGCGGGACTCAGGGTTCCCCATGCGGAGGCCCCCAGGCTCAGGCCCCTGGCAACGGAAGGCTGAGCAAGCAGGCCCGGGCCCGGGCCCGGCTTTCGGGGCTGGCCCGGCCCCAGCGGCCGGCGCCAGGGAGGGGACCCCCGGAGGCTGAGGAGCGGGAGGCGTCGGCCTCCCCGGGGCCCGCCTCCCGGAGCTCCTCCTGGCGGTGCCGGAACGCGCCGACACGCGATCCCGGACAGGGCCCCGGGGGGGCGGCCCTGCGGCCCTCTGGTGCCCGAAGTGTGTTCGCCGGGCGTTTGCCGGCCAATTCTCACGAGCGTTCTGCCCAAATAGGGATCGATTTGGGCAGAACGCTCGTGAGAATTGGCCGGCGTTGGGCAGCCCTGGTCAGCGCCCAGGGCCGCGTGGAGCAGGGCCCTTTCTCGCTCGGGGCATGGCGCGGCCACCCGGAAAACGAGCCGCGACGATGGGGCGCGGCCGGCGGCCCCGGCGCCGGGGAGTTTTCCCCGAGCAGAGTGGATGGAGGCGCCGTGGCCGGGCGTCCGCCTCCGCCGTGGCGGGCGGCCGGGGCGCCCGTGGAGGGGGCTGGCCTCTGTGGGGGAACGGAGTGATCTCTCACTCCACGGCTGGAACGAAACCGCGAAAGGTGCCGTGGTCGCCGGGACGGTCGGGGGGACTCGTGGCGCGGGACTCAGGGTTCCCCATGCGGAGGCCCCCAGGCTCAGGCCCCTGGCAACGGAAGGCTGAGCAAGCAAGCCCGGGCCCGGGCCCGGCTTTCGGGGCTGGCCCGGCCCCAGCGGCCGGCGCCAGGGAGGGGACTCCCGGAGGTTGAGGAGCGGGAGGCGTCGGCCTCCCCGGGGCCCGCCTCCCGGAGCTCCTCCTGGCGGTGCCGGAATGCGCCGACACGCGATCCCGGACAGGGCCCCAGGGGGGCGGCCCTGCGGCCCTCTGGTGCCCGAAGTGTGTTCGCCGGGCGTTTTCCGGCCAATTCTCACGAGCGTTCTGCCCAAATCGGGATCGATTTGGGCAGAACGCTCGTGAGAATTGGCCGGCGTTGGGCAGCCCTGGTCAGCGCCCAGGGCCGCGTGGAGCAGGGCCCTTTCTCGCTCGGGGCATGGCGCGGCCACCCGGAAAACGAGCCGCGACGATGGGGCGCGGCCGGCGGCCCCGGCGCCGGGGAGTTTTCCCCGAGCAGAGTGGATGGAGGCGCCGTGGCCGGGCGTCCGCCTCCGCCGTGGCGGGCGGCCGGGGCGCCCGTGGAGGGGGCTGGCCTCTGTGGGGGAACGGAGTGATCTCTCACTCCACGGCTGGGACGAAGCCGCGAAAGGTGCCGTGGTCGCCGGGACGGTCTGGGGGACTCGTGGCGCGGGACTCAGGGTTCCCCATGCGGAGGCCCCCAGGCTCAGGCCCCTGGCAACGGAAGGCTGAGCAAGCAGGCCCGGGCCCGGGCCCGGCTTTCGGGGCTGGCCCGGCCCCAGCGGCCGGCGCCAGGGAGGGGACCCCCAGAGGCTGAGGAGCGGGAGGCGTCGGCCTCCCCGGGGCCCGCCTCCCGGAGCTCCTCCTGGCGGTGCCGGAACGCGCCGACACGCGATCCCGGACAGGGCCCCGGGGGGGCGGCCCTGCGGCCCTCTGGTGCCCGAAGTGTGTTCGCCGGGCGTTTTCCGGCCAATTCTCACGAGCGTTCTGCCCAAATCGGGATCGATTTGGGCAGAACGCTCGTGAGAATTGGCCGGCGTTGGGCAGCCCTGGTCAGCGCCCAGGGCCGCGTGGAGCAGGGCCCTTTCTCGCTCGGGGCATGGCGCGGCCACCCGGAAAACGAGCCGCGACGATGGGGCGCGGCCGGCGGCCCCGGCGCCGGGGAGTTTTCCCCGAGCAGAGTGGATGGAGGCGCCGTGGCCGGGCGTCCGCCTCCGCCGTGGCGGGCGGCCGGGGCGCCCGTGGAGGGGGCTGGCCTCTGTGGGGGAACGGAGTGATCTCTCACTCCACGGCTGGGACGAAGCCGCGAAAGGTGCCGTGGTCGCCGGGACGGTCGGGGGGACTCGTGGCGCGGGACTCAGGGTTCCCCATGCGGAGGCCCCCAGGCTCAGGCCCCTGGCAACGGAAGGCTGAGCAAGCAGGCCCGGGCCCGGGCCCGGCTTTCGGGGCTGGCCCGGCCCCAGCGGCCGGCGCCAGGGAGGGGACCCCCGGAGGCTGAGGAGCGGGAGGCGTCGGCCTCCCCGGGGCCCGCCTCCCGGAGCTCCTCCTGGCGGTGCCGGAACGCGCCGACACGCGATCCCGGACAGGGCCCCGGGGGGGCGGCCCTGCGGCCCTCTGGTGCCCGAAGTGTGTTCGCCGGGCGTTTTCCGGCCAATTCTCACGAGCGTTCTGCCCAAATCGGGATCGATTTGGGCAGAACGCTCGTGAGAATTGGCCGGCGTTGGGCAGCCCTGGTCAGCGCCCAGGGCCGCGTGGAGCAGGGCCCTTTCTCGCTCGGGGCATGGCGCGGCCACCCGGAAAACGAGCCGCGACGATGGGGCGCGGCCGGCGGCCCCGGCGCCGGGGAGTTTTCCCCGAGCAGAGTGGATGGAGGCGCCGTGGCCGGGCGTCCGCCTCCGCCGTGGCGGGCGGCCGGGGCGCCCGTGGAGGGGGCTGGCCTCTGTGGGGGAACGGAGTGATCTCTCACTCCACGGCTGGGACGAAGCCGCGAAAGGTGCCGTGGTCGCCGGGACGGTCGGGGGGACTCGTGGCGCGGGACTCAGGGTTCCCCATGCGGAGGCCCCCAGGCTCAGGCCCCTGGCAACGGAAGGCTGAGCAAGCAGGCCCGGGCCCGGGCCCGGCTTTCGGGGCTGGCCCGGCCCCAGCGGCCGGCGCCAGGGAGGGGACCCCCGGAGGCTGAGGAGCGGGAGGCGTCGGCCTCCCCGGGGCCCGCCTCCCGGAGCTCCTCCTGGCGGTGCCGGAACGCGCCGACACGCGATCCCGGACAGGGCCCCGGGGGGGCGGCCCTGCGGCCCTCTGGTGCCCGAAGTGTGTTCGCCGGGCGTTTTCCGGCCAATTCTCACGAGCGTTCTGCCCAAATCGGGATCGATTTGGGCAGAACGCTCGTGAGAATTGGCCGGCGTTGGGCAGCCCTGGTCAGCGCCCAGGGCCGCGTGGAGCAGGGCCCTTTCTCGCTCGGGGCATGGCGCGGCCACCCGGAAAACGAGCCGCGACGATGGGGCGCGGCCGGCGGCCCCGGCGCCGGGGAGTTTTCCCCGAGCAGAGTGGATGGAGGCGCCGTGGCCGGGCGTCCGCCTCCGCCGTGGCGGGCGGCCGGGGCGCCCGTGGAGGGGGCTGGCCTCTGTGGGGGAACGGAGTGATCTCTCACTCCACGGCTGGGACGAAGCCGCGAAAGGTGCCGTGGTCGCCGGGACGGTCGGGGGGACTCGTGGCGCGGGACTCAGGGTTCCCCATGCGGAGGCCCCCAGGCTCAGGCCCCTGGCAACGGAAGGCTGAGCAAGCAGGCCCGGGCCCGGGCCCGGCTTTCGGGGCTGGCCCGGCCCCAGCGGCCGGCGCCAGGGAGGGGACCCCCGGAGGCTGAGGAGCGGGAGGCGTCGGCCTCCCCGGGGCCCGCCTCCCGGAGCTCCTCCTGGCGGTGCCGGAACGCGCCGACACGCGATCCCGGACAGGGCCCCGGGGGGGCGGCCCTGCGGCCCTCTGGTGCCCGAAGTGTGTTCGCCGGGCGTTTGCCGGCCAATTCTCACGAGCGTTCTGCCCAAATAGGGATCGATTTGGGCAGAACGCTCGTGAGAATTGGCCGGCGTTGGGCAGCCCTGGTCAGCGCCCAGGGCCGCGTGGAGCAGGGCCCTTTCTCGCTCGGGGCATGGCGCGGCCACCCGGAAAACGAGCCGCGACGATGGGGCGCGGCCGGCGGCCCCGGCGCCGGGGAGTTTTCCCCGAGCAGAGTGGATGGAGGCGCCGTGGCCGGGCGTCCGCCTCCGCCGTGGCGGGCGGCCGGGGCGCCCGTGGAGGGGGCTGGCCTCTGTGGGGGAACGGAGTGATCTCTCACTCCACGGCTGGAACGAAACCGCGAAAGGTGCCGTGGTCGCCGGGACGGTCGGGGGGACTCGTGGCGCGGGACTCAGGGTTCCCCATGCGGAGGCCCCCAGGCTCAGGCCCCTGGCAACGGAAGGCTGAGCAAGCAAGCCCGGGCCCGGGCCCGGCTTTCGGGGCTGGCCCGGCCCCAGCGGCCGGCGCCAGGGAGGGGACTCCCGGAGGTTGAGGAGCGGGAGGCGTCGGCCTCCCCGGGGCCCGCCTCCCGGAGCTCCTCCTGGCGGTGCCGGAATGCGCCGACACGCGATCCCGGACAGGGCCCCAGGGGGGCGGCCCTCCGGCCCTCTGGTGCCCGAAGTGTGTTCGCCGGGCGTTTTCCGGCCAATTCTCCCGAGCGTTCTGCCCAAATCGGGATCGATTTGGGCAGAACGCTCGTGAGAATTGGCCGGCGTTGGGCAGCCCTGGTCAGCGCCCAGGGCCGCGTGGAGCAGGGCCCTTTCTCGCTCGGGGCATGGCGCGGCCACCCGGAAAACGAGCCGCGACGATGGGGCGCGGCCGGCGGCCCCGGCGCCGGGGAGTTTTCCCCGAGCAGAGTGGATGGAGGCGCCGTGGCCGGGCGTCCGCCTCCGCCGTGGCGGGCGGCCGGGGCGCCCGTGGAGGGGGCTGGCCTCTGTGGGGGAACGGAGTGATCTCTCACTCCACGGCTGGGACGAAGCCGCGAAAGGTGCCGTGGTCGCCGGGACGGTCGGTGGGACTCGTGGCGCGGGACTCAGGGTTCCCCATGCGGAGGCCCCCAGGCTCAGGCCCCTGGCAACGGAAGGCTGAGCAAGCAGGCCCGGGCCCGGGCCCGGCTTTCGGGGCTGGCCCGGCCCCAGCGGCCGGCGCCAGGGAGGGGACCCCCGGAGGCTGAGGAGCGGGAGGCGTCGGCCTCCCCGGGGCCCGCCTCCCGGAGCTCCTCCTGGCGGTGCCGGAACGCGCCGACACGCGATCCCGGACAGGGCCCCGGGGGGGCGGCCCTGCGGCCCTCTGGTGCCCGAAGTGTGTTCGCCGGGCGTTTGCCGGCCAATTCTCACGAGCGTTCTGCCCAAATAGGGATCGATTTGGGCAGAACGCTCGTGAGAATTGGCCGGCGTTGGGCAGCCCTGGTCAGCGCCCAGGGCCGCGTGGAGCAGGGCCCTTTCTCGCTCGGGGCATGGCGCGGCCACCCGGAAAACGAGCCGCGACGATGGGGCGCGGCCGGCGGCCCCGGCGCCGGGGAGTTTTCCCCGAGCAGAGTGGATGGAGGCGCCGTGGCCGGGCGTCCGCCTCCGCCGTGGCGGGCGGCCGGGGCGCCCGTGGAGGGGGCTGGCCTCTGTGGGGGAACGGAGTGATCTCTCACTCCACGGCTGGAACGAAACCGCGAAAGGTGCCGTGGTCGCCGGGACGGTCGGGGGGACTCGTGGCGCGGGACTCAGGGTTCCCCATGCGGAGGCCCCCAGGCTCAGGCCCCTGGCAACGGAAGGCTGAGCAAGCAAGCCCGGGCCCGGGCCCGGCTTTCGGGGCTGGCCCGGCCCCAGCGGCCGGCGCCAGGGAGGGGACTCCCGGAGGTTGAGGAGCGGGAGGCGTCGGCCTCCCCGGGGCCCGCCTCCCGGAGCTCCTCCTGGCGGTGCCGGAATGCGCCGACACGCGATCCCGGACAGGGCCCCAGGGGGGCGGCCCTCCGGCCCTCTGGTGCCCGAAGTGTGTTCGCCGGGCGTTTTCCGGCCAATTCTCACGAGCGTTCTGCCCAAATCGGGATCGATGTGGGCAGAACGCTCGTGAGAATTGGCCGGCGTTGGGCAGCCCTGGTCAGCGCCCAGGGCCGCGTGGAGCAGGGCCCTTTCTCGCTCGGGGCATGGCGCGGCCACCCGGAAAACGAGCCGCGACGATGGGGCGCGGCCGGCGGCCCCGGCGCCGGGGAGTTTTCCCCGAGCAGAGTGGATGGAGGCGCCGTGGCCGGGCGTCCGCCTCCGCCGTGGCGGGCGGCCGGGGCGCCCGTGGAGGGGGCTGGCCTCTGTGGGGGAACGGAGTGATCTCTCACTCCACGGCTGGGACGAAGCCGCGAAAGGTGCCGTGGTCGCCGGGACGGTCGGGGGACTCGTGGCGCGGGACTCAGGGTTCCCCATGCGGAGGCCCCCAGTCTCAGGCCCCTGGCAACGGAAGGCTGAGCAAGCAGGCCCGGGCCCGGGCCCGGCTTTCGGGGCTGGCCCGGCCCCAGCGGCCGGCGCCAGGGAGGGGACCCCCGGAGGCTGAGGAGCGGGAGGCGTCGACCTCCCCGGGGCCCGCCTCCCGGAGCTCCTCCTGGCGGTGCCGGAACGCGCCGACACGCGATCCCGGACAGGGCCCCGGGGGGGCGGCCCTGCGGCCCTCTGGTGCCCGAAGTGTGTTCGCCGGGCGTTTTCCGGCCAATTCTCACGAGCGTTCTGCCCAAATCGGGATCGATTTGGGCAGAACGCTCGTGAGAATTGGCCGGCGTTGGGCAGCCCTGGTCAGCGCCCAGGGCCGCGTGGAGCAGGGCCCTTTCTCGCTCGGGGCATGGCGCGGCCACCCGGAAAACGAGCCGCGACGATGGGGCGCGGCCGGCGGCCCCGGCGCCGGGGAGTTTTCCCCGAGCAGAGTGGATGGAGGCGCCGTGGCCGGGCGTCCGCCTCCGCCGTGGCGGGCGGCCGGGGCGCCCGTGGAGGGGGCTGGCCTCTGTGGGGGAACGGAGTGATCTCTCACTCCACGGCTGGGACGAAGCCGCGAAAGGTGCCGTGGTCGCCGGGACGGTCGGGGGGACTCGTGGCGCGGGACTCAGGGTTCCCCATGCGGAGGCCCCCAGGCTCAGGCCCCTGGCAACGGAAGGCTGAGCAAGCAGGCCCGGGCCCGGGCCCGGCTTTCGGGGCTGGCCCGGCCCCAGCGGCCGGCGCCAGGGAGGGGACCCCCGGAGGCTGAGGAGCGGGAGGCGTCGGCCTCCCCGGGGCCCGCCTCCCGGAGCTCCTCCTATCGGTGCCGGAACGCGCCGACACGCGATCCCGGACAGGGCCCCGGGGGGGCGGCCCTGCGGCCCTCTGGTGCCCGAAGTGTGTTCGCCGGGCGTTTTCCGGCCAATTCTCACGAGCGTTCTGCCCAAATCGATCCCGATTTGGGCAGAACGCTCGTGAGAATTGGCCGGCGTTGGGCAGCCCTGGTCAGCGCCCAGGGACGCGTGGCGCAGGGCCCTTTCTCGCTCGGGGCATGGCGCGGCCACCCGGAAAACGAGCCGCGACGATGGGGCGCGGCCGGCGGCCCCGGCGCCGGGGAGTTTTCCCCGAGCAGAGTGGATGGAGGCGCCGTGGCCGGGCGTCCGCCTCCGCCGTGGCGGGCGGCCGGGGCGCCCGTGGAGGGGGCTGGCCTCTGTGGGGGAACAGAGTGATCTCTCACTCCACGGCTGGGACGAAGCCGCGAAAGGTGCCGTGGTCGCCGGGACGGTCGGGGGGACTCGTGGCGCGGGACTCAGGGTTCCCCATGCGGAGGCCCCCACGCTCAGGCCCCTGGCAACGGAAGGCTGAGCAAGCAGGCCCGGGCCCGGGCCCGGCTTTCGGGGCTGGCCCGGCCCCAGCGGCCGGCGCCAGGGAGGGGACCCCCGGAGGCTGAGGAGCGGGAGGCGTCGGCCTCCCCGGGGCCCGCCTCCCGGAGCTCCTCCTGGCGGTGCCGGAACGCGCCGACACGCGATCCCGGACAGGGCCCCGGGGGGGCGGCCCTGCGGCCCTCTGGTGCCCAAAGTGTGTTCGCCGGGCGTTTGCCGGCCAATTCTCACGAGCGTTCTGCCCAAATCGGGATCGATTTGGGCAGAACGCTCGTGAGAATTGGCCGGCGTTGGGCAGCCCTGGTCAGCGCCCAGGGCCGCGTGGAGCAGGGCCCTTTCTCGCTCGGGGCATGGCGCGGCCACCCGGAAAACGAGCCGCGACATTGGGGCGCGGCTGGCGGCCCCGGCGCCGGGGAGTTTTCCCCGAGCAGAGTGGATGGAGGCGCCGTGGCCGGGCGTCCGCCTCCGCCGTGGCGGGCGGCCGGGGCGCCCGTGGAGGGGGCTGGCCTCTGTGGGGGAACGGAGTGATCTCTCACTCCACGGCTGGGACGAAGCCGCGAAAGGTGCCGTGGTCGCCGGGACGGTCGGGGGGACTCGTGGCGCGGGACTCAGGGTTCCCCATGCGGAGGACCCCAGGCTCAGGCCCCTGGCAACGGAAGGCTGAGCAAGCAGGCCCGGGCCCGGGCCCGGCTTTCGGGGCTGGCCCGGCCCCAGCGGCCGGCGCCAGGGAGGGGACCCCCGGAGGCTGAGGAGCGGGAGGCGTCGGCATCCCCGGGGCCCGCCTCCCGGAGCTCCTCCTGGCGGTGCCGGAACGCGCCGACACGCGATCCCGGACAGGGCCCCGGGGGGGCGGCCCTGCGGCCCTCTGGTGCCCGAAGTGTGTTCGCCGGGCGTTTTCCTGCCAATTCTCACGAGCGTTCTGCCCAAATCGGGATCGATTTGGGCAGAACGCTCGTGAGAATTGTCGGCGTTGGGCAGCCCTGATCAGCGCCCAGGGCCGCGTGGAGCAGGGCCCTTTCTCGCTCGGGGCATGGCGCGGCCACCCGGAAAACGAGCCGCGACGATGGGGCGCGGCCGGCGGCCCCGGCGCCGGGGAGTTTTCCCCGAGCAGAGTGGATGGAGGCGCCGTGGCCGGGTGTCCGCCTCCGCCGTGGAGGGCGGCCGGGGCGCCGGTGGAGGGGGCTGGCCTCTGTGGGGGAACGGAGTGATCTCACAGTCAACAGCTGGGACGAAGCCGCGAAAGGTGCCGTTGTCGCCGGGACGGTCGGGGGGACTCGTGGCGCGGGACTCATGGTTCCCCATGCGGAGGCCCCCAGGCACAGGCCCCTGGCAACGGAAGGCTGAACAAGCAGGCCCGGGTCCGGGCCCGGCTTTCGGGGCTGGCCCGGACCCAGCGGCCAGCGCCAGGGAGGGGACCCCCGGAGGCTGAGGAGCGGGAGGCTTCGGCCTCCCCGGGGCCCGCCTCCCGGAGCTCCTCCTGGCGGTGCCGGAACGCGACGACACGCGATCCCGGACAGGGCCGCCCCGGGGGGGAGGCCCTGCGGCCCTCTGGTGCCCGAAGTGTGTTCGCCGGGCGTTTTCCGGCCAATTCTCATGAGCGTTCTGCCAAAATCGGGATCGATTTGGGCAGAACGCTCGTGAGAATTGGCCGGAGTTGGGCAGCCCTGGTCAGCGCCCAGTTCCGCGTGGAACAGGGCCCTTTCTCGCTCGGGGCATGGCGCGGCCACCCGGAAAACGAGCCGTGACGATTGGGCGCGGCCGGCGACCCCGGCGCCGGGGAGTTTTCCCCGAGCAGAGTGGATGGAGGCTCCGTGGCAGGGCGTCCGCCTCCGCCATGGCGGCCGCCGGGGCGCCCGTGGAGGGGGCTGGCCTCTGTGGGGTAAAGGAGTGATCTCTCACTCTACGGCTGGGACGAAGCCGCGAAAGGTGCCATTGTCGCCGGGACGGTCGGGGGGACTCGTGGCACGGGACTCAGGGTTCCCCATGCGGAGGCCCCCAGGCTCAGGCCCCTGGCAACGGAAGGCTGAGCAAGCAGGCCCGGGCCCGGGCCCGGCTTTCGGGGCTGGCCCGGCCCCAGCGGCCGGCGCCAGGGAGGGGACCCCCGGAGGCTGAGGAGCGGGAGGCGTCGGCCTCCCCGGGGCCCGCCTCCCGGAGCTCCTCCTGGCGGTGCCGGAACGCGCCGACACGCGATCCCGGACAGGGCCCCGGGGGGGGCGGCCCTGCGGCCCTCTGGTGCCCGAAGTGTGTTCGCCGGGCGTTTTCCTGCCAATTCTCACGAGCGTTCTGCCCAAATCGGGATCGATTTGGGCAGAACGCTCGTGAGAATTGTCGGCGTTGGGCAGCCCTGATCAGCGCCCAGTGCCGCGTGGAGCAGGGCCCTTTCTCGCTCGGGGCATGTCGCGGCCACCCGGAAATCGAGCCGCGACGATGGGGCGCGGCCGGCGGCCCCGGCGCCGGGGAGTTTTCCCCGAGCAGAGTGGATGGAGGCGCCGTGGCCGGGCGTCCACCTCCGCCGGGGCTGGCGGCCGGGGTGCCCGTGGAGGAGGCTGGCCTCTGTGGGGGAACGGAGTGATCTCTCACTCCACTGCTGGTACGAAGCCGCGAAAGGTGCCATTGTCGCCGGGACGGTCGGGGGGACTCGTGGCGCGTTACTCAGTGTTCCCCATGCGGAGGCCCCCAGGCTCAGTCCTCTGGCAACGGAAGGCTGAGCAAGCAGGCCCGGGCCCGGGCCCGGCTTTCGGGGCTGGCCCGGCCCCAGCGGCGGCGCCAGGGAGGGGACACCCGGAGGCTGAGGAGCGGGAGGCGTCGGCCTCCCCGGGGCCCGCCTCCCGGAGCTCCTCCTGGCGGTGCCGGAACGCGACGACACGTGATCCCGGACAGGGCCCCGGGGGGGCGGCCCTGCGGCCCTCTGGTGCCCGAAGTTTGTTCGCCCGGCGTTTTCCGGCCAATTCTCACGAGCGTTCTGCCCAAATCGGGATCGATTTGGGCAGAACGCTCGTGAGAATTGGCCGGCGTTGGGCAGCCCTGGTCAGCGCCCAGTGCCGCGTGGAGCAGGGCCCTTTCACGCTCGGGGTATGTCGCGGCCACCCGGAAAACGAGCCGCGACGATGGGGCGCGGCCGGCGGCCCCGGCGCCGGGGAGTTTTCCCCGAGCAGAGTGGATGGAGGCGCCGTGGCCGGGCGTCCGCCTCCGCCGTGGCGGGCGGCCGGGGCGCCCGTGGAGGGGGCTGGCCTCTGTCGGGGAACGGAGTGATCTCTCACTCCACGGCTGGGACGAAGCCCCGAAAGGTGCCGTTGTGGCCGGGACGGTCCGGGGGACTCGTGGCGCGGGACTCAGGGTTCCCCATGCGGAGGCCCCCAGGCTCAGGCCCCTGGCAACGGAAGGCTGAGCAAGCAGGACCGGGCCCGGGCCCGGCTTTCGGGGCTGGCACGGCCCCAGCGGCCGGCGCCAGGGAGGGGACCCCCGGAGGCTGAGGAGCGGGAGGCGTCGGCCTCCCCGGGGCCCGCCTCCCGGAGCTCCTCCTGGCGGTGCCGGAACGCGCCGACACGCAATCCCGGACAGGGCCCCGGGGGGGCGGCCCTGCGGCCCTGTGGTGCCCGAAGTGTGTTCGCCGGGCGTTTTCCGGCCATTTCTCACGAGCGTTCTGCCCAAATCGGGATCGATTTGGGCAGAACGCTCGTGAGAATTGGCCGGCGTTGGGCAGCCCTGGTCAGCGCCCAGGGCCGCGTGGAGCAGGGCCCTTTCTCACTCGGGACATGGCGCGGCCACCCGGAAAACGAGCCGCGACGATGGGGCGCGGCCGGCGGCCCCGGCGCCGGGGAGTTTTCCCCGAGCAGAGTGGATGGAGGCGCCGTGGCCGGGTGTCCGCATCCGCCGTGGAGGGCGGCCGGGGCGCCGGTGGAGGGGGCTGGCCTCTGTGGGGGAACGGAGTGATCTCTCACTCCACGGCTGGGACGAAGCCGCGAAAGTTGCCGTTGTTGCCGGGACGGTCGGGGGGACTCGTGGCGCGGGACTCAGGGTTCCCCATGCGGAGGCCCCCAGGCTCAGGCCCCTGGCATCGGAGGCTGAGCAAGCAGGCCTGGGCCCGGGCCCGGCTTTCGGGGCTGGCCCGGCCCCAGCGGCCGGCGCCAGGGAGGGGACACCCAGAGGCTGAGGAGCGGGAGGCGTCGGCCTCCCCGGGGCCCGCCTCCCGGAGCTCCTCCTGGCTGTGCCGGTACGCGACGACACACGATCCCGGACAGGGCCCCGGGAGGGCGGCCCTGCGGCCCTCTGGTGCCCGAAGTGTGTTTGCCGGGCGTTTTCCGGCCAATTCTCATGAGCGTTTTGCCCAAATCGGGATCGATTTGGGCAGAACGCTCGTGAGAATTGGCCGGAGTTGGGCAGCCCTGGTCAGCGCCCAGTTCCGCGTGGAACAGGGCCCTTTCTCGCTCGGGGCATGGCGCGGCCACCCGGAAAACGAGCCGCGACGATTGGGCGCGGCCGGCGACCCTGGCACCGGGGAGTTTTCCCCGAGCAGAGTGGATGGAGGCTCCGTGGCAGGGCGTCCGCCTCCGCCATGGCGGCCGCCGGGGCGCCCGTGGAGGGGGCTGGCCTCTGTGGGGTAAAGGAGTGATCTCTCACTCTACGGCTGGGACGAAGCCGCGAAAGGTGCCATTGTCGCCGGGACGGTCGGGGGGACTCGTGGCGCGGGACTCAGGGTTCCCCATGCGGAGGCCCCCAGGCTCAGGCCCCTGGCAACGGAAGGCTGAGCAAGCAGGCCCGGGCCCGGGCCCGGCTTTCGGGGCTGGCCCGGCCCCAGCGGCCGGCGCCAGGGAGGGGACCCCCGGAGGCTGAGGAGCGGGAGGCGTCGGCCTCCCCGGGGCCCGCCTCCCGGAGCTCCTCCTGGCGGTGCCGGAACGCGCCGAGACGCGATCCCGGACAGGGCCCCGGGGGGGCGGCCCTGCGGCCCTCTGGTGCCCGAAGTGTGTTCGCCGGGCGTTTTCCGGCCAATTCTCACGAGCGTTCTGCCCAAATCGGGATCGATTTGGGCAGAACGCTCGTGAGAATTGGCCGGCGTTGGGCAGCCCTGGTCAGCGCCCAGGGCCGCGTGGAGCAGGGCCCTTTCTCGCTCGGGGCATGGCGCGGCCACCCGGAAAACGAGCCACGACGATGGGGCGCGGCCGGCGGCCCCGGCGCCGGGGAGTTTTCCCCGAGCAGCGTGGATGGAGGCGCCGTGGCCGGGCGTCCGCCTCCGCCGTGGCGGGCGGCCGGGGCGCCCGTGGAGGGGGCTGGCCTCTGTGGGGGAACGGAGTGATCTCTCACTCCACGGCTGGGACGAAGCCGCGAAAGGTGCCGTGGTCCCCGGGACGGTCGGGGGGACTCGCGGCGCAGGACTCAGGGTTCCCCATGCGGAGGCCCCCAGGCTCAGGCCCCTGGCCACGGAAGGCTGAGCAAGCAGGCCCGGGCCCGGGCCCGGCTTTCGGGGCTGGCCCGGCCCCAGCGGCCGGCGCCAGGGAGGGGACCCCCGGAGGCTGAGGAGCGGGAGGCGTCGGCCTCCCGGGGGCCCACCTCCCGGAGCTCCTCCTGGCGGTGCCGGAACGCGCCGAGACGCGATCCCGGACAGGGCCCCGGGGGGGCGGCCCTGCGGCCCTCTGGTGCCCGAAGTGTGTTCGCCGGGCGTTTTCCGGCCAATTCTCACGAGCGTTCTGCCCAAATCGGGATCGATTTGGGCAGAACGCTCGTGAGAATTGGCCGGCGTTGGGCAGCCCTGGTCAGCGCCCAGGGCCGCGTGGAGCAGGGCCCTTTCTCGCTCGGGGCATGGCGCGGCCACCCGGAAAACGAGCCGCGACGATGGGGCGCGGCCGGCGGCCCCGGCGCCGGGGAGTTTTCCCCGAGCAGAGTGGATGGAGGCGCCGTGGCCGGGCGTCCGCGTCCGCCGTGGCGGGCGGCCGGGGCGCCCGTGGAGGGGGCTGGCCTCTGTGGGGGAACGGAGTGATCTCTCACTCCACGGCTGGGACGAAGCCGCGAAAGGTGCCGTGGTCGCCGGGACGGTCGGGGGGACTCGCGGCGCGGGACTCAGGGTTCCCCATGCGGAGGAACCCAGGCTCAGGCCCCTGGCCACGGAAGGCTGAGCAAGCAGGCACGGGCCCGGGCCCGGCTTTCGGGGCTGGCCCGGCCCCAGCGGCCGGCGCCAGGGAGGGGACCCCCGGAGGCTGAGGAGCGGGAGGCGTCGGCCTCCCCGGGGCCCGCCTCCCGGAGCTCCTCCTGGCGGTGCCGGAACGCGCCGAGACGCGATCCCGGACAGGGCCCCGGGGGGGCGGCCCTGCGGCCCTCTGGTGCCCGAAGTGTGTTCGCCGGGCGTTTTCCGGCCAATTCTCACAAGCGTTCTGCCCAAATCGGGATCGATTTGGGCAGAACGCTCGTGAGAATTGGCCGGCGTTGGGCAGCCCTGGTCAGCGCCCAGGGCCGCGTGGAGCAGGGCCCTTTCTCGCTCGGGGCATGGCGCGGCCACCCGGAAAACGAGCCGCGACGATGGGGCGCAGCCGGCGGCCCCGGCGCCGGGGAGTTTTCCCCGAGCAGAGTGGATGGAGGCGCCGTGGCCGGGCGTCCGCCTCCGCCGTGGCGGGCGGCCGGGGCGCCCGTGGAGGGGGCTGGCCTCTGTGGGGGAACGGAGTGATCTCTCACTCCACGGCTGGGACGAAGCCGCGAAAGGTGCCGTGGTCGCCGGGACGGTCGGGGGGACTCGTGGCGCGGGACTCAGGGTTCCCCATGCGGAGGAACCCAGGCTCAGGCCCCTGGCCACGGAAGGCTGAGCAAGCAGGCCCGGGCCCGGGCCCGGCTTTCGGGGCTGGCCCGGCCCCAGCGGCCGGCGCCAGGGAGGGGACCCCCGGAGGCTGAGGAGCGGGAGGCGTCGGCCTCCCCGGGGCCCGCCTCCCGGAGCTCCTCCTGGCGGTGCCGGAACGCGACGACACGCGATCCCGGACAGGGCCCCGGGGGGGCGGCCCTGCGGCCCTCTGGTGCCCGAAGAGTGTTCGCCGGGCGTTTTCCAGCCAATTCTCACGAGCGTTCTGCCCAAATCGGGATCGATTTGGGCAGAACGCTCGTGAGAATTGGCCGGCGTTGGGCAGCCCTGGTCAGCGCCCAGGGCCGCGTGGAGCAGGGCCCTTTCTCGCTCGGGGCATGGCCCGGCCACCCGGAAAACGAGCCGCGACGATGGGGCGCGGCCGGCGGCCCCGGCGCCGGGGAGTTTTCCCCGAGCAGAGTGGATGGAGGCGCCGTGGCCGGGCGTCCGCCTCCGCCGTGGCGGGCGGCCGGGGCGCCCGTGGAGGGGGCTGGCCTCTGTGGGGGAACGGAGTGATCTCTCACTCCACGGCTGGGACGAAGCCGCGAAAGGTGCCGTGGTCGCCGGGACGGTCGGGGGGACTCGTGGCGCGGGACTCAGGGTTCCCCATGCGGAGGCCCCCAGGCTCAGGCCCCTGGCAACGGAAGGCTGAGCAAGCAGGCCCGGGCCCGGGCCCGGCTTTCGGGGCTGGCCCGGCCCCAGCGGCCGGCGCCAGGGAGGGGACCCCCGGAGGCTGAGGAGCGGGAGGCGTCGGCCTCCCCAGGGCCCGCCTCCCGGAGCTCCTCCTGGCGGTGCCGGAACGCGACGACACGCGATCCCGGACACGGCCCCGGGGGGGCGGCCCTGTAGCCCTCTGGTGCCCGAAGTGTGTTCGCCGGGCGTTTTCCGGCCAATTCTCACGAGCGTTCTGCCCAAATCGGGATCGATTTGGGCAGAACGCTCGTGAGAGTTGGCCGGCGTTGGGCAGCCCTGATCAGCGCCCAGTGCCGCGTGGAGCAGGGCCCTTTCTCGCTCGGGGCATGTCGCGGCCACCCGGAAAACGAGCCGCGACGATGGGGCGCGACCGGCGGCCCCGGCGCCGGGGAGTTTTCCCCGAGCAGAGTGGATGGAGGCGCCGTGGCCGGGTGTCCGCCTCCGCCGTGGAGGGCGGCCGGGGCGCCGGTGGCGGGGGCTGGCCTCTGTGGGGGAACGGAGTGATCTCACACTCAACAGCTGGGACGAAGCCGCGAAAGGTGCCGTTGTCGCCGGGACGGTCGGGGGGACTCGTGGCGCGGGACTCAGGGTTCCCCATGCGGAGGCCCCCAGGCACAGGCCCCTGGCAACGGAAGGCGGAACAAGCAGGCCCGGGCCCGGGCCCGGCTTTCGGGGCTGGCCCGGACCCAGCGGCCGGCGCCAGGGAGGGGACCCCCGGAGGCTGAGGAGCGGGAGGCTTCGGCCTCCCCGGGGCCCGTCTCCCGGATCTCCTCCTGGCGGTGCCGGAACGCGACGACACGCGATCCCGGACAGGGCCGCCCCGGGGGGGCGTCCCTGCGGCCCCCTGGTGCCCGAAGTGTGTTCGCCGGGCGTTTTCCGGCCAATTCTCACGAGCGTTCTGCCCAAATCGGGATCGATTTGGGCAGAACGCTCGTGAGAATTGGCCGGCGTTGGGCAGCCCTGGTCAGCGCCCAGTGCCGCGTGGAGCAGGGCCCTTTCTTGCTCGGGGCATGGTGCGGCCACCCGGAAAACGAGCCGCGACGATGGGGCGCGGCCGGCATCCCCGGCGCCGGGGAGATTTCCCCGAGCAGAGGGGATGGAGGCGCCGTGGCCGGGCGTCCTCCTCCGCCGTGGCGGGCGGCCGGGGCGCCCGTGCAGGGGGCTGGCCTCTGTGGGGGAACGGAGTGATCTCTCACTCCACGGCTGGGACGAAGCCGCGAAAGTTGCCGTTGTTGCCGGGACGGTCGGGGGGACTCGTGGCGTGGGACTCAGGGTTCCCCATGCGGAGGCCCCCAGGCTCAGGCCCCTGGCATCGGAGGCTGAGCAAGCAGGCCTGGGCCCGGGCCCGGCTTTCGGGGCTGGCCCGGCCCCAGCGGCCGGCGCCAGGGAGGGGACACCCAGAGGCTGAGGAGCGGGAGGCGTCGGCCTCCCCGGGGCCCGCCTCCCGGAGCTCCTCCTGGCTGTGCCGGTACGCGACGACACACAATCCCGGACAGGGCCCCGGGAGGGCGGCCCTGCGGCCCTCTGGTGCCCGAAGTGTGTTTGCCGGGCGTTTTCCGGCCAATTCTCATGAGCGTTTTGCCCAAATCGGGATCGATTTGGGCAGAACGCTCGTGAGAATTGGCCGGAGTTGGGCAGCCCTGGTCAGCGCCCAGTTCCGCGTGGAACAGGGCCCTTTCTCGCTCGGGGCATGGCGCGGCAACCCGGAAAACGAGCCGCGACGATTGGGCGCGGCCGGCGACCCCGGCGCCGGGGAGTTTTCCCCGAGCAGAGTGGATGGAGGCTCCGTGGCAGGGCGTCCGCCTCCGCCATGGCGGCCGCCGGGGCGCCCGTGGAGGGGGTTGGCCTCTGTGGGGTAAAGGAGTGATCTCTCACTCTACGGCTGGGACGAAGCCGCGAAAGGTGCCATTGTCGCCGGGACGGTCGGGGGGACTCGTGGCGCGGGACTCAGGGTTCCCCATGCGGAGGCCCCCAGGCTCAGGCCCCTGGCAACGGAAGGCTGAGCAAGCAGGCCCGGGCCCGGGCCCGGCTTTCGGGGCTGGCCCGGCCCCAGCGGCCGGCGCCAGGGAGGGGACCCCCGGAGGCTGAGGAGCGGGAGGCGTCGGCCTCCCCGGGGCCCGCCTCCCGGAGCTCCTCCTGGCGGTGCCGGAACGCGACGACACGCGATCCCGGACACGGCCCCGGGTGGCGGCCCTGTAGCCCTCTGGTGCCCGAAGTGTGTTCGCCGGGCGTTTTCCGGCCAATTCTCACGAGCGTTCTGCCCAAATCGGGATCGATTTGGGCAGAACGCTCGTGAGAGTTGGTCGGCGTTGGGCAGCCCTGATCAGCGCCCAGTGCCGCGTGGAGCAGGGCCCTTTCTCGCTCGGGGCATGTCGCGGCCACCCGGAAAACAGGCCGCGACGATGGGGCGCGACCGGCGGCCCCGGCGCCGGGGAGTTTTCCCCGAGCAGAGTGGATGGAGGCGCCGTGGCCGGGTGTCCGCCTCCGCCGTGGAGGGCGGCCGGGGCGCCGGTGGAGGGGGCTGGCCTCTGTGGGGGAACGGAGTGATCTCACAGTCAACAGCTGGGACGAAGCCGCGAAAGGTGCCGTTGTCGCCGGGACGGTCGGGGGGACTCGTGGCGCGGGACTCATGGTTCCCCATGCGGAGGCCCCCAGGCACAGGCCCCTGGCAACGGAAGGCTGAACAAGCAGGCCCGGGTCCGGGCCCGGCTTTCGGGGCTGGCCCGGACCCAGCGGCCGGCGCCAGGGAGGGGACCCCCGGAGGCTGAGGAGCGGGAGGCTTCGGCCTCCCCGGGGCCCGCCTCCCGGAGCTCCTCCTGGCGGTGCCGGAACGCGACGACACGCGATCCCGGACAGGGCCGCCCCGGGGGGGAGGCCCTGCGGCCCTCTGGTGCCCGAAGTGTGTTCGCCGGGCGTTTTCCGGCCAATTCTCACGAGCGTTCTGCCCAAATCGGGATCGATTTGGGCAGAACGCTCGTGAGAATTGGCCGGCGTTGGGCAGCCCTGGTCAGCGCCCAGTGCCGCGTGGAGCAGGGCCCTTTCTCGCTCGGGGCATGGCACGGCCACCCGGAAAACGAGCCGCGACGATGGGGCGCGGCCGGCATCCCCGGCGCCGGGGAGATTTCCCCGAGCAGAGGGGATGGAGGCGCCGTGGCCGGGCGTCCGCCTCCGCCGTGGCGGGCGGCCGGGGCGCCCGTGGAGGGGGCTGGCCTCTGTGGGGGAACGGAGTGATCTCTCACTCCACGGCTGGGACGAAGCCGCGAAAATTGCCGTTGTTGCCGGGACGGTCGGGGGGACTCGTGGCGCGGGACTCAGGGTTCCCCATGCGGAGGCCCCCAGGCTCAGGCCCCTGGCATCGGAGGCTGAGCAAGCAGGCCTGGGCCCGGGCCCGGCTTTCGGGGCTGGCCCGGCCCCAGCGGCCGGCGCCAGGGAGGGGACACCCAGAGGCTGAGGAGCGGGAGGCGTCGGCCTCCCCGGGGCCCGCCTCCCGGAGCTCCTCCTGGCTGTGCCGGTACGCGCCGACACACGATCCCGGACAGGGCCCCGGGAGGGCGGCCCTGCGGCCCTCTGGTGCCCGAAGTGTGTTTGCCGGGCGTTTTCCGGCCAATTCTCATGAGCGTTCTGCCCAAATCGGGATCGATTTGGGCAGAACGCTCGTGAGAATTGGCCGGAGTTGGGCAGCCCTGGTCAGCGCCCAGTTCCGCGTGGAACAGGGCCCTTTCTCGCTCGGGGCATGGCGCGGCCACCCGGAAAACGAGCCGTGACGATTGGGCGCGGCCGGCGACCCCGGCGCCGGGGAGTTTTCCCCGAGCAGAGTGGATGGAGGCTCCGTGGCAGGGCGTCCGCCTCCGCCATGGCGGCCGCCGGGGCGCCCGTGGAGGGGGCTGGCCTCTGTGGGGTAAAGGAGTGATCTCTCACTCTACGGCTGGGACGAAGCCGCGAAAGGTGCCATTGTCGCCGGGACGGTCGGTGGGACTCGTGGCGCGGGACTCAGGGTTCCCCAAGCGGAGGCCCCCAGGCTCAGGCCGCTGGCAACGGAAGGCTGAGCAAGCAGGACCGGGCCCGGGCCCGGCTTTCGGGGCTGGCCCCGCCCCAGCGGCCGGCGCCAGGGAGGGAACCCCCAGAGTCTGAGGAACGGGAGGCGTCGGCCTCCCCGGGGCCCGCCACCGGAGCACCTCCTGGCGGTGCCGGAACGCGACGACATGCGATCCCGGACAGGGCCCGGGGGGGGCGGCCCTGCGGCCCTCTGGTGCCCGAAGTGTGTTCGCCTGGGGTTTTCCTGCCAATTCTCACGAGCGTTCTGCCCAAATCGGGATCGATTTGGGCAGAACGCTCGTGAGAATTGTCGGCGTTGGGCAGCCCTGGTCAGCGCCCAGGGCCGCGTGGAGCAGGGCCCTTTCTCGCTCGGGGCATGGCGCGGCCACCCGGAAAACGAGCCGCGACGATGGGGCGCGGCCGGCGGCCCCGGCGCCGGGGAGTTTTCCCCGAGCAGAGTGGATGGAGGCGCCGTGGCCGGGCGTCCGCCTCCGCCGTGGCGGGCGGCCGGGGCGCCCGTGGAGGGGGCTGGCCTCTGTCGGGGAACGGAGTGATCTCTCACTCCACGGCTGGGACGAAGCCCCGAAAGGTGCCGTTGTGGCCGGGACGGTCCGGGGGACTCGTGGCGCGGGACTCAGGGTTCCCCATGCGGAGGCCCCCAGGCTCAGGCCCCTGGCAACGGAAGGCTGAGCAAGCAGGCCCGGGCCCGGGCCCGGCTTTCGGGGCTGGCCCGGCCCCAGCGGCCGGCGCCAGGGAGGGGACCCCCGGAGGCTGAGGAGCGGGAGGCGTCGGCCTCCCCGGGGCCCGCCTCCCGGAGCTCCTCCTGGCGGTGCCGGAACGCGCCGACACGCGATCCCGGACAGGGCCGCGGGGGGGCGGCCCTGCGGCCCTCTGGTGCCCGAAGTGTGTTCGCCGGGCGTTTTCCGGCCAATTCTCACGAGCGTTCTGCCCAAATCGGGATCGATTTGGGCAGAACGCTCGTGAGAATTGGCCGGCGTTGGGCAGCCCTGGTCAGCGCCCAGGGCCGCGTGGAGCAGGGCCCTTTCTCGCTCGGGGCATGGCGCGGCCACCCGGAAAACGAGCCGCGACGATGGGGCGCGGCCGGCGGCCCCGGCGCCGGGGAGTTTTCCCCGAGCAGAGTGGATGGAGGCGCCGTGGCCGGGCGTCCGCCTCCGCCGTGGCGGGCGGCCGGGGCGCCCGTGGAGGGGGCTGGCCTCTGTGGGGGAACGGAGTGATCTCTCACTCCACGGCTGGGACGAAGCCGCGAAAGGTGCCGTGGTCGCCGGGACGGTCGGGGGGACTCGTGGCGCGGGACTCAGGGTTCCCCATGCGGAGGCCCCCAGGCTCAGGCCCCTGGCAACGGAAGGCTGAGCAAGCAGGCCCGGGCCCGGGCCCGGCTTTCGGGGCTGGCCCGGCCCCAGCGGCCGGCGCCAGGGAGGGGACCCCCGGAGGCTGAGGAGCGGGAGGCGTCGGCCTCCCCGGGGCCCGCCTCCCGGAGCTCCTCCTGGCGGTGCCGGAACGCGCCGACACGCGATCCCGGACAGGGCCCCGGGGGGGCGGCCCTGCGGTCCTCTGGTGCCCGAAGTGTGTTCGCCGGGCGTTTGCCGGCCAATTCTCACGAGCGTTCTGCCCAAATCGGGATCGATTTGGGCAGAACGCTCGTGAGAGTTGGCCGGCGTTGGGCAGCCCTGATCAGCGCCCAGTGCCGCGTGGAGCAGGGCCCTTTCTCGCTCGGGGCATGTCGCGGCCACCCGGAAAACGAGCCGCGACGATGGGGCGCGACCGGCGGCCCCGGCGCCGGGGAGTTTTCCCCGAGCAGAGTGGATGGAGGCGCCGTGGCCGGGTGTCCGCCTCCGCCGTGGAGGGCGGCCGGGGCGCCGGTGGCGGGGGCTGGCCTCTGTGGGGGAACGGAGTGATCTCACACTCAACAGCTGGGACGAAGCCGCGAAAGGTGCCGTTGTCGCCGGGACGGTCGGGGGGACTCGTGGCGCGGGACTCAGGGTTCCCCATGCGGAGGCCCCCAGGCACAGGCCCCTGGCAACGGAAGGCGGAACAAGCAGGCCCGGGCCCGGGCCCGGCTTTCGGGGCTGGCCCGGACCCAGCGGCCGGCGCCAGGGAGGGGACCCCCGGAGGCTGAGGAGCGGGAGGCTTCGGCCTCCCCGGGGCCCGTCTCCCGGATCTCCTCCTGGCGGTGCCGGAACGCGACGACACGCGATCCCGGACAGGGCCGCCCCGGGGGGGCGTCCCTGCGGCCCCCTGGTGCCCGAAGTGTGTTCGCCGGGCGTTTTCCGGCCAATTCTCACGAGCGTTCTGCCCAAATCGGGATCGATTTGGGCAGAACGCTCGTGAGAATTGGCCGGCGTTGGGCAGCCCTGGTCAGCGCCCAGTGCCGCGTGGAGCAGGGCCCTTTCTTGCTCGGGGCATGGCGCGGCCACCCGGAAAACGAGCCGCGACGATGGGGCGCGGCCGGCATCCCCGGCGCCGGGGAGATTTCCCCGAGCAGAGGGGATGGAGGCGCCGTGGCCGGGCGTCCTCCTCCGCCGTGGCGGGCGGCCGGGGCGCCCGTGCAGGGGGCTGGCCTCTGTGGGGGAACGGAGTGATCTCTCACTCCACGGCTGGGACGAAGCCGCGAAAGTTGCCGTTGTTGCCGGGACGGTCGGGGGGACTCGTGGCGTGGGACTCAGGGTTCCCCATGCGGAGGCCCCCAGGCTCAGGCCCCTGGCATCGGAGGCTGAGCAAGCAGGCCTGGGCCCGGGCCCGGCTTTCGGGGCTGGCCCGGCCCCAGCGGCCGGCGCCAGGGAGGGGACACCCAGAGGCTGAGGAGCGGGAGGCGTCGGCCTCCCCGGGGCCCGCCTCCCGGAGCTCCTCCTGGCTGTGCCGGTACGCGACGACACACAATCCCGGACAGGGCCCCGGGAGGGCGGCCCTGCGGCCCTCTGGTGCCCGAAGTGTGTTTGCCGGGCGTTTTCCGGCCAATTCTCATGAGCGTTTTGCCCAAATCGGGATCGATTTGGGCAGAACGCTCGTGAGAATTGGCCGGAGTTGGGCAGCCCTGGTCAGCGCCCAGTTCCGCGTGGAACAGGGCCCTTTCTCGCTCGGGGCATGGCGCGGCCACCCGGAAAACGAGCCGCGACGATTGGGCGCGGCCGGCGACCCCGGCGCCGGGGAGTTTTCCCCGAGCAGAGTGGATGGAGGCTCCGTGGCAGGGCGTCCGCCTCCGCCATGGCGGCCGCCGGGGCGCCCGTGGAGGGGGTTGGCCTCTGTGGGGTAAAGGAGTGATCTCTCACTCTACGGCTGGGACGAAGCCGCGAAAGGTGCCATTGTCGCCGGGACGGTCGGGGGGACTCGTGGCGCGGGACTCAGGGTTCCCCATGCGGAGGCCCCCAGGCTCAGGCCCCTGGCAACGGAAGGCTGAGCAAGCAGGCCCGGGCCCGGGCCCGGCTTTCGGGGCTGGCCCGGCCCCAGCGGCCGGCGCCAGGGAGGGGACCCCCGGAGGCTGAGGAGCGGGAGGCGTCGGCCTCCCCGGGGCCCGCCTCCCGGAGCTCCTCCTGGCGGTGCCGGAACGCGACGACACGCGATCCCGGACACGGCCCCGGGTGGCGGCCCTGTAGCCCTCTGGTGCCCGAAGTGTGTTCGCCGGGCGTTTTCCGGCCAATTCTCACGAGCGTTCTGCCCAAATCGGGATCGATTTGGGCAGAACGCTCGTGAGAGTTGGTCGGCGTTGGGCAGCCCTGATCAGCGCCCAGTGCCGCGTGGAGCAGGGCCCTTTCTCGCTCGGGGCATGTCGCGGCCACCCGGAAAACAGGCCGCGACGATGGGGCGCGGCCGGCGGCCCCGGCGCCGGGGAGTTTTCCCCGAGCAGAGTGGATGGAGGCGCCGTGGCCGGGTGTCCGCCTCCGCCGTGGAGGGCGGCCGGGGCGCCGGTGGAGGGGGCTGGCCTCTGTGGGGGAACGGAGTGATCTCACAGTCAACAGCTGGGACGAAGCCGCGAAAGGTGCCGTTGTCGCCGGGACGGTCGGGGGGACTCGTGGCGCGGGACTCATGGTTCCCCATGCGGAGGCCCCCAGGCACAGGCCCCTGGCAACGGAAGGCTGAACAAGCAGGCCCGGGTCCGGGCCCGGCTTTCGGGGCTGGCCCGGACCCAGCGGCCGGCGCCAGGGAGGGGACCCCCGGAGGCTGAGGAGCGGGAGGCTTCGGCCTCCCCGGGGCCCGCCTCCCGGAGCTCCTCCTGGCGGTGCCGGAACGCGACGACACGCGATCCCGGACAGGGCCGCCCCGGGGGGGAGGCCCTGCGGCCCTCTGGTGCCCGAAGTGTGTTCGCCGGGCGTTTTCCGGCCAATTCTCACGAGCGTTCTGCCCAAATCGGGATCGATTTGGGCAGAACGCTCGTGAGAATTGGCCGGCGTTGGGCAGCCCTGGTCAGCGCCCAGTGCCGCGTGGAGCAGGGCCCTTTCTCGCTCGGGGCATGGCACGGCCACCCGGAAAACGAGCCGCGACGATGGGGCGCGGCCGGCATCCCCGGCGCCGGGGAGATTTCCCCGAGCAGAGGGGATGGAGGCGCCGTGGCCGGGCGTCCGCCTCCGCCGTGGCGGGCGGCCGGGGCGCCCGTGGAGGGGGCTGGCCTCTGTGGGGGAACGGAGTGATCTCTCACTCCACGGCTGGGACGAAGCCGCGAAAGTTGCCGTTGTTGCCGGGACGGTCGGGGGGACTCGTGGCGCGGGACTCAGGGTTCCCCATGCGGAGGCCCCCAGGCTCAGGCCCCTGGCATCGGAGGCTGAGCAAGCAGGCCTGGGCCCGGGCCCGGCTTTCGGGGCTGGCCCGGCCCCAGCGGCCGGCGCCAGGGAGGGGACACCCAGAGGCTGAGGAGCGGGAGGCGTCGGCCTCCCCGGGGCCCGCCTCCCGGAGCTCCTCCTGGCTGTGCCGGTACGCGCCGACACACGATCCCGGACAGGGCCCCGGGAGGGCGGCCCTGCGGCCCTCTGGTGCCCGAAGTGTGTTTGCCGGGCGTTTTCCGGCCAATTCTCATGAGCGTTCTGCCCAAATCGGGATCGATTTGGGCAGAACGCTCGTGAGAATTGGCCGGAGTTGGGCAGCCCTGGTCAGCGCCCAGTTCCGCGTGGAACAGGGCCCTTTCTCGCTCGGGGCATGGCGCGGCCACCCGGAAAACGAGCCGTGACGATTGGGCGCGGCCGGCGACCCCGGCGCCGGGGAGTTTTCCCCGAGCAGAGTGGATGGAGGCTCCGTGGCAGGGCGTCCGCCTCCGCCATGGCGGCCGCCGGGGCGCCCGTGGAGGGGGCTGGCCTCTGTGGGGTAAAGGAGTGATCTCTCACTCTACGGCTGGGACGAAGCCGCGAAAGGTGCCATTGTCGCCGGGACGGTCGGTGGGACTCGTGGCGCGGGACTCAGGGTTCCCCAAGCGGAGGCCCCCAGGCTCAGGCCGCTGGCAACGGAAGGCTGAGCAAGCAGGACCGGGCCCGGGCCCGGCTTTCGGGGCTGGCCCCGCCCCAGCGGCCGGCGCCAGGGAGGGAACCCCCAGAGTCTGAGGAACGGGAGGCGTCGGCCTCCCCGGGGCCCACCACCGGAGCACCTCCTGGCGGTGCCGGAACGCGACGACATGCGATCCCGGACAGGGCCCGGGGGGGGCGGCCCTGCGGCCCTCTGGTGCCCGAAGTGTGTTCGCCTGGGGTTTTCCTGCCAATTCTCACGAGCGTTCTGCCCAAATCGGGATCGATTTGGGCAGAACGCTCGTGAGAATTGTCGGCGTTGGGCAGCCCTGGTCAGCGCCCAGGGCCGCGTGGAGCAGGGCCCTTTCTCGCTCGGGGCATGGCGCGGCCACCCGGAAAACGAGCCGCGACGATGGGGCGCGGCCGGCGGCCCCGGCGCCGGGGAGTTTTCCCCGAGCAGAGTGGATGGAGGCGCCGTGGCCGGGCGTCCGCCTCCGCCGTGGCGGGCGGCCGGGGCGCCCGTGGAGGGGGCTGGCCTCTGTCGGGGAACGGAGTGATCTCTCACTCCACGGCTGGGACGAAGCCCCGAAAGGTGCCGTTGTGGCCGGGACGGTCCGGGGGACTCGTGGCGCGGGACTCAGGGTTCCCCATGCGGAGGCCCCCAGGCTCAGGCCCCTGGCAACGGAAGGCTGAGCAAGCAGGCCCGGGCCCGGGCCCGGCTTTCGGGGCTGGCCCGGCCCCAGCGGCCGGCGCCAGGGAGGGGACCCCCGGAGGCTGAGGAGCGGGAGGCGTCGGCCTCCCCGGGGCCCGCCTCCCGGAGCTCCTCCTGGCGGTGCCGGAACGCGCCGACACGCGATCCCGGACAGGGCCGCGGGGGGGCGGCCCTGCGGCCCTCTGGTGCCCGAAGTGTGTTCGCCGGGCGTTTTCCGGCCAATTCTCACGAGCGTTCTGCCCAAATCGGGATCGATTTGGGCAGAACGCTCGTGAGAATTGGCCGGCGTTGGGCAGCCCTGGTCAGCGCCCAGGGCCGCGTGGAGCAGGGCCCTTTCTCGCTCGGGGCATGGCGCGGCCACCCGGAAAACGAGCCGCGACGATGGGGCGCGGCCGGCGGCCCCGGCGCCGGGGAGTTTTCCCCGAGCAGAGTGGATGGAGGCGCCGTGGCCGGGCGTCCGCCTCCGCCGTGGCGGGCGGCCGGGGCGCCCGTGGAGGGGGCTGGCCTCTGTGGGGGAACGGAGTGATCTCTCACTCCACGGCTGGGACGAAGCCGCGAAAGGTGCCGTGGTCGCCGGGACGGTCGGGGGGACTCGTGGCGCGGGACTCAGGGTTCCCCATGCGGAGGCCCCCAGGCTCAGGCCCCTGGCAACGGAAGGCTGAGCAAGCAGGCCCGGGCCCGGGCCCGGCTTTCGGGGCTGGCCCGGCCCCAGCGGCCGGCGCCAGGGAGGGGACCCCCGGAGGCTGAGGAGCGGGAGGCGTCGGCCTCCCCGGGGCCCGCCTCCCGGAGCTCCTCCTGGCGGTGCCGGAACGCGCCGACACGCGATCCCGGACAGGGCCCCGGGGGGGCGGCCCTGCGGTCCTCTGGTGCCCGAAGTGTGTTCGCCGGGCGTTTGCCGGCCAATTCTCACGAGCGTTCTGCCCAAATCGGGATCGATTTGGGCAGAACGCTCGTGAGAATTGGCCGGCGTTGGGCAGCCCTGGTCAGCGCCCAGGGCCGCGTGGAGCAGGGCCCTTTCTCGCTCGGGGCGTGGCGCGGCCACCCGGAAAACGAGCCGCGACGATGGGGCGCGGCCGGCGGCCCCGGCGCCGGGGAGTTTTCCCCGAGCAGAGTGGATGGAGGCGCCGTGGCCGGGCGTCCGCCTCCGCCGTGGCGGGCGGCCGGGGCGCCCGTGGAGGGGGCTGGCCTCTGTGGGGGAACGGAGTGATCTCTCACTCCACGGCTGGGACGAAGCCGCGAAAGGTGCCGTGGTCGCCGGGACGGTCGGGGGGACTCGTGGCGCGGGACTCAGGATTCCCCATGCGGAGGCCCCCAGGCTCAGGCCCCTGGCAACGGAAGGCTGAGCAAGCAGGCCCGGGCCCGGGCCCGGCTTTCGGGGCTGGCCCGGCCCCAGCGGCCGGCGCCAGGGAGGGGACCCCCGGAGGCTGAGGAGCGGGAGGC
Source organism: Meles meles (assembly GCF_922984935.1). Taxonomy (NCBI): domain Eukaryota; kingdom Metazoa; phylum Chordata; class Mammalia; order Carnivora; family Mustelidae; genus Meles; species Meles meles. The sequence continues at coordinate 51,867 of NW_025721126.1, forward strand.
GTCGGCCTCCCCGGGGCCCGCCTCCCGGAGCTCCTCCTGGCGGTGCCGGAACGCGCCGACACGCGATCCCGGACAGGGCCCCGGGGGGGCGGCCCTGCGGCCCTCTGGTGCCCGAAGTGTGTTCGCCGGGCGTTTTCCGGCCAATTCTCACGAGCGTTCTGCCCAAATCGGGATCGATTTGGGCAGAACGCTCGTGAGAATTGGCCGGCGTTGGGCAGCCCTGGTCAGCGCCCAGGGCCGCGTGGAGCAGGGCCGTTTCTCGCTCGGGGCATGGCGCGGCCACCCGGAAAACGAGCCGCGACGATGGGGCGCGGCCGGCGGCCCCGGCGCCGGGGAGTTTTCCCCGAGCAGAGTGGATGGAGGCGCCGTGGCCGGGCGTCCGCCTCCGCCGTGGCGGGCGGCCGGGGCGCCCGTGGAGGGGGCTGGCCTCTGTGGGGGAACGGAGTGATCTCTCACTCCACGGCTGGGACGAAGCCGCGAAAGGTGCCGTGGTCGCCGGGACGGTCGGGGGGACTCGTGGCGCGGGACTCAGGGTTCCCCATGCGGAGGCCCCCAGGCTCAGGCCCCTGGCAACGGAAGGCTGAGCAAGCAGGCCCGGGCCCGGGCCCGGCTTTCGGGGCTGGCCCGGCCCCAGCGGCCGGCGCCAGGGAGGGGAACCCCGGAGGCTGAGGAGCGGGAGGCGTCGGCCTCCCCGGGGCCCGCCTCCCGGAGCTCCTCCTGGCGGTGCCGGAACGCGCCGAGACGCGATCCCGGACAGGGCCCCGGGGGGGCGGCCCTGCGGCCCTCTGGTGCCCGAAGTGTGTTCGCCGGGCGTTTTCCGGCCAATTCTCACGAGCGTTCTGCCCAAATCGGGATCGATTTGGGCAGAACGCTCGTGAGAATTGGCCGGCGTTGGGCAGCCCTGGTCAGCGCCCAGGGCCGCGTGGAGCAGGGCCCTTTCTCGCTCGGGGCATGGCGCGGCCACCCGGAAAACGAGCCGCGACGGTGGGGCGCGGCCGGCGGCCCCGGCGCCGGGGAGTTTTCCCCGAGCAGAGTGGATGGAGGCGCCGTGGCCGGGCGTCCGCCTCCGCCGTGGCGGGCGGCCGGGGCGCCCGTGGAGGGGGCTGGCCTCTGTGGGGGAACGGAGTGATCTCTCACTCCACGGCTGGGACGAAGCCGCGAAAGGTGCCGTGGTCGCCGGGACGGTCGGGGGGACTCGTGGCGCGGGACTCAGGGTTCCCCATGCGGAGGCCCCCAGGCTCAGGCCCCTGGCAACGGAAGGCTGAGCAAGCAGGCCCGGGCCCGGGCCCGGCTTTCGGGGCTGGCCCGGCCCCAGCGGCCGGCGCCAGGGAGGGGACCCCCGGAGGCTGAGGAGCGGGAGGCGTCGGCCTCCCCGGGGCCCGCCTCCCGGAGCTCCTCCTGGCGGTGCCGGAACGCGCCGACACGCGATCCCGGACAGGGCCCCGGGGGGGCGGCCCTGCGGCCCTCTGGTGCCCGAAGTGTGTTCGCCGGGCGTTTTCCGGCCAATTCTCACGAGCGTTCTGCCCAAATCGGGATCGATTTGGGCAGAACGCTCGTGAGAATTGGCCGGCGTTGGGCAGCCCCGGTCAGCGCCCAGGGCCGCGTGGAGCAGGGCCCTTTCTCGCTCGGGGCATGGCGCGGCCACCCGGAAAACGAGCCGCGACGATGGGGCGCGGCCGGCGGCCCCGGCGCCGGGGAGTTTTCCCCGAGCAGAGTGGATGGAGGCGCCGTGGCCGGGCGTCCGCCTCCGCCGTGGCGGGCGGCCGGGGCGCCCGTGGAGGGGGCTGGCCTCTGTGGGGGAACGGAGTGATCTCTCACTCCACGGCTGGGACGAAGCCGCGAAAGGTGCCGTGGTCGCCGGGACGGTCGGGGGGACTCGTGGCGCGGGACTCAGGGTTCCCCATGCGGAGGCCCCCAGGCTCAGGCCCCTGGCAACGGAAGGCTGAGCAAGCAGGCCCGGGCCCGGGCCCGGCTTTCGGGGCTGGCCCGGCCCCAGCGGCCGGCGCCAGGGAGGGGACCCCCGGAGGCTGAGGAGCGGGAGGCGTCGGCCTCCCCGGGGCCCGCCTCCCGGAGCTCCTCCTGGCGGTGCCGGAAGGCGCCGACACGCGATCCCGGACAGGGCCCCGGGGGGGCGGCCCTGCGGCCCTGTGGTGCCCGAAGTGTGTTCGCCGGGCGTTTTCCGGCCAATTCTCACGAGCGTTCTGCCCAAATCGGGATCGATTTGGGCAGAACGCTCGTGAGAATTGGCCGGCGTTGGGCAGCCCCGGTCAGCGCCCAGGGCCGCGTGGAGCAGGGCCCTTTCTCGCTCGGGGCATGGCGCGGCCACCCGGAAAACCAGCCGCGACGATGGGGCGCGGCCGGCGGCCCCGGCGCCGGGGAGTTTTCCCCGAGCAGAGTGGATGGAGGCGCCGTGGCCGGGCGTCCGCCTCCGCCGTGGCGGGCGGCCGGGGCGCCCGTGGAGGGGGCTGGCCTCTGTGGGGGAACGGAGTGATCTCTCACTCCACGGCTGGGACGAAGCCGCGAAAGGTGCCGTGGTCGCCGGGACGGTCGGGGGGACTCGTGGCGCGGGACTCAGGGTTCCCCATGCGGAGGCCCCCAGGCTCAGGCCCCTGGCAACGGAAGGCTGAGCAAGCAGGCCCGGGCCCGGGCCCGGCTTTCGGGGCTGGCCCGGCCCCAGCGGCCGGCGCCAGGGAGGGGACCCCCGGAGGCTGAGGAGCGGGAGGCGTCGGCCTCCCCGGGGCCCGCCTCCCGGAGCTCCTCCTGGCGGTGCCGGAACGCGCCGACACGCGATCCCGGACAGGGCCCCGGGGGGGCGGCCCTGCGGCCCTCTGGTGCCCGAAGTGTGTTCGCCGGGCGTTTTCCGGCCAATTCTCACGAGCGTTCTGCCCAAATCGGGATCGATTTGGGCAGAACGCTCGTGAGAATTGGCCGGCGTTGGGCAGCCCCGGTCAGCGCCCAGGGCCGCGTGGAGCAGGGCCCTTTCTCGCTCGGGGCATGGCGCGGCCACCCGGAAAACGAGCCGCGACGATGGGGCGCGGCCGGCGGCCCCGGCGCCGGGGAGTTTTCCCCGAGCAGAGTGGATGGAGGCGCCGTGGCCGGGCGTCCGCCTCCGCCGTGGCGGGCGGCCGGGGCGCCCGTGGAGGGGGCTGGCCTCTGTGGGGGAACGGAGTGATCTCTCACTCCACGGCTGGGACGAAGCCGCGAAAGGTGCCGTGGTCGCCGGGACGGTCGGGGGGACTAGTGGCGCGGGACTCAGGGTTCCCCATGCGGAGGCCCCCAGGCTCAGGCCCCTGGCAACGGAAGGCTGAGCAAGCAGGCCCGGGCCCGGGCCCGGCTTTCGGGGCTGGCCCGGCCCCAGCGGCCGGCGCCAGGGAGGGGACCCCCGGAGGCTGAGGAGCGGGAGGCGTCGGCCTCCCCGGGGCCCGCCTCCCGGAGCTCCTCCTGGCGGTGCCGGAACGCGCCGAGACGCGATCCCGGACAGGGCCCCGGGGGGGCGGCCCTGCGGCCCCCTGGTGCCCGAAGTGTGTTCGCCGGGCGTTTTCCGGCCAATTCTCACGAGCGTTCTGCCCAAATCGGGATCGATTTGGGCAGAACGCTCGTGAGAATTGGCCGGCGTTGGGCAGCCCTGGTCAGCGCCCAGGGCCGCGTGGAGCAGGGCCCTTTCTCGCTCGGGGCATGGCGCGGCCACCCGGAAAACGAGCCGCGACGATGGGGCGCGGCCGGCGGCCCCGGCGCCGGGGAGTTTTCCCCGAGCAGAGTGGATGGAGGCGCCGTGGCCGGGCGTCCGCCTCCGCCGTGGCGGGCGGCCGGGGCGCCCGTGGAGGGGGCTGGCCTCTGTGGGGGAACGGAGTGATCTCTCACTCCACGGCTGGGACGAAGCCGCGAAAGGTGCCGTGGTCGCCGGGACGGTCGGGGGGACTCGTGGCGCGGGACTCAGGGTTCCCCATGCGGAGGCCCCCAGGCTCAGGCCCCTGGCAACGGAAGGCTGAGCAAGCAGGCCCGGGCCCGGGCCCGGCTTTCGGGGCTGGCCCGGCCCCAGCGGCCGGCGCCAGGGAGGGGACCCCCGGAGGCTGAGGAGCGGGAGGCGTCGGCCTCCCCGGGGCCCGCCTCCCGGAGCTCCTCCTGGCGGGTGCCGGAACGCGCCGAGACGCGATCCCGGACAGGGCCCCGGGGGGGCGGCCCTGCGGCCCCCTGGTGCCCGAAGTGTGTTCGCCGGGCGTTTTCCGGCCAATTCTCACGAGCGTTCTGCCCAAATCGGGATCGATTTGGGCAGAACGCTCATGAGAATTGGCCGGCGTTGGGCAGCCCTGGTCAGCGCCCAGGGCCGCGTGGAGCAGGGCCCTTTCTCGCTCGGGGCATGGCGCGGCCACCCGGAAAACGAGCCGCGACGGTGGGGCGCGGCCGGCGGCCCCGGCGCCGGGGAGTTTTCCCCGAGCAGAGTGGATGGAGGCGCCGTGGCCGGGCGTCCGCCTCCGCCGTGGCGGGCGGCCGGGGCGCCCGTGGAGGGGGCTGGCCTCTGTGGGGGAACGGAGTGATCTCTCACTCCACGGCTGGGACGAAGCCGCGAAAGGTGCCGTGGTCGCCGGGACGGTCGGGGGGACTCGTGGCGCGGGACTCAGGGTTCCCCATGCGGAGGCCCCCAGGCTCAGGCCCCTGGCAACGGAAGGCTGAGCAAGCAGGCCCGGGCCCGGGCCCGGCTTTCGGGGCTGGCCCGGCCCCAGCGGCCGGCGCCAGGGAGGGGACCCCCGGAGGCTGAGGAGCGGGAGGCTTCGGCCTCCCCGGGGCCCGCCTCCCGGAGCTCCTCCTGGCGGTGCCGGAACGCGCCGACACGCGATCCCGGACAGGGCCCCGGGGGGGGCGGCCCTGCGGCCCTCTGGTGCCCGAAGTGTGTTCGCCGGGCGTTTTCCGGCCAATTCTCACGAGCGTTCTGCCCAAATCGGGATCGATTTGGGCAGAACGCTCGTGAGAATTGGCCGGCGTTGGGCAGCCCTGGTCAGCGCCCAGGGCCGCGTGGAGCAGGGCCCTTTCTCGCTCGGGGCATGGCGCGGCCACCCGGAAAACGAGCCGCGACGGTGGGGCGCGGCCGGCGGCCCCGGCGCCGGGGAGTTTTCCCCGAGCAGAGTGGATGGAGGCGCTGTGGCCGGGCGTCCGCCTCCGCCGTGGCGGGCGGCCGGGGCGCCCGTGGAGGGGGCTGGCCTCTGTGGGGGAACGGAGTGATCTCTCACTCCACGGCTGGGACGAAGCCGCGAAAGGTGCCGTGGTCGCCGGGACGGTCGGGGGGACTCGTGGCGCGGGACTCAGGGTTCCCCATGCGGAGGCCCCCAGGCTCAGGCCCCTGGCAACGGAAGGCTGAGCAAGCAGGCCCGGGCCCGGGCCCGGCTTTCGGGGCTGGCCCGGCCCCAGCGGCCGGCGCCAGGGAGGGGACCCCCGGAGGCTGAGGAGCGGGAGGCGTCGGCCTCCCCGGGGCCCGCCTCCCGGAGCTCCTCCTGGCGGTGCCGGAAGGCGCCGACACGCGATCCCGGACAGGGCCCCGGGGGGGCGGCCCTGCGGCCCTGTGGTGCCCGAAGTGTGTTCGCCGGGCGTTTTCCGGCCAATTCTCACGAGCGTTCTGCCCAAATCGGGATCGATTTGGGCAGAACGCTCGTGAGAATTGGCCGGCGTTGGGCAGCCCCGGTCAGCGCCCAGGGCCGCGTGGAGCAGGGCCCTTTCTCGCTCGGGGCATGGCGCGGCCACCCGGAAAACCAGCCGCGACGATGGGGCGCGGCCGGCGGCCCCGGCGCCGGGGAGTTTTCCCCGAGCAGAGTGGATGGAGGCGCCGTGGCCGGGCGTCCGCCTCCGCCGTGGCGGGCGGCCGGGGCGCCCGTGGAGGGGGCTGGCCTCTGTGGGGGAACGGAGTGATCTCTCACTCCACGGCTGGGACGAAGCCGCGAAAGGTGCCGTGGTCGCCGGGACGGTCGGGGGGACTCGTGGCGCGGGACTCAGGGTTCCCCATGCGGAGGCCCCCAGGCTCAGGCCCCTGGCAACGGAAGGCTGAGCAAGCAGGCCCGGGCCCGGGCCCGGCTTTCGGGGCTGGCCCGGCCCCAGCGGCCGGCGCCAGGGAGGGGACCCCCGGAGGCTGAGGAGCGGGAGGCGTCGGCCTCCCCGGGGCCCGCCTCCCGGAGCTCCTCCTGGCGGTGCCGGAACGCGCCGACACGCGATCCCGGACAGGGCCCCGGGGGGGCGGCCCTGCGGCCCTCTGGTGCCCGAAGTGTGTTCGCCGGGCGTTTTCCGGCCAATTCTCACGAGCGTTCTGCCCAAATCGGGATCGATTTGGGCAGAACGCTCGTGAGAATTGGCCGGCGTTGGGCAGCCCTGGTCAGCGCCCAGGGCCGCGTGGAGCAGGGCCCTTTCTCGCTCGGGGCATGGCGCGGCCACCCGGAAAACGAGCCGCGACGATGGGGCGCGGCCGGCGGCCCCGGCGCCGGGGAGTTTTCCCCGAGCAGAGTGGATGGAGGCGCCGTGGCCGGGCGTCCGCCTCCGCCGTGGCGGGCGGCCGGGGCGCCCGTGGAGGGGGCTGGCCTCTGTGGGGGAACGGAGTGATCTCTCACTCCACGGCTGGGACGAAGCCGCGAAAGGTGCCGTGGTCGCCGGGACGGTCGGGGGGACTTGTGACGCGGGACTCAGGGTTCCCCATGCGGAGGCCCCCAGGCTCAGGCCCCTGGCAACGGAAGGCTGAGCAAGCAGGCCCGGGCCCGGGCCCGGCTTTCGGGGCTGGCCCGGCCCCAGCGGCCGGCGCCAGGGAGGGGACCCCCGGAGGCTGAGGAGCGGGAGGCGTCGGCCTCCCCGGGGCCCGCCTCCCGGAGCTCCTCCTGGCGGTGCCGGAACGCGCCGACACGCGATCCCGGACAGGGCCCCGTGGGGGCGGCCCTGCGGCCCTCTGATGCCCGAAGTGTGTTCGCCGGGCGTTTGCCGGCCAATTCTCACGAGCGTTCTGCCCAAATAGGGATCGATTTGGGCAGAACGCTCGTGAGAATTGGCCGGCGTTGGGCAGCCCTGGTCAGCGCCCAGGGCCGCGTGGAGCAGGGCCCTTTCTCGCTCGGGGCATGGCGCGGCCACCCGGAAAACGAGCCGCGACGATGGGGCGCGGCCGGCGGCCCCGGCGCCGGGGAGTTTTCCCCGAGCAGAGTGGATGGAGGCGCCGTGGCCGGGCGTCCGCCTCCGCCGTGGCGGGCGGCCGGGGCGCCCGTGGAGGGGGCTGGCCTCTGTGGGGGAACGGAGTGATCTCTCACTCCACGGCTGGAACGAAACCGCGAAAGGTGCCGTGGTCGCCGGGACGGTCGGGGGGACTCGTGGCGCGGGACTCAGGGTTCCCCATGCGGAGGCCCCCAGGCTCAGGCCCCTGGCAACGGAAGGCTGAGCAAGCAGGCCCGGGCCCGGGCCCGGCTTTCGGGGCTGGCCCGGCCCCAGCGGCCGGCGCCAGGGAGGGGACCCCCGGAGGCTGAGGAGCGGGAGGCGTCGGCCTCCCCGGGGCCCGCCTCCCGGAGCTCCTCCTGGCGGTGCCGGAACGCGCCGACACGCGATCCCGGACAGGGCCCCGGGGGGGCGGCCCTGCGGCCCTCTGGTGCCCAAAGTGTGTTCGCCGGGCGTTTGCCGGCCAATTCTCACGAGCGTTCTGCCCAAATCGGGATCGATTTGGGCAGAACGCTCGTGAGAATTGGCCGGCGTTGGGCAGCCCTGGTCAGCGCCCAGGGCCACGTGGAGCAGGGCCCTTTCTCGCTCGGGGCATGGCGCGGCCACCCGGAAAACGAGCCGCGACATTGGGGCGCGGCTGGCGGCCCCGGCGCCGGGGAGTTTTCCCCGAGCAGAGTGGATGGAGGCGCCGTGGCCGGGCGTCCGCCTCCGCCGTGGCGGGCGGCCGGGGCGCCCGTGGAGGGGGCTGGCCTCTGTGGGGGAACGGAGTGATCTCTCACTCCACGGCTGGGACGAAGCCGCGAAAGGTGCCGTGGTCGCCGGGACGGTCGGGGGACTCGTGGCGCGGGACTCAGGGTTCCCCATGCGGAGGCCCCCAGGCTCAGGCCCCTGGCAACGGAAGGCTGAGCAAGCAGGCCCGGGCCCGGGCCCGGCTTTCGGGGCTGGCCCGGCCCCAGCGGCCGGCGCCAGGGAGGGGACCCCCGGAGGCTGAGGAGCGGGAGGCGTCGGCCTCCCCGGGGCCCGCCTCCCGGAACTCCTCCTGACGGTGCCGGAACGCGCCGACACGCGATCCCGGACAGGGCCCCGGGGGGGCGGCCCTGCGGCCCTCTGGTGCCCGAAGTGTGTTCGCCGGGCGTTTGCCGGCCAATTCTCACGAGCGTTCTGCCCAAATCGGGATCGATTTGGGCAGAACGCTCGTGAGAATTGGCCGGCGTTGGGCAGCCCTGGTCAGCGCCCAGGGCCGCGTGGAGCAGGGCCCTTTCTCGCTCGGGGCATGGCGCGGCCACCCGGAAAACGAGCCGCGACGATGGGGCGCGGCCGGCGGCCCCGGCGCCGGGGAGTTTTCCCCGAGCAGAGTGGATGGAGGCGCCGTGGCCGGGCATCCGCCTCCGCTGTGGCGGGCGGCCGGGGCGCCCGTGGAGGGGGCTGGCCTCTGTGGGGGAACGGAGTGATCTCTCACTCCACGGCTGGGACGAAGCCGCGAAAGGTGCCGTGGTCGCCGGGACGGTCGGGGGGACTCGTGGCGCGGGACTCAGGGTTCCCCATGCGGAGGCCCCCAGGCTCAGGCCCCTGGCAATGGAAGGCTGAGCAAGCAGGCCCGGGCCCGGGCCCGGCTTTCGGGGCTGGCCCGGCCCCAGCGGCCGGCGCCAGGGAGGGGACCCCCGGAGACTGAGGAGCGGGAGGCGTCGGCCTCCCCGGGGCCCGCCTCCCGGAGCTCCTCCTGGCGGTGCCGGAACGCGCCGACACGCGATCCCGGACAGGGCCCCGGGGGGGCGGCCCTGCGGCCCTCTGGTGCCCGAAGTGTGTTCGCCGGGCGTTTTCCGGCCAATTCTCACGAGCGTTCTGCCCAAATCGGGATCGATTTGGGCAGAACGCTCGTGAGAATTGGCCGGCGTTGGGCAGCCCTGGTCAGCGCCCAGGGCCGCGTGGAGCAGGGCCCTTTCTCGCTCGGGGCATGGCGCGGCCACCCGGAAAACGAGCCGCGACGATGGGGCGCGGCCGGCGGCCCCGGCGCCGGGGAGTTTTCCCCGAGCAGAGTGGATGGAGGCGCCGTGGCCGGGCGTCCGCCTCCGCCGTGGCGGGCGGCCGGGGCGCCCGTGGAGGGGGCTGGCCTCTGTGGGGGAACGGAGTGATCTCTCACTCCACGGCTGGGACGAAGCCGCGAAAGGTGCCGTGGTCGCCGGGACGGTCGGGGGGACTCGTGGCGCGGGACTCAGGGTTCCCCATGCGGAGGCCCCCAGGCTCAGGCCCCTGGCAACGGAAGGCTGAGCAAGCAGGCCCGGGCCCGGGCCCGGCTTTCGGGGCTGGCCCGGCCCCAGCGGCTGGCGCCAGGGAGGGGACCCCCGGAGGCTGAGGAGCGGGAGGCGTCGGCCTCCCCGGGGCCCGCCTCCCGGAGCTCCTCCTGGCGGTGCCGGAACGCGCCGACACGCGATCCCGGACAGGGCCCCGGGGGGGCGGCCCTGCGGCCCTCTGGTGCCCGAAGTGTGTTCGCCGGGCGTTTTCCGGCCAATTCTCATGAGCGTTTTGCCCAAATCGGGATCGATTTGGGCAGAACGCTCGTGAGAATTGGCCGGCGTTGGGCAGCCCTGGTCAGCGCCCAGGGCCGCGTGGAGCAGGGCCCTTTCTCGCTCGGGGCGTGGCGCGGCCACCCGGAAAACGAGCCGCGAAGATGGGGCGCGGCCGGCGGCCCCGGCGCCGGGGAGTTTTCCCCGAGCAGAGTGGATGGAGGCGCCGTGGCCGGGCGTCCGCCTCCGCCGTGGCGGGCGGCCGGGGCGCCCGTGGAGGGGGCTGGCCTCTGTGGGGGAACGGAGTGATCTCTCACTCCACGGCTGGGACGAAGCCGCGAAAGGTGCCGTGGTCGCCGGGACGGTCGGGGGGACTCGTGGCGCGGGACCCAGGGTTCCCCATGCGGAGGCCCCCAGGCTCAGGCACCTGGCAACGGAAGGCTGAGCAAGCAGGCCCGGGCCCGGGCCCGGGTTTCGGGGCTGGCCCGGCCCCAGCGGCCGGCGCCAGGGAGGGGACCCCCGGAGGCTGAGGAGCGGGAGGCGTCGGCCTCCCCGGGGCCCGCCTCCCGGAGCTCCTCCTGGCGGTGCCGGAACGCGCCGACACGCGATCCCGGACAGGGCCGCGGGGGGGCGGCCCTGCGGCCCTCTGGTGCCCGAAGTGTGTTGGCCGGGCGTTTTCCGGCCAATTCTCACGAGCGTTCTGCCCAAATCGGGATCGATTTGGGCAGAACGCTCGTGAGAATTGGCCGGCGTTGGGCAGCCCTGGTCAGCGCCCAGGGCCGCGTGGAGCAGGGCCCTTTCTCGCTCGGGGCATGGCGCGGCCACCCGGAAAACGAGCCGCGACGATGGGGCGCGGCCGGCGGCCCGGCGCCGGGGAGTTTTCCCCGAGCAGAGTGGATGGAGGCGCCGTGGCCGGGCGTCCGCCTCCGCCGTGGCGGGCGGCCGGGGCGCCCGTGGAGGGGGCTGGCCTCTGTGGGGGAACGGAGTGATCTCTCACTCCACGGCTGGGACGAAGCCGCGAAAGGTGCCGTGGTCGTCGGGACGGTCGGGGGGACTCGTGGCGCGGACTCAGGGTTCCCCATGCGGAGGCCCCCAGGCTCAGGCCCCTGGCAACGGAAGGCTGAGCAAGCAGGCCCGGGCCCGGGCCCGGCTTTCGGGGCTGGCCCGGCCCCAGCGGCCGGCGCCAGGGAGGGGACCCCCGGAGGCTGAGGAGCGGGAGGCGTCGGCCTCCCCGGGGCCCGCCTCCCGGAGCTCCTCCTGGCGGTGCCGGAACGCGCCGACACGCGATCCCGGACAGGGCCCCGGGGGGGCGGCCCTGCGGCCCTCTGGTGCCCGAAGTGTGTTCGCCGGGCGTTTTCCGGCCAATTCTCACGAGCGTTCTGCCCAAATCGGGATCGATTTGGGCAGAACGCTCGTGAGAATTGGCCGGCGTTGGGCAGCCCTGGTCAGCGCCCAGGGCCGCGTGGAGCAGGGCCCTTTCTCGCTCGGGGCATGGCGCGGCCACCCGGAAAACGAGCCGCGACGATGGGGCGCGGCCGGCGGCCCCGGCGCCGGGGAGTTTTCCCCGAGCAGAGTGGATGGAGGCGCCGTGGCCGGGCGTCCGCCTCCGCCGTGGCGGGCGGCCGGGGCGCCCGTGGAGGGGGCTGGCCTCTGTGGGGGAACGGAGTGATCTCTCACTCCACGGCTGGGACGAAGCCGCGAAAGGTGCCGTGGTCGCCGGGACGGTCGGGGGGACTCGTGGCGCGGGACTCAGGGTTCCCCATGCGGAGGCCCCCAGGCTCAGGCCCCTGGCAACGGAAGGCTGAGCAAGCAGGCCCGGGCCCGGGCCCGGCTTTCGGGGCTGGCCCGGCCCCAGCGGCCGGCGCCAGGGAGGGGACCCCCGGAGGCTGAGGAGCGGGAGGCGTCGGCCTCCCCGGGGCCCGCCTCCCGGAGCTCCTCCTGGCGGTGCCGGAACGCGACGACACGCGATCCCGGACAGGGCCCCGGGGGGGCGGCCCTGCGGCCCTGTGGTGCCCGAAGTGTGTTCGCCGGGCGTTTTCCGGCCAATTCTCACGAGCGTTCTGCCCAAATCGGGATCGATTTGGGCAGAACGCTCGTGAGAATTGGCCGGCGTTGGGCAGCCCTGGTCAGCGCCCAGGGCCGCGTGGAGCAGGGCCCTTTCTCGCTCGGGGCATGGCGCGGCCACCCGGAAAACGAGCCGCGACGATGGGGCGCGGCCGGCGGCCCCGGCGCCGGGGAGTTTTCCCCGAGCAGAGTGGATGGAGGCGCCGTGGCCGCGCGTCCGCCTCCGCCGTGGCGGGCGGCCGGGGCGCCCGTGGAGGGGGCTGGCCTCTGTGGGGGAACGGAGTGATCTCTCACTCCACGGCTGGGACGAAGCCGCGAAAGGTGCCGTGGTCGCCGGGACGGTCGGGGGGACTCGTGGCGCGGGACTCAGGGTTCCCCATGCGGAGGCCCCCAGGCTCAGGCCCCTGGCAACGGAAGGCTGAGCAAGCAGGCCCGGGCCCGGGCCCGGCTTTCGGGGCTGGCCCGGCCCCAGCGGCCGGCGCCAGGGAGGGGACCCCCGGAGGCTGAGGAGCGGGAGGCGTCGGCCTCCCCGGGGCCCGCCTCCCGGAGCTCCTCCTGGCGGTGCCGGAACGCGACGACACGCGATCCCGGACAGGGCCCCGGGGGGGCGGCCCTGCGGCCCTGTGGTGCCCGAAATGTGTTCGCCGGGCGTTTTCCGGCCAATTCTCACGAGCGTTCTGCCCAAATCGGGATCGATTTGGGCAGAACGCTCGTGAGAATTGGCCGGCGTTGGGCAGCCCTGGTCAGCACCCAGGGCCGCGTGGAGCAGGGCCCTTTCTCGCTCGGGGCATGGCGCGGCCACCCGGAAAACGAGCCGCGACGATGGGGCGCGGCCGGCGGCCCCGGCGCCGGGGAGTTTTCCCCGAGCAGAGTGGATGGAGGCGCCGTGGCCGGGCGTCCGCCTCCGCCGTGGCGGGCGGCCGGGGCGCCCGTGGAGGGGGCTGGCCTCTGTGGGGGAACGGAGTGATCTCTCACTCCACGGCTGGGACGAAGCCGCGAAAGGTGCCGTGGTCGCCGGGACGGTCGGGGGGACTCGTGGCGCGGGACTCAGGGTTCCCCATGCGGAGGCCCCCAGGCTCAGGCCCCTGGCAACGGAAGGCTGAGCAAGCAGGCCCGGGCCCGGGCCCGGCTTTCGGGGCTGGCCCGGCCCCAGGGGCCGGCGCCAGGGAGGGGACCCCCGGAGGCTGAGGAGCGGGAGGCGTCGGCCTCCCCGGGGCCCGCCTCCCGGAGCTCCTCCTGGCGGTGCCGGAACGCGCCGACACGCGACCCCGGACAGGGCCCCGGGGGGGCGGCCCTGCGGCCCTCTGGTGCCCGAAGTGTGTTCGCCGGGCGTTTTCCGGCCAATTCTCACGAGCGTTCTGCCCAAATCGGGATCGATTTGGGCAGAACGCTCGTGAGAATTGGCCGGCGTTGGGCAGCCCTGGTCAGCGCCCAGGGCCGCGTGGAGCAGGGCCCTTTCTCGCTCGGGGCATGGCGCGGCCACCCGGAAAACGAGCCGCGACGATGGGGCGCGGCCGGCGGCCCCGGCGCCGGGGAGTTTTCCCCGAGCAGAGTGGATGGAGGCGCCGTGGCCGGGCGTCCGCCTCCGCCGTGGCGGGCGGCCGGGGCGCCCGTGGAGGGGGCTGGCCTCTGTGGGGGAACGGAGTGATCTCTCACTCCACGGCTGGGACGAAGCCGCGAAAGGTGCCGTGGTCGCCGGGACGGTCGGGGGGACTCGTGGCGCGGGACTCAGGGTTCCCCATGCGGAGGCCCCCAGGCTCAGGCCCCTGGCAACGGAAGGCTGAGAAAGCAGGCCCGGGCCCGGGCCTGGCTTTCGGGGCTGGCCCGGCCCCAGCGGCCGGCGCCAGGGAGGGGACCCCCGGAGGCTGAGGAGCGGGAGGCGTCGGCCTCCCCGGGGCCCGCCTCCCGGAGCTCCTCCTGGCGGTGCCGGAACGCGCCGACACGCGATCCCGGACAGGGCCCCGGGGGGGCGGCCCTGCGGCCCTCTGGTGCCCGAAGTGTGTTCGCCGGGCGTTTTCCGGCCAATTCTCACGAGCGTTCTGCCCAAATCGGGATCGATTTGGGCAGAACGCTCGTGAGAATTGGCCGGCGTTGGGCAGCCCTGGTCAGCGCCCAGGGCCGCGTGGAGCAGGGCCCTTTCTCGCTCGGGGCATGGCGCGGCCACCCGGAAAACGAGCCGCGACGATGGGGCGCGGCCGGCTGCCCCGGCGCCGGGGAGTTTTCCCCGAGCAGAGTGGATGGAGGCGCCGTGGCCGGGCGTCCGCCTCCGCCGTGGCGGGCGGCCGGGGCGCCCGTGGAGGGGGCTGGCCTCTGTGGGGGAACGGAGTGATCTCTCACTCCACGGCTGGGACGAAGCCGCGAAAGGTGCCGTGGTCGCCGGGACGGTCGGGGGGACTCGTGGCGTGGGACTCAGTGTTCCCCATGCGGAGGCCCCCAGGCTCAGGCCCCTGGCAACGGAAGGCTGAGCAAGCAGGCCCGGGCCCGGGCCCGGCTTTCGGGGCTGGCCCGGCCCCAGCGGCCGGCGCCAGGGAGGGGACCCCCGGAGGCTGAGGAGCGGGAGGCGTCGGCCTCCCCGGGGCCCGCCTCCCGGAGCTCCTCCTGGCGGTGCCGGAACGCGACGACACGCGATCCCGGACAGGGCCCCGGGGGGGCGGCCCTGCGGCCCTGTGGTGCCCGAAGTGTGTTCGCCGGGCGTTTTCCGGCCAATTCTCACGAGCGTTCTGCCCAAATCGGGATCGATTTGGGCAGAACGCTCGTGAGAATTGGCCGGCGTTGGGCAGCCCTGGTCAGCGCCCAGGGCCGCGTGGAGCAGGGCCCTTTCTCGCTCGGGGCATGGCGCGGCCACCCGGAAAACGAGCCGCGACGATGGGGCGCGGCCGGCGGCCCCGGCGCCGGGGAGTTTTCCCCGAGCAGAGTGGATGGAGGCGCCGTGGCCGCGCGTCCGCCTCCGCCGTGGCGGGCGGCCGGGGCGCCCGTGGAGGGGGCTGGCCTCTGTGGGGGAACGGAGTGATCTCTCACTCCACGGCTGGGACGAAGCCGCGAAAGGTGCCGTGGTCGCCGGGACGGTCGGGGGGACTCGTGGCGCGGGACTCAGGGTTCCCCATGCGGAGGCCCCCAGGCTCAGGCCCCTGGCAACGGAAGGCTGAGCAAGCAGGCCCGGGCCCGGGCCCGGCTTTCGGGGCTGGCCCGGCCCCAGCGGCCGGCGCCAGGGAGGGGACCCCCGGAGGCTGAGGAGCGGGAGGCGTCGGCCTCCCCGGGGCCCGCCTCCCGGAGCTCCTCCTGGCGGTGCCGGAACGCGACGACACGCGATCCCGGACAGGGCCCCGGGGGGGCGGCCCTGCGGCCCTGTGGTGCCCGAACTGTGTTCGCCGGGCGTTTTCCGGCCAATTCTCACGAGCGTTCTGCCCAAATCGGGATCGATTTGGGCAGAACGCTCGTGAGAATTGGCCGGCGTTGGGCAGCCCTGGTCAGCACCCAGGGCCGCGTGGAGCAGGGCCCTTTCTCGCTCGGGGCATGGCGCGGCCACCCGGAAAACGAGCCGCGACGATGGGGCGCGGCCGGCGGCCCCGGCGCCGGGGAGTTTTCCCCGAGCAGAGTGGATGGAGGCGCCGTGGCCGGGCGTCCGCCTCCGCCGTGGCGGGCGGCCGGGGCGCCCGTGGAGGGGGCTGGCCTCTGTGGGGGAACGGAGTGATCTCTCACTCCACGGCTGGGACGAAGCCGCGAAAGGTGCCGTGGTCGCCGGGACGGTCGGGGGGACTCGTGGCGCGGGACTCAGGGTTCCCCATGCGGAGGCCCCCAGGCTCAGGCCCCTGGCAACGGAAGGCTGAGCAAGCAGGCCCGGGCCCGGGCCCGGCTTTCGGGGCTGGCCCGGCCCCAGCGGCCGGCGCCAGGGAGGGGACCCCCGGAGGCTGAGGAGCGGGAGGCGTCGGCCTCCCCGGGGCCCGCCTCCCGGAGCTCCTCCTGGCGGTGCCGGAACGCGCCGACACGCGATCCCGGACAGGGCCCCGGGGGGGCGGCCCTGCGGCCCTGTGGTGCCCGAACTGTGTTCGCCGGGCGTTTTCCGGCCAATTCTCACGAGCGTTCTGCCCAAATCGGGATCGATTTGGGCAGAACGCTCGTGAGAATTGGCCGGCGTTGGGCAGCCCTGGTCAGCGCCCAGGGCCGCGTGGAGCAGGGCCCTTTCTCGCTCGGGGCATGGCGCGGCCACCCGGAAAACGAGCCGCGACGATGGGGCGCGGCCGGCGGCCCCGGCGCCGGGGAGTTTTCCCCGAGCAGAGTGGATGGAGGCGCCGTGGCCGGGCGTCCGCCTCCGCCGTGGCGGGCGGCCGGGGCGCCCGTGGAGGGGGCTGGCCTCTGTGGGGGAACGGAGTGATCTCTCACTCCACGGCTGGGACGAAGCCGCGAAAGGTGCCGTGGTCGCCGGGACGGTCGGGGGGACTCGTGGCGCGGGACTCAGGGTTCCCCATGCGGAGGCCCCCAGGCTCAGGCCCCTGGCAACGGAAGGCTGAGCAAGCAGGCCCGGGCCCGGGCCCGGCTTTCGGGGCTGGCCCGGCCCCAGCGGCCGGCGCCAGGGAGGGGACCCCCGGAGGCTGAGGAGCGGGAGGCGTCGGCCTCCCCGGGGCCCGCCTCCCGGAGCTCCTCCTGGCGGTGCCGGAACGCGCCGACACGCGATCCCGGACAGGGCCCCGGGGGGGCGGCCCTGCGGCCCTGTGGTGCCCGAACTGTGTTCGCCGGGCGTTTTCCGGCCAATTCTCACGAGCGTTCTGCCCAAATCGGGATCGATTTGGGCAGAACGCTCGTGAGAATTGGCCGGCGTTGGGCAGCCCTGGTCAGCGCCCAGGGCCGCGTGGAGCAGGGCCCTTTCTCGCTCGGGGCATGGCGCGGCCACCCGGAAAACGAGCCGCGACGATGGGGCGCGGCCGGCGGCCCCGGCGCCGGGGAGTTTTCCCCGAGCAGAGTGGATGGAGGCGCCGTGGCCGGGCGTCCGCCTCCGCCGTGGCGGGCGGCCGGGGCGCCCGTGGAGGGGGCTGGCCTCTGTGGGGGAACGGATTGATCTCTCACTCCACGGCTGGGACGAAGCCGCGAAAGGTGCCGTGGTCGCCGGGACGGTCGGGGGGACTCGTGGCGCGGGACTCAGGGTTCCCCATGCGGAGGCCCCCAGGCTCAGGCCCCTGGCAACGGAAGGCTGAGCAAGCAGGCCCGGGCCCGGGCCCGGCTTTCGGGGCTGGCCCGGCCCCAGCGGCCGGCGCCAGGGAGGGGACCCCCGGAGGCTGAGGAGCGGGAGGCGTCGGCCTCCCCGGGGCCCGCCTCCCGGAGCTCCTCCTGGCGGTGCCGGAACGCGCCGACACGCGATCCCGGACAGGGCCCCGGGGGGGCGGCCCTGCGGCCCTGTGGTGCCCGAACTGTGTTCGCCGGGCGTTTTCCGGCCAATTCTCACGAGCGTTCTGCCCAAATCGGGATCGATTTGGGCAGAACGCTCGTGAGAATTGGCCGGCGTTGGGCAGCCCTGGTCAGCGCCCAGGGCCGCGTGGAGCAGGGCCCTTTCTCGCTCGGGGCATGGCGC
The DNA here is from genome assembly GCF_922984935.1 of Meles meles. Classification (NCBI taxonomy): domain Eukaryota; kingdom Metazoa; phylum Chordata; class Mammalia; order Carnivora; family Mustelidae; genus Meles; species Meles meles. The sequence goes on from NW_025721126.1 coordinate 69,168, forward strand.
GGCCACCCGGAAAACGAGCCGCGACGATGGGGCGCGGCCGGCGGCCCCGGCGCCGGGGAGTTTTCCCCGAGCAGAGTGGATGGAGGCGCCGTGGCCGGGCGTCCGCCTCCGCCGTGGCGGGCGGCCGGGGCGCCCGTGGAGGGGGCTGGCCTCTGTGGGGGAACGGAGTGATCTCTCACTCCACGGCTGGGACGAAGCCGCGAAAGGTGCCGTGGTCGCCGGGACGGTCGGGGGGACTCGTGGCGCGGGACTCAGGGTTCCCCATGCGGAGGCCCCCAGGCTCAGGCCCCTGGCAACGGAAGGCTGAGCAAGCAGGCCCGGGCCCGGGCCCGGCTTTCGGGGCTGGCCCGGCCCCAGCGGCCGGCGCCAGGGAGGGGACCCCCGGAGGCTGAGGAGCGGGAGGCGTCGGCCTCCCCGGGGCCCGCCTCCCGGAGCTCCTCCTGGCGGTGCCGGAACGCGACGACACGCGATCCCGGACAGGGCCCCGGGGGGGCGGCCCTGCGGCCCTGTGGTGCCCGAAGTGTGTTCGCCGGGCGTTTTCCGGCCAATTCTCACGAGCGTTCTGCCCAAATCGGGATCGATTTGGGCAGAACGCTCGTGAGAATTGGCCGGCGTTGGGCAGCCCTGGTCAGCGCCCAGGGCCGCGTGGAGCAGGGCCCTTTCTCGCTCGGGGCATGGCGCGGCCACCCGGAAAACGAGCCGCGACGATGGGGCGCGGCCCGCTGCCCCGGCGCCGGGGAGTTTTCCCCGAGCAGAGTGGATGGAGGCGCCGTGGCCGGGCGTCCGCCTCCGCCGTGGCGGGCGGCCGGGGCGCCCGTGGAGGGGGCTGGCCTCTGTGGGGGAACGGAGTGATCTCTCACTCCACGGCTGGGACGAAGCCGCGAAAGGTGCCGTGGTCGCCGGGACGGTCGGGGGGACTCGTGGCGTGGGACTCAGGGTTCCCCATGCGGAGGCCCCCAGGCTCAGGCCCCTGGCAACGGAAGGCTGAGCAAGCAGGCCCGGGCCCGGGCCCGGCTTTCGGGGCTGGCCCGGCCCCAGCGGCCGGCGCCAGGGAGGGGACCCCCGGAGGCTGAGGAGCGGGAGGCGTCGGCCTCCCCGGGGCCCGCATCCCGGAGCTCCTCCTGGCGGTGCCGGAACGCGACGACACGCGATCCCGGACAGGGCCCTGGCGGGGCGGCCCTGCGGCCCTGTGGTGCCCGAACTGTGTTCGCCGGGCGTTTTCCGGCCAATTCTCACGAGCGTTCTGCCCAAATCGGGATCGATTTGGGCAGAACGCTCGTGAGAATTGGCCGGCGTTGGGCAGCCCTGGTCAGCGCCCAGGGCCGCGTGGAGCAGGGCCCTTTCTCGCTCGGGGCATGGCGCGGCCACCCGGAAAACGAGCCGCGACGATGGGGCGCGGCCGGCGGCCCCGGCGCCGGGGAGTTTTCCCCGAGCAGAGTGGATGGAGGCGCCGTGGCCGGGCGTCCGCCTCCGCCGTGGCGGGCGGCCGGGGCGCCCGTGGAGGGGGCTGGCCTCTGTGGGGGAACGGAGTGATCTCTCACTCCACGGCTGGGACGAAGCCGCGAAAGGTGCCGTGGTCGCCGGGACGGTCGGGGGGACTCGTGGCGCGGGACTCAGGGTTCCCCATGCGGAGGCCCCCAGGCTCAGGCCCCTGGCAACGGAAGGCTGAGCAAGCAGGCCCGGGCCCGGGCCCGGCTTTCGGGGCTGGCCCGGCCCCAGCGGCCGGCGCCAGGGAGGGGACCCCCGGAGGCTGAGGAGCGGGAGGCGTCGGCCTCCCCGGGGCCCGCCTCCCGGAGCTCCTCCTGGCGGTGCCGGAACGCGACGACACGCGATCCCGGACAGGGCCCCGGGGGGGCGGCCCTGCGGCCCTGTGGTGCCCGAAGTGTGTTCGCCGGGCGTTTTCCGGCCAATTCTCACGAGCGTTCTGCCCAAATCGATCCCGATTTGGGCAGAACGCTCGTGAGAATTGGCCGGCGTTGGGCAGCCCTGGTCAGCGCCCAGGGCCGCGTGGAGCAGGGCCCTTTCTCGCTCGGGGCATGGCGCGGCCACCCGGGAAAACGAGCCGCGACGATGGGGCGCGGCCGGCTGCCCCGGCGCCGGGGAGTTTTCCCCGAGCAGAGTGGATGGAGGCGCCGTGGCCGGGCGTCCGCCTCCGCCGTGGCGGGCGGCCGGGGCGCCCGTGGAGGGGGCTGGCCTCTGTGGGGGAACGGAGTGATCTCTCACTCCACGGCTGGGACGAAGCCGCGAAAGGTGCCGTGGTCGCCGGGACGGTCGGGGGGACTCGTGGCGTGGGACTCAGGGTTCCCCATGCGGAGGCCCCCAGGCTCAGGCCCCTGGCAACGGAAGGCTGAGCAAGCAGGCCCGGGCCCGGGCCCGGCTTTCGGGGCTGGCCCGGCCCCAGCGGCCGGCGCCAGGGAGGGGACCCCCGGAGGCTGAGGAGCGGGAGGCGTCGGCCTCCCCGGGGCCCGCCTCCCGGAGCTCCTCCTGGCGGTGCCGGAACGCGCCGACACGCGATCCCGGACAGGGCCCCGGGGGGGCGGCCCTGCGGCCCTCTGGTGCCCGAAGTGTGTTCGCCGGGCGTTTTCCGGCCAATTCTCACGAGCGTTCTGCCCAAATCGGGATCGATTTGGGCAGAACGCTCGTGAGAATTGGCCGGCGTTGGGCAGCCCTGGTCAGCGCCCAGGGCCGCGTGGAGCAGGGCCCTTTCTCGCTCGGGGCATGGCGCGGCCACCCGGAAAACGAGCCGCGACGATGGGGCGCGGCCGGCGGCCCCGGCGCCGGGGAGTTTTCCCCGAGCAGAGTGGATGGAGGCGCCGTGGCCGGGCGTCCGCCTCCGCCGTGGCGGGCGGCCGGGGCGCCCGTGGAGGGGGCTGGCCTCTGTGGGGGAACGGAGTGATCTCTCACTCCACGGCTGGGACGAAGCCGCGAAAGGTGCCGTGGTCGCCGGGACGGTCGGGGGGACTCGTGGCGCGGGACTCAGGGTTCCCCATGCGGAGGCCCCCAGGCTCAGGCCCCTGGCAACGGAAGGCTGAGCAAGCAGGCCCGGGCCCGGGCCCGGCTTTCGGGGCTGGCCCGGCCCCAGCGGCCGGCGCCAGGGAGGGGACCCCCGGAGGCTGAGGAGCGGGAGGCGTCGGCCTCCCCGGGGCCCGCCTCCCGGAGCTCCTCCTGGCGGTGCCGGAACGCGACGACACGCGATCCCGGACAGGGCCCCGGGGGGGCGGCCCTGCGGCCCTGTGGTGCCCGAACTGTGTTCGCCGGGCGTTTTCCGGCCAATTCTCACGAGCTTTCTGCCCAAATCGGGATCGATTTGGGCAGAACGCTCGTGAGAATTGGCCGGCGTTGGGCAGCCCTGGTCAGCACCCAGGGCCGCGTGGAGCAGGGCCCTTTCTCGCTCGGGGCATGGCGCGGCCACCCGGAAAACGAGCCGCGACGATGGGGCGCGGCCGGCGGCCCCGGCGCCGGGGAGTTTTCCCCGAGCAGAGTGGATGGAGGCGCCGTGGCCGGGCGTCCGCCTCCGCCGTGGCGGGCGGCCGGGGCGCCCGTGGAGGGGGCTGGCCTCTGTGGGGGAACGGAGTGATCTCTCACTCCACGGCTGGGACGAAGCCGCGAAAGGTGCCGTGGTCGCCGGGACGGTCGGGGGGACTCGTGGCGCGGGACTCAGGGTTCCCCATGCGGAGGCCCCCAGGCTCAGGCCCCTGGCAACGGAAGGCTGAGCAAGCAGGCCCGGGCCCGGGCCCGGCTTTCGGGGCTGGCCCGGCCCCAGCGGCCGGCGCCAGGGAGGGGACCCCCGGAGGCTGAGGAGCGGGAGGCGTCGGCCTCCCCGGGGCCCGCCTCCCGGAGCTCCTCCTGGCGGTGCCGGAACGCGCCGACACGCGATCCCGGACAGGGCCCCGGGGGGGCGGCCCTGCGGCCCTGTGGTGCCCGAAGTGTGTTCGCCGGGCGTTTTCCGGCCAATTCTCACGAGCGTTCTGCCCAAATCGGGATCGATTTGGGCAGAACGCTCGTGAGAATTGGCCGGCGTTGGGCAGCCCTGGTCAGCGCCCAGGGCCGCGTGGAGCAGGGCCCTTTCTCGCTCGGGGCATGGCGCGGCCACCCGGAAAACGAGCCGCGACGATGGGGCGCGGCCGGCTGCCCCGGCGCCGGGGAGTTTTCCCCGAGCAGAGTGGATGGAGGCGCCGTGGCCGGGCGTCCGCCTCCGCCGTGGCGGGCGGCCGGGGCGCCCGTGGAGGGGGCTGGCCTCTGTGGGGGAACGGAGTGATCTCTCACTCCACGGCTGGGACGAAGCCGCGAAAGGTGCCGTGGTCGCCGGGACGGTCGGGGGGACTCGTGGCGTGGGACTCAGGGTTCCCCATGCGGAGGCCCCCAGGCTCAGGCCCCTGGCAACGGAAGGCTGAGCAAGCAGGCCCGGGCCCGGGCCCGGCTTTCGGGGCTGGCCCGGCCCCAGCGGCCGGCGCCAGGGAGGGGACCCCCGGAGGCTGAGGAGCGGGAGGCGTCGGCCTCCCCGGGGCCCGCCTCCCGGAGCTCCTCCTGGCGGTGCCGGAACGCGACGACACGCGATCCCGGACAGGGCCCCGGGGGGGCGGCCCTGCGGCCCTCTGGTGCCCGAAGTGTGTTCGCCGGGCGTTTTCCGGCCAATTCTCACGAGCGTTCTGCCCAAATCGGGATCGATTTGGGCAGAACGCTCGTGAGAATTGGCCGGCGTTGGGCAGCCCTGGTCAGCGCCCAGGGCCGCGTGGAGCAGGGCCCTTTCTCGCTCGGGGCATGGCGCGGCCACCCGGAAAACGAGCCGCGACGATGGGGCGCGGCCGGCGGCCCCGGCGCCGGGGAGTTTTCCCCGAGCAGAGTGGATGGAGGCGCCGTGGCCGGGCGTCCGCCTCCGCCGTGGCGGGCGGCCGGGGCGCCCGTGGAGGGGGCTGGCCTCTGTGGGGGAACGGTGTGATCTCTCACTCCACGGCTGGGACGAAGCCGCGAAAGGTGCCGTGGTCGCCGGGACGGTCGGGGGGACTCGTGGCGTGGGACTCAGGGTTCCCCATGCGGAGGCCCCCAGGCTCAGGCCCCTGGCAACGGAAGGCTGAGCAAGCTGGCCCGGGCCCGGGCCCGGCTTTCGGGGCTGGCCCGGCCCCAGCGGCCGGCGCCAGGGAGGGGACCCCCGGAGGCTGAGGAGCGGGAGGCGTCGGCCTCCCCGGGGCCCGCCTCCCGGAGCTCCTCCTGGCGGTGCCGGAACGCGACGACACGCGATCCCGGACAGGGCCCCGGGGGGGCGGCCCTGCGGCCCTGTGGTGCCCGAAGTGTGTTCGCCGGGCGTTTTCCGGTCAATTCTCACGAGCGTTCTGCCCAAATCGGGATCGATTTGGGCAGAACGCTCGTGAGAATTGGCCGGCGTTGGGCAGCCCTGGTCAGCGCCCAGGGCCGCGTGGAGCAGGGCCCTTTCTCGCTCGGGGCATGGCGCGGCCACCCGGAAAACGAGCCGCGACGATGGGGCGCGGCCGGCGGCCCCGGCGCCGGGGAGTTTTCCCCGAGCAGAGTGGATGGAGGCGCCGTGGCCGGGCGTCCGCCTCCGCCGTGGCGGGCGGCCGGGGCGCCCGTGGAGGGGGCTGGCCTCTGTGGGGGAACGGAGTGATCTCTCACTCCACGGCTGGGACGAAGCCGCGAAAGGTGCCGTGGTCGCCGGGACGGTCGGGGGGACTCGTGGCGCGGGACTCAGGGTTCCCCATGCGGAGGCCCCCAGGCTCAGGCCCCTGGCAACGGAAGGCTGAGCAAGCAGGCCCGGGCCCGGGCCCGGATTTCGGGGCTGGCCCGGCCCCAGCGGCTGGCGCCAGGGAGGGGACCCCCGGAGGCTGAGGAGCGGGAGGCGTCGGCCTCCCCGGGGCCCGCCTCCCGGAGCTCCTCCTGGCGGTGCCGGAACGCGCCGAGACGCGATCCCGGACAGGGCCCCGGGGGGGCGGCCCTGCGGCCCTCTGGTGCCCGAAGTGTGTTCGCCGGGCGTTTTCCGGCCAATTCTCACGAGCGTTCTGCCCAAATCGGGATCGATTTGGGCAGAACGCTCGTGAGAATTGGCCGGCGTTGGGCAGCCCTGGTCAGCGCCCAGGGCCGCGTGGAGCAGGGCCCTTTCTCGCTCGGGGCATGGCGCGGCCACCCGGAAAACGAGCCGCGACGATGGGGCGCGGCCGGCGGCCCCGGCGCCGGGGAGTTTTCCCCGAGCAGAGTGGATGGAGGCGCCGTGGCCGGGCGTCCGCCTCCGCCGTGGCGGGCGGCCGGGGCGCCCGTGGAGGGGGCTGGCCTCTGTGGGGGAATGGAGTGATCTCTCACTCCACGGCTGGGACGAAGCCGCGAAAGGTGCCGTGGTCGCCGGGACGGTCGGGGGGACTCGTGGCGCGGGACTCAGGGTTCCCCATGCGGAGGCCCCCAGGCTCAGGCCCCTGGCAACGGAAGGCTGAGCAAGCAGGCCCGGGCCCGGGCCCGGCTTTCGGGGCTGGCCCGGCCCCAGCGGCCGGCGCCAGGGAGGGGACCCGCGGAGGCTGAGGAGCGGGAGGCGTCGGCCTCCCCGGGGCCCGCCTCCCGGAGCTCCTCCTGGCGGTGCCGGAACGCGCCGAGACGCGATCCCGGACAGGGCCCCGGGGGGGCGGCCCTGCGGCCCTCTGGTGCCCGAAGAGTGTTCGCCGGGCGTTTTCCGGCCAATTCTCACGAGCGTTCTGCCCAAATCGGGATCGATTTGGGCAGAACGCTCGTGAGAATTGGCCGGCGTTGGGCAGCCCTGGTCAGCGCCCAGGGCCGCGTGGAGCAGGGCCCTTTCTCGCTCGGGGCATGTCGCGGCCACCCGGAAAACGAGCCGCGACGATGGGGCGCCGCCGGCGGCCCCGGCGCCGGGGAGTTTTCCCCGAGCAGAGTGGATGGAGGCGCCGTGGCCGGGCGTCCGCCTCCGCCGTGGCGGGCGGCCGGGGCGCCCGTGGAGGGGGCTGGCCTCTGTGGGGGAACGGAGTGATCTCTCACTCCACGGCTGGGACGAAGCCGCGAAAGGTGCCGTGGTCGCCGGGACGGTCGGGGGGACTCGTGGCGCGGGACTCAGGGTTCCCCATGCGGAGGCCCCCAGGCTCAGGCCCCTGGCAACGATAGGCTGAGCAAGCAGGCCCGGGCCCCGGCCCGGCTTTCGGGGCTGGCCTGGCCCCAGCGGCCGGCGCCAGGGAGGGGACCCCCGGAGGCTGAGGTGCGGGAGGCGTCGGCCTCCCCGGGGCCCGCCTCCCGGAGCTCCTCCTGGCGGTGCCGGAACGCGCCGACACGCGATCCCGGACAGGGCCCCGGGGGGGCAGCCCTGCGGCCCTCTGGTGCCCGAAGTGTGTTCGCCGGGCGTTTTCCGGCCAATTCTCACGAGCGTTCTGCCCAAATCGGGATCGATTTGGGCAGAACGCTCGTGAGAATTGGCCGGCGTTGGGCAGCCCTGGTCAGCGCCCAGGGCCGCGTGGAGCAGGGCCCTTTCTCGCTCGGGGCATGGCGCGGCCACCCGGAAAACGAGCCGCGATGATGGGGCGCGGCCGGCGGCCCCGGGGCCGGGGAGTTTTCCCCGAGCAGAGTGGATGGAGGCGCCGTGGCCGGGCGTCCGCCTCCGCCGTGGCGGGCGGCCGGGGCGCCCGTGGAGGGGGCTGGCCTCTGTGGGGGAACGGAGTGATCTCTCACTCCACGGCTGGGACGAAGCCGCGAAAGGTGCCGTGGTCGCCGGGACGGTCGGGGGGACTCGTGGCGCGGGACTCAGGGTTCCCCATGCGGAGGCCCCCAGGCTCAGGCCCCTGGCAACGGAAGGCTGAGCAAGCAGGCCCGGGCCCGGGCCCGGCTTTCGGGGCTGGCCAGGCCCCAGCGGCCGGCGCCAGGGAGGGGACCCCCGGAGGCTGAGGAGCGGGAGTCGTCGGCCTCCCCGGGGCCCGCCTCCCGGAGCTCCTCCTGGCGGTGCCGGAACGCGCCGACACGCGATCCCGGACAGGGCCCCGGGGGGGCGGCCCTGCGGCCCTCTGGTGCCCGAAGTGTGTTCGCCGGGCGTTTTCCGGCCAATTCTCACGAGCGTTCTGCCCAAATCGGGATCGATTTGGGCAGAACGCTCGTGAGAATTGGCCGGCGTTGGGCAGCCCTGGTCAGCGCCCAGGGCCGCGTGGAGCAGGGCCCTTTCTCGCTCGGGGCATGGCGCGGCCACCCGGAAAACGAGCCGCGACGATGGGGCGCGGCCGGCGGCCCCGGCGCCGGGGAGTTTTCCCCGAGCAGAGTGGATGGAGGCGCCGTGGCCGGGCGTCCGCCTCCGCCGTGGCGGGCGGCCGGGGCGCCCGTGGAGGGGGCTGGCCTCTGTGGGGGAACGGAGTGATCTCTCACTCCACGGCTGGGACGAAGCCGCGAAAGGTGCCGTGGTCGCCGGGACGGTCGGGGGGACTCGTGGCGCGGGACTCAGGGTTCCCCATGCGGAGGCCCCCAGGCTCAGGCCCCTGGCAACGGAAGGCTGAGCAAGCAGGCCCGGGCCCGGGCCCGGCTTTCGGGGCTGGCCCGGCCCCAGCGGCCGGCGCCAGGGAGGGGACCCCCGGAGGCTGAGGAGCGGGAGGCGTCGGCCTCCCCGGGGCCCGCCTCCCGGAGCTCCTCCTGGCGGTGCCGGAACGCGACGACACGCGATCCCGGACAGGGCCCCGGGGGGGCGGCCCTGCGGCCCTGTGGTGCCCGAAGTGTGTTCGCCGGGCGTTTTCCGGCCAATTCTCACGAGCGTTCTGCCCAAATCGGGATCGATTTGGGCAGAACGCTCGTGAGAATTGGCCGGCGTTGGGCAGCCCTGGTCAGCGCCCAGGGCCGCGTGGAGCAGGGCCCTTTCTCGCTCGGGGCATGGCGCGGCCACCCGGAAAACGAGCCGCGACGATGGGGCGCGGCCGGCTGCCCCGGCGCCGGGGAGTTTTCCCCGAGCAGAGTGGATGGAGGCGCCGTGGCCGGGCGTCCGCCTCCGCCGTGGCGGGCGGCCGGGGCGCCCGTGGAGGGGGCTGGCCTCTGTGGGGGAACGGAGTGATCTCTCACTCCACGGCTGGGACGAAGCCGCGAAAGGTGCCGTGGTCGCCGGGACGGTCGGGGGGACTCGTGGCGTGGGACTCAGGGTTCCCCATGCGGAGGCCCCCAGGCTCAGGCCCCTGGCAACGGAAGGCTGAGCAAGCAGGCCCGGGCCCGGGCCCGGCTTTCGGGGCTGGCCCGGCCCCAGCGGCCGGCGCCAGGGAGGGGACCCCCGGAGGCTGAGGAGCGGGAGGCGTCGGCCTCCCCGGGGCCCGCCTCCCGGAGCTCCTCCTGGCGGTGCCGGAACGCGACGACACGCGATCCCGGACAGGGCCCCGGGGGGGCGGCCCTGCGGCCCTGTGGTGCCCGAAGTGTGTTCGCCAGGCGTTTTCCGGCCAATTCTCACGAGCGTTCTGCCCAAATCGGGATCGATTTGGGCAGAACGCTCGTGAGAATTGGCCGGCGTTGGGCAGCCCTGGTCAGCGCCCAGGGCCGCGTGGAGCAGGGCCCTTTCTCGCTCGGGGCATGGCGCGGCCACCCGGAAAACGAGCCGCGACGATGGGGCGCGGCCGGCGGCCCCGGCGCCGGGGAGTTTTCCCCGAGCAGAGTGGATGGAGGCGCCGTGGCCGGGCGTCCGCCTCCGCCGTGGCGGGCGGCCGGGGCGCCCGTGGAGGGGGCTGGCCTCTGTGGGGGAACGGAGTGATCTCTCACTCCACGGCTGGGACGAAGCCGCGAAAGGTGCCGTGGTCGCCGGGACGGTCGGGGGGACTCGTGGCGCGGGACTCAGGGTTCCCCATGCGGAGGCCCCCAGGCTCAGGCCCCTGGCAACGGAAGGCTGAGCAAGCAGGCCCGGGCCCGGGCCCGGCTTTCGGGGCTGGCCCGGCCCCAGCGGCCGGCGCCAGGGAGGGGACCCCCGGAGGCTGAGGAGCGGGAGGCGTCGGCCTCCCCGGGGCCCGCCTCCCGGAGCTCCTCCTGGCGGTGCCGGAACGCGACGACACGCGATCCTGGACAGGGCCCCGGGGGGGCGGCCCTGCGGCCCTGTGGTGCCCGAAATGTGTTCGCCGGGCGTTTTCCGGCCAATTCTCACGAGCGTTCTGCCCAAATCGGGATCGATTTGGGCAGAACGCTCGTGAGAATTGGCCGGCGTTGGGCAGCCCTGGTCAGCACCCAGGGCCGCGTGGAGCAGGGCCCTTTCTCGCTCGGGGCATGGCGCGGCCACCCGAAAAACGAGCCGCGACGATGGGGCGCGGCCGGCGGCCCCGGCGCCGGGGAGTTTTCCCCGAGCAGAGTGGATGGAGGCGCCGTGGCCGGGCGTCCGCCTCCGCCGTGGCGGGCGGCCGGGGCGCCCGTGGAGGGGGCTGGCCTCTGTGGGGGAACGGAGTGATCTCTCACTCCACGGCTGGGACGAAGCCGCGAAAGGTGCCGTGGTCGCCGGGACGGTCGGGGGGACTCGTGGCGCGGGACTCAGGGTTCCCCATGCGGAGGCCCCCAGGCTCAGGCCCCTGGCAACGGAAGGCTGAGCAAGCAGGCCCGGGCCCGGGCCCGGCTTACGGGGCTGGCCCGGCCCCAGCGGCCGGCGCCAGGGCGGGGACCCCCGGAGGCTGAGGAGCGGGAGGCGTCGGCCTCCCCGGGGCCCGCCTCCCGGAGCTCCTCCTGGCGGTGCCGGAACGCGCCGACACGCGATCCCGGACAGGGCCCCGGGGGGGCGGCCCTGCGGCCCTGTGGTGCCCGAACTGTGTTCGCCGGGCGTTTTCCGGCCAATTCTCACGAGGGTTCTGCCCAAATCGGGATCGATTTGGGCAGAACGCTCGTGAGAATTGGCCGGCGTTGGGCAGCCCTGGTCAGCGCCCAGGGCCGCGTGGAGCAGGGCCCTTTCTCGCTCGGGGCATGGCGCGGCCACCCGGAAAACGAGCCGCGACGATGGGGCGCGGCCGGCTGCCCCGGCGCCGGGGAGTTTTCCCCGAGCAGAGTGGATGGAGGCGCCGTGGCCGGGCGTCCGCCTCCGCCGTGGCGGGCGGCCGGGGCGCCCGTGGAGGGGGCTGGCCTCTGTGGGGGAACGGAGTGATCTCTCACTCCACGGCTGGGACGAAGCCGCGAAAGGTGCCGTGGTCGCCGGGACGGTCGGGGGGACTCGTGGCGTGGGACTCAGGGTTCCCCATGCGGAGGCCCCCAGGCTCAGGCCCCTGGCAACGGAAGGCTGAGCAAGCAGGCCCGGGCCCGGGCCCGGCTTTCGGGGCTGGCCCGGCCCCAGCGGCCGGCGCCAGGGAGGGGACCCCCGGAGGCTGAGGAGCGGGAGGCGTCGGCCTCCCCGGGGCCCGCCTCCCGGAGCTCCTCCTGGCGGTGCCGGAACGCGCCGAGACGCGATCCCGGACAGGGCCCCGGGGGGGCGGCCCTGCGGCCCTCTGGTGCCCGAAGTGTGTTCGCCGGGCGTTTTCCGGCCAATTCTCACGAGCGTTCTGCCCAAATCGGGATCGATTTGGGCAGAACGCTCGTGAGAATTGGCCGGCGTTGGGCAGCCCTGGTCAGCGCCCAGGGCCGCGTGGAGCAGGGCCCTTTCTCGCTCGGGGCATGGCGCGGCCACCCGGAAAACGAGCCGCGACGATGGGGCGCGGCCGGCGGCCCCGGCGCCGGGGAGTTTTCCCCGAGCAGAGTGGATGGAGGCGCCGTGGCCGGGCGTCCGCCTCCGCCGTGGCGGGCGGCCGGGGCGCCCGTGGAGGGGGCTGGCCTCTGTGGGGGAACGGAGTGATCTCTCACTCCACGGCTGGGACGAAGCCGCGAAAGGTGCCGTGGTCGCCGGGACGGTCGGGGGGACTCGTGGCGCGGGACTCAGGGTTCCCCATGCGGAGGCCCCCAGGCTCAGGCCCCTGGCAACGGAAGGCTGAGCAAGCAGGCCCGGGCCCGGGCCCGGCTTTCGGGGCTGGCCCGGCCCCAGCGGCCGGCGCCAGGGAGGGGACCCCCGGAGGCTGAGGAGCGGGAGGCGTCGGCCTCCCCGGGGCCCGCCTCCCGGAGCTCCTCCTGGCGGTGCCGGAACGCGCCGACACGCGATCCCGGACAGGGCCCCGGGGGGGCGGCCCTGCGGCCCTCTGGTGCCCGAAGTGTGTTCGCCGGGCGTTTTCCGGCCAATTCTCACGAGCGTTCTGCCCAAATCGGGATCGATTTGGGCACAACGCTCGTGAGAATTGGCCGGCGTTGGGCAGCCCTGGTCAGCGCCCAGGGCCGCGTGGAGCAGGGCCCTTTCTCGCTCGGGGCATGGCGCGGCCACCCGGAAAACGAGCCGCGACGATGGGGCGCGGCCGGCGGCCCCGGCGCCGGGGAGTTTTCCCCGAGCAGAGTGGATGGAGGCGCCGTGGCCGGGCGTCCGCCTCCGCCGTGGCGGGCGGCCAGGGCGCCCGTGGAGGGGGCTGGCCTCTGTGGGGGAACGGAGTGATCTCTCACTCCACGGCTGGGACGAAGCCGCGAAAGGTGCCGTGGTCGCCGGGACGGTCGGGGGGACTCGTGGCGCGGGACTCAGGGTTCCCCATGCGGAGGCCCCCAGGCTCAGGCCCCTGGCAACGGAAGGCTGAGCAAGCAGGCCCGGGCCCGGGCCCGGCTTTCGGGGCTGGCCCGGCCCCAGCGGCCGGCGCCAGGGAGGGGACCCCCGGAGGCTGAGGAGCGGGAGGCGTCGGCCTCCCCGGGGCCCGCCTCCCGGAGCTCCTCCTGGCGGTGCCGGAACGCGCCGACACGCGATCCCGGACAGGGCCCCGGGGGGGCGGCCCTGCGGCCCTGTGGTGCCCGAAGTGTGTTCGCCGGGCGTTTTCCGGCCAATTCTCACGAGCGTTCTGCCCAAATCGGGATCGATTTGGGCAGAACGCTCGTGAGAATTGGCCGGCGTTGGGCAGCCCTGGTCAGCGCCCAGGGCCGCGTGGAGCAGGGCCCTTTCTCGCTCGGGGCATGGCGCGGCCACCCGGAAAACGAGCCGCGACGATGGGGCGCGGCCGGCGGCCCCGGCGCCGGGGAGTTTTCCCCGAGCAGAGTGGATGGAGGCGCCGTGGCCGGGCGTCCGCCTCCGCCGTGGCGGGCGGCCGGGGCGCCCGTGGAGGGGGCTGGCCTCTGTGGGGGAACGGAGTGATCTCTCACTCCACGGCTGGGACGAAGCCGCGAAAGGTGCCGTGGTCGCCGGGACGGTCGGGGGGACTCGTGGCGCGGGACTCAGGGTTCCCCATGCGGAGGCCCCCAGGCTCAGGCCCCTGGCAACGGAAGGCTGAGCAAGCAGGCCCGGGCCCGGGCCCGGCTTTCGGGGCTGGCCCGGCCCCAGCGGCCGGCGCCAGGGAGGGGACCCCCGGAGGCTGAGGAGCGGGAGGCGTCGGCCTCCCCGGGGCCCGCCTCCCGGAGCTCCTCCTGGCGGTGCCGGAACGCGCCGACACGCGATCCCGGACAGGGCCCTGGGGGGGCGGCCCTGCGGCCCTCTGGTGCCCGAAGTGTGTTCGCCGGGCGTTTTCCGGCCTATTCTCACGAGCGTTCTGCCCAAATCGGGATCGATTTGGGCAGAACGCTCGTGAGAATTGGCCGGGGTTGGGCAGCCCTGGTCAGCGCCCAGGGCCGCGTGGAGCAGGGCCCTTTCTCGCTCGGGGCATGGCGCGGCCACCCGGAAAACGAGCCGCGACGATGGGGCGCGGCCGGCGGCCCCGGCGCCGGGGAGTTTTCCCCGAGCAGAGTGGATGGAGGCGCCGTGGCCGGGCGTCCGCCTCCGCCGTGGCGGGCGGCCGGGGCGCCCGTGGAGGGGGCTGGCCTCTGTGGGGGAACGGAGTGATCTCTCACTCCACGGCTGGGACGAAGCCGCGAAAGGTGCCGTGGTCGCCGGGACGGTCGGGGGGACTCGTGGCGCGGGACTCAGGGTTCCCCATGCGGAGGCCCCCAGGCTCAGGCCCCTGGCAACGGAAGGCTGAGCAAGCAGGCCCGGGCCCGGGCCCGGCTTTCGGGGCTGGCCCGGCCCCAGCGGCCGGCGCCAGGGAGGGGACCCCCGGAGGCTGAGGAGCGGGAGGCGTCGGCCTCCCCGGGGCCCGCCTCCCAGAGCTCCTCCTGGCGGTGCCGGAACGCGCCGACACGCGATCCCGGACAGGGCCCCGGGGGGGCGGCCCTGCGGCCCTGTGGTGCCCGAAGTGTGTTCGCCGGGCGTTTTCCGGCCAATTCTCACGAGCGTTCTGCCCAAATCGGGATCGATTTGGGCAGAACGCTCGTGAGAATTGGCCGGCGTTGGGCAGCCCTGGTCAGCGCCCAGGGCCGCGTGGAGCAGGGCCCTTTCTCGCTCGGGGCATGGCGCGGCCACCCGGAAAACGAGCCGCGACGATGGGGCGCGGCCGGCGGCCCCGGCGCCGGGGAGTTTTCCCCGAGCAGAGTGGATGGAGGCGCCGTGGCCGGGCGTCCGCCTCCGCCGTGGCGGGCGGCCGGGGCGCCCGTGGAGGGGGCTGGCCTCTGTGGGGGAACGGAGTGATCTCTCACTCCACGGCTGGGACGAAGCCGCGAAAGGTGCCGTGGTCGCCGGGACGGTCGGGGGGACTCGTGGCGCGGGACTCAGGGTTCCCCATGCGGAGGCCCCCAGGCTCAGGCCCCTGGCAACGGAAGGCTGAGCAAGCAGGCCCGGGCCCGGGCCCGGCTTTCGGGACTGGCCCGGCCCCAGCGGCCGGCGCCAGGGAGGGGACCCCCGGAGGCTGAGGAGCGGGAGGCGTCGGCCTCCCCGGGGCCCGCCTCCCGGAGCTCCTCCTGGCGGTGCCGGAACGCGCCGACACGCGATCCCGGACAGGGCCCCGGGGGGGCGGCCCTGCGGCCCTGTGGTGCCCGAAGTGTGTTCGCCGGGCGTTTTCCGGCCAATTCTCACGAGCGTTCTGCCCAAATCGGGATCGATTTGGGCAGAACGCTCGTGAGAATTGGCCGGCGTTGGGCAGCCCTGGTCAGCGCCCAGGACCGCGTGGAGCAGGGCCCTTTCTCGCTCGGGGCATGGCGCGGCCACCCGGAAAACGAGCCGCGACGATGGGGCGCGGCCGGCGGCCCCGGCGCCGGGGAGTTTTCCCCGAGCAGAGTGGATGGAGGCGCCGTGGCCGGGCGTCCGCCTCCGCCGTGGCGGGCGGCCGGGGCGCCCGTGGAGGGGGCTGGCCTCTGTGGGGGAACGGAGTGATCTCTCACTCCACGGCTGGGACGAAGCCGCGAAAGGTGCCGTGGTCGCCGGGACGGTCGGGGGGACTCGTGGCGCGGGACTCAGGGTTCCCCATGCGGAGGCCCCCAGGCTCAGGCCCCTGGCAACGGAAGGCTGAGCAAGCAGGCCCGGGCCCGGGCCCGGCTTTCGGGGCTGGCCCGGCCCCAGCGGCCGGCGCCAGGGAGGGGACCCCCGGAGGCTGAGGAGCGGGAGGCGTCGGCCTCCCCGGGGCCCGCCTCCCGGAGCTCCTCCTGGCGGTGCCGGAACACGCCGAGACGCGATCCCGGACAGGGCCCCGGGGGGGCGGCCCTGCGGCCCTGTGGTGCCCGAACTGTGTTCGCCGGGCGTTTTCCGGCCAATTCTCACGAGCGTTCTGCCCAAATCGGGATCGATTTGGGCAGAACGCTCGTGAGAATTGGCCGGCGTTGGGCAGCCCTGGTCAGCGCCCAGGGCCGCGTGGAGCAGGGCCCTTTCTCGCTCGGGGCATGGCGCGGCCACCCGGAAAACGAGCCGCGACGATGGGGCGCGGCCGGCTGCCCCGGCGCCGGGGAGTTTTCCCCGAGCAGAGTGGATGGAGGCGCCGTGGCCGGGCGTCCGCCTCCGCCGTGGCGGGCGGCCGGGGCGCCCGTGGAGGGGGCTGGCCTCTGTGGGGGAACGGAGTGATCTCTCACTCCACGGCTGGGACGAAGCCGCGAAAGGTGCCGTGGTCGCCGGGACGGTCGGGGGGACTCGTGGCGCGGGACTCAGGGTTCCCCATGCGGAGGCCCCCAGGCTCAGGCCCCTGGCAACGGAAGGCTGAGCAAGCAGGCCCGGGCCCGGGCCCGGCTTTCGGGGCCGGCCCGGCCCCAGCGGCCGGCGCCAGGGAGGGGACCCCCGGAGGCTGAGGAGCGGGAGGCGTCGGCCTCCCCGGGGCCCGCCTCCCGGAGCTCCTCCTGGCGGTGCCGGAACGCGCCGACACGCGATCCCGGACAGGGCCCCGGGGGGGCGGCCCTGCGGCCCTGTGGTGCCCGAAGTGTGTTCGCCGGGCGTTTTCCGGCCAATTCTCACGAGCGTTCTGCCCAAATCGGGATCGATTTGGGCAGAACGCTCGTGAGAATTGGCCGGCGTTGGGCAGCCCTGGTCAGCGCCCAGGGCTGCGTGGAGCAGGGCCCTTTCTCGCTCGGGGCATGGCGCGGCCACCCGGAAAACGAGCCGCGACGATGGGGCGCGGCCGGCGGCCCCGGCGCCGGGGAGTTTTCCCCGAGCAGAGTGGATGGAGGCGCCGTGGCCGGGCGTCCGCCTCCGCCGTGGCTGGCGGCCGGGGCGCCCGTGGAGGGGGCTGGCCTCTGTGGGGGAACGGAGTGATCTCTCACTCCACGGCTGGGACGAAGCCGCGAAAGGTGCCGTGGTCGCCGGGACGGTCGGGGGGACTCGTGGCGCGGGACTCAGGGTTCCCCATGCGGAGGCCCCCAGGCTCAGGCCCCTGGCAACGGAAGGCTGAGCAAGCAGGCCCGGGCCCGGGCCCGGCTTTCGGGGCTGGCCCGGCCCCAGCGGCCGGCGCCAGGGAGGGGACCCCCGGAGGCTGAGGAGCGGGAGGCGTCGGCCTCCCCGGGGCCCGCCTCCCGGAGCTCCTCCTGGCGGTGCCGGAACGCGCCGACACGCGATCCCGGACAGGGCCCCGGGGGGGCGGCCCTGCGGCCCTCTGGTGCCCGAAGTGTGTTCGCCGGGCGTTTTCCGGCCAATTCTCACGAGCGTTCTGCCCAAATCGGGATCGATTTGGGCAGAACGCTCGTGAGAATTGGCCGGCGTTGGGCAGCCCTGGTCAGCGCCCAGGGCCGCGTGGAGCAGGGCCCTTTCTCGCTCGGGGCATGGCGCGGCCACCCGGAAAACGAGCCGCGACGATGGGGCGCGGCCGGCGGCCCCGGCGCCGGGGAGTTTTCCCCGAGCAGAGTGGATGGAGGCGCCGTGGCCGGGCGTCCGCCTCCGCCGTGGCGGGCGGCCGGGGCGCCCGTGGAGGGGGCTGGCCTCTGTGGGGGAACGGAGTGATCTCTCACTCCACGGCAGGGACGAAGCCGCGAAAGGTGCCGTGGTCGCCGGGACGGTCGGGGGGACTCGTGGCGCGGGACTCAGGGTTCCCCATGCGGAGGCCCCCAGGCTCAGGCCCCTGGCAACGGAAGGCTGAGCAAGCAGGCCCGGGCCCGGGCCCGGCTTTCGGGGCTGGCCCGGCCCCAGCGGCCGGCGCCAGGGAGGGGACCCCCGGAGGCTGAGGAGCGGGAGGCGTCGGCCTCCCCGGGGCCCGCCTCCCGGAGCTCCTCCTGGCGGTGCCGGAACGCGCCGACACGCGATCCCGGACAGGGCCCCGGGGGGGCGGCCCTGCGGCCCTGTGGTGCCCGAAGTGTGTTCGCCGGGCGTTTTCCGGCCAATTCTCACGAGCGTTCTGCCCAAATCGGGATCGATTTGGGCAGAACGCTCGTGAGAATTGGCCGGCGTTGGGCAGCCCTGGTCAGCGCCCAGGGCCGCGTGGAGCAGGGCCCTTTCTCGCTCGGGGCATGGCGCGGCCACCCGGAAAACGAGCCGCGACGATGGGGCGCGGCCGGCGGCCCCGGCGCCGGGGAGTTTTCCCCGAGCAGAGTGGATGGAGGCGCCGTGGCCGGGCGTCCGCCTCCGCCGTGGCGGGCGGCCGGGGCGCCCGTGGAGGGGGCTGGCCTCTGTGGGGGAACGGAGTGATCTCTCACTCCACGGCTGGGACGAAGCCGCGAAAGGTGCCGTGGTCGCCGGGACAGTCGGGGGGACTCGTGGCGCGGGACTCAGGGTTCCCCATGCGGAGGCCCCCAGGCTCAGGTCCCTGGCAACGGAAGGCTGAGCAAGCAGGCCCGGGCCCGGGCCCGGCTTTCGGGGCTGGCCCGGCCCCAGCGGCCGGCGCCAGGGAGGGGACCCCCGGAGGCTGAGGAGCGGGAGGCGTCGGCCTCCCCGGGGCCCGCCTCCCGGAGCTCCTCCTGGCGGTGCCGGAACGCGCCGACACGCGATCCCGGACAGGGCCCCGGGGGGGCGGCCCTGCGGCCCTCTGGTGCCCGAAGTGTGTTCGCCGGGCGTTTTCCGGCCTATTCTCACGAGCGTTCTGCCCAAATCGGGATCGATTTGGGCAGAACGCTCGTGAGAATTGGCCGGCGTTGGGCAGCCCTGGTCAGCGCCCAGGGCCGCGTGGAGCAGGGCCCTTTCTCGCTCGGGGCATGGCGCGGCCACCCGGAAAACGAGCCGCGACGATGGGGCGCGGCCGGCGGCCCCGGCGCCGGGGAGTTTTCCCCGAGCAGAGTGGATGGAGGCGCCGTGGCCGGGCGTCCGCCTCCGCCGTGGCGGGCGGCCGGGGCGCCCGTGGAGGGGGCTGGCCTCTGTGGGGGAACGGAGTGATCTCTCACTCCACGGCTGGGACGAAGCCGCGAAAGGTGCCGTGGTCGCCGGGACGGTCGGGGGGACTCGTGGCGCGGGACTCAGGGTTCCCCATGCGGAGGCCCCCAGGCTCAGGCCCCTGGCAACGGAAGGCTGAGCAAGCAGGCCCGGGCCCGGGCCCGGCTTTCGGGGCTGGCCCGGCCCCAGCGGCCGGCGCCAGGGAGGGGACCCCCGGAGGCTGAGGAGCGGGAGGCGTCGGCCTCCCCGGGGCCCGCCTCCCGGAGCTCCTCCTGGCGGTGCCGGAACGCGACGACACGCGATCCCGGACAGGGCCCCGGGGGGGCGGCCCTGCGGCCCTGTGGTGCCCGAAGTGTGTTCGCCGGGCGTTTTCCGGCCAATTCTCACGAGCGTTCTGCCCAAATCGGGATCGATTTGGGCAGAACGCTCGTGAGAATTGGCCGGCGTTGGGCAGCCCTGGTCAGCGCCCAGGGCCGCGTGGAGCAGGGCCCTTTCTCGCTCGGGGCATGGCGCGGCCACCCGGAAAACGATCCGCGACGATGGGGCGCGGTCGGCGGCCCCGGCGCCGGGGAGTTTTCCCCGAGCAGAGTGGATGGAGGCGCCGTGGCCGGGCGTCCGCCTCCGCCGTGGCGGGCGGCCGGGGCGCCCGTGGAGGGGGCTGGCCTCTGTGGGGGAACGGAGTGATCTCTCACTCCACGGCTGGGACGAAGCCGCGAAAGGTGCCGTGGTCGCCGGGACGGTCGGGGGGACTCGTGGCGCGGGACTCAGGGTTCCCCATGCGGAGGCCCCCAGGCTCAGGCCCCTGGCAACGGAAGGCTGAGCAAGCAGGCCCGGGCCCGGGCCCGGCTTTCGGGGCCGGCCCGGCCCCAGCGGCCGGCGCCAGGGAGGGGACCCCCGGAGGCTGAGGAGCGGGAGGCGTCGGCCTCCCCGGGGCCCGCCTCCCGGAGCTCCTCCTGGCGGTGCCGGAACGCGCCGAGACGCGATCCCGGACAGGGCCCCGGGGGGGCGGCCCTGCGGCCCTCTGGTGCCCGAAGTGTGTTCGCCGGGCGTTTTCCGGCCAATTCTCACGAGCGTTCTGCCCAAATCGGGATCGATTTGGGCAGAAAGCTCGTGAGAATTGGCCGGCGTTGGGCAGCCCTGGTCAGCGCCCAGGGCCGCGTGGAGCAGGGCCCTTTCTCGCTCGGGACATGGCGCGGCCACCCGGAAAACGAGCCGCGACGATGGGGCGCGGCCGGCGGCCCCGGCGCCGGGGAGTTTTCCCCGAGCAGAGTGGATGGAGGCGCCGTGGCCGGGCGTCCGCCTCCGCCGTGGCGGGCGGCCGGGGCGCCCGTGGAGGGGGCTGGCCTCTGTGGGGGAACGGAGTGATCTCTCACTCCACGGCTGGGACGAAGCCGCGAAAGGTGCCGTGGTCGCCGGGACGGTCGGGGGGACTCGTGGCGCGGGACTCAGGGTTCCCCATGCGGAGGCCCCCAGGCTCAGGCCCCTGGCAACGGAAGGCTGAGCAAGCAGGCCCGGGCCCGGGCCCGGCTTTCGGGGCTGGCCCGGCCCCAGCGGCCGGCGCCAGGGAGGGGACCCCCGGAGGCTGAGGAGCGGGAGGCGTCGGCCTCCCCGGGGCCCGCCTCCCGGAGCTCCTCCTGGCGGTGCCGGAACGCGCCGACACGCGATCCCGGACAGGGCCCCGGGGGGGCGCCCCTGCGGCCCTCTGGTGCCCGAAGTGTGTTCGCCGGGCGTTTTCCGGCCAATTCTCACGAGCGTTCTGCCCAAATCGGGATCGATTTGGGCAGAACGCTCGTGAGAATTGGCCGGCGTTGGGCAGCCCTGGTCAGCGCCCAGGGCCGCGTGGAGCAGGGCCCTTTCTCGCTCGGGGCATGGCGCGGCCACCCGGAAAACGAACCGCGACGATGGGGCGCGGCCGGCGGCCCCGGCGCCGGGGAGTTTTCCCCGAGCAGAGTGGATGGAGGCGCCGTGGCCGGGCGTCCGCCTCCGCCGTGGCGGGCGGCCGGGGCGCCCGTGGAGGGGGCTGGCCTCTGTGGGGGAACGGAGTGATCTCTCACTCCACGGCTGGGACGAAGCCGCGAAAGGTGCCGTGGTCGCCGGGACGGTCGGGGGGACTCGTGGCGCGGGACTCAGTGTTCCCCATGCGGAGGCCCCCAGGCTCAGGCCCCTGGCAACGGAAGGCTGAGCAAGCAGGCCCGGGCCCGGGCCCGGCTTTCGGGGCTGGCCCGGCCCCAGCGGCCGGCGCCAGGGAGGGGACCCCCGGAGGCTGAGAAGCGGGAGGCGTCGGCCTCCCCGGGGCCCGCCTCCCGGAGCTCCTCCTGGCGGTGCCGGAACGCGCCGACACGCGATCCCGGACAGGGCCCCGGGGGGGGCGGCCCTGCGGCCCTGTGGTGCCCGAAGTGTGTTCGCCGGGCGTTTTCCGGCCAATTCTCACGAGCGTTCTGCCCAAATCGGGATCGATTTGGGCAGAACGCTCGTGAGAATTGGCCGGCGTTGGGCAGCCCTGGTCAGCGCCCAGGGCCGCGTGGAGCAGGGCCCTTTCTCGCTCGGGGCATGGCGCGGCCACCCGGAAAACGAGCCGCGACGATGGGGCGCGGCCGGCGGCCCCGGCGCCGGGGAGTTTTCCCCGAGCAGAGTGGATGGAGGCGCCGTGGCCGGGCGTCCGCCTCCGCCGTGGCGGGCGGCCGGGGCGCCCGTGGAGGGGGCTGGCCTCTGTGGGGGAACGGAGTGATCTCTCACTCCACGGCTGGGACGAAGCCGCGAAAGGTGCCGTGGTCGCCGGGACGGTCGGGGGGACTCGTGGCGCGGGACTCAGGGTTCCCCATGCGGAGGCCCCCAGGCTCAGGCCCCTGGCAACGGAAGGCTGAGCAAGCAGGCCCGGGCCCGGGCCCGGCTTTCGGGGCTGGCCCGGCCCCAGCGGCCGGCGCCAGGGAGGGGACCCCCGGAGGCTGAGGAGCGGGAGGCGTCGGCCTCCCCGGGGCCCGCCTCCCGGAGCTCCTCCTGGCGGTGCCGGAACGCGCCGACACGCGATCCCGGACAGGGCCCCGGGGGGGCGGCCCTGCGGCCCTCTGGTGCCCGAAGTGTGTTCGCCGGGCGTTTTCCGGCCAATTCTCACGAGCGTTCTGCCCAAATCGGGATCGATTTGGGCAGAACGCTCGTGAGAATTGGCCGGCGTTGGGCAGCCCTGGTCAGCGCCCAGGGCCGCGTGGAGCAGGGCCCTTTCTCGCTCGGGGCATGGCGCGGCAACCCGGAAAACGAGCCGCGACGATGGGGCGCGGCCGGCGGCCCCGGCGCCGGGGAGTTTTCCCCGAGCAGAGTGGATGGAGGCGCCGTGGCCGGGCGTCCGCCTCCGCCGTGGCGGGCGGCCGGGGCGCCCGTGGAGGGGGCTGGCCTCTGTGGGGGAACGGAGTGATCTCTCACTCCACGGCTGGGACGAAGCCGCGAAAGGTGCCCTGGTCGCCGGGACAGTCGGGGGGACTCGTGGCGCGGGACTCAGGGTTCCCCATGCGGAGGCCCCCAGGCTCAGGCCCCTGGCAACGGAAGGCTGAGCAAGCAGGCCCGGGCCCGGGCCCGGCTTTCGGGGCTGGCCCGGCCCCAGCGGCCGGCGCCAGGGAGGGGACCCCCGGAGGCTGAGGAGCGGGAGGCGTCGGCCTCCCCGGGGCCCGCCTCCCGGAGCTCCTCCTGGCGGTGCCGGAACGCGCCGAGACGCGATCCCGGACAGGGCCCCGGGGGGGCGGCCCTGCGGCCCTGTGGTGCCCGAAGTGTGTTCGCCGGGCGTTTTCCGGCCAATTCTCACGAGCGTTCTGCCCAAATCGGGATCGATTTGGGCAGAACGCTCGTGAGAATTGGCCGGCGTTGGGCAGCCCTGGTCAGCGCCCAGGGCCGCGTGGAGCAGGGCCCTTTCTCGCTCGGGGCATGGCGCGGCCACCCGGAAAACGAGCCGCGACGATGGGGCGCGGCCGGCGGCCCCGGCGCCGGGGAGTTTTCCCCGAGCAGAGTGGATGGAGGCGCCGTGGCCGGGCGTCCGCCTCCGCCGTGGCGGGCGGCCGGGGCGCCCGTGGAGGGGGCTGGCCTCTGTGGGGGAACGGAGTGATCTCTCACTCCACGGCTGGGACGAAGCCGCGAAAGGTGCCGTGGTCGCCGGGACGGTCGGGGGGACTCGTGGCGTGGGACTCAGGGTTCCCCATGCGGAGGCCCCCAGGCTCAGGCCCCTGGCAACGGAAGGCTGAGCAAGCAGGCCCGGGCCCGGGCCCGGCTTTCGGGGCTGGCCCGGCCCCAGCGGCCGGCGCCAGGGAGGGGACCCCCGGAGGCTGAGGAGCGGGAGGCGTCAGCCTCCCCGGGGCCCGCCTCCCGGAGCTCCTCCTGCCGGTGCCGGAACGCGACGACACGCGATCACGGACAGGGCCCCGGGGGGGCGGCCCTGCGGCCCTGTGGTGCCCGAAGTGTGTTCGCCGGGCGTTTTCCGGCCAATTCTCACGAGCGTTCTGCCCAAATCGGGATCGATTTGGGCAGAACGCTCGTGAGAATTGGCCGGCGTTGGGCAGCCCTGGTCAGCGCCCAGGGCCGCGTGGAGCAGGGCCCTTTCTCGCTCGGGGCATGGCGCGGCCACCCGGAAAACGAGCCGCGACGATGGGGCGCGGCCGGCGGCCCCGGCGCCGGGGAGTTTTCCCCGAGCAGAGTGGATGGAGGCGCCGTCCCGGGCGTCCGCCTCCGCCGTGGCGAGCGGCCGGGGCGCCCGTGGAGGGGGCTGGCCTCTGTGGGGGAACGGAGTGATCTCTCACTCCACGGCTGGGACGAAGCCGCGAAAGGTGCCGTGGTCGCCGGGACGGTCGGGGGGACTCGTGGCGCGGGACTCAGGGTTCCCCATGCGGAGGCCCCCAGGCTCAGGCCCCTGGCAACGGAAGGCTGAGCAAGCAGGCCCGGGCCCGGGCCCGGCTTTCGGGGCTGGCCCGGCCCCAGCGGCCGGCGCCAGGGAGGGGACCCCCGGAGGCTGAGGAGCGGGAGGCGTCGGCCTCCCCGGGGCCCGCCTCCCGGAGCTCCTCCTGGCGGTGCCGGAACGCGACGACACGCGATCCCGGACAGGGCCCCGGGGGGGCGGCCCTGCGGCCCTGTGGTGCCCGAAGTGTGTTCGCCGGGCGTTTTCCGGCCAATTCTCACGAGCGTTCTGCCCAAATCGGGATCGATTTGGGCAGAACGCTCGTGAGAATTGGCCGGCGTTGGGCAGCCCTGGTCAGCGCCCAGGGCCGCGTGGAGCAGGGCCCTTTCTCGCTCGGGGCATGGCGCGGCCACCCGGAAAACGAGCCGCGACGATGGGGCGCGGCCGGCGGCCCCGGCGCCGGGGAGTTTTCCCCGAGCAGAGTGGATGGAGGCGCCGTGGCCGGGCGTCCGCCTCCGCCGTGGCGGGAGGCCAGGGCGCCCGTGGAGGGGGCTGGCCTCTGTGGGGGAACGGAGTGATCTCTCACTCCACGGCTGGGACGAAGCCGCGAAAGGTGCCGTGGTCGCCGGGACGGTCGGGGGGACTCGTGGCGCGGGACTCAGGGTTCCCCATGCGGAGGTCCCCAGGCTCAGGCCCCTGGCAACGGAAGGCTGAGCAAGCAGGCCCGGGCCCGGGCCCGGCATTCGGGGCTGGCCCGGCCCCAGCGGCCGGCGCCAGGGAGGGGACCCCCGGAGGCTGAGGAGCGGGAGGCGTCGGCCTCCCCGGGGCCCGCCTCCCGGAGCTCCTCCTGGCGGTGCCGGAACGCGCCGAGACGCGATCCCCGACAGGGCCCCGGGGGGGCGGCCCTGCGGCCCTCTGGTGCCCGAAGTGTGTTCGCCGGGCGTTTTCCGGCCAATTCTCACGAGCGTTCTGCCCAAATCGGGATCGATTTGGGCAGAACGCTCGTGAGAATTGGCCGGCGTTGGGCAGCCCTGGTCAGCGCCCAGGGCCGCGTGGAGCAGGGCCCTTTCTCGCTCGGGGCATGGCGCGGCCACCCGGAAAACGAGCCGCGACGATGGGGCGCGGCCGGCGGCCCCGGCGCCGGGGAGTTTTCCCCGAGCAGAGTGGATGGAGGCGCCGTGGCCGGGCGTCCGCCTCCGCCGTGGCGGGCGGCCGGGGCGCCCGTGGAGGGGGCTGGCCTCTGTGGGGGAACGGAGTGATCTCTCACTCCACGGCTGGGACGAAGCCGCGAAAGGTGCCGTGGTCGCCGGGACGGTCGGGGGGACTCGTGGCGCGGGACTCAGGGTTCCCCATGCGGAGGCCCCCAGGCTCAGGCCCCTGGCAACGGAAGGCTGAGCAAGCAGGCCCGGGCCCGGGCCCGGCTTTCGGGGCTGGCCCGGCCCCAGCGGCCGGCGCCAGGGAGGGGACCCCCGGAGGCTGAGGAGCGGGAGGCGTCGGCCTCCCCGGGGCCCGCCTCCCGGAGCTCCTCCTGGCGGTGCCGGAACGCGCCGACACGCGATCCCGGACAGGGCCCCGGGGGGGCGGCCCTGCGGCCCTCTGGTGCCCGAAGTGTGTTCGCCGGGCGTTTTCCGGCCAATTCTCACGAGCGTTCTGCCCAAATCGGGATCGATTTGGGCAGAACGCTCGTGAGAATTGGCCGGCGTTGGGCAGCCCTGGTCAGCGCCCAGGGCCGCGTGGAGCAGGGCCCTTTCTCGCTCGGGGCATGGCGCGGCCACCCGGAAAACGAACCGCGACGATGGGGCGCGGCCGGTGGCCCCGGCGCCGGGGAGTTTTCCCCGAGCAGAGTGGATGGAGGCGCCGTGGCCGGGCGTCCGCCTCCGCCGTGGCGGGCGGCCGGGGCGCCCGTGGAGGGGGCTGGCCTCTGTGGGGGAACGGAGTGATCTCTCACTCCACGGCTGGGACGAAGCCGCGAAAGGTGCCGTGGTCGCCGGGACGGTCGGGGGGACTCGTGGCGCGGGACTCAGTGTTCCCCATGCGGAGGCCCCCAGGCTCAGGCCCCTGGCAACGGAAGGCTGAGCAAGCAGGCCCGGGCCCGGGCCCGGCTTTCGGGGCTGGCCCGGCCCCAGCGGCCGGCGCCAGGGAGGGGACCCCCGGAGGCTGAGAAGCGGGAGGCGTCGGCCTCCCCGGGGCCCGCCTCCCGGAGCTCCTCCTGGCGGTGCCGGAACGCGCCGACACGCGATCCCGGACAGGGCCCCGGGGGGGCGGCCCTGCGGCCCTGTGGTGCCCGAAGTGTGTTCGCCGGGCGTTTTCCGGCCAATTCTCATGAGCGTTCTGCCCAAATCGGGATCGATTTGGGCAGAACGCTCGTGAGAATTGGCCGGCGTTGGGCAGCCCTGGTCAGCGCCCAGGGCCGCGTGGAGCAGGGCCCTTTCTCGCTCGGGGCATGGCGCGGCCACCGGGAAAACGAGCCGCGACGATGGGGCGCGGCCGGCGGCCCCGGCGCCGGGGAGTTTTCCCCGAGCAGAGTGGATGGAGGCGCCGTGGCCGGGCGTCCGCCTCCGCCGTGGCGGGCGGCCGGGGCGCCCGTGGAGGGGGCTGGCCTCTGTGGGGGAACGGAGTGATCTCTCACTCCACGGCTGGGACGAAGCCGCGAAAGGTGCCGTGGTCGCCGGGACGGTCGGGGGGACTCGTGGCGCGGGACTCAGGGTTCCCCATGCGGAGGCCCCCAGGCTCAGGCCCCTGGCAACGGAAGGCTGAGCAAGCAGGCCCGGGCCCGGGCCCGGCTTTCGGGGCTGGCCCGGCCCCAGCGGCCGGCGCCAGGGAGGGGACCCCCGGAGGCTGAGGAGCGGGAGGCGTCGGCCTCCCCGGGGCCCGCCTCCCGGAGCTCCTCCTGGCGGTGCCGGAACGCGCCGAGACGCGATCCCGGACAGGGCCCCGGGGGGGCGGCCCTGCGGCCCTCTGGTGCCCGAAGTGTGTTCGCCGGGCGTTTTCCGGCCAATTCTCACGAGCGTTCTGCCCAAATCGGGATCGATTTGGGCAGAACGCTCGTGAGAATTGGCCGGCGTTGGGCAGCCCTGGTCAGCGCCCAGGGCCGCGTGGAGCAGGGCCCTTTCTCGCTCGGGGCATGGCGCGGCCACCCGGAAAACGAGCCGCGACGATGGGGCGCGGCCGGCGGCCCCGGCGCCGGGGAGTTTTCCCCGAGCAGAGTGGATGGAGGCGCCGTGGCCGGGCGTCCGCCTCCGCCGTGGCGGGCGGCCGGGGCGCCCGTGGAGGGGGCTGGCCTCTGTGGGGGAACGGAGTGATCTCTCACTCCACGGCTGGGACGAAGCCGCGAAAGGTGCCGTGGTCGCCGGGACGGTCGGGGGGACTCGTGGCGCGGGACTCAGGGTTCCCCATGCGGAGGCCCCCAGGCTCAGGCCCCTGGCAACGGAAGGCTGAGCAAGCAGGCCCGGGCCCGGGCCCGGCTTTCGGGGCTGGCCCGGCCCCAGCGGCCGGCGCCAGGGAGGGGACCCCCGGAGGCTGAGGAGCGGGAGGCGTCGGCCTCCCCGGGGCCCGCCTCCCGGAGCTCCTCCTGGCGGTGCCGGAACGCGCCGAGACGCGATCCCGGACAGGGCCCCGGGGGGGCGGCCCTGCGGCCCTCTGGTGCCCGAAGTGTGTTCGCCGGGCGTTTTCCGGCCAATTCTCACGAGCGTTCTGCCCAAATCGGGATCGATTTGGGCAGAACGCTCGTGAGAATTGGCCGGCGTTGGGCAGCCCTGGTCAGCGCCCAGGGCCGCGTGGAGCAGGGCCCTTTCTCGCTCGGGGCATGGCGCGGCCACCCGGAAAACGAACCGCGACGATGGGGCGCGGCCGGCGGCCCCGGCGCCGGGGAGTTTTCCCCGAGCAGAGTGGATGGAGGCGCCGTGGCCGGGCGTCCGCCTCCGCCGTGGCGGGCGGCCGGGGCGCCCGTGGAGGGGGCTGGCCTCTGTGGGGGAACGGAGTGATCTCTCACTCCACGGCTGGGACGAAGCCGCGAAAGGTGCCGTGGTCGCCGGGACGGTCGGGGGGACTCGTGGCGCGGGACTCAGTGTTCCCCATGCGGAGGCCCCCAGGCTCAGGCCCCTGGCAACGGAAGGCTGAGCAAGCAGGCCCGGGCCCGGGCCCGGCTTTCGGGGCTGGCCCGGCCCCAGCGGCCGGCGCCAGGGAGGGGACCCCCGGAGGCTGAGGAGCGGGAGGCGTCGGCCTCCCCGGGGCCCGCCTCCCGGAGCTCCTCCTGGCGGTGCCGGAACGCGCCGACACGCGATCCCGGACAGGGCCCCGGGGGGGCGGCCCTGCGGCCCTGTGGTGCCCGAAGTGTGTTCGCCGGGCGTTTTCCGGCCAATTCTCATGAGCGTTCTGCCCAAATCGGGATCGATTTGGGCAGAACGCTCGTGAGAATTGGCCGGCGTTGGGCAGCCCTGGTCAGCGCCCAGGGCCGCGTGGAGCAGGGCCCTTTCTCGCTCGGGGCATGGCGCGGCCACCCGGAAAACGAGCCGCGACGATGGGGCGCGGCCGGCGGCCCCGGCGCCGGGGAGTTTTCCCCGAGCAGAGTGGATGGAGGCGCCGTGGCCGGGCGTCCGCCTCCGCCGTGGCGGGCGGCCGGGGCGCCCGTGGAGGGGGCTGGCCTCTGTGGGGGAACGGAGTGATCTCTCACTCCACGGCTGGGACGAAGCCGCGAAAGGTGCCGTGGTCGCCGGGACGGTCGGGGGGGACTCGTGGCGCGGGACTCAGGGTTCCCCATGCGGAGGCCCCCAGGCTCAGGCCCCTGGCAACGGAGGGCTGTGCAAGCAGGCCCGGGCCCGGGCCCGGCTTTCGGGGCTGGCCCGGCCCCAGCGGCCGGCGCCAGGGAGGGGACCCCCGGAGGCTGAGGAGCGGGAGGCGTCGGCCTCCCCGGGGCCCGCCTCCCGGAGCTCCTCCTGGCGGTGCCGGAACGCGCCGAGACGCGATCCCCGACAGGGCCCCGGGGGGGCGGCCCTGCGGCCCTCTGGTGCCCAAAGTGTGTTCGCCGGGCGTTTTCCGGCCAATTCTCACGAGCGTTCTGCCCAAATCGGGATCGATTTGGGCAGAACGCTCGTGAGAATTGGCCGGCGTTGGGCAGCCCTGGTCAGCGCCCAGGGCCGCGTGGAGCAGGGCCCTTTCTCGCTCGGGGCATGGCGCGGCCACCCGGAAAACGAACCGCGACGATGGGGCGCGGCCGGCGGCCCCGGCGCCGGGGAGTTTTCCCCGAGCAGAGTGGATGGAGGCGCCGTGGCCGGGCGTCCGCCTCCGCCGTGGCGGGCGGCCGGGGCGCCCGTGGAGGGGGCTGGCCTCTGTGGGGGAACGGAGTGATCTCTCACTCCACGGCTGGGACGAAGCCGCGAAAGGTGCCGTGGTCGCCGGGACGGTCGGGGGGACTCGTGGCGCGGGACTCAGGGTTCCCCATGCGGAGGCCCCCAGGCTCAGGCCCCTGGCAACGGAAGGCTGAGCAAGCAGGCCCGGGCCCGGGCCCGGCTTTCGGGGCTGGCCCGGCCCCAGCGGCCGGCGCCAGGGAGGGGACCCCCGGAGGCTGAGGAGCGGGAGGCGTCGGCCTCCCCGGGGCCCGCCTCCCGGAGCTCCTCCTGGCGGTGCCGGAACGCGCCGACACGCGATCCCGGACAGGGCCCCGGGGGGGCGGCCCTGCGGCCCTCTGGTGCCCGAAGTGTGTTCGCCGGGCGTTTTCCGGCCAATTCTCACGAGCGTTCTGCCCAAATCGGGATCGATTTGGGCAGAACGCTCGTGAGAATTGGCCGGCGTTGGGCAGCCCTGGTCAGCGCCCAGGGCCGCGTGGAGCAGGGCCCTTTCTCGCTCGGGGCATGGCGCGGCCACCCGGAAAACGAACCGCGACGATGGGGCGCGGCCGGTGGCCCCGGCGCCGGGGAGTTTTCCCCGAGCAGAGTGGATGGAGGCGCCGTGGCCGGGCGTCCGCCTCCGCCGTGGCGGGCGGCCGGGGCGCCCGTGGAGGGGGCTGGCCTCTGTGGGGGAACGGAGTGATCTCTCACTCCACGGCTGGGACGAAGCCGCGAAAGGTGCCGTGGTCGCCGGGACGGTCGGGGGGACTCGTGGCGCGGGACTCAGTGTTCCCCATGCGGAGGCCCCCAGGCTCAGGCCCCTGGCAACGGAAGGCTGAGCAAGCAGGCCCGGGCCCGGGCCCGGCTTTCGGGGCTGGCCCGGCCCCAGCGGCCGGCGCCAGGGAGGGGACCCCCGGAGGCTGAGGAGCGGGAGGCGTCGGCCTCCCCGGGGCCCGCCTCCCGGAGCTCCTCCTGGCGGTGCCGGAACGCGCCGACACGCGATCCCGGACAGGGCCCCGGGGGGGCGGCCCTGCGGCCCTGTGGTGCCCGAAGTGTGTTCGCCGGGCGTTTTCCGGCCAATTCTCATGAGCGTTCTGCCCAAATCGGGATCGATTTGGGCAGAACGCTCGTGAGAATTGGCCGGCGTTGGGCAGCCCTGGTCAGCGCCCAGGGCCGCGTGGAGCAGGGCCCTTTCTCGCTCGGGGCATGGCGCGGCCACCCGGAAAACGAGCCGCGACGATGGGGCGCGGCCGGCGGCCCCGGCGCCGGGGAGTTTTCCCCGAGCAGAGTGGATGGAGGCGCCGTGGCCGGGCGTCCGCCTCCGCCGTGGCGGGCGGCCGGGGCGCCCGTGGAGGGGGCTGGCCTCTGTGGGGGAACGGAGTGATCTCTCACTCCACGGCTGGGACGAAGCCGCGAAAGGTGCCGTGGTCGCCGGGACGGTCGGGGGGACTCGTGGCGCGGGACTCAGGGTTCCCCATGCGGAGGCCCCCAGGCTCAGGCCCCTGGCAACGGAAGGCTGAGCAAGCAGGCCCGGGCCCGGGCCCGGCTTTCGGGGCTGGCCCGGCCCCAGCGGCCGGCGCCAGGGAGGGGACCCCCGGAGGCTGAGGAGCGGGAGGCGTCGGCCTCCCCGGGGCCCGCCTCCCGGAGCTCCTCCTGGCGGTGCCGGAACGCGCCGAGACGCGATCCCGGACAGGGCCCCGGGGGGGCGGCCCTGCGGCCCTCTGGTGCCCGAAGTGTGTTCGCCGGGCGTTTTCCGGCCAATTCTCACGAGCGTTCTGCCCAAATCGGGATCGATTTGGGCAGAACGCTCGTGAGAATTGGCCGGCGTTGGGCAGCCCTGGTCAGCGCCCAGGGCCGCGTGGAGCAGGGCCCTTTCTCGCTCGGGGCATGGCGCGGCCACCCGGAAAACGAGCCGCGACGATGGGGCGCGGCCGGCGGCCCCGGCGCCGGGGAGTTTTCCCCGAGCAGAGTGGATGGAGGCGCCGTGGCCGGGCGTCCGCCTCCGCCGTGGCGGGCGGCCGGGGCGCCCGTGGAGGGGGCTGGCCTCTGTGGGGGAACGGAGTGATCTCTCACTCCACGGCTGGGACGAAGCCGCGAAAGGTGCCGTGGTCGCCGGGACGGTCGGGGGGACTCGTGGCGCGGGACTCAGGGTTCCCCATGCGGAGGCCCCCAGGCTCAGGCCCCTGGCAACGGAAGGCTGAGCAAGCAGGCCCGGGCCCGGGCCCGGCTTTCGGGGCTGGCCCGGCCCCAGCGGCCGGCGCCAGGGAGGGGACCCCCGGAGGCTGAGGAGCGGGAGGCGTCGGCCTCCCCGGGGCCCGCCTCCCGGAGCTCCTCCTGGCGGTGCCGGAACGCGCCGAGACGCGATCCCGGACAGGGCCCCGGGGGGGCGGCCCTGCGGCCCTCTGGTGCCCGAAGTGTGTTCGCCGGGCGTTTTCCGGCCAATTCTCACGAGCGTTCTGCCCAAATCGGGATCGATTTGGGCAGAACGCTCGTGAGAATTGGCCGGCGTTGGGCAGCCCTGGTCAGCGCCCAGGGCCGCGTGGAGCAGGGCCCTTTCTCGCTCGGGGCATGGCGCGGCCACCCGGAAAACGAACCGCGACGATGGGGCGCGGCCGGCGGCCCCGGCGCCGGGGAGTTTTCCCCGAGCAGAGTGGATGGAGGCGCCGTGGCCGGGCGTCCGCCTCCGCCGTGGCGGGCGGCCGGGGCGCCCGTGGAGGGGGCTGGCCTCTGTGGGGGAACGGAGTGATCTCTCACTCCACGGCTGGGACGAAGCCGCGAAAGGTGCCGTGGTCGCCGGGACGGTCGGGGGGACTCGTGGCGCGGGACTCAGTGTTCCCCATGCGGAGGCCCCCAGGCTCAGGCCCCTGGCAACGGAAGGCTGAGCAAGCAGGCCCGGGCCCGGGCCCGGCTTTCGGGGCTGGCCCGGCCCCAGCGGCCGGCGCCAGGGAGGGGACCCCCGGAGGCTGAGAAGCGGGAGGCGTCGGCCTCCCCGGGGCCCGCCTCCCGGAGCTCCTCCTGGCGGTGCCGGAACGCGCCGACACGCGATCCCGGACAGGGCCCCGGGGGGGCGGCCCTGCGGCCCTGTGGTGCCCGAAGTGTGTTCGCCGGGCGTTTTCCGGCCAATTCTCATGAGCGTTCTGCCCAAATCGGGATCGATTTGGGCAGAACGCTCGTGAGAATTGGCCGGCGTTGGGCAGCCCTGGTCAGCGCCCAGGGCCGCGTGGAGCAGGGCCCTTTCTCGCTCGGGGCATGGCGCGGCCACCCGGAAAACGAGCCGCGACGATGGGGCGCGGCCGGCGGCCCCGGCGCCGGGGAGTTTTCCCCGAGCAGAGTGGATGGAGGCGCCGTGGCCGGGCGTCCGCCTCCGCCGTGGCGGGCGGCCGGGGCGCCCGTGGAGGGGGCTGGCCTCTGTGGGGGAACGGAGTGATCTCTCACTCCACGGCTGGGACGAAGCCGCGAAAGGTGCCGTGGTCGCCGGGACGGTCGGGGGGACTCGTGGCGCGGGACTCAGGGTTCCCCATGCGGAGGCCCCCAGGCTCAGGCCCCTGGCAACGGAGGGCTGTGCAAGCAGGCCCGGGCCCGGGCCCGGCTTTCGGGGCTGGCCCGGCCCCAGCGGCCGGCGCCAGGGAGGGGACCCCCGGAGGCTGAGGAGCGGGAGGCGTCGGCCTCCCCGGGGCCCGCCTCCCGGAGCTCCTCCTGGCGGTGCCGGAACGCGCCGAGACGCGATCCCCGACAGGGCCCCGGGGGGGCGGCCCTGCGGCCCTCTGGTGCCCGAAGTGTGTTCGCCGGGCGTTTTCCGGCCAATTCTCACGAGCGTTCTGCCCAAATCGGGATCGATTTGGGCAGAACGCTCGTGAGAATTGGCCGGCGTTGGGCAGCCCTGGTCAGCGCCCAGGGCCGCGTGGAGCAGGGCCCTTTCTCGCTCGGGGCATGGCGCGGCCACCCGGAAAACGAACCGCGACGATGGGGCGCGGCCGGCGGCCCCGGCGCCGGGGAGTTTTCCCCGAGCAGAGTGGATGGAGGCGCCGTGGCCGGGCGTCCGCCTCCGCCGTGGCGGGCGGCCGGGGCGCCCGTGGAGGGGGCTGGCCTCTGTGGGGGAACGGAGTGATCTCTCACTCCACGGCTGGGACGAAGCCGCGAAAGGTGCCGTGGTCGCCGGGACGGTCGGGGGGACTCGTGGCGCGGGACTCAGGGTTCCCCATGCGGAGGCCCCCAGGCTCAGGCCCCTGGCAACGGAAGGCTGAGCAAGCAGGCCCGGGCCCGGGCCCGGCTTTCGGGGCTGGCCCGGCCCCAGCGGCCGGCGCCAGGGAGGGGACCCCCGGAGGCTGAGGAGCGGGAGGCGTCGGCCTCCCCGGGGCCCGCCTCCCGGAGCTCCTCCTGGCGGTGCCGGAACGCGCCGACACGCGATCCCGGACAGGGCCCCGGGGGGGCGGCCCTGCGGCCCTCTGGTGCCCGAAGTGTGTTCGCCGGGCGTTTTCCGGCCAATTCTCACGAGCGTTCTGCCCAAATCGGGATCGATTTGGGCAGAACGCTCGTGAGAATTGGCCGGCGTTGGGCAGCCCTGGTCAGCGCCCAGGGCCGCGTGGAGCAGGGCCCTTTCTCGCTCGGGGCATGGCGCGGCCACCCGGAAAACGAACCGCGACGATGGGGCGCGGCCGGTGGCCCCGGCGCCGGGGAGTTTTCCCCGAGCAGAGTGGATGGAGGCGCCGTGGCCGGGCGTCCGCCTCCGCCGTGGCGGGCGGCCGGGGCGCCCGTGGAGGGGGCTGGCCTCTGTGGGGGAACGGAGTGATCTCTCACTCCACGGCTGGGACGAAGCCGCGAAAGGTGCCGTGGTCGCCGGGACGGTCGGGGGGACTCGTGGCGCGGGACTCAGTGTTCCCCATGCGGAGGCCCCCAGGCTCAGGCCCCTGGCAACGGAAGGCTGAGCAAGCAGGCCCGGGCCCGGGCCCGGCTTTCGGGGCTGGCCCGGCCCCAGCGGCCGGCGCCAGGGAGGGGACCCCCGGAGGCTGAGAAGCGGGAGGCGTCGGCCTCCCCGGGGCCCGCCTCCCGGAGCTCCTCCTGGCGGTGCCGGAACGCGCCGACACGCGATCCCGGACAGGGCCCCGGGGGGGCGGCCCTGCGGCCCTGTGGTGCCCGAAGTGTGTTCGCCGGGCGTTTTCCGGCCAATTCTCATGAGCGTTCTGCCCAAATCGGGATCGATTTGGGCAGAACGCTCGTGAGAATTGGCCGGCGTTGGGCAGCCCTGGTCAGCGCCCAGGGCCGCGTGGAGCAGGGCCCTTTCTCGCTCGGGGCATGGCGCGGCCACCCGGAAAACGAGCCGCGACGATGGGGCGCGGCCGGCGGCCCCGGCGCCGGGGAGTTTTCCCCGAGCAGAGTGGATGGAGGCGCCGTGGCCGGGCGTCCGCCTCCGCCGTGGCGGGCGGCCGGGGCGCCCGTGGAGGGGGCTGGCCTCTGTGGGGGAACGGAGTGATCTCTCACTCCACGGCTGGGACGAAGCCGCGAAAGGTGCCGTGGTCGCCGGGACGGTCGGGGGGACTCGTGGCGCGGGACTCAGGGTTCCCCATGCGGAGGCCCCCAGGCTCAGGCCCCTGGCAACGGAAGGCTGAGCAAGCAGGCCCGGGCCCGGGCCCGGCTTTCGGGGCTGGCCCGGCCCCAGCGGCCGGCGCCAGGGAGGGGACCCCCGGAGGCTGAGGAGCGGGAGGCGTCGGCCTCCCCGGGGCCCGCCTCCCGGAGCTCCTCCTGGCGGTGCCGGAACGCGCCGAGACGCGATCCCGGACAGGGCCCCGGGGGGGCGGCCCTGCGGCCCTCTGGTGCCCGAAGTGTGTTCGCCGGGCGTTTTCCGGCCAATTCTCACGAGCGTTCTGCCCAAATCGGGATCGATTTGGGCAGAACGCTCGTGAGAATTGGCCGGCGTTGGGCAGCCCTGGTCAGCGCCCAGGGCCGCGTGGAGCAGGGCCCTTTCTCGCTCGGGGCATGGCGCGGCCACCCGGAAAACGAGCCGCGACGATGGGGCGCGGCCGGCGGCCCCGGCGCCGGGGAGTTTTCCCCGAGCAGAGTGGATGGAGGCGCCGTGGCCGGGCGTCCGCCTCCGCCGTGGCGGGCGGCCGGGGCGCCCGTGGAGGGGGCTGGCCTCTGTGGGGGAACGGAGTGATCTCTCACTCCACGGCTGGGACGAAGCCGCGAAAGGTGCCGTGGTCGCCGGGACGGTCGGGGGGACTCGTGGCGCGGGACTCAGGGTTCCCCATGCGGAGGCCCCCAGGCTCAGGCCCCTGGCAACGGAAGGCTGAGCAAGCAGGCCCGGGCCCGGGCCCGGCTTTCGGGGCTGGCCCGGCCCCAGCGGCCGGCGCCAGGGAGGGGACCCCCGGAGGCTGAGGAGCGGGAGGCGTCGGCCTCCCCGGGGCCCGCCTCCCGGAGCTCCTCCTGGCGGTGCCGGAACGCGCCGAGACGCGATCCCGGACAGGGCCCCGGGGGGGCGGCCCTGCGGCCCTCTGGTGCCCGAAGTGTGTTCGCCGGGCGTTTTCCGGCCAATTCTCACGAGCGTTCTGCCCAAATCGGGATCGATTTGGGCAGAACGCTCGTGAGAATTGGCCGGCGTTGGGCAGCCCTGGTCAGCGCCCAGGGCCGCGTGGAGCAGGGCCCTTTCTCGCTCGGGGCATGGCGCGGCCACCCGGAAAACGAGCCGCGACGATGGGGCGCGGCCGGCGGCCCCGGCGCCGGGGAGTTTTCCCCGAGCAGAGTGGATGGAGGCGCCGTGGCCGGGCGTCCGCCTCCGCCGTGGCGGGCGGCCGGGGCGCCCGTGGAGGGGGCTGGCCTCTGTGGGGGAACGGAGTGATCTCTCACTCCACGGATGGGACGAAGCCGCGAAAGGTGCCGTGGTCGCCGGGACGGTCGGGGGGACTCGTGGCGCGGGACTCAGGGTTCCCCATGCGGAGGCCCCCAGGCTCAGGCCCCTGGCAACGGAAGGCTGAGCAAGCAGGCCCGGGCCCGGGCCCGGCTTTCGGGGCTGGCCCGGCCCCAGCGGCCGGCGCCAGGGAGGGGACCCCCGGAGGCTGAGGAGCGGGAGGCGTCGGCCTCCCCGGGGCCCGCCTCCCGGAGCTCCTCCTGGCGGTGCCGGAACGCGCCGACACGCGATCCCGGACAGGGCCCCGGGGGCGCGGCCCTGCGGCCCTCTGGTGCCCGAAGTGTGTTCGCCGGGCGTTTTCCGGCCAATTCTCACGAGCGTTCTGCCCAAATCGGGATCGATTTGGGCAGAACGCTCGTGAGAATTGGCCGGCGTTGGGCAGCCCTGGTCAGCGCCCAGGGCCGCGTGGAGCAGGGCCCTTTCTCGCTCGGGGCATGGCGCGGCCACCCGGAAAACGAGCCGCGACGATGGGGCGCGGCCGGCGGCCCCGGCGCCGGGGAGTTTTCCCCGAGCAGAGTGGATGGAGGCGCCGTGGCCGGGCGTCCGCCTCCGCCGTGGCGGGCGGCCGGGGCGCCCGTGGAGGGGGCTGGCCTCTGTGGGGGAACGGAGTGATCTCTCACTCCACGGCTGGGACGAAGCCGCGAAAGGTGCCGTGGTCGCCGGGACGGTCGGGGGGACTCGTGGCGCGGGACTCAGTGTTCCCCATGCGGAGGCCCCCAGGCTCAGGCCCCTGGCAACGGAAGGCTGAGCAAGCAGGCCCGAGCCCGGGCCCGGCTTTCGGGGCTGGCCCGGCCCCACTGGCCGGCGCCAGGGAGGGGACCCCCGGAGGCTGAGGAGCGGGAGGCGTCGGCCTCCCCGGGGCCCGCCTCCCGGAGCTCCTCCTGGCGGTGCCGGAACGCGCCGACACGCGATCCCGGACAGGGCCCCGGGGGGGCGGCCCTGCGGCCCTCTGGTGCCCGAAGTGTGTTCGCCGGGCGTTTTCCGGCCAATTCTCACAAGCGTTCTGCCCAAATCGGGATCGATTTGGGCAGAACGCTCGTGAGAATTGGCCGGCGTTGGGCAGCCCTGGTCAGCGCCCAGGGCCGCGTGGAGCAGGGCCCTTTCTCGCTCGGGGCATGGCGCGGCCACCCGGAAAACGAGCCGCGACGATGGGGCGCGGCCGGCGGCCCCGGCGCCGGGGAGTTTTCCCCGAGCAGAGTGGATGGAGGCGCCGTGGCCGGGCGTCCGCCTCCGCCGAGGCGGGCGGCCGGGGCGCCCGTGGAGGGGGCTGGCCTCTGTGGGGGAACGGAGTGATCTCTCACTCCACGGCTGGGACGAAGCCGCGAAAGGTGCCGTGGTCGCCGGGACGGTCGGGGGGACTCGTGGCGCGGGACTCAGGGTTCCCCATGCGGAGGCCCCCAGGCTCAGGCCCCTGGCAACGGAAGGCTGAGCAAGCAGGCCCGGGCCCGGGCCCGGCTTTCGGGGCTGGCCCGGCCCCAGCGGCCGGCGCCAGGGAGGGGACCCCCGGAGGCTGAGGAGCGGGAGGCGTCGGCCTCCCCGGGGCCCGCCTCCCGGAGCTCCTCCTGGCGGTGCCGGAACGCGCCGACACGCGATCCCGGACAGGGCCCCGGGGGGGCGGCCCTGCGGCCCTCTGGTGCCCGAAGTGTGTTCGCCGGGCGTTTTCCGGCCAATTCTCACGAGCGTTCTGCCCAAATCGGGATCGATTTGGGCAGAACGCTCGTGAGAATTGGCCGGCGTTGGGCAGCCCTGGTCAGCGCCCAGGGCCGCGTGGAGCAGGGCCCTTTCTCGCTCGGGGCATGGCGCGGCCACCCGGAAAAC
The DNA here is from genome assembly GCF_922984935.1 of Meles meles. Taxonomy (NCBI): domain Eukaryota; kingdom Metazoa; phylum Chordata; class Mammalia; order Carnivora; family Mustelidae; genus Meles; species Meles meles. Next base: position 106,640 of record NW_025721126.1, read on the forward strand.
GAACCGCGACGATGGGGCGCGGCCGGCGGCCCCGGCGCCGGGGAGTTTTCCCCGAGCAGAGTGGATGGAGGCGCCGTGGCCGGGCGTCCGCCTCCGCCGTGGCGGGCGGCCGGGGCGCCCGTGGAGGGGGCTGGCCTCTGTGGGGGAACGGAGTGATCTCTCACTCCACGGCTGGGACGAAGCCGCGAAAGGTGCCGTGGTCGCCGGGACGGTCGGGGGGACTCGTGGCGCGGGACTCAGTGTTCCCCATGCGGAGGCCCCCAGGCTCAGGCCCCTGGCAACGGAAGGCTGAGCAAGCAGGCCCGGGCCCGGGCCCGGCTTTCGGGGCTGGCCCGGCCCCAGCGGCCGGCGCCAGGGAGGGGACCCCCGGAGGCTGAGAAGCGGGAGGCGTCGGCCTCCCCGGGGCCCGCCTCCCGGAGCTCCTCCTGGCGGTGCCGGAACGCGCCGACACGCGATCCCGGACAGGGCCCCGGGGGGGCGGCCCTGCGGCCCTGTGGTGCCCGAAGTGTGTTCGCCGGGCGTTTTCCGGCCAATTCTCATGAGCGTTCTGCCCAAATCGGGATCGATTTGGGCAGAACGCTCGTGAGAATTGGCCGGCGTTGGGCAGCCCTGGTCAGCGCCCAGGGCCGCGTGGAGCAGGGCCCTTTCTCGCTCGGGGCATGGCGCGGCCACCCGGAAAACGAGCCGCGACGATGGGGCGCGGCCGGCGGCCCCGGCGCCGGGGAGTTTTCCCCGAGCAGAGTGGATGGAGGCGCCGTGGCCGGGCGTCCGCCTCCGCCGTGGCGGGCGGCCGGGGCGCCCGTGGAGGGGGCTGGCCTCTGTGGGGGAACGGAGTGATCTCTCACTCCACGGCTGGGACGAAGCCGCGAAAGGTGCCGTGGTCGCCGGGACGGTCGGGGGGACTCGTGGCGCGGGACTCAGGGTTCCCCATGCGGAGGCCCCCAGGCTCAGGCCCCTGGCAACGGAAGGCTGAGCAAGCAGGCCCGGGCCCGGGCCCGGCTTTCGGGGCTGGCCCGGCCCCTGCGGCCGGCGCCAGGGAGGGGACCCCCGGAGGCTGAGGAGCGGGAGGCGTCGGCCTCCCCGGGGCCCGCCTCCCGGAGCTCCTCCTGGCGGTGCCGGAACGCGCCGAGACGCGATCCCGGACAGGGCCCCGGGGGGGCGGCCCTGCGGCCCTCTGGTGCCCGAAGTGTGTTCGCCGGGCGTTTTCCGGCCAATTCTCACGAGCGTTCTGCCCAAATCGGGATCGATTTGGGCAGAACGCTCGTGAGAATTGGCCGGCGTTGGGCAGCCCTGGTCAGCGCCCAGGGCCGCGTGGAGCAGGGCCCTTTCTCGCTCGGGGCATGGCGCGGCCACCCGGAAAACGAGCCGCGACGATGGGGCGCGGCCGGCGGCCCCGGCGCCGGGGAGTTTTCCCCGAGCAGAGTGGATGGAGGCGCCGTGGCCGGGCGTCCGCCTCCGCCGTGGCGGGCGGCCGGGGCGCCCGTGGAGGGGGCTGGCCTCTGTGGGGGAACGGAGTGATCTCTCACTCCACGGATGGGACGAAGCCGCGAAAGGTGCCGTGGTCGCCGGGACGGTCGGGGGGACTCGTGGCGCGGGACTCAGGGTTCCCCATGCGGAGGCCCCCAGGCTCAGGCCCCTGGCAACGGAAGGCTGAGCAAGCAGGCCCGGGCCCGGGCCCGGCTTTCGGGGCTGGCCCGGCCCCAGCGGCCGGCGCCAGGGAGGGGACCCCCGGAGGCTGAGGAGCGGGAGGCGTCGGCCTCCCCGGGGCCCGCCTCCCGGAGCTCCTCCTGGCGGTGCCGGAACGCGCCGACACGCGATCCCGGACAGGGCCCCGGGGGCGCGGCCCTGCGGCCCTCTGGTGCCCGAAGTGTGTTCGCCGGGCGTTTTCCGGCCAATTCTCACGAGCGTTCTGCCCAAATCGGGATCGATTTGGGCAGAACGCTCGTGAGAATTGGCCGGCGTTGGGCAGCCCTGGTCAGCGCCCAGGGCCGCGTGGAGCAGGGCCCTTTCTCGCTCGGGGCATGGCGCGGCCACCCGGAAAACGAGCCGCGACGATGGGGCGCGGCCGGCGGCCCCGGCGCCGGGGAGTTTTCCCCGAGCAGAGTGGATGGAGGCGCCGTGGCCGGGCGTCCGCCTCCGCCGTGGCGGGCGGCCGGGGCGCCCGTGGAGGGGGCTGGCCTCTGTGGGGGAACGGAGTGATCTCTCACTCCACGGCTGGGACGAAGCCGCGAAAGGTGCCGTGGTCGCCGGGACGGTCGGGGGGACTCGTGGCGCGGGACTCAGGGTTCCCCATGCGGAGGCCCCCAGGCTCAGGCCCCTGGCAACGGAAGGCTGAGCAAGCAGGCCCGGGCCCGGGCCCGGCTTTCGGGGCTGGCCCGGCCCCAGCGGCCGGCGCCAGGGAGGGGACCCCCGGAGGCTGAGGAGCGGGAGGCGTCGGCCTCCCCGGGGCCCGCCTCCCGGAGCTCCTCCTGGCGGTGCCGGAACGCGCCGACACGCGATCCCGGACAGGGCCCCGGGGGCGCGGCCCTGCGGCCCTCTGGTGCCCGAAGTGTGTTCGCCGGGCGTTTTCCGGCCAATTCTCACGAGCGTTCTGCCCAAATCGGGATCGATTTGGGCAGAACGCTCGTGAGAATTGGCCGGCGTTGGGCAGCCCTGGTCAGCGCCCAGGGCCGCGTGGAGCAGGGCCCTTTTCTCGCTCGGGGCATGGCGCGGCCACCCGGAAAACGAGCCGCGACGATGGGGCGCGGCCGGCGGCCCCGGCGCCGGGGAGTTTTCCCCGAGCAGAGTGGATGGAGGCGCCGTGGCCGGGCGTCCGCCTCCGCCGTGGCGGGCGGCCGGGGCGCCCGTGGAGGGGGCTGGCCTCTGTGGGGGAACGGAGTGATCTCTCACTCCACGGCTGGGACGAAGCCGCGAAAGGTGCCGTGGTCGCCGGGACGGTCGGGGGGACTCGTGGCGCGGGACTCAGTGTTCCCCATGCGGAGGCCCCCAGGCTCAGGCCCCTGGCAACGGAAGGCTGAGCAAGCAGGCCCGAGCCCGGGCCCGGCTTTCGGGGCTGGCCCGGCCCCAGCGGCCGGCGCCAGGGAGGGGACCCCCGGAGGCTGAGGAGCGGGAGGCGTCGGCCTCCCCGGGGCCCGCCTCCCGGAGCTCCTCCTGGCGGTGCCGGAACGCGCCGACACGCGATCCCGGACAGGGCCCCGGGGGGGCGGCCCTGCGGCCCTCTGGTGCCCGAAGTGTGTTCGCCGGGCGTTTTCCGGCCAATTCTCACGAGCGTTCTGCCCAAATCGGGATCGATTTGGGCAGAACGCTCGTGAGAATTGGCCGGCGTTGGGCAGCCCTGGTCAGCGCCCAGGGCCGCGTGGAGCAGGGCCCTTTCTCGCTCGGGGCATGGCGCGGCCACCCGGAAAACGAGCCGCGACGATGGGGCGCGGCCGGCGGCCCCGGCGCCGGGGAGTTTTCCCCGAGCAGAGTGGATGGAGGCGCCGTGGCCGGGCGTCCGCCTCCGCCGTGGCGGGCGGCCGGGGCGCCCGTGGAGGGGGCTGGCCTCTGTGGGGGAACGGAGTGATCTCTCACTCCACGGCTGGGACGAAGCCGCGAAAGGTGCCGTGGTCGCCGGGACGGTCGGGGGGACTCGTGGCGCGGGACTCAGGGTTCCCCATGCGGAGGCCCCCAGGCTCAGGCCCCTGGCAACGGAAGGCTGAGCAAGCAGGCCCGGGCTCGGGCCCGGCTTTCGGGGCTGTCCCGGCCCCAGCGGCCGGCGCCAGGGAGGGGACCCCCGGAGGCTGAGGAGCGGGAGGCGTCGGCCTCCCCGGGGCCCGCCTCCCGGAGCTCCTCCTGGCGGTGCCGGAACGCGCCGACACGCGATCCCGGACAGGGCCCCGGGGGGGCGGCCCTGCGGCCCTCTGGTGCCCGAAGTGTGTTCGCCGGGAGTTTTCCGGCCAATTCTCACGAGCGTTCTGCCCAAATCGGGATCGATTTGGGCAGAACGCTCGTGAGAATTGGCCGGCGTTGGGCAGCCCTGGTCAGCGCCCAGGGCCGCGTGGAGCAGGGCCCTTTCTCGCTCGGGGCATGGCGCGGCCACCCGGAAAACGAGCCGCGACGATGGGGCGCGGCCGGCGGCCCCGGCGCCGGGGAGTTTTCCCCGAGCAGAGTGGATGGAGGCGCCGTGGCCGGGCGTCCGCCTCCGCCGTGGCGGGCGGCCGGGGCGCCCGTGGAGGGGGCTGGCCTCTGTGGGGGAACGGAGTGATCTCCCACTCCACGGCTGGGACGAAGCCGCGAAAGGTGCCGTGGTCGCCGGGACGGTCGGGGGGACTCGTGGCGCGGGACTCAGGGTTCCCCATGCGGAGGCCCCCAGGCTCAGGCCCCTGGCAACGGAAGGCTGAGCAAGCAGGCCCGGGCCCGGGCCCGGCTTTCGGGGCTGGCCTGGCCCCAGCGGCCGGCGCCAGGGAGGGGACCCCCGGAGGCTGAGGAGCGGGAGGCGTCGGCCTCCCCGGGGCCCGCCTCCCGGAGCTCCTCCTGGCGGTGCCGGAACGCGCCGACACGCGATCCCGGACAGGGCCCCGGGGGGGCGGCCCTGCGGCCCTCTGGTGCCCGAAGTGTGTTCGCCGGGCGTTTTCCGGCCAATTCTCACGAGCGTTCTGCCCAAATCGGGATCGATTTGGGCAGAACGCTCGTGAGAATTGGCCGGCGTTGGGCAGCCCTGGTCAGCGCCCAGGGCCGCGTGGAGCAGGGCCCTTTCTCGCTCGGGGCATGGCGCGGCCACCCGGAAAACGAGCCGCGATGATGGGGCGCGGCCGGCGGCCCCGGCGCCGGGGAGTTTTCCCCGAGCAGAGTGGATGGAGGCGCCGTGGCCGGGCGTCCGCCTCCGCCGTGGCGGGCGGCCGGGGCGCCCGTGGAGGGGGCTGGCCTCTGTGGGGGAACGGAGTGATCTCTCACTCCACGGCTGGGACGAAGCCGCGAAAGGTGCCGTGGTCGCCGGGACGGTCGGGGGGACTCGTGGCGCGGGACTCAGGGTTCCCCATGCGGAGGCCCCCAGGCTCAGGCCCCTGGCAACGGAAGGCTGAGCAAGCAGGCCCGGGCCCGGGCCCGGCTTTCGGGGCTGGCCCGGCCCCAGCGGCCGGCGCCAGGGAGGGGACCCCCGGAGGCTGAGGAGCGGGAGGCGTCGGCCTCCCCGGGGCCCGCCTCCCGGAGCTCCTCCTGGCGGTGCCGGAACGCGCCGAGACGCGATCCCGGACAGGGCCCCGGGGGGGCGGCCCTGCGGCCCTCTGGTGCCCGAAGTGTGTTCGCCGGGCGTTTTCCGGCCAATTCTCACGAGCGTTCTGCCCAAATCGGGATCGATTTGGGCAGAACGCTCGTGAGAATTGGCCGGCGTTGGGCAGCCCTGGTCAGCGCCCAGGGCCGCGTGGAGCAGGGCCCTTTCTCGCTCGGGGCATGGCGCGGCCTCCCGGAAAACGAGCCGCGATGATGGGGCGCGGCCGGCGGCCCCGGCGCCGGGGAGTTTTCCCCGAGCAGAGTGGATGGAGGCGCCGTGGCCAGGCGTCCGCCTCCGCCGTGGCGGGCGGCCGGGGCGCCCGTGGAGGGGGCTGGCCTCTGTGGGGGAACGGAGTGATCTCTCACTCCACGGCTGGGACGAAGCCGCGAAAGGTGCCGTGGTCGCCGGGACGGTCGGGGGGACTCGTGGCGCGGGACTCAGGGTTCCCCATGCGGAGGCCCCCAGGCTCAGGCCCCTGGCAACGGAAGGCTGAGCAAGCAGGCCTGGGCCCGGGCCCGGCTTTCGGGGCTGGCCCGGCCCCAGCGGCCGGCGCCAGGGAGGGGACCCCCGGAGGCTGAGGAGCGGGAGGCGTCGGCCTCCCCGGGGCCCGCCTCCCGGAGCTCCTCCTGGCGGTGCCGGAACGCGCCGACACGCGATCCCGGACAGGGCCCCGGGGGGGCGGCCCTGCGGCCCTCTGGTGCCCGAAGTGTGTTCGCCGGGCGTTTTCCGGCCAATTCTCACGAGCGTTCTGCCCAAATCGGGATCGATTTGGGCAGAACGCTCGTGAGAATTGGCCGGCGTTGGGCAGCCCTGGTCAGCGCCCAGGGCCGCGTGGAGCAGGGCCCTTTCTCGCTCGGGGCATGGCGCGGCCACCCGGAAAACGAACCGCGACGATGGGGCGCGGCCGGCGGCCCCGGCGCCGGGGAGTTTTCCCCGAGCAGAGTGGATGGAGGCGCCGTGGCCGGGCGTCCGCCTCCGCCGTGGCGGGCGGCCGGGGCGCCCGTGGAGGGGGCTGGCCTCTGTGGGGGAACGGAGTGATCTCTCACTCCACGGCTGGGACGAAGCCGCGAAAGGTGCCGTGGTCGCCGGGACGGTCGGGGGGACTCGTGGCGCGGGACTCAGTGTTCCCCATGCGGAGGCCCCCAGGCTCAGGCCCCTGGCAACGGAAGGCTGAGCAAGCAGGCCCGGGCCCGGGCCCGGCTTTCGGGGCTGGCCCGGCCCCAGCGGCCGGCGCCAGGGAGGGGACCCCCGGAGGCTGAGAAGCGGGAGGCGTCGGCCTCCCCGGGGCCCGCCTCCCGGAGCTCCTCCTGGCGGTGCCGGAACGCGCCGACACGCGATCCCGGACAGGGCCCCGGGGGGGCGGCCCTGCGGCCCTGTGGTGCCCGAAGTGTGTTCGCCGGGCGTTTTCCGGCCAATTCTCACGAGCGTTCTGCCCAAATCGGGATCGATTTGGGCAGAACGCTCGTGAGAATTGGCCGGCGTTGGGCAGCCCTGGTCAGCGCCCAGGGCCGCGTGGAGCAGGGCCCTTTCTCGCTCGGGGCATGGCGCGGCCACCCGGAAAACGAGCCGCGACGATGGGGCGCGGCCGGCGGCCCCGGCGCCGGGGAGTTTTCCCCGAGCAGAGTGGATGGAGGCGCCGTGGCCGGGCGTCCGCCTCCGCCGTGGCGGGCGGCCGGGGCGCCCGTGGAGGGGGCTGGCCTCTGTGGGGGAACGGAGTGATCTCTCACTCCACGGCTGGGACGAAGCCGCGAAAGGTGCCGTGGTCGCCGGGACGGTCGGGGGGACTCGTGGCGCGGGACTCAGGGTTCCCCATGCGGAGGCCCCCAGGCTCAGGCCCCTGGCAACGGAAGGCTGAGCAAGCAGGCCCGGGCCCGGGCCCGGCTTTCGGGGCTGGCCCGGCCCCAGCGGCCGGCGCCAGGGAGGGGACCCCCGGAGGCTGAGGAGCGGGAGGCGTCGGCCTCCCCGGGGCCCGCCTCCCGGAGCTCCTCCTGGCGGTGCCGGAACGCGCCGAGACGCGATCCCGGACAGGGCCCCGGGGGGGCGGCCCTGCGGCCCTCTGGTGCCCGAAGTGTGTTCGCCGGGCGTTTTCCGGCCAATTCTCACGAGCGTTCTGCCCAAATCGGGATCGATTTGGGCAGAACGCTCGTGAGAATTGGCCGGCGTTGGGCAGCCCTGGTCAGCGCCCAGGGCCGCGTGGAGCAGGGCCCTTTCTCGCTCGGGGCATGGCGCGGCCACCCGGAAAACGAGCCGCGACGATGGGGCGCGGCCGGCGGCCCCGGCGCCGGGGAGTTTTCCCCGAGCAGAGTGGATGGAGGCGCCGTGGCCGGGCGTCCGCCTCCGCCGTGGCGGGCGGCCGGGGCGCCCGTGGAGGGGGCTGGCCTCTGTGGGGGAACGGAGTGATCTCTCACTCCACGGCTGGGACGAAGCCGCGAAAGGTGCCGTGGTCGCCGGGACGGTCGGGGGGACTCGTGGCGCGGGACTCAGGGTTCCCCATGCGGAGGCCCCCAGGCTCAGGCCCCTGGCAACGGAAGGCTGAGCAAGCAGGCCCGGGCCCGGGCCCGGCTTTCGGGGCTGGCCCGGCCCCAGCGGCCGGCGCCAGGGAGGGGACCCCCGGAGGCTGAGGAGCGGGAGGCGTCGGCCTCCCCGGGGCCCGCCTCCCGGAGCTCCTCCTGGCGGTGCCGGAACGCGCCGAGACGCGATCCCGGACAGGGCCCCGGGGGGGCGGCCCTGCGGCCCTCTGGTGCCCGAAGTGTGTTCGCCGGGCGTTTTCCGGCCAATTCTCACGAGCGTTCTGCCCAAATCGGGATCGATTTGGGCAGAACGCTCGTGAGAATTGGCCGGCGTTGGGCAGCCCTGGTCAGCGCCCAGGGCCGCGTGGAGCAGGGCCCTTTCTCGCTCGGGGCATGGCGCGGCCACCCGGAAAACGAGCCGCGACGATGGGGCGCGGCCGGCGGCCCCGGCGCCGGGGAGTTTTCCCCGAGCAGAGTGGATGGAGGCGCCGTGGCCGGGCGTCCGCCTCCGCCGTGGCGGGCGGCCGGGGCGCCCGTGGAGGGGGCTGGCCTCTGTGGGGGAACGGAGTGATCTCTCACTCCACGGCTGGGACGAAGCCGCGAAAGGTGCCGTGGTCGCCGGGACGGTCGGGGGGACTCGTGGCGCGGGACTCAGGGTTCCCCATGCGGAGGCCCCCAGGCTCAGGCCCCTGGCAACGGAAGGCTGAGCAAGCAGGCCCGGGCCCGGGCCCGGCTTTCGGGGCTGGCCCGGCCCCAGCGGCCGGCGCCAGGGAGGGGACCCCCGGAGGCTGAGGAGCGGGAGGCGTCGGCCTCCCCGGGGCCCGCCTCCCGGAGCTCCTCCTGGCGGTGCCGGAACGCGCCGAGACGCGATCCCGGACAGGGCCCCGGGGGGGCGGCCCTGCGGCCCTCTGGTGCCCGAAGTGTGTTCGCCGGGCGTTTTCCGGCCAATTCTCACGAGCGTTCTGCCCAAATCGGGATCGATTTGGGCAGAACGCTCGTGAGAATTGGCCGGCGTTGGGCAGCCCTGGTCAGCGCCCAGGGCCGCGTGGAGCAGGGCCCTTTCTCGCTCGGGGCATGGCGCGGCCACCCGGAAAACGAGCCGCGACGATGGGGCGCGGCCGGCGGCCCCGGCGCCGGGGAGTTTTCCCCGAGCAGAGTGGATGGAGGCGCCGTGGCCGGGCGTCCGCCTCCGCCGTGGCGGGCGGCCGGGGCGCCCGTGGAGGGGGCTGGCCTCTGTGGGGGAACGGAGTGATCTCTCACTCCACGGCTGGGACGAAGCCGCGAAAGGTGCCGTGGTCGCCGGGACGGTCGGGGGGACTCGTGGCGCGGGACTCAGGGTTCCCCATGCGGAGGCCCCCAGGCTCAGGCCCCTGGCAACGGAAGGCTGAGCAAGCAGGCCCGGGCCCGGGCCCGGCTTTCGGGGCTGGCCCGGCCCCAGCGGCCGGCGCCAGGGAGGGGACCCCCGGAGGCTGAGGAGCGGGAGGCGTCGGCCTCCCCGGGGCCCGCCTCCCGGAGCTCCTCCTGGCGGTGCCGGAACGCGCCGAGACGCGATCCCGGACAGGGCCCCGGGGGGGCGGCCCTGCGGCCCTCTGGTGCCCGAAGTGTGTTCGCCGGGCTTTTTCCGGCCAATTCTCACGAGCGTTCTGCCCAAATCGGGATCGATTTGGGCAGAACGCTCGTGAGAATTGGCCGGCGTTGGGCAGCCCTGGTCAGCGCCCAGGGCCGCGTGGAGCAGGGCCCTTTCTCGCTCGGGGCATGGCGCGGCCACCCGGAAAACGAGCCGCGACGATGGGGCGCGGCCGGCGGCCCCGGCGCCGGGGAGTTTTCCCCGAGCAGAGTGGATGGAGGCGCCGTGGCCGGGCGTCCGCCTCCGCCGTGGCGGGCGGCCGGGGCGCCCGTGGAGGGGGCTGGCCTCTGTGGGGGAACGGAGTGATCTCTCACTCCACGGCTGGGACGAAGCCGCGAAAGGTGCCGTGGTCGCCGGGACGGTCGGGGGGACTCGTGGCGCGGGACTCAGGGTTCCCCATGCGGAGGCCCCCAGGCTCAGGCCCCTGGCAACGGAAGGCTGAGCAAGCAGGCCCGGGCCCGGGCCCGGCTTTCGGGGCTGGCCCGGCCCCAGCGGCCGGCGCCAGGGAGGGGACCCCCGGAGGCTGAGGAGCGGGAGGCGTCGGCCTCCCCGGGGCCCGCCTCCCGGAGCTCCTCCTGGCGGTGCCGGAACGCGCCGAGACGCGATCCCGGACAGGGCCCCGGGGGGGCGGCCCTGCGGCCCTCTGGTGCCCGAAGTGTGTTCGCCGGGCGTTTTCCGGCCAATTCTCACGAGCGTTCTGCCCAAATCGGGATCGATTTGGGCAGAACGCTCGTGAGAATTGGCCGGCGTTGGGCAGCCCTGGTCAGCGCCCAGGGCCGCGTGGAGCAGGGCCCTTTCTCGCTCGGGGCATGGCGCGGCCACCCGGAAAACGAGCCGCGACGATGGGGCGCGGCCGGCGGCCCCGGCGCCGGGGAGTTTTCCCCCGAGCAGAGTGGATGGAGGCGCCGTGGCCGGGCGTCCGCCTCCGCCGTGGCGGGCGGCCGGGGCGCCCGTGGAGGGGGCTGGCCTCTGTGGGGGAACGGAGTGATCTCTCACTCCACGGCTGGGACGAAGCCGCGAAAGGTGCCGTGGTCGCCGGGACGGTCGGGGGGACTCGTGGCGCGGGACTCAGGGTTCCCCATGCGGAGGCCCCCAGGCTCAGGCCCCTGGCAACGGAAGGCTGAGCAAGCAGGCCCGGGCCCGGGCCCGGCTTTCGGGGCTGGCCCGGCCCCAGCGGCCGGCGCCAGGGAGGGGACCCCCGGAGGCTGAGGAGCGGGAGGCGTCGGCCTCCCCGGGGCCCGCCTCCCGGAGCTCCTCCTGGCGGTGCCGGAACGCGCCGAGACGCGATCCCGGACAGGGCCCCGGGGGGGCGGCCCTGCGGCCCTCTGGTGCCCGAAGTGTGTTCGCCGGGCGTTTTCCGGCCAATTCTCACGAGCGTTCTGCCCAAATCGGGATCGATTTGGGCAGAACGCTCGTGAGAATTGGCCGGCGTTGGGCAGCCCTGGTCAGCGCCCAGGGCCGCGTGGAGCAGGGCCCTTTCTCGCTCGGGGCATGGCGCGGCCACCCGGAAAACGAGCCGCGACGATGGGGCGCGGCCGGCGGCCCCGGCGCCGGGGAGTTTTCCCCGAGCAGAGTGGATGGAGGCGCCGTGGCCGGGCGTCCGCCTCCGCCGTGGCGGGCGGCCGGGGCGCCCGTGGAGGGGGCTGGCCTCTGTGGGGGAACGGAGTGATCTCTCACTCCACGGCTGGGACGAAGCCGCGAAAGGTGCCGTGGTCGCCGGGACGGTCGGGGGGACTCGTGGCGCGGGACTCAGGGTTCCCCATGCGGAGGCCCCCAGGCTCAGGCCCCTGGCAACGGAAGGCTGAGCAAGCAGGCCCGGGCCCGGGCCCGGCTTTCGGGGCTGGCCCGGCCCCAGCGGCCGGCGCCAGGGAGGGGACCCCCGGAGGCTGAGGAGCGGGAGGCGTCGGCCTCCCCGGGGCCCGCCTCCCGGAGCTCCTCCTGGCGGTGCCGGAACGCGCCGAGACGCGATCCCGGACAGGGCCCCGGGGGGGCGGCCCTGCGGCCCTCTGGTGCCCGAAGTGTGTTCGCCGGGCTTTTTCCGGCCAATTCTCACGAGCGTTCTGCCCAAATCGGGATCGATTTGGGCAGAACGCTCGTGAGAATTGGCCGGCGTTGGGCAGCCCTGGTCAGCGCCCAGGGCCGCGTGGAGCAGGGCCCTTTCTCGCTCGGGGCATGGCGCGGCCACCCGGAAAACGAGCCGCGACGATGGGGCGCGGCCGGCGGCCCCGGCGCCGGGGAGTTTTCCCCGAGCAGAGTGGATGGAGGCGCCGTGGCCGGGCGTCCGCCTCCGCCGTGGCGGGCGGCCGGGGCGCCCGTGGAGGGGGCTGGCCTCTGTGGGGGAACGGAGTGATCTCTCACTCCACGGCTGGGACGAAGCCGCGAAAGGTGCCGTGGTCGCCGGGACGGTCGGGGGGACTCGTGGCGCGGGACTCAGGGTTCCCCATGCGGAGGCCCCCAGGCTCAGGCCCCTGGCAACGGAAGGCTGAGCAAGCAGGCCCGGGCCCGGGCCCGGCTTTCGGGGCTGGCCCGGCCCCAGCGGCCGGCGCCAGGGAGGGGACCCCCGGAGGCTGAGGAGCGGGAGGCGTCGGCCTCCCCGGGGCCCGCCTCCCGGAGCTCCTCCTGGCGGTGCCGGAACGCGCCGACACGCGATCCCGGACAGGGCCCCGGGGGGGCGGCCCTGCGGCCCTCTGGTGCCCGAAGTGTGTTCGCCGGGCGTTTTCCGGCCAATTCTCACGAGCGTTCTGCCCAAATCGGGATCGATTTGGGCAGAACGCTCGTGAGAATTGGCCGGCGTTGGGCAGCCCTGGTCAGCGCCCAGGGCCGCGTGGAGCAGGGCCCTTTCTCGCTCGGGGCATGGCGCGGCCACCCGGAAAACGAGCCGCGACGATGGGGCGCGGCCGGCGGCCCCGGCGCCGGGGAGTTTTCCCCGAGCAGAGTGGATGGAGGCGCCGTGGCCGGGCGTCCGCCTCCGCCGTGGCGGGCGGCCGGGGCGCCCGTGGAGGGGGCTGGCCTCTGTGGGGGAACGGAGTGATCTCTCACTCCACGGCTGGGACGAAGCCGCGAAAGGTGCCGTGGTCGCCGGGACGGTCGGGGGGACTCGTGGCGCGGGACTCAGGGTTCCCCATGCGGAGGCCCCCAGGCTCAGGCCCCTGGCAACGGAAGGCTGAGCAAGCAGGCCCGGGCCCGGGCCCGGCTTTCGGGGCTGGCCCGGCCCCAGCGGCCGGCGCCAGGGAGGGGACCCCCGGAGGCTGAGGAGCGGGAGGCGTCGGCCTCCCCGGGGCCCGCCTCCCGGAGCTCCTCCTGGCGGTGCCGGAACGCGCCGAGACGCGATCCCGGACAGGGCCCCGGGGGGGCGGCCCTGCGGCCCTCTGGTGCCCGAAGTGTGTTCGCCGGGCTTTTTCCGGCCAATTCTCACGAGCGTTCTGCCCAAATCGGGATCGATTTGGGCAGAACGCTCGTGAGAATTGGCCGGCGTTGGGCAGCCCTGGTCAGCGCCCAGGGCCGCGTGGAGCAGGGCCCTTTCTCGCTCGGGGCATGGCGCGGCCACCCGGAAAACGAGCCGCGACGATGGGGCGCGGCCGGCGGCCCCGGCGCCGGGGAGTTTTCCCCGAGCAGAGTGGATGGAGGCGCCGTGGCCGGGCATCCGCCTCCGCCGTGGCGGGCGGCCGGGGCGCCCGTGGAGGGGGCTGGCCTCTGTGGGGGAACGGAGTGATCTCTCACTCCACGGATGGGACGAAGCCGCGAAAGGTGCCGTGGTCGCCGGGACGGTCGGGGGGACTCGTGGCGCGGGACTCAGGGTTCCCCATGCGGAGGCCCCCAGGCTCAGGCCCCTGGCAACGGAAGGCTGAGCAAGCAGGCCCGGGCCCGGGCCCGGCTTTCGGGGCTGGCCCGGCCCCAGCGGCCGGCGCCAGGGAGGGGACCCCCGGAGGCTGAGGAGCGGGAGGCGTCGGCCTCCCCGGGGCCCGCCTCCCGGAGCTCCTCCTGGCGGTGCCGGAACGTGCCGACACGCGATCCCGGACAGGGCCCCGGGGGCGCGGCCCTGCGGCCCTCTGGTGCCCGAAGTGTGTTCGCCGGGCGTTTTCCGGCCAATTCTCACGAGCGTTCTGCCCAAATCGGGATCGATTTGGGCAGAACGCTCGTGAGAATTGGCCGGCGTTGGGCAGCCCTGGTCAGCGCCCAGGGCCGCGTGGAGCAGGGCCCTTTCTCGCTCGGGGCATGGCGCGGCCACCCGGAAAACGAGCCGCGACGATGGGGCGCGGCCGGCGGCCCCGGCGCCGGGGAGTTTTCCCCGAGCAGAGTGGATGGAGGCGCCGTGGCCGGGCGTCCGCCTCCGCCGTGGCGGGCGGCCGGGGCGCCCGTGGAGGGGGCTGGCCTCTGTGGGGGAACGGAGTGATCTCTCACTCCACGGCTGGGACGAAGCCGCGAAAGGTGCCGTGGTCGCCGGGACGGTCGGGGGGACTCGTGGCGCGGGACTCAGTGTTCCCCATGCGGAGGCCCCCAGGCTCAGGCCCCTGGCAACGGAAGGCTGAGCAAGCAGGCCCGGGCCCGGGCCCGGCTTTCGGGGCTGGCCCGGCCCCAGCGGCCGGCGCCAGGGAGGGGACCCCCGGAGGCTGAGGAGCGGGAGGCGTCGGCCTCCCCGGGGCCCGCCTCCCGGAGCTCCTCCTGGCGGTGCCGGAACGCGCCGACACGCGATCCCGGACAGGGCCCCGGGGGGGCGGCCCTGCGGCCCTCTGGTGCCCGAAGTGTGTTCGCCGGGCGTTTTCCGGCCAATTCTCACGAGCGTTCTGCCCAAATCGGGATCGATTTGGGCAGAACGCTCGTGAGAATTGGCCGGCGTTGGGCAGCCCTGGTCAGCGCCCAGGGCCGCGTGGAGCAGGGCCCTTTCTCGCTCGGGGCATGGCGCGGCCACCCGGAAAACGAGCCGCGATGATGGGGCGCGGCCGGCGGCCCCGGCGCCGGGGAGTTTTCCCCGAGCAGAGTGGATGGAGGCGCCGTGGCCGGGCGTCCGCCTCCGCCGTGGCGGGCGGCCGGGGCGCCCGTGGAGGGGGCTGGCCTCTGTGGGGGAACGGAGTGATCTCTCACTCCACGGCTGGGACGAAGCCGCGAAAGGTGCCGTGGTCGCCGGGACGGTCGGGGGGACTCGTGGCGCGGGACTCAGGGTTCCCCATGCGGAGGCCCCCAGGCTCAGGCCCCTGGCAACGGAAGGCTGAGCAAGCAGGCCCGGGCCCGGGCCCGGCTTTCGGGGCTGGCCCGGCCCCAGAGGCCGGCGCCAGGGAGGGGACCCCCGGAGGCTGAGGAGCGGGAGGCGTCGGCCTCCCCGGGGCCCGCCTCCCGGAGCTCCTCCTGGCGGTGCCGGAACGCGCCGAGACGCGATCCCGGACAGGGCCCCGGGGGGGGCGGCCCTGCGGCCCTCTGGTGCCCGAAGTGTGTTCGCCGGGCGTTTTCCGGCCAATTCTCACGAGCGTTCTGCCCAAATCGGGATCGATTTGGGCAGAAAGCTCGTGAGAATTGGCCGGCGTTGGGCAGCCCTGGTCAGCGCCCAGGGCCGCGTGGAGCAGGGCCCTTTCTCGCTCGGGGCATGGCGCGGCCTCCCGGAAAACGAGCCGCGACGATGGGGAGCGGCCGGCGGCCCCGGCGCCGGGGAGTTTTCCCCGAGCAGAGTGGATGGAGGCGCCGTGGCCGGGCGTCCGCCTCCGCCGTGGCGGGCGGCCGGGGCGCCCGTGGAGGGGGCTGGCCTCTGTGGGGGAACGGAGTGATCTCTCACTCCACGGCTGGGACGAAGCCGCGAAAGGTGCCGTGGTCGCCGGGACGGTCGGGGGGACTCGTGGCGCGGGACTCAGGGTTCCCCATGCGGAGGCCCCCAGGCTCAGGCCCCTGGCAACGGAAGGCTGAGCAAGCAGGCCTGGGCCCGGGCCCGGCTTTCGGGGCTGGCCCGGCCCCAGCGGCCGGCGCCAGGGAGGGGACCCCCGGAGGCTGAGGAGCGGGAGGCGTCGGCCTCCCCGGGGCCCGCCTCCCGGAGCTCCTCCTGGCGGTGCCGGAACGCGCCGACACGCGATCCCGGACAGGGCCCCGGGGGGGCGGCCCTGCGGCCCTCTGGTGCCCGAAGTGTGTTCGCCGGGCGTTTTCCGGCCAATTCTCACGAGCGTTCTGCCCAAATCGGGATCGATTTGGGCAGAACGCTCGTGAGAATTGGCCGGCGTTGGGCAGCCCTGGTCAGCGCCCAGGGCCGCGTGGAGCAGGGCCCTTTCTCGCTCGGGGCATGGCGCGGCCACCCGGAAAACGAACCGCGACGATGGGGCGCGGCCGGCGGCCCCGGCGCCGGGGAGTTTTCCCCGAGCAGAGTGGATGGAGGCGCCGTGGCCGGGCGTCCGCCTCCGCCGTGGCGGGCGGCCGGGGCGCCCGTGGAGGGGGCTGGCCTCTGTGGGGGAACGGAGTGATCTCTCACTCCACGGCTGGGACGAAGCCGCGAAAGGTGCCGTGGTCGCCGGGACGGTCGGGGGGACTCGTGGCGCGGGACTCAGGGTTCCCCATGCGGAGGCCCCCAGGCTCAGGCCCCTGGCAACGGAAGGCTGAGCAAGCAGGCCCGGGCCCGGGCCCGGCTTTCGGGGCTGGCCCGGCCCCAGCGGCCGGCGCCAGGGAGGGGACCCCCGGAGGCTGAGAAGCGGGAGGCGTCGGCCTCCCCGGGGCCCGCCTCCCGGAGCTCCTCCTGGCGGTGCCGGAACGCGCCGACACGCGATCCCGGACAGGGCCCCGGGGGGGCGGCCCTGCGGCCCTCTGGTGCCCGAAGTGTGTTCGCCGGGCGTTTTCCGGCCAATTCTCACGAGCGTTCTGCCCAAATCGGGATCGATTTGGGCAGAACGCTCGTGAGAATTGGCCGGCGTTGGGCAGCCCTGGTCAGCGCCCAGGGCCGCGTGGAGCAGGGCCCTTTCTCGCTCGGGGCATGGCGCGGCCACCCGGAAAACGAGCCGCGATGATGGGGCGCGGCCGGCGGCCCCGGCGCCGGGGAGTTTTCCCCGAGCAGAGTGGATGGAGGCGCCGTGGCCGGGCGTCCGCCTCCGCCGTGGCGGGCGGCCGGGGCGCCCGTGGAGGGGGCTGGCCTCTGTGGGGGAACGGAGTGATCTCTCACTCCACGGCTGGGACGAAGCCGCGAAAGGTGCCGTGGTCGCCGGGACGGTCGGGGGGACTCGTGGCGCGGGACTCAGGGTTCCCCATGCGGAGGCCCCCAGGCTCAGGCCCCTGGCAACGGAAGGCTGAGCAAGCAGGCCCGGGCCCGGGCCCGGCTTTCGGGGCTGGCCCGGCCCCAGCGGCCGGCGCCAGGGAGGGGACCCCCGGAGGCTGAGGAGCGGGAGGCGTCGGCCTCCCCGGGGCCCGCCTCCCGGAGCTCCTCCTGGCGGTGCCGGAACGCGCCGAGACGCGATCCCGGACAGGGCCCCGGGGGGGCGGCCCTGCGGCCCTCTGGTGCCCGAAGTGTGTTCGCCGGGCGTTTTCCGGCCAATTCTCACGAGCGTTCTGCCCAAATCGGGATCGATTTGGGCAGAACGCTCGTGAGAATTGGCCGGCGTTGGGCAGCCCTGGTCAGCGCCCAGGGCCGCGTGGAGCAGGGCCCTTTCTCGCTCGGGGCATGGCGCGGCCACCCGGAAAACGAGCCGCGACGATGGGGCGCGGCCGGCGGCCCCGGCGCCGGGGAGTTTTCCCCGAGCAGAGTGGATGGAGGCGCCGTGGCCGGGCGTCCGCCTCCGCCGTGGCGGGCGGCCGGGGCGCCCGTGGAGGGGGCTGGCCTCTGTGGGGGAACGGAGTGATCTCTCACTCCACGGCTGGGACGAAGCCGCGAAAGGTGCCGTGGTCGCCGGGACAGTCGGGGGGACTCGTGGCGCGGGACTCAGGGTTCCCCATGCGGAGGCCCCCAGGCTCAGGCCCCTGGCAACGGAAGGCTGAGCAAGCAGGCCCGGGCCCGGGCCCGGCTTTCGGGGCTGGCCCGGCCCCAGCGGCCGGCGCCAGGGAGGGGACCCCCGGAGGCTGAGGAGCGGGAGGCGTCGGCCTCCCCGGGGCCCGCCTCCCGGAGCTCCTCCTGGCGGTGCCGGAACGCGCCGACACGCGATCCCGGACAGGGCCCCGGGGGGGGCGGCCCTGCGGCCCTCTGGTGCCCGAAGTGTGTTCGCCGGGCGTTTTCCGGCCTATTCTCACGAGCGTTCTGCCCAAATCGGGATCGATTTGGGCAGAACGCTCGTGAGAATTGGCCGGCGTTGGGCAGCCCTGGTCAGCGCCCAGGGCCGCGTGGAGCAGGGCCCTTTCTCGCTCGGGGCATGGCGCGGCCACCCGGAAAACGAGCCGCGACGATGGGGCGCGGCCGGCGGCCCCGGCGCCGGGGAGTTTTCCCCGAGCAGAGTGGATGGAGGCGCCGTGGCCGGGCGTCCGCCTCCGCCGTGGCGGGCGGCCGGGGCGCCCGTGGAGGGGGCTGGCCTCTGTGGGGGAACGGAGTGATCTCTCACTCCACGGCTGGGACGACGCCGCGAAAGGTGCCGTGGTCGCCGGGACGGTCGGGGGGACTCGTGGCGCGGGACTCAGGGTTCCCCATGCGGAGGCCCCCAGGCTCAGGCCCCTGGCAACGGAAGGCTGAGCAAGCAGGCCCGGGCCCGGGCCCGGCTTTCGGGGCTGGCCCGGCCCCAGCGGCCGGCGCCAGGGAGGGGACCCCCGGAGGCTGAGAAGCGGGAGGCGTCGGCCTCCCCGGGGCCCGCCTCCCGGAGCTCCTCCTGGCGGTGCCGGAACGCGCCGACACGCGATCCCGGACAGGGCCCCGGGGGGGCGGCCCTGCGGCCCTGTGGTGCCCGAAGTGTGTTCGCCGGGCGTTTTCCGGCCAATTCTCACGAGCGTTCTGCCCAAATCGGGATCGATTTGGGCAGAACGCTCGTGAGAATTGGCCGGCGTTGGGCAGCCCTGGTCAGCGCCCAGGGCCGCGTGGAGCAGGGCCCTTTCTCGCTCGGGGCATGGCGCGGCCACCCGGAAAACGAGCCGCGACGATGGGGCGCGGCCGGCGGCCCCGGCGCCGGGGAGTTTTCCCCGAGCAGAGTGGATGGAGGCGCCGTGGCCGGGCGTCCGCCTCCGCCGTGGCGGGCGGCCGGGGCGCCCGTGGAGGGGGCTGGCCTCTGTGGGGGAACGGAGTGATCTCTCACTCCACGGCTGGGACGAAGCCGCGAAAGGTGCCGTGGTCGCCGGGACGGTCGGGGGGACTCGTGGCGCGGGACTCAGGGTTCCCCATGCGGAGGCCCCCAGGCTCAGGCCCCTGGCAACGGAAGGCTGAGCAAGCAGGCCCGGGCCCGGGCCCGGCTTTCGGGGCCGGCCCGGCCCCAGCGGCCGGCGCCAGGGAGGGGACCCCCGGAGGCTGAGGAGCGGGAGGCGTCGGCCTCCCCGGGGCCCGCCTCCCGGAGCTCCTCCTGGCGGTGCCGGAACGCGCCGAGACGCGATCCCGGACAGGGCCCCGGGGGGGGCGGCCCTGCGGCCCTCTGGTGCCCGAAGTGTGTTCGCCGGGCGTTTTCCGGCCAATTCTCACGAGCGTTCTGCCCAAATCGGGATCGATTTGGGCAGAACGCTCGTGAGAATTGGCCGGCGTTGGGCAGCCCTGGTCAGCGCCCAGGGCCGCGTGGAGCAGGGCCCTTTCTCGCTCGGGGCATGGCGCGGCCACCCGGAAAACGAGCCGCGACGATGGGGCGCGGCCGGCGGCCCCGGCGCCGGGGAGTTTTCCCCGAGCAGAGTGGATGGAGGCGCCGTGGCCGGGCGTCCGCCTCCGCCGTGGCGGGCGGCCGGGGCGCCCGTGGAGGGGGCTGGCCTCTGTGGGGGAACGGAGTGATCTCTCACTCCACGGCTGGGACGAAGCCGCGAAAGGTGCCGTGGTCGCCGGGACAGTCGGGGGGACTCGTGGCGCGGGACTCAGGGTTCCCCATGCGGAGGCCCCCAGGCTCAGGCCCCTGGCAACGGAAGGCTGAGCAAGCAGGCCCGGGCCCGGGCCCGGCTTTCGGGGCTGGCCCGGCCCCAGCGGCCGGCGCCAGGGAGGGGACCCCCGGAGGCTGAGGAGCGGGAGGCGTCGGCCTCCCCGGGGCCCGCCTCCCGGAGCTCCTCCTGGCGGTGCCGGAACGCGCCGACACGCGATCCCGGACAGGGCCCCGGGGGGGCGGCCCTGCGGCCCTCTGGTGCCCGAAGTGTGTTCGCCGGGCGTTTTCCGGCCTATTCTCACGAGCGTTCTGCCCAAATCGGGATCGATTTGGGCAGAACGCTCGTGAGAATTGGCCGGCGTTGGGCAGCCCTGGTCAGCGCCCAGGGCCGCGTGGAGCAGGGCCCTTTCTCGCTCGGGGCATGGCGCGGCCACCCGGAAAACGAGCCGCGACGATGGGGCGCGGCCGGCGGGCCCCGGCGCCGGGGAGTTTTCCCCGAGCAGAGTGGATGGAGGCGCCGTGGCCGGGCGTCCGCCTCCGCCGTGGCGGGCGGCCGGGGCGCCCGTGGAGGGGGCTGGCCTCTGTGGGGGAACGGAGTGATCTCTCACTCCACGGCTGGGACGACGCCGCGAAAGGTGCCGTGGTCGCCGGGACGGTCGGGGGGACTCGTGGCGCGGGACTCAGGGTTCCCCATGCGGAGGCCCCCAGGCTCAGGCCCCTGGCAACGGAAGGCTGAGCAAGCAGGCCCGGGCCCGGGCCCGGCTTTCGGGGCTGGCCCGGCCCCAGCGGCCGGCGCCAGGGAGGGGACCCCCGGAGGCTGAGAAGCGGGAGGCGTCGGCCTCCCCGGGGCCCGCCTCCCGGAGCTCCTCCTGGCGGTGCCGGAACGCGCCGACACGCGATCCCGGACAGGGCCCCGGGGGGGCGGCCCTGCGGCCCTGTGGTGCCCGAAGTGTGTTCGCCGGGCGTTTTCCGGCCAATTCTCACGAGCGTTCTGCCCAAATCGGGATCGATTTGGGCAGAACGCTCGTGAGAATTGGCCGGCGTTGGGCAGCCCTGGTCAGCGCCCAGGGCCGCGTGGAGCAGGGCCCTTTCTCGCTCGGGGCATGGCGCGGCCACCCGGAAAACGAGCCGCGACGATGGGGCGCGGCCGGCGGCCCCGGCGCCGGGGAGTTTTCCCCGAGCAGAGTGGATGGAGGCGCCGTGGCCGGGCGTCCGCCTCCGCCGTGGCGGGCGGCCGGGGCGCCCGTGGAGGGGGCTGGCCTCTGTGGGGGAACGGAGTGATCTCTCACTCCACGGCTGGGACGAAGCCGCGAAAGGTGCCGTGGTCGCCGGGACGGTCGGGGGGACTCGTGGCGCGGGACTCAGGGTTCCCCATGCGGAGGCCCCCAGGCTCAGGCCCCTGGCAACGGAAGGCTGAGCAAGCAGGCCCGGGCCCGGGCCCGGCTTTCGGGGCTGGCCCGGCCCCAGCGGCCGGCGCCAGGGAGGGGACCCCCGGAGGCTGAGGAGCGGGAGGCGTCGGCCTCCCCGGGGCCCGCCTCCCGGAGCTCCTCCTGGCGGTGCCGGAACGCGCCGACACGCGATCCCGGACAGGGCCCCGGGGGGCGGCCCTGCGGCCCTCTGGTGCCCGAAGTGTGTTCGCCGGGCGTTTTCCGGCCAATTCTCACGAGCGTTCTGCCCAAATCGGGATCGATTTGGGCAGAACGCTCGTGAGAATTGGCCGGCGTTGGGCAGCCCTGGTCAGCGCCCAGGGCCGCGTGGAGCAGGGCCCTTTCTCGCTCGGGGCATGGCGCGGCCACCCGGAAAACGAGCCGCGACGATGGGGCGCGGCCGGCGGCCCCGGCGCCGGGGAGTTTTCCCCGAGCAGAGTGGATGGAGGCGCCGTGGCCGGGCGTCCGCCTCCGCCGTGGCGGGCGGCCGGGGCGCCCGTGGAGGGGGCTGGCCTCTGTGGGGGAACGGAGTGATCTCTCACTCCACGGCTGGGACGAAGCCGCGAAAGGTGCCGTGGTCGCCGGGACGGTCGGGGGGACTCGTGGCGCGGGACTCAGGGTTCCCCATGCGGAGGCCCCCAGGCTCAGGCCCCTGGCAACGGAAGGCTGTGCAAGCAGGCCCGGGCCCGGGCCCGGCTTTCGGGGCTGGCCCGGCCCCAGCGGCCGGCGCCAGGGAGGGGACCCCCGGAGGCTGAGGAGCGGGAGGCGTCGGCCTCCCCGGGGCCCGCCTCCCGGAGCTCCTCCTGGCGGTGCCGGAACGCGCCGAGACGCGATCCCGGACAGGGCCCCGGGGGGGCGGCCCTGCGGCCCTCTGGTGCCCGAAGTGTGTTCGCCGGGCGTTTTCCGGCCAATTCTCACGAGCGTTCTGCCCAAATCGGGATCGATTTGGGCAGAACGCTCGTGAGAATTGGCCGGCGTTGGGCAGCCCTGGTCAGCGCCCAGGGCCGCGTGGAGCAGGGCCCTTTCTCGCTCGGGGCATGGCGCGGCCACCCGGAAAACGAGCCGCGACGATGGGGCGCGGCCGGCGGCCCCGGCGCCGGGGAGTTTTCCCCGAGCTGAGTGGATGGAGGCGCCGTGGCCGGGCGTCCGCCTCCGCCGAGGCGGGCGGCCGGGGCGCCCGTGGAGGGGGCTGGCCTCTGTGGGGGAACGGAGTGATCTCTCACTCCACGGCTGGGACGAAGCCGCGAAAGGTGCCGTGGTCGCCGGGACGGTCGGGGGGACTCGTGGCGCGGGACTCAGGGTTCCCCATGCGGAGGCCCCCAGGCTCAGGCCCCTGGCAACGGAAGGCTGAGCAAGCAGGCCCGGGCCCGGGCCCGGCTTTCGGGGCTGGCCCGGCCCCAGCGGCCGGCGCCAGGGAGGGGACCCCCGGAGGCTGAGGAGCGGGAGGCGTCGGCCTCCCCGGGGCCCGCCTCCCGGAGCTCCTCCTGGCGGTGCCGGAACGCGCCGAGACGCGATCCCGGACAGGGCCCCGGGGGGGCGGCCCTGCGGCCCTCTGGTGCCCGAAGTGTGTTCGCCGGGCGTTTTCCGGCCAATTCTCACGAGCGTTCTGCCCAAATCGGGATCGATTTGGGCAGAACGCTCGTGAGAATTGGCCGGCGTTGGGCAGCCCTGGTCAGCGCCCAGGGCCGCGTGGAGCAGGGCCCTTTCTCGCTCGGGGCATGGCGCGGCCACCCGGAAAACGAACCGCGACGATGGGGCGCGGCCGGCGGCCCCGGCGCCGGGGAGTTTTCCCCGAGCAGAGTGGATGGAGGCGCCGTGGCCGGGCGTCCGCCTCCGCCGTGGCGGGCGGCCGGGGCGCCCGTGGAGGGGGCTGGCCTCTGTGGGGGAACGGAGTGATCTCTCACTCCACGGCTGGGACGAAGCCGCGAAAGGTGCCGTGGTCGCCGGGACGGTCGGGGGGACTCGTGGCGCGGGACTCAGGGTTCCCCATGCGGAGGCCCCCAGGCTCAGGCCCCTGGCAACGGAAGGCTGAGCAAGCAGGCCCGGGCCCGGGCCCGGCTTTCGGGGCTGGCCCGGCCCCAGCGGCCGGCGCCAGGGAGGGGACCCCCGGAGGCTGAGAAGCGGGAGGCGTCGGCCTCCCCGGGGCCCGCCTCCCGGAGCTCCTCCTGGCGGTGCCGGAACGAGCCGACACGCGATCCCGGACAGGGCCCCGGGGGGGCGGCCCTGCGGCCCTGTGGTGCCCGAAGTGTGTTCGCCGGGCGTTTTCCGGCCAATTCTCACGAGCGTTCTGCCCAAATCGGGATCGATTTGGGCAGAACGCTCGTGAGAATTGGCCGGCGTTGGGCAGCCCTGGTCAGCGCCCAGGGCCGCGTGGAGCAGGGCCCTTTCTCGCTCGGGGCATGGCGCGGCCACCCGGAAAACGAGCCGCGACGATGGGGCGCGGCCGGCGGCCCCGGCGCCGGGGAGTTTTCCCCGAGCAGAGTGGATGGAGGCGCCGTGGCCGGGCGTCCGCCTCCGCCGTGGCGGGCGGCCGGGGCGCCCGTGGAGGGGGCTGGCCTCTGTGGGGGAACGGAGTGATCTCTCACTCCACGGCTGGGACGAAGCCGCGAAAGGTGCCGTGGTCGCCGGGACGGTCGGGGGGACTCGTGGCGCGGGACTCAGGGTTCCCCATGCGGAGGCCCCCAGGCTCAGGCCCCTGGCAACGGAAGGCTGAGCAAGCAGGCCCGGGCCCGGGCCCGGCTTTCGGGGCTGGCCCGGCCCCAGCGGCCGGCGCCAGGGAGGGGACCCCCGGAGGCTGAGGAGCGGGAGGCGTCGGCCTCCCCGGGGCCCGCCTCCCGGAGCTCCTCCTGGCGGTGCCGGAACGCGCCGAGACGCGATCCCGGACAGGGCCCCGGGGGGGCGGCCCTGCGGCCCTCTGGTGCCCGAAGTGTGTTCGCCGGGCGTTTTCCGGCCAATTCTCACGAGCGTTCTGCCCAAATCGGGATCGATTTGGGCAGAACGCTCGTGAGAATTGGCCGGCGTTGGGCAGCCCTGGTCAGCGCCCAGGGCCGCGTGGAGCAGGGCCCTTTCTCGCTCGGGGCATGGCGCGGCCACCCGGAAAACGAGCCGCGACGATGGGGCGCGGCCGGCGGCCCCGGCGCCGGGGAGTTTTCCCCGAGCAGAGTGGATGGAGGCGCCGTGGCCGGGCGTCCGCCTCCGCCGTGGCGGGCGGCCGGGGCGCCCGTGGAGGGGGCTGGCCTCTGTGGGGGAACGGAGTGATCTCTCACTCCACGGCTGGGACGAAGCCGCGAAAGGTGCCGTGGTCGCCGGGACGGTCGGGGGGACTCGTGGCGCGGGACTCAGGGTTCCCCATGCGGAGGCCCCCAGGCTCAGGCCCCTGGCAACGGAAGGCTGAGCAAGCAGGCCCGGGCCCGGGCCCGGCTTTCGGGGCTGGCCCGGCCCCAGCGGCCGGCGCCAGGGAGGGGACCCCCGGAGGCTGAGGAGCGGGAGGCGTCGGCCTCCCCGGGGCCCGCATCCCGGAGCTCCTCCTGGCGGAGCCGGAACGCGCCGAGACGCGATCCCGGACAGGGCCCCGGGGGGGCGGCCCTGCGGCCCTCTGGTGCCCGAAGTGTGTTCGCCGGGCGTTTTCCGGCCAATTCTCACGAGCGTTCTGCCCAAATCGGGATCGATTTGGGCAGAACGCTCGTGAGAATTGGCCGGCGTTGGGCAGCCCTGGTCAGCGCCCAGGGCCGCGTGGAGCAGGGCCCTTTCTCGCTCGGGGCATGGCGCGGCCACCCGGAAAACGAGCCGCGACGATGGGGCGCGGCCGGCGGCCCCGGCGCCGGGGAGTTTTCCCCGAGCAGAGTGGATGGAGGCGCCGTGGCCGGGCGTCCGCCTCCGCCGTGGCGGGCGGCCGGGGCGCCCGTGGAGGGGGCTGGCCTCTGTGGGGGAACGGAGTGATCTCTCACTCCACGGATGGGACGAAGCCGCGAAAGGTGCCGTGGTCGCCGGGACGGTCGGGGGGACTCGTGGCGCGGGACTCAGGGTTCCCCATGCGGAGGCCCCCAGGCTCAGGCCCCTGGCAACGGAAGGCTGAGCAAGCAGGCCCGGGCCCGGGCCCGGCTTTCGGGGCTGGCCCGGCCCCAGCGGCCGGCGCCAGGGAGGGGACCCCCGGAGGCTGAGGAGCGGGAGGCGTCGGCCTCCCCGGGGCCCGCCTCCCGGAGCTCCTCCTGGCGGTGCCGGAACGCGCCGACACGCGATCCCGGACAGGGCCCCGGGGGCGCGGCCCTGCGGCCCTCTGGTGCCCGAAGTGTGTTCGCCGGGCGTTTTCCGGCCAATTCTCACGAGCGTTCTGCCCAAATCGGGATCGATTTGGGCAGAACGCTCGTGAGAATTGGCCGGCGTTGGGCAGCCCTGGTCAGCGCCCAGGGCCGCGTGGAGCAGGGCCCTTTCTCGCTCGGGGCATGGCGCGGCCACCCGGAAAACGAGCCGCGACGATGGGGCGCGGCCGGCGGCCCCGGCGCCGGGGAGTTTTCCCCGAGCAGAGTGGATGGAGGCGCCGTGGCCGGGCGTCCGCCTCCGCCGTGGCGGGCGGCCGGGGCGCCCGTGGAGGGGGCTGGCCTCTGTGGGGGAACGGAGTGATCTCTCACTCCACGGCTGGGACGAAGCCGCGAAAGGTGCCGTGGTCGCCGGGACGGTCGGGGGGACTCGTGGCGCGGGACTCAGGGTTCCCCATGCGGAGGCCCCCAGGCTCAGGCCCCTGGCAACGGAAGGCTGAGCAAGCAGGCCCGGGCCCGGGCCCGGCTTTCGGGGCTGGCCCGGCCCCAGCGGCCGGCGCCAGGGAGGGGACCCCCGGAGGCTGAGGAGCGGGAGGCGTCGGCCTCCCCGGGGCCCGCCTCCCGGAGCTCCTCCTGGCGGTGCCGGAACGCGCCGACACGCGATCCCGGACAGGGCCCCGGGGGGGCGGCCCTGCGGCCCTCTGGTGCCCGAAGTGTGTTCGCCGGGCGTTTTCCGGCCAATTCTCACGAGCGTTCTGCCCAAATCGGGATCGATTTGGGCAGAACGCTCGTGAGAATTGGCCGGCGTTGGGCAGCCCTGGTCAGCGCCCAGGGCCGCGTGGAGCAGGGCCCTTTCTCGCTCGGGGCATGGCGCGGCCACCCGGAAAACGAGCTGCGACGATGGGGCGCGGCCGGCGGCCCGGCGCCGGGGAGTTTTCCCCGAGCAGAGTGGATGGAGGCGCCGTGGCCGGGCGTCCGCCTCCGCCGTGGCGGGCGGCCGGGGCGCCCGTGGAGGGGGCTGGCCTCTGTGGGGGAACGGAGTGATCTCTCACTCCACGGCTGGGACGAAGCCGCGAAAGGTGCCGTGGTCGCCGGGACGGTCGGGGGGACTCGTGGCGCGGGACTCAGGGTTCCCCATGCGGAGGCCCCCAGGCTCAGGCCCCTGGCAACGGAAGGCTGAGCAAGCAGGCCCGGGCCCGGGCCCGGCTTTCGGGGCTGGCCCGGCCCCAGCGGCCGGCGCCAGGGAGGGGACCCCCGGAGGCTGAGGAGCGGGAGGCGTCGGCCTCCCCGGGGCCCGCCTCCCGGAGCTCCTCCTGGCGGTGCCGGAACGCGCCGACACGCGATCCCGGACAGGGCCCCGGGGGGGCGGCCCTGCGGCCCTCTGGTGCCCGAAGTGTGTTCGCCGGGCGTTTTCCGGCCAATTCTCACGAGCGTTCTGCCCAAATCGGGATCGATTTGGGCAGAACGCTCGTGAGAATTGGCCGGCGTTGGGCAGCCCTGGTCAGCGCCCAGGGCCGCGTGGAGCAGGGCCCTTTCTCGCTCGGGGCATGGCGCGGCCACCCGGAAAACGAGCTGCGACGATGGGGCGCGGCCGGCGGCCCGGCGCCGGGGAGTTTTCCCCGAGCAGAGTGGATGGAGGCGCCGTGGCCGGGCGTCCGCCTCCGCCGTGGCGGGCGGCCGGGGCGCCCGTGGAGGGGGCTGGCCTCTGTGGGGGAACGGAGTGATCTCTCACTCCACGGCTGGGACGAAGCCGCGAAAGGTGCCGTGGTCGCCGGGACGGTCGGGGGGACTCGTGGCGCGGGACTCAGGGTTCCCCATGCGGAGGCCCCCAGGCTCAGGCCCCTGGCAACGGAAGGCTGAGCAAGCAGGCCCGGGCCCGGGCCCGGCTTTCGGGGCTGGCCCGGCCCCAGCGGCCGGCGCCAATGAGGGGACCCCCGGAGGCTGAGGAGCGGGAGGCGTCGGCCTCCCCGGGGCCCGCCTCCCGGAGCTCCTCCTGGCGGTGCCGGAACGCGCCGACACGCGATCCCGGACAGGGCCCCGGGGGGGCGGCCCTGCGGCCCTCTGGTGCCCGAAGTGTGTTCGCCGGGCGTTTTCCGGCCAATTCTCACGAGCGTTCTGCCCAAATCGGGATCGATTTGGGCAGAACGCTCGTGAGAATTGGCCGGCGTTGGGCAGCCCTGGTCAGCGCCCAGGGCCGCGTGGAGCAGGGCCCTTTCTCGCTCGGGGCATGGCGCGGCCACCCGGAAAACGAACCGCGACGATGGGGCGCGGCCGGCGGCCCCGGCGCCGGGGAGTTTTCCCCGAGCAGAGTGGATGGAGGCGCCGTGGCCGGGCGTCCGCCTCCGCCGTGGCGGGCGGCCGGGGCGCCCGTGGAGGGGGCTGGCCTCTGTGGGGGAACGGAGTGATCTCTCACTCCACGGCTGGGACGAAGCCGCGAAAGGTGCCGTGGTCGCCGGGACGGTCGGGGGGACTCGTGGCGCGGGACTCAGTGTTCCCCATGCGGAGGCCCCCAGGCTCAGGCCCCTGGCAACGGAAGGCTGAGCAAGCAGGCCCGGGCCCGGGCCCGGCTTTCGGGGCTGGCCCGGCCCCAGCGGCCGGCGCCAGGGAGGGGACCCCCGGAGGCTGAGAAGCGGGAGGCGTCGGCCTCCCCGGGGCCCGCCTCCCGGAGCTCCTCCTGGCGGTGCCGGAACGAGCCGACACGCGATCCCGGACAGGGCCCCGGGGGGGCGGCCCTGCGGCCCTGTGGTGCCCGAAGTGTGTTCGCCGGGCGTTTTCCGGCCAATTCTCACGAGCGTTCTGCCCAAATCGGGATCGATTTGGGCAGAACGCTCGTGAGAATTGGCCGGCGTTGGGCAGCCCTGGTCAGCGCCCAGGGCCGCGTGGAGCAGGGCCCTTTCTCGCTCGGGGCATGGCGCGGCCACCCGGAAAACGAGCCGCGACGATGGGGCGCGGCCGGCGGCCCCGGCGCCGGGGAGTTTTCCCCGAGCAGAGTGGATGGAGGCGCCGTGGCCGGGCGTCCGCCTCCGCCGTGGCGGGCGGCCGGGGCGCCCGTGGAGGGGGCTGGCCTCTGTGGGGGAACGGAGTGATCTCTCACTCCACGGCTGGGACGAAGCCGCGAAAGGTGCCGTGGTCGCCGGGACGGTCGGGGGGACTCGTGGCGCGGGACTCAGGGTTCCCCATGCGGAGGCCCCCAGGCTCAGGCCCCTGGCAACGGAAGGCTGAGCAAGCAGGCCCGGGCCCGGGCCCGGCTTTCGGGGCTGGCCCGGCCCCAGCGGCCGGCGCCAGGGAGGGGACCCCCGGAGGCTGAGGAGCGGGAGGCGTCGGCCTCCCCGGGGCCCGCCTCCCGGAGCTCCTCCTGGCGGTGCCGGAACGCGCCGAGACGCGATCCCGGACAGGGCCCCGGGGGGGCGGCCCTGCGGCCCTCTGGTGCCCGAAGTGTGTTCGCCGGGCGTTTTCCGGCCAATTCTCACGAGCGTTCTGCCCAAATCGGGATCGATTTGGGCAGAACGCTCGTGAGAATTGGCCGGCGTTGGGCAGCCCTGGTCAGCGCCCAGGGCCGCGTGGAGCAGGGCCCTTTCTCGCTCGGGGCATGGCGCGGCCACCCGGAAAACGAGCCGCGACGATGGGGCGCGGCCGGCGGCCCCGGCGCCGGGGAGTTTTCCCCGAGCAGAGTGGATGGAGGCGCCGTGGCCGGGCGTCCGCCTCCGCCGTGGCGGGCGGCCGGGGCGCCCGTGGAGGGGGCTGGCCTCTGTGGGGGAACGGAGTGATCTCTCACTCCACGGCTGGGACGAAGCCGCGAAAGGTGCCGTGGTCGCCGGGACGGTCGGGGGGACTCGTGGCGCGGGACTCAGGGTTCCCCATGCGGAGGCCCCCAGGCTCAGGCCCCTGGCAACGGAAGGCTGAGCAAGCAGGCCCGGGCCCGGGCCCGGCTTTAGGGGCTGGCCCGGCCCCAGCGGCCGGCGCCAGGGTGGGGACCCCCGGAGGCTGAGGAGCGGGAGGCGTCGGCCTCCCCGGGGCCCGCCTCCCGGAGCTCCTCCTGGCGGTGCCGGAACGCGCCGAGACGCGATCCCGGACAGGGCCCCGGGGGGGCGGCCCTGCGGCCCTCTGGTGCCCGAAGTGTGTTCGCCGGGCCTTTTCCGGCCAATTCTCACGAGCGTTCTGCCCAAATCGGGATCGATTTGGGCAGAACGCTCGTGAGAATTGGCCGGCGTTGGGCAGCCCTGGTCAGCGCCCAGGGCCGCGTGGAGCAGGGCCCTTTCTCGCTCGGGGCATGGCGCGGCCACCCGGAAAACGAGCCGCGACGATGGGGCGCGGCCGGCGGCCCCGGCGCCGGGGAGTTTTCCCCGAGCAGAGTGGATGGAGGCGCCGTGGCCGGGCGTCCGCCTCCGCCGTGGCGGGCGGCCGGGGCGCCCGTGGAGGGGGCTGGCCTCTGTGGGGGAACGGAGTGATCTCTCACTCCACGGATGGGACGAAGCCGCGAAAGGTGCCGTGGTCGCCGGGACGGTCGGGGGGACTCGTGGCGCGGGACTCAGGGTTCCCCATGCGGAGGCCCCCAGGCTCAGGCCCCTGGCAACGGAAGGCTGAGCAAGCAGGCCCGGGCCCGGGCCCGGCTTTCGGGGCTGGCCCGGCCCCAGCGGCCGGCGCCAGGGAGGGGACCCCCGGAGGCTGAGGAGCGGGAGGCGTCGGCCTCCCCGGGGCCCGCCTCCCGGAGCTCCTCCTGGCGGTGCCGGAACGCGCCGACACGCGATCCCGGACAGGGCCCCGGGGGCGCGGCCCTGCGGCCCTCTGGTGCCCGAAGTGTGTTCGCCGGGCGTTTTCCGGCCAATTCTCACGAGCGTTCTGCCCAAATCGGGATCGATTTGGGCAGAACGCTCGTGAGAATTGGCCGGCGTTGGGCAGCCCTGGTCAGCGCCCAGGGCCGCGTGGAGCAGGGCCCTTTCTCGCTCGGGGCATGGCGCGGCCACCCGGAAAACGAGCCGCGACGATGGGGCGCGGCCGGCGGCCCCGGCGCCGGGGAGTTTTCCCCGAGCAGAGTGGATGGAGGCGCCGTGGCCGGGCGTCCGCCTCCGCCGTGGCGGGCGGCCGGGGCGCCCGTGGAGGGGGCTGGCCTCTGTGGGGGAACGGAGTGATCTCTCACTCCACGGCTGGGACGAAGCCGCGAAAGGTGCCGTGGTCGCCGGGACGGTCGGGGGGACTCGTGGCGCGGGACTCAGTGTTCCCCATGCGGAGGCCCCCAGGCTCAGGCCCCTGGCAACGGAAGGCTGAGCAAGCAGGCCCGGGCCCGGGCCCGGCTTTCGGGGCTGGCCCGGCCCCAGCGGCCGGCGCCAGGGAGGGGACCCCCGGAGGCTGAGGAGCGGGAGGCGTCGGCCTCCCCGGGGCCTGCCTCCCGGAGCTCCTCCTGGCGGTGCCGGAACGCGCCGACACGCGATCCCGGACAGGGCCCCGGGGGGGCGGCCCTGCGGCCCTCTGGTGCCCGAAGTGTGTTCGCCGGGCGTTTTCCGGCCAATTCTCACGAGCGTTCTGCCCAAATCGGGATCGATTTGGGCAGAACGCTCGTGAGAATTGGCCGGCGTTGGGCAGCCCTGGTCAGCGCCCAGGGCCGCGTGGAGCAGGGCCCTTTCTCGCTCGGGGCATGGCGCGGCCACCCGGAAAACGAGCCGCGACGATGGGGCGCGGCCGGCGGCCCGGCGCCGGGGAGTTTTCCCCGAGCAGAGTGGATGGAGGCGCCGTGGCCGGGCGTCCGCCTCCGCCGTGGCGGGCGGCCGGGGCGCCCGTGGAGGGGGCTGGCCTCTGTGGGGGAACGGAGTGATCTCTCACTCCACGGCTGGGACGAAGCCGCGAAAGGTGCCGTGGTCGCCGGGACGGTCGGGGGGACTCGTGGCGCGGGACTCAGGGTTCCCCATGCGGAGGCCCCCAGGCTCAGGCCCCTGGCAACGGAAGGCTGAGCAAGCAGGCCCGGGCCCGGGCCCGGCTTTCGGGGCTGGCCTGGCCCCAGCGGCCGGCGCCAGGGAGGGGACCCCCGGAGGCTGAGGAGCGGGAGGCGTCGGCCTCCCCGGGGCCCGCCTCCCGGAGCTCCTCCTGGCGGTGCCGGAACGCGCCGACACGCGATCCCGGACAGGGCCCCGGGGGGGCGGCCCTGCGGCCCTCTGGTGCCCGAAGTGTGTTCGCCGGGCGTTTTCCGGCCAATTCTCACGAGCGTTCTGCCCAAATCGGGATCGATTTGGGCAGAACGCTCGTGAGAATTGGCCGGCGTTGGGCAGCCCTGGTCAGCGCCCAGGGCCGCGTGGAGCAGGGCCCTTTCTCGCTCGGGGCATGGCGCGGCCACCCGGAAAACGAGCCGCGATGATGGGGCGCGGCCGGCGGCCCCGGCGCCGGGGAGTTTTCCCCGAGCTGAGTGGATGGAGGCGCCGTGGCCGGGCGTCCGCCTCCGCCGAGGCGGGCGGCCGGGGCGCCCGTGGAGGGGGCTGGCCTCTGTGGGGGAACGGAGTGATCTCTCACTCCACGGCTGGGACGAAGCCGCGAAAGGTTCCGTGGTCGCCGGGACGGTCGGGGGGACTCGTGGCGCGGGACTCAGGGTTCCCCATGCGGAGGCCCCCAGGCTCAGGCCCCTGGCAACGGAAGGCTGAGCAAGCAGGCCCGGGCCCGGGCCCGGCTTTCGGGGCTGGCCCGGCCCCAGCGGCCGGCGCCAGGGAGGGGACCCCCGGAGGCTGAGGAGCGGGAGGCGTCGGCCTCCCCGGGGCCCGCCTCCCGGAGCTCCTCCTGGCGGTGCCGGAACGCGCCGAGACGCGATCCCGGACAGGGCCCCGGGGGGGCGGCCCTGCGGCCCTCTGGTGCCCGAAGTGTGTTCGCCGGGCGTTTTCCGGCCAATTCTCACGAGCGTTCTGCCCAAATCGGGATCGATTTGGGCAGAACGCTCGTGAGAATTGGCCGGCGTTGGGCAGCCCTGGTCAGCGCCCAGGGCCGCGTGGAGCAGGGCCCTTTCTCGCTCGGGGCATGGCGCGGCCTCCCGGAAAACGAGCCGCGACGATGGGGAGCGGCCGGCGGCCCCGGCGCCGGGGAGTTTTCCCCGAGCAGAGTGGATGGAGGCGCCGTGGCCGGGCGTCCGCCTCCGCCGTGGCGGGCGGCCGGGGCGCCCGTGGAGGGGGCTGGCCTCTGTGGGGGAACGGAGTGATCTCTCACTCCACGGCTGGGACGAAGCCGCGAAAGGTGCCGTGGTCGCCGGGACGGTCGGGGGGACTCGTGGCGCGGGACTCAGGGTTCCCCATGCGGAGGCCCCCAGGCTCAGGCCCCTGGCAACGGAAGGCTGAGCAAGCAGGCCTGGGCCCGGGCCCGGCTTTCGGGGCTGGCCCGGCCCCAGCGGCCGGCGCCAGGGAGGGGACCCCCGGAGGCTGAGGAGCGGGAGGCGTCGGCCTCCCCGGGGCCCGCCTCCCGGAGCTCCTCCTGGCGGTGCCGGAACGCGCCGACACGCGATCCCGGACAGGGCCCCGGGGGAGCGGCCCTGCGGCCCTCTGGTGCCCGAAGTGTGTTCGCCGGGCGTTTTCCGGCCAATTCTCACGAGCGTTCTGCCCAAATCGGGATCGATTTGGGCAGAACGCTCGTGAGAATTGGCCGGCGTTGGGCAGCCCTGGTCAGCGCCCAGGGCCGCGTGGAGCAGGGCCCTTTCTCGCTCGGGGCATGGCGCGGCCACCCGGAAAACGAACCGCGACGATGGGGCGCGGCCGGCGGCCCCGGCGCCGGGGAGTTTTCCCCGAGCAGAGTGGATGGAGGCGCCGTGGCCGGGCGTCCGCCTCCGCCGTGGCGGGCGGCCGGGGCGCCCGTGGAGGG
Source organism: Meles meles (assembly GCF_922984935.1). Classification (NCBI taxonomy): domain Eukaryota; kingdom Metazoa; phylum Chordata; class Mammalia; order Carnivora; family Mustelidae; genus Meles; species Meles meles. Next base: position 139,458 of record NW_025721126.1, read on the forward strand.
GGCTGGCCTCTGTGGGGGAACGGAGTGATCTCTCACTCCACGGCTGGGACGAAGCCGCGAAAGGTGCCGTGGTCGCCGGGACGGTCGGGGGGACTCGTGGCGCGGGACTCAGTGTTCCCCATGCGGAGGCCCCCAGGCTCAGGCCCCTGGCAACGGAAGGCTGAGCAAGCAGGCCCGGGCCCGGGCCCGGCTTTCGGGGCTGGCCCGGCCCCAGCGGCCGGCGCCAGGGAGGGGACCCCCGGAGGCTGAGAAGCGGGAGGCGTCGGCCTCCCCGGGGCCCGCCTCCCGGAGCTCCTCCTGGCGGTGCCAGAACGCGCCGACACGCGATCCCGGACAGGGCCCCGGGGGGGCGGCCCTGCGGCCCTCTGGTGCCCGAAGTGTGTTCGCCGGGCGTTTTCCGGCCAATTCTCACGAGCGTTCTGCCCAAATCGGGATCGATTTGGGCAGAACGCTCGTGAGAATTGGCCGGCGTTGGGCAGCCCTGGTCAGCGCCCAGGGCCGCGTGGAGCAGGGCCCTTTCTCGCTCGGGGCATGGCGCGGCCACCCGGAAAACGAGCCGCGACGATGGGGCGCGGCCGGCGGCCCCGGCGCCGGGGAGTTTTCCCCGAGCAGAGTGGATGGAGGCGCCGTGGCCGGGCGTCCGCCTCCGCCGTGGCGGGCGGCCGGGGCGCCCGTGGAGGGGGCTGGCCTCTGTGGGGGAACGGAGTGATCTCTCACTCCACGGCTGGGACGAAGCCGCGAAAGGTGCCGTGGTCGCCGGGACGGTCGGGGGGACTCGTGGCGCGGGACTCAGGGTTCCCCATGCGGAGGCCCCCAGGCTCAGGCCCCTGGCAACGGAAGGCTGAGGAAGCAGGCCCGGGCCCGGGCCCGGCTTTCGGGGCTGGCCCGGCCCCAGCGGCCGGCGCCAGGGAGGGGACCCCCGGAGGCTGAGGAGCGGGAGGCGTCGGCCTCCCCGGGGCCCGCCTCCCGGAGCTCCTCCTGGCGGTGCCGGAACGCGCCGAGACGCGATCCCGGACAGGGCCCCGGGGGGGCGGCCCTGCGGCCCTCTGGTGCCCGAAGTGTGTTCGCCGGGCGTTTTCCGGCCAATTCTCACGAGCGTTCTGCCCAAATCGGGATCGATTTGGGCAGAACGCTCGTGAGAATTGGCCGGCGTTGGGCAGCCCTGGTCAGCGCCCAGGGCCGCGTGGAGCAGGGCCCTTTCTCGCTCGGGGCATGGCGCGGCCACCCGGAAAACGAGCCGCGACGATGGGGCGCGGCCGGCGGCCCCGGCGCCGGGGAGTTTTCCCCGAGCAGAGTGGATGGAGGCGCCGTGGCCGGGCGTCCGCCTCCGCCGTGGCGGGCGGCCGGGGCGCCCGTGGAGGGGGCTGGCCTCTGTGGGGGAACGGAGTGATCTCTCACTCCACGGCTGGGACGAAGCCGCGAAAGGTGCCGTGGTCGCCGGGACAGTCGGGGGGACTCGTGGCGCGGGACTCAGGGTTCCCCATGCGGAGGCCCCCAGGCTCAGGCCCCTGGCAACGGAAGGCTGAGCAAGCAGGCCCGGGCCCGGGCCCGGCTTTCGGGGCTGGCCCGGCCCCAGCGGCCGGCGCCAGGGAGGGGACCCCCGGAGGCTGAGGAGCGGGAGGCGTCGGCCTCCCCGGGGCCCGACTCCCGGAGCTCCTCCTGGCGGTGCCGGAACGCGCCGACACGCGATCCCGGACAGGGCCACGGGGGGGCGGCCCTGCGGCCCTCTGGTGCCCGAAGTGTGTTCGCCGGGCGTTTTCCGGCCTATTCTCACGAGCGTTCTGCCCAAATCGGGATCGATTTGGGCAGAACGCTCGTGAGAATTGGCCGGCGTTGGGCAGCCCTGGTCAGCGCCCAGGGCCGCGTGGAGCAGGGCCCTTTCTCGCTCGGGGCATGGCGCGGCCACCCGGAAAACGAGCCGCGACGATGGGGCGCGGCCGGCGGCCCCGGCGCCGGGGAGTTTTCCCCGAGCAGAGTGGATGGAGGCGCCGTGGCCGGGCGTCCGCCTCCGCCGTGGCGGGCGGCCGGGGCGCCCGTGGAGGGGGCTGGCCTCTGTGGGGGAACGGAGTGATCTCTCACTCCACGGCTGGGACGACGCCGCGAAAGGTGCCGTGGTCGCCGGGACGGTCGGGGGGACTCGTGGCGCGGGACTCAGGGTTCCCCATGCGGAGGCCCCCAGGCTCAGGCCCCTGGCAACGGAAGGCTGAGCAAGCAGGTCCGGGCCCGGGCCCGGCTTTCGGGGCTGGCCCGGCCCCAGCGGCCGGCGCCAGGGAGGGGACCCCCGGAGGCTGAGAAGCGGGAGGCGTCGGCCTCCCCGGGGCCCGCCTCCCGGAGCTCCTCCTGGCGGTGCCGGAACGCGCCGACACGCGATCCCGGACAGGGCCCCGGGGGGGCGGCCCTGCGGCCCTGTGGTGCCCGAAGTGTGTTCGCCGGGCGTTTTCCGGCCAATTCTCACGAGCGTTCTGCCCAAATCGGGATCGATTTGGGCAGAACGCTCGTGAGAATTGGCCGGCGTTGGGCAGCCCTGGTCAGCGCCCAGGGCCGCGTGGAGCAGGGCCCTTTCTCGCTCGGGGCATGGCGCGGCCACCCGGAAAACGAGCCGCGACGATGGGGCGCGGCCGGCGGCCCCGGCGCCGGGGAGTTTTCCCCGAGCAGAGTGGATGGAGGCGCCGTGGCCGGGCGTCCGCCTCCGCCGTGGCGGGCGGCCGGGGCGCCCGTGGAGGGGGCTGGCCTCTGTGGGGGAACGGAGTGATCTCTCACTCCACGGCTGGGACGAAGCCGCGAAAGGTGCAGTGGTCGCCGGGACGGTCGGGGGGACTCGTGGCGCGGGACTCAGGGTTCCCCATGCGGAGGCCCCCAGGCTCAGGCCCCTGGCAACGGAAGGCTGAGCAAGCAGGCCCGGGCCCGGGCCCGGCTTTCGGGGCTGGCCCGGCCCCAGCGGCCGGCGCCAGGGAGGGGACCCCCGGAGGCTGAGGAGCGGGAGGCGTCGGCCTCCCCGGGGCCCGCCTCCCGGAGCTCCTCCTGGCGGTGCCGGAACGCGCCGACACGCGATCCCGGACAGGGCCCCGGGGGGCGGCCCTGCGGCCCTCTGGTGCCCGAAGTGTGTTCGCCGGGCGTTTTCCGGCCAATTCTCACGAGCGTTCTGCCCAAATCGGGATCGATTTGGGCAGAACGCTCGTGAGAATTGGCCGGCGTTGAGCAGCCCTGGTCAGTGCCCAGGGCCGCGTGGAGCAGGGCCCTTTCTCGCTCGGGGCATGGCGCGGCCACCCGGAAAACGAGCCGCGACGATGGGGCGCGGCCGGCGGCCCCGGCGCCGGGGAGTTTTCCCCGAGCAGAGTGGATGGAGGCGCCGTGGCCGGGCGTCCGCATCCGCCGTGGCGGGCGGCCGGGGCGCCCGTGGAGGGGGCTGGCCTCTGTGGGGGAACGGAGTGATCTCTCACTCCACGGCTGGGACGAAGCCGCGAAAGGTGCCGTGGTCGCCGGGACGGTCGGGGGGACTCGTGGCGCGGGACTCAGGGTTCCCCATGAGGAGGGCCCCAGGCTCAGGCCCCTGGCAACGGAAGGCTGAGCAAGCAGGCCCGGGCCCGGGCCCGGCTTTCGGGGCTGGCCCGGCCCCAGCGGCCGGCGCCAGGGAGGGGACCCCCGGAGGCTGAGGAGCGGGAGGCGTCGGCCTCCCCGGGGCCCGCCTCCCGGAGCTCCTCCTGGCGGTGCCGGAACGCGCCGAGACGCGATCCCGGACAGGGCCCCGGGGGGGCGGCCCTGCGGCCCTCTGGTGCCCGAAGTGTGTTCGCCGGGCGTTTTCCGGCCAATTCTCACGAGCGTTCTGCCCAAATCGGGATCGATTTGGGCAGAACGCTCGTGAGAATTGGCCGGCGTTGGGCAGCCCTGGTCAGCGCCCAGGGCCGCGTGGAGCAGGGCCCTTTCTCGCTCGGGGCATGGCGCGGCCACCCGGAAAACGAGCCGCGACGATGGGGCGCGGCAGGCGGCCCCGGCGCCGGGGAGTTTTCCCCGAGCAGAGTGGATGGAGGCGCCGTGGCCGGGCGTCCGCCTCCGCCGTGGCGGGCGGCCGGGGCGCCCGTGGAGGGGGCTGGCCTCTGTGGGGGAACGGAGTGATCTCTCACTCCACGGCTGGGACGAAGCCGCGAAAGGTGCCGTGGTCGCCGGGACGGTCGGGGGGACTCGTGGCGCGGGACTCAGTGTTCCCCATGCGGAGGCCCCCAGGCTCAGGCCCCTGGCAACGGAAGGCTGAGCAAGCAGGCCCGGGCCCGGGCCCGGCTTTCGGGGCTGGCCCGGCCCCAGCGGCCGGCGCCAGGGAGGGGACCCCCGGAGGCTGAGAAGCGGGAGGCGTCGGCCTCCCCGGGGCCCGCCTCCCGGAGCTCCTCCTGGCGGTGCCGGAACGAGCCGACACGCGATCCCGGACAGGGCCCCGGGGGGGGCGGCCCTGCGGCCCTGTGGTGCCCGAAGTGTGTTCGCCGGGCGTTTTCCGGCCAATTCTCACGAGCGTTCTGCCCAAATCGGGATCGATTTGGGCAGAACGCTCGTGAGAATTGGCCGGCGTTGGGCAGCCCTGGTCAGCGCCCAGGGCCGCGTGGAGCAGGGCCCTTTCTCGCTCGGGGCATGGCGCGGCCACCCGGAAAACGAGCCGCGACGATGGGGCGCGGCCGGCGGCCCCGGCGCCGGGGAGTTTTCCCCGAGCAGAGTGGATGGAGGCGCCGTGGCCGGGCGTCCGCCTCCGCCGTGGCGGGCGGCCGGGGCGCCCGTGGAGGGGGCTGGCCTCTGTGGGGGAACGGAGTGATCTCTCACTCCACGGCTGGGACGAAGCCGCGAAAGGTGCCGTGGTCGCCGGGACGGTCGGGGGGACTCGTGGCGCGGGACTCAGGGTTCCCCATGCGGAGGCCCCCAGGCTCAGGCCCCTGGCAACGGAAGGCTGAGCAAGCAGGCCCGGGCCCGGGCCCGGCTTTCGGGGCTGGCCCGGCCCCAGCGGCCGGCGCCAGGGAGGGGACCCCCGGAGGCTGAGGAGCGGGAGGCGTCGGCCTCCCCGGGGCCCGCCTCCCGGAGCTCCTCCTGGCGGTGCCGGAACGCGCCGAGACGCGATCCCGGACAGGGCCCCGGGGGGGCGGCCCTGCGGCCCTCTGGTGCCCGAAGTGTGTTCGCCGGGCGTTTTCCGGCCAATTCTCACGAGCGTTCTGCCCAAATCGGGATCGATTTGGGCAGAACGCTCGTGAGAATTGGCCGGCGTTGGGCAGCCCTGGTCAGCGCCCAGGGCCGCGTGGAGCAGGGCCCTTTCTCGCTCGGGGCATGGCGCGGCCACCCGGAAAACGAGCCGCGACGATGGGGCGCGGCCGGCGGCCCCGGCGCCGGGGAGTTTTCCCCGAGCAGAGTGGATGGAGGCGCCGTGGCCGGGCGTCCGCCTCCGCCGTGGCGGGCGGCCGGGGCGCCCGTGGAGGGGGCTGGCCTCTGTGGGGGAACGGAGTGATCTCTCACTCCACGGCTGGGACGAAGCCGCGAAAGGTGCCGTGGTCGCCGGGACGGTCGGGGGGACTCGTGGCGCGGGACTCAGGGTTCCCCATGCGGAGGCCCCCAGGCTCAGGCCCCTGGCAACGGAAGGCTGAGCAAGCAGGCCCGGGCCCGGGCCCGGCTTTCGGGGCTGGCCCGGCCCCAGCGGCCGGCGCCAGGGTGGGGACCCCCGGAGGCTGAGGAGCGGGAGGCGTCGGCCTCCCCGGGGCCCGCCTCCCGGAGCTCCTCCTGGCGGTGCCGGAACGCGACGACACGCGATCCCGGACAGGGCCCCGGGGGCGCGGCCCTGCGGCCCTCTGGTGCCCGAAGTGTGTTCGCCGGGCGTTTTCCGGCCAATTCTCACGAGCGTTCTGCCCAAATCGGGATCGATTTGGGCAGAACGCTCGTGAGAATTGGCCGGCGTTGGGCAGCCCTGGTCAGCGCCCAGGGCCGCGTGGAGCAGGGCCCTTTCTCGCTCGGGGCATGGCGCGGCCACCCGGAAAACGAGCCGCGACGATGGGGCGCGGCCGGCGGCCCCGGCGCCGGGGAGTTTTCCCCGAGCAGAGTGGATGGAGGCGCCGTGGCCGGGCGTCCGCCTCCGCCGTGGCGGGCGGCCGGGGCGCCCGTGGAGGGGGCTGGCCTCTGTGGGGGAACGGAGTGATCTCTCACTCCACGGCTGGGACGAAGCCGCGAAAGGTGCCGTGGTCGCCGGGACGGTCGGGGGGACTCGTGGCGCGGGACTGAGGGTTCCCCATGCGGAGGCCCCCAGGCTCAGGCCCCTGGCAACGGAAGGCTGAGCAAGCAGGCCCGGGCCCGGGCCCGGCTTTCGGGGCTGGCCCGGCCCCAGCGGCCGGCGCCAGGGAGGGGACCCCCGGAGGCTGAGGAGCGGGAGGCGTCGGCCTCCCCGGGGCCCGCCTCCCGGAGCTCCTCCTGGCGGTGCCGGAACGCGCCGAGACGCGATCCCGGACAGGGCCCCGGGGGGGCGGCCCTGCGGCCCTCTGGTGCCCGAAGTGTGTTCGCCGGGCGTTTTCCGGCCAATTCTCACGAGCGTTCTGCCCAAATCGGGATCGATTTGGGCAGAACGCTCGTGAGAATTGGCCGGCGTTGGGCAGCCCTGGTCAGCGCCCAGGGCCGCGTGGAGCAGGGCCCTTTCTCGCTCGGGGCATGGCGCGGCCACCCGGAAAACGAGCCGCGACGATGGGGTGCAGCCGGCGGCCCCGGCGCCGGGGAGTTTTCCCCGAGCAGAGTGGATGGAGGCGCCGTGGCCGGGCGTCCGCCTCCGCCGTGGCGGGCGGCCGGGGCGCCCGTGGAGGGGGCTGGCCTCTGTGGGGGAACGGAGTGATCTCTCACTCCACGGCTGGGACGAAGCCGCGAAAGGTGCCGTGGTCGCCGGGACGGTCGGGGGGACTCGTGGCGCGGGACTCAGGGTTCCCCATGCGGAGGCCCCCAGGCTCAGGCCCCTGGCAACGGAAGGCTGAGCAAGCAGGCCCGGGCCCGGGCCCGGCTTTCGGGGCTGGCCCGGCCCCAGCGGCCGGCGCCAGGGAGGGGACCCCCGGAGGCTGAGGAGCGGGAGGCGTCGGCCTCCCCGGGGCCCGCCTCCCGGAGCTCCTCCTGGCGGTGCCGGAACGCGCCGAGACGCGATCCCGGACAGGGCCCCGGGGGGGCGGCCCTGCGGCCCTCTGGTGCCCGAAGAGTGTTCGCCGGGCGTTTTCCGGCCAATTCTCACGAGCGTTCTGCCCAAATCGGGATCGATTTGGGCAGAACGCTCGTGAGAATTGGCCGGCGTTGGGCAGCCCTGGTCAGCGCCCAGGGCCGCGTGGAGCAGGGCCCTTTCTCGCTCGGGGCATGGCGCGGCCACCCGGAAAACGAGCCGCGACGATGGGGCGCGGCCGGCGGCCCCGGCGCCGGGGAGTTTTCCCCGAGCAGAGTGGATGGAGGCGCCGTGGCCGGGCGTCCGCCTCCGCCGTGGCGGGCGGCCGGGGCGCCCGTGGAGGGGGCTGGCCTCTGTGGGGGAACGGAGTGATCTCTCACTCCACGGCTGGGACGAAGCCGCGAAAGGTGCCGTGGTCGCCGGGACGGTCGGGGGGACTCGTGGCGCGGGACTCAGTGTTCCCCATGCGGAGGCCCCCAGGCTCAGGCCCCTGGCAACGGAAGGCTGAGCAAGCAGGCCCGGGCCCGGGCCCGGCTTTCGGGGCTGGCCCGGCCCCAGCGGCCGGCGCCAGGGAGGGGACCCCCGGAGGCTGAGGAGCGGGAGGCGTCGGCCTCCCCGGGGCCTGCCTCCCGGAGCTCCTCCTGGCGGTGCCGGAACGCGCCGACACGCGATCCCGGACAGGGCCCCGGGGGGGCGGCCCTGCGGCCCTCTGGTGCCCGAAGTGTGTTCGCCGGGCGTTTTCCGGCCAATTCTCACGAGCGTTCTGCCCAAATCGGGATCGATTTGGGCAGAACGCTCGTGAGATTTGGCCGGCGTTGGGCAGCCCTGGTCAGCGCCCAGGGCCGCGTGGAGCAGGGCCCTTTCTCGCTCGGGGCATGGCGCGGCCACCCGGAAAACGAGCCGCGACGATGGGGCGCGGCCGGCGGCCCGGCGCCGGGGAGTTTTCCCCGAGCAGAGTGGATGGAGGCGCCGTGGCCGGGCGTCCGCCTCCGCCGTGGCGGGCGGCCGGGGCGCCCGTGGAGGGGGCTGGCCTCTGTGGGGGAACGGAGTGATCTCTCACTCCACGGCTGGGACGAAGCCGCGAAAGGTGCCGTGGTCGCCGGGACGGTCGGGGGGACTCGTGGCGCGGGACTCAGGGTTCCCCATGCGGAGGCCCCCAGGCTCAGGCCCCTGGCAACGGAAGGCTGAGCAAGCAGGCCCGGGCCCGGGCCCGGCTTTCGGGGCTGGCCTGGCCCCAGCGGCCGGCGCCAGGGAGGGGACCCCCGGAGGCTGAGGAGCGGGAGGCGTCGGCCTCCCCGGGGCCCGCCTCCCGGAGCTCCTCCTGGCGGTGCCGGAACGCGCCGAGACGCGATCCCGGACAGGGCCCCGGGGGGGCGGCCCTGCGGCCCTCTGGTGCCCGAAGTGTGTTCGCCGGGCGTTTTCCGGCCAATTCTCACGAGCGTTCTGCCCAAATCGGGATCGATTTGGGCAGAACGCTCGTGAGAATTGGCCGGCGTTGGGCAGCCCTGGTCAGCGCCCAGGGCCGCGTGGAGCAGGGCCCTTTCTCGCTCGGGGCATGGCGCGGCCACCCGGAAAACGAGCCGCGACGATGGGGCGCGGCCGGCGGCCCCGGCGCCGGGGAGTTTTCCCCGAGCAGAGTGGATGGAGGCGCCGTGGCCGGGCGTCCGCCTCCGCCGTGGCGGGCGGCCGGGGCGCCCGTGGAGGGGGCTGGCCTCTGTGGGGGAACGGAGTGATCTCTCACTCCACGGCTGGGACGAAGCCGCGAAAGGTGCCGTGGTCGCCGGGACAGTCGGGGGGACTCGTGGCGCGGGACTCAGGGTTCCCCATGCGGAGGCCCCCAGGCTCAGGCCCCTGGCAACGGAAGGCTGAGCAAGCAGGCCCGGGCCCGGGCCCGGCTTTCGGGGCTGGCCCGGCCCCAGCGGCCGGCGCCAGGGAGGGGACCCCCGGAGGCTGAGGAGCGGGAGGCGTCGGCCTCCCCGGGGCCCGACTCCCGGAGCTCCTCCTGGCGGTGCCGGAACGCGCCGACACGCGATCCCGGACAGGGCCCCGGGGGGGCGGCCCTGCGGCCCTCTGGTGCCCGAAGTGTGTTCGCCGGGCGTTTTCCGGCCTATTCTCACGAGCGTTCTGCCCAAATCGGGATCGATTTGGGCAGAACGCTCGTGAGAATTGGCCGGCGTTGGGCAGCCCTGGTCAGCGCCCAGGGCCGCGTGGAGCAGGGCCCTTTCTCGCTCGGGGCATGGCGCGGCCACCCGGAAAACGAGCCGCGACGATGGGGCGCGGCCGGCGGCCCCGGCGCCGGGGAGTTTTCCCCGAGCAGAGTGGATGGAGGCGCCGTGGCCGGGCGTCCGCCTCCGCCGTGGCGGGCGGCCGGGGCGCCCGTGGAGGGGGCTGGCCTCTGTGGGGGAACGGAGTGATCTCTCACTCCACGGCTGGGACGACGCCGCGAAAGGTGCCGTGGTCGCCGGGACGGTCGGGGGGACTCGTGGCGCGGGACTCAGGGTTCCCCATGCGGAGGCCCCCAGGCTCAGGCCCCTGGCAACGGAAGGCTGAGCAAGCAGGTCCGGGCCCGGGCCCGGCTTTCGGGGCTGGCCCGGCCCCAGCGGCCGGCGCCAGGGAGGGGACCCCCGGAGGCTGAGAAGCGGGAGGCGTCGGCCTCCCCGGGGCCCGCCTCCCGGAGCTCCTCCTGGCGGTGCCGGAACGCGCCGACACGCGATCCCGGACAGGGCCCCGGGGGGGCGGCCCTGCGGCCCTGTGGTGCCCGAAGTGTGTTCGCCGGGCGTTTTCCGGCCAATTCTCACGAGCGTTCTGCCCAAATCGGGATCGATTTGGGCAGAACGCTCGTGAGAATTGGCCGGCGTTGGGCAGCCCTGGTCAGCGCCCAGGGCCGCGTGGAGCAGGGCCCTTTCTCGCTCGGGGCATGGCGCGGCCACCCGGAAAACGAGCCGCGACGATGGGGCGCGGCCGGCGGCCCCGGCGCCGGGGAGTTTTCCCCGAGCAGAGTGGATGGAGGCGCCGTGGCCGGGCGTCCGCCTCCGCCGTGGCGGGCGGCCGGGGCGCCCGTGGAGGGGGCTGGCCTCTGTGGGGGAACGGAGTGATCTCTCACTCCACGGCTGGGACGAAGCCGCGAAAGGTGCAGTGGTCGCCGGGACGGTCGGGGGGACTCGTGGCGCGGGACTCAGGGTTCCCCATGCGGAGGCCCCCAGGCTCAGGCCCCTGGCAACGGAAGGCTGAGCAAGCAGGCCCGGGCCCGGGCCCGGCTTTCGGGGCTGGCCCGGCCCCAGCGGCCGGCGCCAGGGAGGGGACCCCCGGAGGCTGAGGAGCGGGAGGCGTCGGCCTCCCCGGGGCCCGCCTCCCGGAGCTCCTCCTGGCGGTGCCGGAACGCGCCGACACGCGATCCCGGACAGGGCCCCGGGGGGCGGCCCTGCGGCCCTCTGGTGCCCGAAGTGTGTTCGCCGGGCGTTTTCCGGCCAATTCTCACGAGCGTTCTGCCCAAATCGGGATCGATTTGGGCAGAACGCTCGTGAGAATTGGCCGGCGTTGAGCAGCCCTGGTCAGTGCCCAGGGCCGCGTGGAGCAGGGCCCTTTCTCGCTCGGGGCATGGCGCGGCCACCCGGAAAACGAGCCGCGACGATGGGGCGCGGCCGGCGGCCCCGGCGCCGGGGAGTTTTCCCCGAGCAGAGTGGATGGAGGCGCCGTGGCCGGGCGTCCGCCTCCGCCGTGGCGGGCGGCCGGGGCGCCCGTGGAGGGGGCTGGCCTCTGTGGGGGAACGGAGTGATCTCTCACTCCACGGCTGGGACGAAGCCGCGAAAGGTGCCGTGGTCGCCGGGACGGTCGGGGGGACTCGTGGCGCGGGACTCAGGGTTCCCCATGAGGAGGGCCCCAGGCTCAGGCCCCTGGCAACGGAAGGCTGAGCAAGCAGGCCCGGGCCCGGGCCCGGCTTTCGGGGCTGGCCCGGCCCCAGCGGCCGGCGCCAGGGAGGGGACCCCCGGAGGCTGAGGAGCGGGAGGCGTCGGCCTCCCCGGGGCCCGCCTCCCGGAGCTCCTCCTGGCGGTGCCGGAACGCGCCGAGACGCGATCCCGGACAGGGCCCCGGGGGGGCGGCCCTGCGGCCCTCTGGTGCCCGAAGTGTGTTCGCCGGGCGTTTTCCGGCCAATTCTCACGAGCGTTCTGCCCAAATCGGGATCGATTTGGGCAGAACGCTCGTGAGAATTGGCCGGCGTTGGGCAGCCCTGGTCAGCGCCCAGGGCCGCGTGGAGCAGGGCCCTTTCTCGCTCGGGGCATGGCGCGGCCACCCGGAAAACGAGCCGCGACGATGGGGCGCGGCAGGCGGCCCCGGCGCCGGGGAGTTTTCCACGAGCAGAGTGGATGGAGGCGCCGTGGCCGGGCGTCCGCCTCCGCCGTGGCGGGCGGCCGGGGCGCCCGTGGAGGGGGCTGGCCTCTGTGGGGGAACGGAGTGATCTCTCACTCCACGGCTGGGACGAAGCCGCGAAAGGTGCCGTGGTCGCCGGGACGGTCGGGGGGACTCGTGGCGCGGGACTCAGGGTTCCCCATGCGGAGGCCCCCAGGCTCAGGCCCCTGGCAACGGAAGGCTGAGCAAGCAGGCCCGGGCCCGGGCCCGGCTTTCGGGGCTGGCCCAGCCCCAGCGGCCGGCGCCAGGGAGGGGACCCCCGGAGGCTGAGGAGCGGGAGGCGTCGGCCTCCCCGGGGACCGCCTCCCGGAGCTCCTCCTGGCGGTGCCGGAACGCGCCGAGACGCGATCCCGGACAGGGCCCCGGGGGGGCGGCCCTGCGGCCCTCTGGTGCCCGAAGAGTGTTCGCCGGGCGTTTTCCGGCCAATTCTCACGAGCGTTCTGCCCAAATCGGGATCGATTTGGGCAGAACGCTCGTGAGAATTGGCCGGCGTTGGGCAGCCCTGGTCAGCGCCCAGGGCCGCGTGGAGCAGGGCCCTTTCTCGCTCGGGGCATGGCGCGGCCACCCGGAAAACGAGCCGCGACGATGGGGCGCGGCCGGCGGCCCCGGCGCCGGGGAGTTTTCCCCGAGCAGAGTGGATGGAGGCGCCGTGGCCGGGCGTCCGCCTCCGCCGTGGCGGGCGGCCGGGGCGCCCGTGGAGGGGGCTGGCCTCTGTGGGGGAACGGAGTGATCTCTCACTCCACGGCTGGGACGAAGCCGCGAAAGGTGCCGTGGTCGCCGGGACGGTCGGGGGGACTCGTGGCGCGGGACTCAGGGTTCCCCATGCGGAGGCCCCCAGGCTCAGGCCCCTGGCAACGGAAGGCTGAGCAAGCAGGCCCTTGCCCGGGCCCGGCTTTCGGGGCTGGCCCGGCCCCAGCGGCCGGCGCCAGGGAGGGGACCCCCGGAGGCTGAGGAGCGGGAGGCGTCGGCCTCCCCGGGGCCCGCCTCCCGGAGCTCCTCCTGGCGGTGCCGGAACGCGCCGACACGCGATCCCGGACAGGGCCCCGGGGGCGCGGCCCTGCGGCCCTCTGGTGCCCGAAGTGTGTTCGCCGGGCGTTTTCCGGCCAATTCTCACGAGCGTTCTGCCCAAATCGGGATCGATTTGGGCAGAACGCTCGTGAGAATTGGCCGGCGTTGGGCAGCCCTGGTCAGCGCCCAGGGCCGCGTGGAGCAGGGCCCTTTCTCGCTCGGGGCATGGCGCGGCCACCCGGAAAACGAGCCGCGACGATGGGGCGCGGCCGGCGGCCCCGGCGCCGGGGAGTTTTCCCCGAGCAGAGTGGATGGAGGCGCCGTGGCCGGGCGTCCGCCTCCGCCGTGGCGGGCGGCCGGGGCGCCCGTGGAGGGGGCTGGCCTCTGTGGGGGAACGGAGTGATCTCTCACTCCACGGCTGGGACGAAGCCGCGAAAGGTGCCGTGGTCGCCGGGACGGTCGGGGGGACTCGTGGCGCGGGACTGAGGGTTCCCCATGCGGAGGCCCCCAGGCTCAGGCCCCTGGCAACGGAAGGCTGAGCAAGCAGGCCCGGGCCCGGGCCCGGCTTTCGGGGCTGGCCCGGCCCCAGCGGCCGGCGCCAGGGAGGGGACCCCCGGAGGCTGAGGAGCGGGAGGCGTCGGCCTCCCCGGGGCCCGCCTCCCGGAGCTCCTCCTGGCGGTGCCGGAACGCGCCGAGACGCGATCCCGGACAGGGCCCCGGGGGGGCGGCCCTGCGGCCCTCTGGTGCCCGAAGTGTGTTCGCCGGGCGTTTTCCGGCCAATTCTCACGAGCGTTCTGCCCAAATCGGGATCGATTTGGGCAGAACGCTCGTGAGAATTGGCCGGCGTTGGGCAGCCCTGGTCAGCGCCCAGGGCCGCGTGGAGCAGGGCCCTTTCTCGCTCGGGGCATGGCGCGGCCACCCGGAAAACGAGCCGCGACGATGGGGTGCAGCCGGCGGCCCCGGCGCCGGGGAGTTTTCCCCGAGCAGAGTGGATGGAGGCGCCGTGGCCGGGCGTCCGCCTCCGCCGTGGCGGGCGGCCGGGGCGCCCGTGGAGGGGGCTGGCCTCTGTGGGGGAACGGAGTGATCTCTCACTCCACGGCTGGGACGAAGCCGCGAAAGGTGCCGTGGTCGCCGGGACGGTCGGGGGGACTCGTGGCGCGGGACTCAGGGTTCCCCATGCGGAGGCCCCCAGGCTCAGGCCCCTGGCAACGGAAGGCTGAGCAAGCAGGCCCGGGCCCGGGCCCGGCTTTCGGGGCTGGCCCGGCCCCAGCGGCCGGCGCCAGGGAGGGGACCCCCGGAGGCTGAGGAGCGGGAGGCGTCGGCCTCCCCGGGGCCCGCCTCCCGGAGCTCCTCCTGGCGGTGCCGGAACGCGCCGAGACGCGATCCCGGACAGGGCCCCGGGGGGGCGGCCCTGCGGCCCTCTGGTGCCCGAAGAGTGTTCGCCGGGCGTTTTCCGGCCAATTCTCACGAGCGTTCTGCCCAAATCGGGATCGATTTGGGCAGAACGCTCGTGAGAATTGGCCGGCGTTGGGCAGCCCTGGTCAGCGCCCAGGGCCGCGTGGAGCAGGGCCCTTTCTCGCTCGGGGCATGGCGCGGCCACCCGGAAAACGAGCCGCGACGATGGGGCGCGGCCGGCGGCCCCGGCGCCGGGGAGTTTTCCCCGAGCAGAGTGGATGGAGGCGCCGTGGCCGGGCGTCCGCCTCCGCCGTGGCGGGCGGCCGGGGCGCCCGTGGAGGGGGCTGGCCTCTGTGGGGGAACGGAGTGATCTCTCACTCCACGGCTGGGACGAAGCCGCGAAAGGTGCCGTGGTCGCCGGGACGGTCGGGGGGACTCGTGGCGCGGGACTCAGTGTTCCCCATGCGGAGGCCCCCAGGCTCAGGCCCCTGGCAACGGAAGGCTGAGCAAGCAGGCCCGGGCCCGGGCCCGGCTTTCGGGGCTGGCCCGGCCCCAGCGGCCGGCGCCAGGGAGGGGACCCCCGGAGGCTGAGGAGCGGGAGGCGTCGGCCTCCCCGGGGCCTGCCTCCCGGAGCTCCTCCTGGCGGTGCCGGAACGCGCCGACACGCGATCCCGGACAGGGCCCCGGGGGGGCGGCCCTGCGGCCCTCTGGTGCCCGAAGTGTGTTCGCCGGGCGTTTTCCGGCCAATTCTCACGAGCGTTCTGCCCAAATCGGGATCGATTTGGGCAGAACGCTCGTGAGAATTGGCCGGCGTTGGGCAGCCCTGGTCAGCGCCCAGGGCCGCGTGGAGCAGGGCCCTTTCTCGCTCGGGGCATGGCGCGGCCACCCGGAAAACGAGCCGCGACGATGGGGCGCGGCCGGCGGCCCGGCGCCGGGGAGTTTTCCCCGAGCAGAGTGGATGGAGGCGCCGTGGCCGGGCGTCCGCCTCCGCCGTGGCGGGCGGCCGGGGCGCCCGTGGAGGGGGCTGGCCTCTGTGGGGGAACGGAGTGATCTCTCACTCCACGGCTGGGACGAAGCCGCGAAAGGTGCCGTGGTCGCCGGGACGGTCGGGGGGACTCGTGGCGCGGGACTCAGGGTTCCCCATGCGGAGGCCCCCAGGCTCAGGCCCCTGGCAACGGAAGGCTGAGCAAGCAGGCCCGGGCCCGGGCCCGGCTTTCGGGGCTGGCCTGGCCCCAGCGGCCGGCGCCAGGGAGGGGACCCCCGGAGGCTGAGGAGCGGGAGGCGTCGGCCTCCCCGGGGCCCGCCTCCCGGAGCTCCTCCTGGCGGTGCCGGAACGCGCCGAGACGCGATCCCGGACAGGGCCCCGGGGGGGCGGCCCTGCGGCCCTCTGGTGCCCGAAGTGTGTTCGCCGGGCGTTTTCCGGCCAATTCTCACGAGCGTTCTGCCCAAATCGGGATCGATTTGGGCAGAACGCTCGTGAGAATTGGCCGGCGTTGGGCAGCCCTGGTCAGCGCCCAGGGCCGCGTGGAGCAGGGCCCTTTCTCGCTCGGGGCATGGCGCGGCCACCCGGAAAACGAGCCGCGACGATGGGGCGCGGCCGGCGGCCCCGGCGCCGGGGAGTTTTCCCCGAGCAGAGTGGATGGAGGCGCCGTGGCCGGGCGTCCGCCTCCGCCGTGGCGGGCGGCCGGGGCGCCCGTGGAGGGGGCTGGCCTCTGTGGGGGAACGGAGTGATCTCTCACTCCACGGCTGGGACGAAGCCGCGAAAGGTGCCGTGGTCGCCGGGACAGTCGGGGGGACTCGTGGCGCGGGACTCAGGGTTCCCCATGCGGAGGCCCCCAGGCTCAGGCCCCTGGCAACGGAAGGCTGAGCAAGCAGGCCCGGGCCCGGGCCCGGCTTTCGGGGCTGGCCCGGCCCCAGCGGCCGGCGCCAGGGAGGGGACCCCCGGAGGCTGAGGAGCGGGAGGCGTCGGCCTCCCCGGGGCCCGACTCCCGGAGCTCCTCCTGGCGGTGCCGGAACGCGCCGACACGCGATCCCGGACAGGGCCCCGGGGGGGCGGCCCTGCGGCCCTCTGGTGCCCGAAGTGTGTTCGCCGGGCGTTTTCCGGCCTATTCTCACGAGCGTTCTGCCCAAATCGGGATCGATTTGGGCAGAACGCTCGTGAGAATTGGCCGGCGTTGGGCAGCCCTGGTCAGCGCCCAGGGCCGCGTGGAGCAGGGCCCTTTCTCGCTCGGGGCATGGCGCGGCCACCCGGAAAACGAGCCGCGACGATGGGGCGCGGCCGGCGGCCCCGGCGCCGGGGAGTTTTCCCCGAGCAGAGTGGATGGAGGCGCCGTGGCCGGGCGTCCGCCTCCGCCGTGGCGGGCGGCCGGGGCGCCCGTGGAGGGGGCTGGCCTCTGTGGGGGAACGGAGTGATCTCTCACTCCACGGCTGGGACGACGCCGCGAAAGGTGCCGTGGTCGCCGGGACGGTCGGGGGGACTCGTGGCGCGGGACTCAGGGTTCCCCATGCGGAGGCCCCCAGGCTCAGGCCCCTGGCAACGGAAGGCTGAGCAAGCAGGTCCGGGCCCGGGCCCGGCTTTCGGGGCTGGCCCGGCCCCAGCGGCCGGCGCCAGGGAGGGGACCCCCGGAGGCTGAGAAGCGGGAGGCGTCGGCCTCCCCGGGGCCCGCCTCCCGGAGCTCCTCCTGGCGGTGCCGGAACGCGCCGACACGCGATCCCGGACAGGGCCCCGGGGGGGCGGCCCTGCGGCCCTGTGGTGCCCGAAGTGTGTTCGCCGGGCGTTTTCCGGCCAATTCTCACGAGCGTTCTGCCCAAATCGGGATCGATTTGGGCAGAACGCTCGTGAGAATTGGCCGGCGTTGGGCAGCCCTGGTCAGCGCCCAGGGCCGCGTGGAGCAGGGCCCTTTCTCGCTCGGGGCATGGCGCGGCCACCCGGAAAACGAGCCGCGACGATGGGGCGCGGCCGGCGGCCCCGGCGCCGGGGAGTTTTCCCCGAGCAGAGTGGATGGAGGCGCCGTGGCCGGGCGTCCGCCTCCGCCGTGGCGGGCGGCCGGGGCGCCCGTGGAGGGGGCTGGCCTCTGTGGGGGAACGGAGTGATCTCTCACTCCACGGCTGGGACGAAGCCGCGAAAGGTGCAGTGGTCGCCGGGACGGTCGGGGGGACTCGTGGCGCGGGACTCAGGGTTCCCCATGCGGAGGCCCCCAGGCTCAGGCCCCTGGCAACGGAAGGCTGAGCAAGCAGGCCCGGGCCCGGGCCCGGCTTTCGGGGCTGGCCCGGCCCCAGCGGCCGGCGCCAGGGAGGGGACCCCCGGAGGCTGAGGAGCGGGAGGCGTCGGCCTCCCCGGGGCCCGCCTCCCGGAGCTCCTCCTGGCGGTGCCGGAACGCGCCGACACGCGATCCCGGACAGGGCCCCGGGGGGCGGCCCTGCGGCCCTCTGGTGCCCGAAGTGTGTTCGCCGGGCGTTTTCCGGCCAATTCTCACGAGCGTTCTGCCCAAATCGGGATCGATTTGGGCAGAACGCTCGTGAGAATTGGCCGGCGTTGAGCAGCCCTGGTCAGTGCCCAGGGCCGCGTGGAGCAGGGCCCTTTCTCGCTCGGGGCATGGCGCGGCCACCCGGAAAACGAGCCGCGACGATGGGGCGCGGCCGGCGGCCCCGGCGCCGGGGAGTTTTCCCCGAGCAGAGTGGATGGAGGCGCCGTGGCCGGGCGTCCGCCTCCGCCGTGGCGGGCGGCCGGGGCGCCCGTGGAGGGGGCTGGCCTCTGTGGGGGAACGGAGTGATCTCTCACTCCACGGCTGGGACGAAGCCGCGAAAGGTGCCGTGGTCGCCGGGACGGTCGGGGGGACTCGTGGCGCGGGACTCAGGGTTCCCCATGAGGAGGGCCCCAGGCTCAGGCCCCTGGCAACGGAAGGCTGAGCAAGCAGGCCCGGGCCCGGGCCCGGCTTTCGGGGCTGGCCCGGCCCCAGCGGCCGGCGCCAGGGAGGGGACCCCCGGAGGCTGAGGAGCGGGAGGCGTCGGCCTCCCCGGGGCCCGCCTCCCGGAGCTCCTCCTGGCGGTGCCGGAACGCGCCGAGACGCGATCCCGGACAGGGCCCCGGGGGGGCGGCCCTGCGGCCCTCTGGTGCCCGAAGTGTGTTCGCCGGGCGTTTTCCGGCCAATTCTCACGAGCGTTCTGCCCAAATCGGGATCGATTTGGGCAGAACGCTCGTGAGAATTGGCCGGCGTTGGGCAGCCCTGGTCAGCGCCCAGGGCCGCGTGGAGCAGGGCCCTTTCTCGCTCGGGGCATGGCGCGGCCACCCGGAAAACGAGCCGCGACGATGGGGCGCGGCAGGCGGCCCCGGCGCCGGGGAGTTTTCCCCGAGCAGAGTGGATGGAGGCGCCGTGGCCGGGCGTCCGCCTCCGCCGTGGCGGGCGGCCGGGGCGCCCGTGGAGGGGGCTGGCCTCTGTGGGGGAACGGAGTGATCTCTCACTCCACGGCTGGGACGAAGCCGCGAAAGGTGCCGTGGTCGCCGGGACGGTCGGGGGGACTCGTGGCGCGGGACTCAGGGTTCCCCATGCGGAGGCCCCCAGGCTCAGGCCCCTGGCAACGGAAGGCTGAGCAAGCAGGCCCGGGCCCGGGCCCGGCTTTCGGGGCTGGCCCAGCCCCAGCGGCCGGCGCCAGGGAGGGGACCCCCGGAGGCTGAGGAGCGGGAGGCGTCGGCCTCCCCGGGGACCGCCTCCCGGAGCTCCTCCTGGCGGTGCCGGAACGCGCCGAGACGCGATCCCGGACAGGGCCCCGGGGGGGCGGCCCTGCGGCCCTCTGGTGCCCGAAGAGTGTTCGCCGGGCGTTTTCCGGCCAATTCTCACGAGCGTTCTGCCCAAATCGGGATCGATTTGGGCAGAACGCTCGTGAGAATTGGCCGGCGTTGGGCAGCCCTGGTCAGCGCCCAGGGCCGCGTGGAGCAGGGCCCTTTCTCGCTCGGGGCATGGCGCGGCCACCCGGAAAACGAGCCGCGACGATGGGGCGCGGCCGGCGGCCCCGGCGCCGGGGAGTTTTCCCCGAGCAGAGTGGATGGAGGCGCCGTGGCCGGGCGTCCGCCTCCGCCGTGGCGGGCGGCCGGGGCGCCCGTGGAGGGGGCTGGCCTCTGTGGGGGAACGGAGTGATCTCTCACTCCACGGCTGGGACGAAGCCGCGAAAGGTGCCGTGGTCGCCGGGACGGTCGGGGGGACTCGTGGCGCGGGACTCAGGGTTCCCCATGCGGAGGCCCCCAGGCTCAGGCCCCTGGCAACGGAAGGCTGAGCAAGCAGGCCCTTGCCCGGGCCCGGCTTTCGGGGCTGGCCCGGCCCCAGCGGCCGGCGCCAGGGAGGGGACCCCCGGAGGCTGAGGAGCGGGAGGCGTCGGCCTCCCCGGGGCCCGCCTCCCGGAGCTCCTCCTGGCGGTGCCGGAACGCGCCGACACGCGATCCCGGACAGGGCCCCGGGGGCGCGGCCCTGCGGCCCTCTGGTGCCCGAAGTGTGTTCGCCGGGCGTTTTCCGGCCAATTCTCACGAGCGTTCTGCCCAAATCGGGATCGATTTGGGCAGAACGCTCGTGAGAATTGGCCGGCGTTGGGCAGCCCTGGTCAGCGCCCAGGGCCGCGTGGAGCAGGGCCCTTTCTCGCTCGGGGCATGGCGCGGCCACCCGGAAAACGAGCCGCGACGATGGGGCGCGGCCGGCGGCCCCGGCGCCGGGGAGTTTTCCCCGAGCAGAGTGGATGGAGGCGCCGTGGCCGGGCGTCCGCCTCCGCCGTGGCGGGCGGCCGGGGCGCCCGTGGAGGGGGCTGGCCTCTGTGGGGGAACGGAGTGATCTCTCACTCCACGGCTGGGACGAAGCCGCGAAAGGTGCCGTGGTCGCCGGGACGGTCGGGGGGACTCGTGGCGCGGGACTGAGGGTTCCCCATGCGGAGGCCCCCAGGCTCAGGCCCCTGGCAACGGAAGGCTGAGCAAGCAGGCCCGGGCCCGGGCCCGGCTTTCGGGGCTGGCCCGGCCCCAGCGGCCGGCGCCAGGGAGGGGACCCCCGGAGGCTGAGGAGCGGGAGGCGTCGGCCTCCCCGGGGCCCGCCTCCCGGAGCTCCTCCTGGCGGTGCCGGAACGCGCCGAGACGCGATCCCGGACAGGGCCCCGGGGGGGCGGCCCTGCGGCCCTCTGGTGCCCGAAGTGTGTTCGCCGGGCGTTTTCCGGCCAATTCTCACGAGCGTTCTGCCCAAATCGGGATCGATTTGGGCAGAACGCTCGTGAGAATTGGCCGGCGTTGGGCAGCCCTGGTCAGCGCCCAGGGCCGCGTGGAGCAGGGCCCTTTCTCGCTCGGGGCATGGCGCGGCCACCCGGAAAACGAGCCGCGACGATGGGGTGCAGCCGGCGGCCCCGGCGCCGGGGAGTTTTCCCCGAGCAGAGTGGATGGAGGCGCCGTGGCCGGGCGTCCGCCTCCGCCGTGGCGGGCGGCCGGGGCGCCCGTGGAGGGGGCTGGCCTCTGTGGGGGAACGGAGTGATCTCTCACTCCACGGCTGGGACGAAGCCGCGAAAGGTGCCGTGGTCGCCGGGACGGTCGGGGGGACTCGTGGCGCGGGACTCAGGGTTCCCCATGCGGAGGCCCCCAGGCTCAGGCCCCTGGCAACGGAAGGCTGAGCAAGCAGGCCCGGGCCCGGGCCCGGCTTTCGGGGCTGGCCCGGCCCCAGCGGCCGGCGCCAGGGAGGGGACCCCCGGAGGCTGAGGAGCGGGAGGCGTCGGCCTCCCCGGGGCCCGCCTCCCGGAGCTCCTCCTGGCGGTGCCGGAACGCGCCGAGACGCGATCCCGGACAGGGCCCCGGGGGGGCGGCCCTGCGGCCCTCTGGTGCCCGAAGAGTGTTCGCCGGGCGTTTTCCGGCCAATTCTCACGAGCGTTCTGCCCAAATCGGGATCGATTTGGGCAGAACGCTCGTGAGAATTGGCCGGCGTTGGGCAGCCCTGGTCAGCGCCCAGGGCCGCGTGGAGCAGGGCCCTTTCTCGCTCGGGGCATGGCGCGGCCACCCGGAAAACGAGCCGCGACGATGGGGCGCGGCCGGCGGCCCCGGCGCCGGGGAGTTTTCCCCGAGCAGAGTGGATGGAGGCGCCGTGGCCGGGCGTCCGCCTCCGCCGTGGCGGGCGGCCGGGGCGCCCGTGGAGGGGGCTGGCCTCTGTGGGGGAACGGAGTGATCTCTCACTCCACGGCTGGGACGAAGCCGCGAAAGGTGCCGTGGTCGCCGGGACGGTCGGGGGGACTCGTGGCGCGGGACTCAGGGTTCCCCATGCGGAGGCCCCCAGGCTCAGGCCCCTGGCAACGGAAGGCTGAGCAAGCAGGCCCGGGCCCGGGCCCGGCTTTCGGGGCTGGCCCGGCCCCAGCGGCCGGCGCCAGGGAGGGGACCCCCGGAGGCTGAGGAGCGGGAGGCGTCGGCCTCCCCGGGGCCCGCCTCCCGGAGCTCCTCCTGGCGGTGCCGGAACGCGCCGAGACGCGATCCCGGACAGGGCCCCGGGGGGGCGGCCCTGCGGCCCTCTGGTGCCCGAAGTGTGTTCGCCGGGCGTTTTCCGGCCAATTCTCACGAGCGTTCTGCCCAAATCGGGATCGATTTGGGCAGAACGCTCGTGAGAATTGGCCGGCGTTGGGCAGCCCTGGTCAGCGCCCAGGGCCGCGTGGAGCAGGGCCCTTTCTCGCTCGGGGCATGGCGCGGCCACCCGGAAAACGAGCCGCGACGATGGGGCGCGGCCGGCGGCCCCGGCGCCGGGGAGTTTTCCCCGAGCAGAGTGGATGGAGGCGCCGTGGCCGGGCGTCCGCCTCCGCCGTGGCGGGCGGCCGGGGCGCCCGTGGAGGGGGCTGGCCTCTGTGGGGGAACGGAGTGATCTCTCACTCCACGGCTGGGACGAAGCCGCGAAAGGTGCCGTGGTCGCCGGGACGGTCGGGGGGACTCGTGGCGCGGGACTCAGGGTTCCCCATGCGGAGGCCCCCAGGCTCAGGCCCCTGGCAACGGAAGGCTGAGCAAGCAGGCCCGGGCCCGGGCCCGGCTTTCGGGGCTGGCCCGGCCCCAGCGGCCGGCGCCAGGGAGGGGACCCCCGGAGGCTGAGGAGCGGGAGGCGTCGGCCTCCCCGGGGCCCGCCTCCCGGAGCTCCTCCTGGCGGTGCCGGAACGCGCCGAGACGCGATCCCGGACAGGGCCCCGGGGGGGCGGCCCTGCGGCCCTCTGGTGCCCGAAGTGTGTTCGCCGGGCGTTTTCCGGCCAATTCTCACGAGCGTTCTGCCCAAATCGGGATCGATTTGGGCAGAACGCTCGTGAGAATTGGCCGGCGTTGGGCAGCCCTGGTCAGCGCCCAGGGCCGCGTGGAGCAGGGCCCTTTCTCGCTCGGGGCATGGCGCGGCCACCCGGAAAACGAGCCGCGACGATGGGGCGCGGCCGGCGGCCCCGGCGCCGGGGAGTTTTCCCCGAGCAGAGTGGATGGAGGCGCCGTGGCCGGGCGTCCGCCTCCGCCGTGGCGGGCGGCCGGGGCGCCCGTGGAGGGGGCTGGCCTCTGTGGGGGAACGGAGTGATCTCTCACTCCACGGCTGGAACGAAACCGCGAAAGGTGCCGTGGTCGCCGGGACGGTCGGGGGGACTCGTGGCGCGGGACTCAGGGTTCCCCATGCGGAGGCCCCCAGGCTCAGGCCCCTGGCAACGGAAGGCTGAGCAAGCAGGCCCGGGCCCGGGCCCGGCTTTCGGGGCTGGCCCGGCCCCAGCGGCCGGCGCCAGGGTGGGGACCCCCGGAGGCTGAGGAGCGGGAGGCGTCGGCCTCCCCGGGGCCCGCCTCCCGGAGCTCCTCCTGGCGGTGCCGGAACGCGCCGAGACGCGATCCCGGACAGGGCCCCGGGGGGGCGGCCCTGCGGCCCTCTGGTGCCCGAAGTGTGTTCGCCGGGCCTTTTCCGGCCAATTCTCACGAGCGTTCTGCCCAAATCGGGATCGATTTGGGCAGAACGCTCGTGAGAATTGGCCGGCGTTGGGCAGCCCTGGTCAGCGCCCAGGGCCGCGTGGAGCAGGGCCCTTTCTCGCTCGGGGCATGGCGCGGCCACCCGGAAAACGAGCCGCGACGATGGGGCGCGGCCGGCGGCCCCGGCGCCGGGGAGTTTTCCCCGAGCAGAGTGGATGGAGGCGCCGTGGCCGGGCGTCCGCCTCCGCCGTGGCGGGCGGCCGGGGCGCCCGTGGAGGGGGCTGGCCTCTGTGGGGGAACGGAGTGATCTCTCACTCCACGGATGGGACGAAGCCGCGAAAGGTGCCGTGGTCGCCGGGACGGTCGGGGGGACTCGTGGCGCGGGACTCAGGGTTCCCCATGCGGAGGCCCCCAGGCTCAGGCCCCTGGCAACGGAAGGCTGAGCAAGCAGGCCCGGGCCCGGGCCCGGCTTTCGGGGCTGGCCCGGCCCCAGCGGCCGGCGCCAGGGAGGGGACCCCCGGAGGCTGAGGAGCGGGAGGCGTCGGCCTCCCCGGGGCCCGCCTCCCGGAGCTCCTCCTGGCGGTGCCGGAACGCGCCGACACGCGATCCCGGACAGGGCCCCGGGGGCGCGGCCCTGCGGCCCTCTGGTGCCCGAAGTGTGTTCGCCGGGCGTTTTCCGGCCAATTCTCACGAGCGTTCTGCCCAAATCGGGATCGATTTGGGCAGAACGCTCGTGAGAATTGGCCGGCGTTGGGCAGCCCTGGTCAGCGCCCAGGGCCGCGTGGAGCAGGGCCCTTTCTCGCTCGGGGCATGGCGCGGCCACCCGGAAAACGAGCCGCGACGATGGGGCGCGGCCGGCGGCCCCGGCGCCGGGGAGTTTTCCCCGAGCAGAGTGGATGGAGGCGCCGTGGCCGGGCGTCCGCCTCCGCCGTGGCGGGCGGCCGGGGCGCCCGTGGAGGGGGCTGGCCTCTGTGGGGGAACGGAGTGATCTCTCACTCCACGGCTGGGACGAAGCCGCGAAAGGTGCCGTGGTCGCCGGGACGGTCGGGGGGACTCGTGGCGCGGGACTCAGTGTTCCCCATGCGGAGGCCCCCAGGCTCAGGCCCCTGGCAACGGAAGGCTGAGCAAGCAGGCCCGGGCCCGGGCCCGGCTTTCGGGGCTGGCCCGGCCCCAGCGGCCGGCGCCAGGGAGGGGACCCCCGGAGGCTGAGGAGCGGGAGGCGTCGGCCTCCCCGGGGCCTGCCTCCCGGAGCTCCTCCTGGCGGTGCCGGAACGCGCCGACACGCGATCCCGGACAGGGCCCCGGGGGGGCGGCCCTGCGGCCCTCTGGTGCCCGAAGTGTGTTCGCCGGGCGTTTTCCGGCCAATTCTCACGAGCGTTCTGCCCAAATCGGGATCGATTTGGGCAGAACGCTCGTGAGAATTGGCCGGCGTTGGGCAGCCCTGGTCAGCGCCCAGGGCCGCGTGGAGCAGGGCCCTTTCTCGCTCGGGGCATGGCGCGGCCACCCGGAAAACGAGCCGCGACGATGGGGCGCGGCCGGCGGCCCGGCGCCGGGGAGTTTTCCCCGAGCAGAGTGGATGGAGGCGCCGTGGCCGGGCGTCCGCCTCCGCCGTGGCGGGCGGCCGGGGCGCCCGTGGAGGGGGCTGGCCTCTGTGGGGGAACGGAGTGATCTCTCACTCCACGGCTGGGACGAAGCCGCGAAAGGTGCCGTGGTCGCCGGGACGGTCGGGGGGACTCGTGGCGCGGGACTCAGGGTTCCCCATGCGGAGGCCCCCAGGCTCAGGCCCCTGGCAACGGAAGGCTGAGCAAGCAGGCCCGGGCCCGGGCCCGGCTTTCGGGGCTGGCCTGGCCCCAGCGGCCGGCGCCAGGGAGGGGACCCCCGGAGGCTGAGGAGCGGGAGGCGTCGGCCTCCCCGGGGCCCGCCTCCCGGAGCTCCTCCTGGCGGTGCCGGAACGCGCCGACACGCGATCCCGGACAGGGCCCCGGGGGGGCGGCCCTGCGGCCCTCTGGTGCCCGAAGTGTGTTCGCCGGGCGTTTTCCGGCCAATTCTCACGAGCGTTCTGCCCAAATCGGGATCGATTTGGGCAGAACGCTCGTGAGAATTGGCCGGCGTTGGGCAGCCCTGGTCAGCGCCCAGGGCCGCGTGGAGCAGGGCCCTTTCTCGCTCGGGGCATGGCGCGGCCACCCGGAAAACGAGCCGCGATGATGGGGCGCGGCCGGCGGCCCCGGCGCCGGGGAGTTTTCCCCGAGCTGAGTGGATGGAGGCGCCGTGGCCGGGCGTCCGCCTCCGCCGAGGCGGGCGGCCGGGGCGCCCGTGGAGGGGGCTGGCCTCTGTGGGGGAACGGAGTGATCTCTCACTCCACGGCTGGGACGAAGCCGCGAAAGGTTCCGTGGTCGCCGGGACGGTCGGGGGGACTCGTGGCGCGGGACTCAGGGTTCCCCATGCGGAGGCCCCCAGGCTCAGGCCCCTGGCAACGGAAGGCTGAGCAAGCAGGCCCGGGCCCGGGCCCGGCTTTCGGGGCTGGCCCGGCCCCAGCGGCCGGCGCCAGGGAGGGGACCCCCGGAGGCTGAGGAGCGGGAGGCGTCGGCCTCCCCGGGGCCCGCCTCCCGGAGCTCCTCCTGGCGGTGCCGGAACGCGCCGAGACGCGATCCCGGACAGGGCCCCGGGGGGGCGGCCCTGCGGCCCTCTGGTGCCCGAAGTGTGTTCGCCGGGCGTTTTCCGGCCAATTCTCACGAGCGTTCTGCCCAAATCGGGATCGATTTGGGCAGAACGCTCGTGAGAATTGGCCGGCGTTGGGCAGCCCTGGTCAGCGCCCAGGGCCGCGTGGAGCAGGGCCCTTTCTCGCTCGGGGCATGGCGCGGCCTCCCGGAAAACGAGCCGCGACGATGGGGAGCGGCCGGCGGCCCCGGCGCCGGGGAGTTTTCCCCGAGCAGAGTGGATGGAGGCGCCGTGGCCGGGCGTCCGCCTCCGCCGTGGCGGGCGGCCGGGGCGCCCGTGGAGGGGGCTGGCCTCTGTGGGGGAACGGAGTGATCTCTCACTCCACGGCTGGGACGAAGCCGCGAAAGGTGCCGTGGTCGCCGGGACGGTCGGGGGGACTCGTGGCGCGGGACTCAGGGTTCCCCATGCGGAGGCCCCCAGGCTCAGGCCCCTGGCAACGGAAGGCTGAGCAAGCAGGCCTGGGCCCGGGCCCGGCTTTCGGGGCTGGCCCGGCCCCAGCGGCCGGCGCCAGGGAGGGGACCCCCGGAGGCTGAGGAGCGGGAGGCGTCGGCCTCCCCGGGGCCCGCCTCCCGGAGCTCCTCCTGGCGGTGCCGGAACGCGCCGACACGCGATCCCGGACAGGGCCCCGGGGGAGCGGCCCTGCGGCCCTCTGGTGCCCGAAGTGTGTTCGCCGGGCGTTTTCCGGCCAATTCTCACGAGCGTTCTGCCCAAATCGGGATCGATTTGGGCAGAACGCTCGTGAGAATTGGCCGGCGTTGGGCAGCCCTGGTCAGCGCCCAGGGCCGCGTGGAGCAGGGCCCTTTCTCGCTCGGGGCATGGCGCGGCCACCCGGAAAACGAACCGCGACGATGGGGCGCGGCCGGCGGCCCCGGCGCCGGGGAGTTTTCCCCGAGCAGAGTGGATGGAGGCGCCGTGGCCGGGCGTCCGCCTCCGCCGTGGCGGGCGGCCGGGGCGCCCGTGGAGGGGGCTGGCCTCTGTGGGGGAACGGAGTGATCTCTCACTCCACGGCTGGGACGAAGCCGCGAAAGGTGCCGTGGTCGCCGGGACGGTCGGGGGGACTCGTGGCGCGGGACTCAGTGTTCCCCATGCGGAGGCCCCCAGGCTCAGGCCCCTGGCAACGGAAGGCTGAGCAAGCAGGCCCGGGCCCGGGCCCGGCTTTCGGGGCTGGCCCGGCCCCAGCGGCCGGCGCCAGGGAGGGGACCCCCGGAGGCTGAGAAGCGGG
Source organism: Meles meles (assembly GCF_922984935.1). Taxonomy (NCBI): domain Eukaryota; kingdom Metazoa; phylum Chordata; class Mammalia; order Carnivora; family Mustelidae; genus Meles; species Meles meles. The sequence continues at coordinate 166,269 of NW_025721126.1, forward strand.
AGGCGTCGGCCTCCCCGGGGCCCGCCTCCCGGAGCTCCTCCTGGCGGTGCCAGAACGCGCCGACACGCGATCCCGGACAGGGCCCCGGGGGGGCGGCCCTGCGGCCCTCTGGTGCCCGAAGTGTGTTCGCCGGGCGTTTTCCGGCCAATTCTCACGAGCGTTCTGCCCAAATCGGGATCGATTTGGGCAGAACGCTCGTGAGAATTGGCCGGCGTTGGGCAGCCCTGGTCAGCGCCCAGGGCCGCGTGGAGCAGGGCCCTTTCTCGCTCGGGGCATGGCGCGGCCACCCGGAAAACGAGCCGCGACGATGGGGCGCGGCCGGCGGCCCCGGCGCCGGGGAGTTTTCCCCGAGCAGAGTGGATGGAGGCGCCGTGGCCGGGCGTCCGCCTCCGCCGTGGCGGGCGGCCGGGGCGCCCGTGGAGGGGGCTGGCCTCTGTGGGGGAACGGAGTGATCTCTCACTCCACGGCTGGGACGAAGCCGCGAAAGGTGCCGTGGTCGCCGGGACGGTCGGGGGGACTCGTGGCGCGGGACTCAGGGTTCCCCATGCGGAGGCCCCCAGGCTCAGGCCCCTGGCAACGGAAGGCTGAGGAAGCAGGCCCGGGCCCGGGCCCGGCTTTCGGGGCTGGCCCGGCCCCAGCGGCCGGCGCCAGGGAGGGGACCCCCGGAGGCTGAGGAGCGGGAGGCGTCGGCCTCCCCGGGGCCCGCCTCCCGGAGCTCCTCCTGGCGGTGCCGGAACGCGCCGAGACGCGATCCCGGACAGGGCCCCGGGGGGGCGGCCCTGCGGCCCTCTGGTGCCCGAAGTTGTGTTCGCCGGGCGTTTTCCGGCCAATTCTCCACGAGCGTTCTGCCCAAATCGGGATCGATTTGGGCAGAACGCTCGTGAGAATTGGCCGGCGTTGGGCAGCCCTGGTCAGCGCCCAGGGCCGCGTGGAGCAGGGCCCTTTCTCGCTCGGGGCATGGCGCGGCCACCCGGAAAACGAGCCGCGACGATGGGGCGCGGCCGGCGGCCCCGGCGCCGGGGAGTTTTCCCCGAGCAGAGTGGATGGAGGCGCCGTGGCCGGGCGTCCGCCTCCGCCGTGGCGGGCGGCCGGGGCGCCCGTGGAGGGGGCTGGCCTCTGTGGGGGAACGGAGTGATCTCTCACTCCACGGCTGGGACGAAGCCGCGAAAGGTGCCGTGGTCGCCGGGACAGTCGGGGGGACTCGTGGCGCGGGACTCAGGGTTCCCCATGCGGAGGCCCCCAGGCTCAGGCCCCTGGCAACGGAAGGCTGAGCAAGCAGGCCCGGGCCCGGGCCCGGCTTTCGGGGCTGGCCCGGCCCAGCGGCCGGCGCCAGGGAGGGGACCCCCGGAGGCTGAGGAGCGGGAGGCGTCGGCCTCCCCGGGGCCCGACTCCCGGAGCTCCTCCTGGCGGTGCCGGAACGCGCCGACACGCGATCCCGGACAGGGCCCCGGGGGGGCGGCCCTGCGGCCCTCTGGTGCCCGAAGTGTGTTCGCCGGGCGTTTTCCGGCCTATTCTCACGAGCGGTCTCTGCCCAAATCGGGATCGATTTGGGCAGAACGCTCGTGAGAATTGGCCGGCGTTGGGCAGCCCTGGTCAGCGCCCAGGGCCGCGTGGAGCAGGGCCTTTCTCGCTCGGGGCATGGCGCGGCCACCCGGAAAACGAGCCGCGACGATGGGGCGCGGCCGGCGGCCCCGGCGCCGGGGAGTTTTCCCCGAGCAGAGTGGATGGAGGCGCCGTGGCCGGGCGTCCGCCTCCGCCGTGGCGGGCGGCCGGGGCGCCCGTGGAGGGGGCTGGCCTCTGTGGGGGAACGGAGTGATCTCTCACTCCACGGCTGGGACGACGCCGCGAAAGGTGCCGTGGTCGCCGGGACGGTCGGGGGGGACTCGTGGCGCGGGACTCAGGGTTCCCCATGCGGAGGCCCCCAGGCTCAGGCCCCTGGCAACGGAAGGCTGAGCAAGCAGGTCCGGGCCCGGGCCCGGCTTTCGGGGCTGGCCCGGCCCCAGCGGCCGGCGCCAGGGAGGGGACCCCCGGAGGCTGAGAAGCGGGAGGCGTCGGCCTCCCCGGGGCCCGCCTCCCGGAGCTCCTCCTGGCGGTGCCGGAACGCGCCGACACGCGATCCCGGACAGGGCCCCGGGGGGGCGGCCCTGCGGCCCTGTGGTGCCCGAAGTGTGTTTCGCCGGGCGTTTTCCGGCCAATTCTCACGAGCGTTCTGCCCAAATCGGGATCGATTTGGGCAGAACGCTCGTGAGAATTGGCCGGCGTTGGGCAGCCCTGGTCAGCGCCCCAGGGGCCGCGTGGAGCAGGGCCCTTTCTCGCTCGGGGCATGGCGCGGCCACCCGGGAAAACGAGCCGCGACGATGGGGCGCGGCCGGCGGCCCCGGCGCCGGGGAGGTTTTTCCCGAGCAGAGTGGATGGAGGCGCCGTGGCCGGGCGTCCGCCTCCGCCGTGGCGGGCCGGCCGGGGCGCCCGTGGAGGGGGGCTGGCCTCTGTGGGGGAACGGAGTGATCTCTCACTCCACGGCTGGGACGAAGCCCGCGAAAGGTTGCAGTGGTCGCCGGGACGGTCGGGGGGACTCGTGGCGCGGGACTCAGGGTTCCCCATGCGGAGGCCCCCAGGCTCAGGCCCCTGGCAACGGAAGGCTGAGCAAGCAGGCCCGGGCCCGGGGCCCGGCTTTCGGGGCTGGCCCGGCCCCAGCGGCCGGCGCCAGGGAGGGGACCCCCGGAGGCTGAGGAGCGGGAGGCGTCGGCCTCCCCGGGGCCCGCCCTCCCGGAGCTCCTCCTGGCGGGGCCGGAACGCGCCGACACGCGATCCCCGACAGGGGCCCCGGGGGGCGGCCCTGCGGCCCTCTGGTGCCCGAAGTGTGTTCGCCGGGCGTTTTCCGGCCAATTCTCACGAGCGTTCTGCCCAAATCGGGATCGATTTGGGCAGAACGCTCGTGAGAATTGGCCGGCGTTGAGCAGCCCTGGTCAGTGCCCAGGGCCGCGTGGAGCAGGGCCCTTTCTCGCTCGGGGCATGGCGCGGCCACCCGGAAAACGAGCCGCGGACGATGGGGCGCGGCCGGCGGCCCCGGCGCCGGGGAGTTTTCCCCGAGCAGAGTGGATGGAGGCGCCGTGGCCGGGCGTCCGCATCCCGCCGTGGCGGGGCGGCCGGGGCGCCCGTGGGAGGGGGCTGGCCTCTGTGGGGGAACGGAGTGATCTCTCACTCACGGCTGGGACGAAGCCGCGAAAGGTGCCGTGGTCGCCGGGACGGTCGGGGGGACTCGTGGCGCGGGACTCAGGGTTCCCCATGAGGAGGGCCCCAGGCTCAGGCCCCTGGCAACGGAAGGCTGAGCAAGCAGGCCCGGGCCCGGGCCCGGCTTTCGGGGCTGGCCCGGCCCCAGCGGCCGGCGCCAGGGAGGGGACCCCCGGAGGCTGAGGAGCGGGAGGCGTCGGCCTCCCCGGGGCCCGCCTCCCGGAGCTCCTCCTGGCGGTGCCGAACGCGCCGAGACGCGATCCCGGACAGGGCCCCGGGGGGGCGGCCCTGCGGCCCTCTGGTGCCCGAAGTGTGTTCGCCGGGCGTTTTCCGGCCAATTCTCACGAGCGTTCTGCCCAAATCGGGATCGATTTGGGCAGAACGCTCGTGAGAATTGGCCGGCGTTGGGCAGCCCTGGTCAGCGCCCAGGGCCGCGTGGAGCAGGGCCCTTTCTCGCTCGGGGCATGGCGCGGCCACCCGGAAAACGAGCCGCGACGATGGGGCGCGGCAGGCGGCCCCGGCGCCGGGGAGTTTTTCCCCGAGCAGAGTGGATGGAGGCGCCGTGGCGGGCGTCCGCCTCCGCCGTGGCGGGCGGGCCGGGGCGCCCGTGGAGGGGGCTGGCCTCTGTGGGGGAACGGAGTGATCTCTCACTCCACGGCTGGGACGAAGCCGCGAAAGGTGCCGTGGTCGCCGGGACGGTCGGGGGGACTCGTGGCGCGGGACTCAGTGTTCCCCATGCGGAGGCCCCCAGGCTCAGGCCCCTGGCAACGGAAGGCTGAGCAAGCAGGCCCGGGCCCGGGCCCGGCTTTCGGGGCTGGCCCGGCCCCAGTGGCCGGCGCCAGGGAGGGGACCCCCGGAGGCTGAGAAGCGGGAGGCGTCGGCCTCCCCGGGGCCCGCCTCCGGAGCTCCTCCTGGCGGTGCCGGAACGAGCCGACACGCGATCCCGGACAGGGCCCCGGGGGGGCGGCCCTGCGGCCCTGTGGTGCCCGAAGTGTGTTCGCCGGGCGTTTTCCGGCCAATTCTCACGAGCGTTCTGCCCAAATCGGGATCGATTTGGGCAGAACGCTCGTGAGAATTGGCCGGCGTTGGGCAGCCCTGGTCAGCGCCCAGGGCCGCGTGGAGCAGGGCCCTTTCTCGCTCGGGGCATGGCGCGGCCACCCGAAAACGAGCCGCGACGATGGGGCGCGGCCGGCGGCCCCGGCGCCGGGGAGTTTTCCCCGAGCAGAGTGGATGGAGGCGCCGTGGCCGGGCGTCCGCCTCCGCCGTGGCGGGCGGCCGGGGGCGCCCGTGGAGGGGGCTGGCCTCTGTGGGGGAACGGAGTGATCTCTCACTCCACGGCTGGGACGAAGCCGCGAAAGGTGCCGTGGTCGCCGGGACGGTCGGGGGGACTCGTGGCGCGGGACTCAGGGTTCCCCATGCGGAGGCCCCCAGGCTCAGGCCCCTGGCAACGGAAGGCTGAGCAAGCAGGCCCGGGCCCGGGCCCGGCTTTCGGGGCTGGCCCGGCCCCAGCGGCCGGCGCCAGGGAGGGGACCCCCGGAGGCTGAGGAGCGGGAGGCGTCGGCCTCCCCGGGGCCCGCCTCCCGGAGCTCCTCCTGGCGGTGCCGGAACGCGCCGAGACGCGATCCCGGACAGGGCCCCGGGGGGGCGGCCCTGCGGCCCTCTGGTGCCCGAAGTGTGTTCGCCGGGCGTTTTCCGGCCAATTCTCACGAGCGTTCTGCCCAAATCGGGATCGATTTGGGCAGAACGCTCGTGAGAATTGGCCGGCGTTGGGCAGCCCTGGTCAGCGCCCAGGGCCGCGTGGAGCAGGGCCCTTTCTCGCTCGGGGCATGGCGCGGCCACCCGGAAAACGAGCCGCGACGATGGGGCGCGGCCGGCGGCCCCGGCGCCGGGGAGTTTTCCCCGAGCAGAGTGGATGGAGGCGCCGTGGCCCGGGCGTCCGCCTCCGCCGTGGCGGGCGGCCGGGGCGCCCGTGGAGGGGGCTGGCCTCTGTGGGGGAACGGAGTGATCTCTCACTCCACGGCTGGGACGAAGCCGCGAAAGGTGCCGTGGTCGCCGGGACGGTCGGGGGGACTCGTGGCGCGGGACTCAGGGTTCCCCATGCGGAGGCCCCCAGGCTCAGGCCCCTGGCAACGGAAGGCTGAGCAAGCAGGCCCGGGCCCGGGCCCGGCTTTCGGGGCTGGCCCGGCCCCAGCGGCCGGCGCCAGGGTGGGGACCCCGGAGGCTGAGGAGCGGGAGGCGTCGGCCTCCCCGGGGCCCGCCTCCCGGAGCTCCTCCTGGCGGGTGCCGGAACGCGACGACACGCGATCCCGGACAGGGCCCCGGGGGCGCGGCCCTGCGGCCCTCTGGTGCCCGAAGTGTGTTCGCCGGGCGTTTTCCGGCCAATTCTCACGAGCGTTCTGCCCAAATCGGGATCGATTTGGGCAGAACGCTCGTGAGAATTGGCCGGCGTTGGGCAGCCCTGGTCAGCGCCCAGGGCCGCGTGGAGCAGGGCCCTTTCTCGCTCGGGGCATGGCGCGGCCACCCGGAAAACGAGCCGCGACGATGGGGCGCGGCCGGCGGGCCCCGGGCGCCGGGGAGTTTTCCCCGAGCAGAGTGGATGGAGGCGCCGTGGGCCGGGCGTCCGCCTCCGCCGTGGCGGGCGGCCGGGGCGCCCGTGGAGGGGGCTGGCCTCTGTGGGGGAACGGAGTGATCTCTCACTCCACGGCTGGGACGAAGCCGCGAAAGGTGCCGTGGTCGCCGGGACGGTCGGGGGGGACTCGTGGCGCGGGACTGAGGGTTCCCCATGCGGAGGCCCCCAGGCTCAGGCCCCTGGCAACGGAAGGCTGAGCAAGCAGGCCCGGGCCCGGGCCCGGCTTTCGGGGCTGGCCCGGCCCCAGCGGCCGGCGCCAGGGAGGGGACCCCCGGAGGCTGAGGAGCGGGAGGCGTCGGCCTCCCCGGGGCCCGCCTCCCGGAGCTCCTCCTGGCGGTGCCGGAACGCGCCGAGACGCGATCCCGGACAGGGCCCCGGGGGGGCGGCCCTGCGGCCCTCTGGTGCCCGAAGTGTGTTCGCCGGGCGTTTTCCGGCCAATTCTCACGAGCGTTCTGCCCAAATCGGGATCGATTTGGGCAGAACGCTCGTGAGAATTGGCCGGCGTTGGGCAGCCCTGGTCAGCGCCCAGGGCCGCGTGGAGCAGGGCCCTTTCTCGCTCGGGGCATGGCGCGGCCACCCGGAAAACGAGCCGCGACGATGGGGTGCAGCCGGCGGCCCCGGCGCCGGGGAGTTTTCCCCGAGCAGAGTGGATGGAGGCGCCGTGGCCGGGCGTCCGCCTCCGCCGTGGCGGGCGGCCGGGGCGCCCGTGGAGGGGGCTGGCCTCTGTGGGGGAACGGAGTGATCTCTCACTCCACGGCTGGGACGAAGCCGCGAAAGGTGCCGTGGTCGCCGGGACGGTCGGGGGGACTCGTGGCGCGGGACTCAGGGTTCCCCATGCGGAGGCCCCCAGGCTCAGGCCCCTGGCAACGGAAGGCTGAGCAAGCAGGCCCGGGCCCGGGCCCGGCTTTCGGGGCTGGCCCGGCCCCAGCGGCCGGCGCCAGGGAGGGGACCCCCGGAGGCTGAGGAGCGGGAGGCGTCGGCCTCCCCGGGGCCCGCCTCCCGGAGCTCCTCCTGGCGGTGCCGGAACGCGCCGAGACGCGATCCCGGACAGGGCCCCGGGGGGGCGGCCCTGCGGCCCTCTGGTGCCCGAAGAGTGTTCGCCGGGCGTTTTCCGGCCAATTCTCACGAGCGTTCTGCCCAAATCGGGATCGATTTGGGCAGAACGCTCGTGAGAATTGGCCGGCGTTGGGCAGCCCTGGTCAGCGCCCAGGGCCGCGTGGAGCAGGGCCCTTTCTCGCTCGGGGCATGGCGCGGCCACCCGGAAAACGAGCCGCGACGATGGGGCGCGGCCGGCGGCCCCGGCGCCGGGGAGTTTTCCCCGAGCAGAGTGGATGGAGGCGCCGTGGCCGGGCGTCCGCCTCCGCCGTGGCGGGCGGCCGGGGCGCCCGTGGAGGGGGCTGGCCTCTGTGGGGGAACGGAGTGATCTCTCACTCCACGGCTGGGACGAAGCCGCGAAAGGTGCCGTGGTCGCCGGGACGGTCGGGGGGACTCGTGGCGCGGGACTCAGTGTTCCCCATGCGGAGGCCCCCAGGCTCAGGCCCCTGGCAACGGAAGGCTGAGCAAGCAGGCCCGGGCCCGGGCCCGGCTTTCGGGGCTGGCCCGGCCCCAGCGGCCGGCGCCAGGGAGGGGACCCCCGGAGGCTGAGGAGCGGGAGGCGTCGGCCTCCCCGGGGCCTGCCTCCCGGAGCTCCTCCTGGCGGTGCCGGAACGCGCCGACACGCGATCCCGGACAGGGCCCCGGGGGGGCGGCCCTGCGGCCCTCTGGTGCCCGAAGTGTGTTCGCCGGGCGTTTTCCGGCCAATTCTCACGAGCGTTCTGCCCAAATCGGGATCGATTTGGGCAGAACGCTCGTGAGAATTGGCCGGCGTTGGGCAGCCCTGGTCAGCGCCCAGGGCCGCGTGGAGCAGGGCCCTTTCTCGCTCGGGGCATGGCGCGGCCACCCGGAAAACGAGCCGCGACGATGGGGCGCGGCCGGCGGCCCGGCGCCGGGGAGTTTTCCCCGAGCAGAGTGGATGGAGGCGCCGTGGCCGGGCGTCCGCCTCCGCCGTGGCGGGCGGCCGGGGCGCCCGTGGAGGGGGCTGGCCTCTGTGGGGGAACGGAGTGATCTCTCACTCCACGGCTGGGACGAAGCCGCGAAAGGTGCCGTGGTCGCCGGGACGGTCGGGGGGACTCGTGGCGCGGGACTCAGGGTTCCCCATGCGGAGGCCCCCAGGCTCAGGCCCCTGGCAACGGAAGGCTGAGCAAGCAGGCCCGGGCCCGGGCCCGGCTTTCGGGGCTGGCCTGGCCCCAGCGGCCGGCGCCAGGGAGGGGACCCCCGGAGGCTGAGGAGCGGGAGGCGTCGGCCTCCCCGGGGCCCGCCTCCCGGAGCTCCTCCTGGCGGTGCCGGAACGCGCCGAGACGCGATCCCGGACAGGGCCCCGGGGGGGCGGCCCTGCGGCCCTCTGGTGCCCGAAGTGTGTTCGCCGGGCGTTTTCCGGCCAATTCTCACGAGCGTTCTGCCCAAATCGGGATCGATTTGGGCAGAACGCTCGTGAGAATTGGCCGGCGTTGGGCAGCCCTGGTCAGCGCCCAGGGCCGCGTGGAGCAGGGCCCTTTCTCGCTCGGGGCATGGCGCGGCCACCCGGAAAACGAGCCGCGACGATGGGGCGCGGCCGGCGGCCCCGGCGCCGGGGAGTTTTCCCCGAGCAGAGTGGATGGAGGCGCCGTGGCCGGGCGTCCGCCTCCGCCGTGGCGGGCGGCCGGGGCGCCCGTGGAGGGGGCTGGCCTCTGTGGGGGAACGGAGTGATCTCTCACTCCACGGCTGGGACGAAGCCGCGAAAGGTGCCGTGGTCGCCGGGACAGTCGGGGGGACTCGTGGCGCGGGACTCAGGGTTCCCCATGCGGAGGCCCCCAGGCTCAGGCCCCTGGCAACGGAAGGCTGAGCAAGCAGGCCCGGGCCCGGGCCCGGCTTTCGGGGCTGGCCCGGCCCCAGCGGCCGGCGCCAGGGAGGGGACCCCCGGAGGCTGAGGAGCGGGAGGCGTCGGCCTCCCCGGGGCCCGACTCCCGGAGCTCCTCCTGGCGGTGCCGGAACGCGCCGACACGCGATCCCGGACAGGGCCCCGGGGGGGCGGCCCTGCGGCCCTCTGGTGCCCGAAGTGTGTTCGCCGGGCGTTTTCCGGCCTATTCTCACGAGCGTTCTGCCCAAATCGGGATCGATTTGGGCAGAACGCTCGTGAGAATTGGCCGGCGTTGGGCAGCCCTGGTCAGCGCCCAGGGCCGCGTGGAGCAGGGCCCTTTCTCGCTCGGGGCATGGCGCGGCCACCCGGAAAACGAGCCGCGACGATGGGGCGCGGCCGGCGGCCCCGGCGCCGGGGAGTTTTCCCCGAGCAGAGTGGATGGAGGCGCCGTGGCCGGGCGTCCGCCTCCGCCGTGGCGGGCGGCCGGGGCGCCCGTGGAGGGGGCTGGCCTCTGTGGGGGAACGGAGTGATCTCTCACTCCACGGCTGGGACGACGCCGCGAAAGGTGCCGTGGTCGCCGGGACGGTCGGGGGGACTCGTGGCGCGGGACTCAGGGTTCCCCATGCGGAGGCCCCCAGGCTCAGGCCCCTGGCAACGGAAGGCTGAGCAAGCAGGTCCGGGCCCGGGCCCGGCTTTCGGGGCTGGCCCGGCCCCAGCGGCCGGCGCCAGGGAGGGGACCCCCGGAGGCTGAGAAGCGGGAGGCGTCGGCCTCCCCGGGGCCCGCCTCCCGGAGCTCCTCCTGGCGGTGCCGGAACGCGCCGACACGCGATCCCGGACAGGGCCCCGGGGGGGCGGCCCTGCGGCCCTGTGGTGCCCGAAGTGTGTTCGCCGGGCGTTTTCCGGCCAATTCTCACGAGCGTTCTGCCCAAATCGGGATCGATTTGGGCAGAACGCTCGTGAGAATTGGCCGGCGTTGGGCAGCCCTGGTCAGCGCCCAGGGCCGCGTGGAGCAGGGCCCTTTCTCGCTCGGGGCATGGCGCGGCCACCCGGAAAACGAGCCGCGACGATGGGGCGCGGCCGGCGGCCCCGGCGCCGGGGAGTTTTCCCCGAGCAGAGTGGATGGAGGCGCCGTGGCCGGGCGTCCGCCTCCGCCGTGGCGGGCGGCCGGGGCGCCCGTGGAGGGGGCTGGCCTCTGTGGGGGAACGGAGTGATCTCTCACTCCACGGCTGGGACGAAGCCGCGAAAGGTGCAGTGGTCGCCGGGACGGTCGGGGGGACTCGTGGCGCGGGACTCAGGGTTCCCCATGCGGAGGCCCCCAGGCTCAGGCCCCTGGCAACGGAAGGCTGAGCAAGCAGGCCCGGGCCCGGGCCCGGCTTTCGGGGCTGGCCCGGCCCCAGCGGCCGGCGCCAGGGAGGGGACCCCCGGAGGCTGAGGAGCGGGAGGCGTCGGCCTCCCCGGGGCCCGCCTCCCGGAGCTCCTCCTGGCGGTGCCGGAACGCGCCGACACGCGATCCCGGACAGGGCCCCGGGGGGCGGCCCTGCGGCCCTCTGGTGCCCGAAGTGTGTTCGCCGGGCGTTTTCCGGCCAATTCTCACGAGCGTTCTGCCCAAATCGGGATCGATTTGGGCAGAACGCTCGTGAGAATTGGCCGGCGTTGAGCAGCCCTGGTCAGTGCCCAGGGCCGCGTGGAGCAGGGCCCTTTCTCGCTCGGGGCATGGCGCGGCCACCCGGAAAACGAGCCGCGACGATGGGGCGCGGCCGGCGGCCCCGGCGCCGGGGAGTTTTCCCCGAGCAGAGTGGATGGAGGCGCCGTGGCCGGGCGTCCGCCTCCGCCGTGGCGGGCGGCCGGGGCGCCCGTGGAGGGGGCTGGCCTCTGTGGGGGAACGGAGTGATCTCTCACTCCACGGCTGGGACGAAGCCGCGAAAGGTGCCGTGGTCGCCGGGACGGTCGGGGGGACTCGTGGCGCGGGACTCAGGGTTCCCCATGAGGAGGGCCCCAGGCTCAGGCCCCTGGCAACGGAAGGCTGAGCAAGCAGGCCCGGGCCCGGGCCCGGCTTTCGGGGCTGGCCCGGCCCCAGCGGCCGGCGCCAGGGAGGGGACCCCCGGAGGCTGAGGAGCGGGAGGCGTCGGCCTCCCCGGGGCCCGCCTCCCGGAGCTCCTCCTGGCGGTGCCGGAACGCGCCGAGACGCGATCCCGGACAGGGCCCCGGGGGGGCGGCCCTGCGGCCCTCTGGTGCCCGAAGTGTGTTCGCCGGGCGTTTTCCGGCCAATTCTCACGAGCGTTCTGCCCAAATCGGGATCGATTTGGGCAGAACGCTCGTGAGAATTGGCCGGCGTTGGGCAGCCCTGGTCAGCGCCCAGGGCCGCGTGGAGCAGGGCCCTTTCTCGCTCGGGGCATGGCGCGGCCACCCGGAAAACGAGCCGCGACGATGGGGCGCGGCAGGCGGCCCCGGCGCCGGGGAGTTTTCCCCGAGCAGAGTGGATGGAGGCGCCGTGGCCGGGCGTCCGCCTCCGCCGTGGCGGGCGGCCGGGGCGCCCGTGGAGGGGGCTGGCCTCTGTGGGGGAACGGAGTGATCTCTCACTCCACGGCTGGGACGAAGCCGCGAAAGGTGCCGTGGTCGCCGGGACGGTCGGGGGGACTCGTGGCGCGGGACTCAGGGTTCCCCATGCGGAGGCCCCCAGGCTCAGGCCCCTGGCAACGGAAGGCTGAGCAAGCAGGCCCGGGCCCGGGCCCGGCTTTCGGGGCTGGCCCAGCCCCAGCGGCCGGCGCCAGGGAGGGGACCCCCGGAGGCTGAGGAGCGGGAGGCGTCGGCCTCCCCGGGGACCGCCTCCCGGAGCTCCTCCTGGCGGTGCCGGAACGCGCCGAGACGCGATCCCGGACAGGGCCCCGGGGGGGCGGCCCTGCGGCCCTCTGGTGCCCGAAGAGTGTTCGCCGGGCGTTTTCCGGCCAATTCTCACGAGCGTTCTGCCCAAATCGGGATCGATTTGGGCAGAACGCTCGTGAGAATTGGCCGGCGTTGGGCAGCCCTGGTCAGCGCCCAGGGCCGCGTGGAGCAGGGCCCTTTCTCGCTCGGGGCATGGCGCGGCCACCCGGAAAACGAGCCGCGACGATGGGGCGCGGCCGGCGGCCCCGGCGCCGGGGAGTTTTCCCCGAGCAGAGTGGATGGAGGCGCCGTGGCCGGGCGTCCGCCTCCGCCGTGGCGGGCGGCCGGGGCGCCCGTGGAGGGGGCTGGCCTCTGTGGGGGAACGGAGTGATCTCTCACTCCACGGCTGGGACGAAGCCGCGAAAGGTGCCGTGGTCGCCGGGACGGTCGGGGGGACTCGTGGCGCGGGACTCAGGGTTCCCCATGCGGAGGCCCCCAGGCTCAGGCCCCTGGCAACGGAAGGCTGAGCAAGCAGGCCCTTGCCCGGGCCCGGCTTTCGGGGCTGGCCCGGCCCCAGCGGCCGGCGCCAGGGAGGGGACCCCCGGAGGCTGAGGAGCGGGAGGCGTCGGCCTCCCCGGGGCCCGCCTCCCGGAGCTCCTCCTGGCGGTGCCGGAACGCGCCGACACGCGATCCCGGACAGGGCCCCGGGGGCGCGGCCCTGCGGCCCTCTGGTGCCCGAAGTGTGTTCGCCGGGCGTTTTCCGGCCAATTCTCACGAGCGTTCTGCCCAAATCGGGATCGATTTGGGCAGAACGCTCGTGAGAATTGGCCGGCGTTGGGCAGCCCTGGTCAGCGCCCAGGGCCGCGTGGAGCAGGGCCCTTTCTCGCTCGGGGCATGGCGCGGCCACCCGGAAAACGAGCCGCGACGATGGGGCGCGGCCGGCGGCCCCGGCGCCGGGGAGTTTTCCCCGAGCAGAGTGGATGGAGGCGCCGTGGCCGGGCGTCCGCCTCCGCCGTGGCGGGCGGCCGGGGCGCCCGTGGAGGGGGCTGGCCTCTGTGGGGGAACGGAGTGATCTCTCACTCCACGGCTGGGACGAAGCCGCGAAAGGTGCCGTGGTCGCCGGGACGGTCGGGGGGACTCGTGGCGCGGGACTGAGGGTTCCCCATGCGGAGGCCCCCAGGCTCAGGCCCCTGGCAACGGAAGGCTGAGCAAGCAGGCCCGGGCCCGGGCCCGGCTTTCGGGGCTGGCCCGGCCCCAGCGGCCGGCGCCAGGGAGGGGACCCCCGGAGGCTGAGGAGCGGGAGGCGTCGGCCTCCCCGGGGCCCGCCTCCCGGAGCTCCTCCTGGCGGTGCCGGAACGCGCCGAGACGCGATCCCGGACAGGGCCCCGGGGGGGCGGCCCTGCGGCCCTCTGGTGCCCGAAGTGTGTTCGCCGGGCGTTTTCCGGCCAATTCTCACGAGCGTTCTGCCCAAATCGGGATCGATTTGGGCAGAACGCTCGTGAGAATTGGCCGGCGTTGGGCAGCCCTGGTCAGCGCCCAGGGCCGCGTGGAGCAGGGCCCTTTCTCGCTCGGGGCATGGCGCGGCCACCCGGAAAACGAGCCGCGACGATGGGGTGCAGCCGGCGGCCCCGGCGCCGGGGAGTTTTCCCCGAGCAGAGTGGATGGAGGCGCCGTGGCCGGGCGTCCGCCTCCGCCGTGGCGGGCGGCCGGGGCGCCCGTGGAGGGGGCTGGCCTCTGTGGGGGAACGGAGTGATCTCTCACTCCACGGCTGGGACGAAGCCGCGAAAGGTGCCGTGGTCGCCGGGACGGTCGGGGGGACTCGTGGCGCGGGACTCAGGGTTCCCCATGCGGAGGCCCCCAGGCTCAGGCCCCTGGCAACGGAAGGCTGAGCAAGCAGGCCCGGGCCCGGGCCCGGCTTTCGGGGCTGGCCCGGCCCCAGCGGCCGGCGCCAGGGAGGGGACCCCCGGAGGCTGAGGAGCGGGAGGCGTCGGCCTCCCCGGGGCCCGCCTCCCGGAGCTCCTCCTGGCGGTGCCGGAACGCGCCGAGACGCGATCCCGGACAGGGCCCCGGGGGGGCGGCCCTGCGGCCCTCTGGTGCCCGAAGAGTGTTCGCCGGGCGTTTTCCGGCCAATTCTCACGAGCGTTCTGCCCAAATCGGGATCGATTTGGGCAGAACGCTCGTGAGAATTGGCCGGCGTTGGGCAGCCCTGGTCAGCGCCCAGGGCCGCGTGGAGCAGGGCCCTTTCTCGCTCGGGGCATGGCGCGGCCACCCGGAAAACGAGCCGCGACGATGGGGCGCGGCCGGCGGCCCCGGCGCCGGGGAGTTTTCCCCGAGCAGAGTGGATGGAGGCGCCGTGGCCGGGCGTCCGCCTCCGCCGTGGCGGGCGGCCGGGGCGCCCGTGGAGGGGGCTGGCCTCTGTGGGGGAACGGAGTGATCTCTCACTCCACGGCTGGGACGAAGCCGCGAAAGGTGCCGTGGTCGCCGGGACGGTCGGGGGGACTCGTGGCGCGGGACTCAGTGTTCCCCATGCGGAGGCCCCCAGGCTCAGGCCCCTGGCAACGGAAGGCTGAGCAAGCAGGCCCGGGCCCGGGCCCGGCTTTCGGGGCTGGCCCGGCCCCAGCGGCCGGCGCCAGGGAGGGGACCCCCGGAGGCTGAGGAGCGGGAGGCGTCGGCCTCCCCGGGGCCTGCCTCCCGGAGCTCCTCCTGGCGGTGCCGGAACGCGCCGACACGCGATCCCGGACAGGGCCCCGGGGGGGCGGCCCTGCGGCCCTCTGGTGCCCGAAGTGTGTTCGCCGGGCGTTTTCCGGCCAATTCTCACGAGCGTTCTGCCCAAATCGGGATCGATTTGGGCAGAACGCTCGTGAGAATTGGCCGGCGTTGGGCAGCCCTGGTCAGCGCCCAGGGCCGCGTGGAGCAGGGCCCTTTCTCGCTCGGGGCATGGCGCGGCCACCCGGAAAACGAGCCGCGACGATGGGGCGCGGCCGGCGGCCCGGCGCCGGGGAGTTTTCCCCGAGCAGAGTGGATGGAGGCGCCGTGGCCGGGCGTCCGCCTCCGCCGTGGCGGGCGGCCGGGGCGCCCGTGGAGGGGGCTGGCCTCTGTGGGGGAACGGAGTGATCTCTCACTCCACGGCTGGGACGAAGCCGCGAAAGGTGCCGTGGTCGCCGGGACGGTCGGGGGGACTCGTGGCGCGGGACTCAGGGTTCCCCATGCGGAGGCCCCCAGGCTCAGGCCCCTGGCAACGGAAGGCTGAGCAAGCAGGCCCGGGCCCGGGCCCGGCTTTCGGGGCTGGCCTGGCCCCAGCGGCCGGCGCCAGGGAGGGGACCCCCGGAGGCTGAGGAGCGGGAGGCGTCGGCCTCCCCGGGGCCCGCCTCCCGGAGCTCCTCCTGGCGGTGCCGGAACGCGCCGAGACGCGATCCCGGACAGGGCCCCGGGGGGGCGGCCCTGCGGCCCTCTGGTGCCCGAAGTGTGTTCGCCGGGCGTTTTCCGGCCAATTCTCACGAGCGTTCTGCCCAAATCGGGATCGATTTGGGCAGAACGCTCGTGAGAATTGGCCGGCGTTGGGCAGCCCTGGTCAGCGCCCAGGGCCGCGTGGAGCAGGGCCCTTTCTCGCTCGGGGCATGGCGCGGCCACCCGGAAAACGAGCCGCGACGATGGGGCGCGGCCGGCGGCCCCGGCGCCGGGGAGTTTTCCCCGAGCAGAGTGGATGGAGGCGCCGTGGCCGGGCGTCCGCCTCCGCCGTGGCGGGCGGCCGGGGCGCCCGTGGAGGGGGCTGGCCTCTGTGGGGGAACGGAGTGATCTCTCACTCCACGGCTGGGACGAAGCCGCGAAAGGTGCCGTGGTCGCCGGGACAGTCGGGGGGACTCGTGGCGCGGGACTCAGGGTTCCCCATGCGGAGGCCCCCAGGCTCAGGCCCCTGGCAACGGAAGGCTGAGCAAGCAGGCCCGGGCCCGGGCCCGGCTTTCGGGGCTGGCCCGGCCCCAGCGGCCGGCGCCAGGGAGGGGACCCCCGGAGGCTGAGGAGCGGGAGGCGTCGGCCTCCCCGGGGCCCGACTCCCGGAGCTCCTCCTGGCGGTGCCGGAACGCGCCGACACGCGATCCCGGACAGGGCCCCGGGGGGGCGGCCCTGCGGCCCTCTGGTGCCCGAAGTGTGTTCGCCGGGCGTTTTCCGGCCTATTCTCACGAGCGTTCTGCCCAAATCGGGATCGATTTGGGCAGAACGCTCGTGAGAATTGGCCGGCGTTGGGCAGCCCTGGTCAGCGCCCAGGGCCGCGTGGAGCAGGGCCCTTTCTCGCTCGGGGCATGGCGCGGCCACCCGGAAAACGAGCCGCGACGATGGGGCGCGGCCGGCGGCCCCGGCGCCGGGGAGTTTTCCCCGAGCAGAGTGGATGGAGGCGCCGTGGCCGGGCGTCCGCCTCCGCCGTGGCGGGCGGCCGGGGCGCCCGTGGAGGGGGCTGGCCTCTGTGGGGGAACGGAGTGATCTCTCACTCCACGGCTGGGACGACGCCGCGAAAGGTGCCGTGGTCGCCGGGACGGTCGGGGGGACTCGTGGCGCGGGACTCAGGGTTCCCCATGCGGAGGCCCCCAGGCTCAGGCCCCTGGCAACGGAAGGCTGAGCAAGCAGGTCCGGGCCCGGGCCCGGCTTTCGGGGCTGGCCCGGCCCCAGCGGCCGGCGCCAGGGAGGGGACCCCCGGAGGCTGAGAAGCGGGAGGCGTCGGCCTCCCCGGGGCCCGCCTCCCGGAGCTCCTCCTGGCGGTGCCGGAACGCGCCGACACGCGATCCCGGACAGGGCCCCGGGGGGGCGGCCCTGCGGCCCTGTGGTGCCCGAAGTGTGTTCGCCGGGCGTTTTCCGGCCAATTCTCACGAGCGTTCTGCCCAAATCGGGATCGATTTGGGCAGAACGCTCGTGAGAATTGGCCGGCGTTGGGCAGCCCTGGTCAGCGCCCAGGGCCGCGTGGAGCAGGGCCCTTTCTCGCTCGGGGCATGGCGCGGCCACCCGGAAAACGAGCCGCGACGATGGGGCGCGGCCGGCGGCCCCGGCGCCGGGGAGTTTTCCCCGAGCAGAGTGGATGGAGGCGCCGTGGCCGGGCGTCCGCCTCCGCCGTGGCGGGCGGCCGGGGCGCCCGTGGAGGGGGCTGGCCTCTGTGGGGGAACGGAGTGATCTCTCACTCCACGGCTGGGACGAAGCCGCGAAAGGTGCAGTGGTCGCCGGGACGGTCGGGGGGACTCGTGGCGCGGGACTCAGGGTTCCCCATGCGGAGGCCCCCAGGCTCAGGCCCCTGGCAACGGAAGGCTGAGCAAGCAGGCCCGGGCCCGGGCCCGGCTTTCGGGGCTGGCCCGGCCCCAGCGGCCGGCGCCAGGGAGGGGACCCCCGGAGGCTGAGGAGCGGGAGGCGTCGGCCTCCCCGGGGCCCGCCTCCCGGAGCTCCTCCTGGCGGTGCCGGAACGCGCCGACACGCGATCCCGGACAGGGCCCCGGGGGGCGGCCCTGCGGCCCTCTGGTGCCCGAAGTGTGTTCGCCGGGCGTTTTCCGGCCAATTCTCACGAGCGTTCTGCCCAAATCGGGATCGATTTGGGCAGAACGCTCGTGAGAATTGGCCGGCGTTGAGCAGCCCTGGTCAGTGCCCAGGGCCGCGTGGAGCAGGGCCCTTTCTCGCTCGGGGCATGGCGCGGCCACCCGGAAAACGAGCCGCGACGATGGGGCGCGGCCGGCGGCCCCGGCGCCGGGGAGTTTTCCCCGAGCAGAGTGGATGGAGGCGCCGTGGCCGGGCGTCCGCCTCCGCCGTGGCGGGCGGCCGGGGCGCCCGTGGAGGGGGCTGGCCTCTGTGGGGGAACGGAGTGATCTCTCACTCCACGGCTGGGACGAAGCCGCGAAAGGTGCCGTGGTCGCCGGGACGGTCGGGGGGACTCGTGGCGCGGGACTCAGGGTTCCCCATGAGGAGGGCCCCAGGCTCAGGCCCCTGGCAACGGAAGGCTGAGCAAGCAGGCCCGGGCCCGGGCCCGGCTTTCGGGGCTGGCCCGGCCCCAGCGGCCGGCGCCAGGGAGGGGACCCCCGGAGGCTGAGGAGCGGGAGGCGTCGGCCTCCCCGGGGCCCGCCTCCCGGAGCTCCTCCTGGCGGTGCCGGAACGCGCCGAGACGCGATCCCGGACAGGGCCCCGGGGGGGCGGCCCTGCGGCCCTCTGGTGCCCGAAGTGTGTTCGCCGGGCGTTTTCCGGCCAATTCTCACGAGCGTTCTGCCCAAATCGGGATCGATTTGGGCAGAACGCTCGTGAGAATTGGCCGGCGTTGGGCAGCCCTGGTCAGCGCCCAGGGCCGCGTGGAGCAGGGCCCTTTCTCGCTCGGGGCATGGCGCGGCCACCCGGAAAACGAGCCGCGACGATGGGGCGCGGCAGGCGGCCCCGGCGCCGGGGAGTTTTCCCCGAGCAGAGTGGATGGAGGCGCCGTGGCCGGGCGTCCGCCTCCGCCGTGGCGGGCGGCCGGGGCGCCCGTGGAGGGGGCTGGCCTCTGTGGGGGAACGGAGTGATCTCTCACTCCACGGCTGGGACGAAGCCGCGAAAGGTGCCGTGGTCGCCGGGACGGTCGGGGGGACTCGTGGCGCGGGACTCAGGGTTCCCCATGCGGAGGCCCCCAGGCTCAGGCCCCTGGCAACGGAAGGCTGAGCAAGCAGGCCCGGGCCCGGGCCCGGCTTTCGGGGCTGGCCCAGCCCCAGCGGCCGGCGCCAGGGAGGGGACCCCCGGAGGCTGAGGAGCGGGAGGCGTCGGCCTCCCCGGGGACCGCCTCCCGGAGCTCCTCCTGGCGGTGCCGGAACGCGCCGAGACGCGATCCCGGACAGGGCCCCGGGGGGGCGGCCCTGCGGCCCTCTGGTGCCCGAAGAGTGTTCGCCGGGCGTTTTCCGGCCAATTCTCACGAGCGTTCTGCCCAAATCGGGATCGATTTGGGCAGAACGCTCGTGAGAATTGGCCGGCGTTGGGCAGCCCTGGTCAGCGCCCAGGGCCGCGTGGAGCAGGGCCCTTTCTCGCTCGGGGCATGGCGCGGCCACCCGGAAAACGAGCCGCGACGATGGGGCGCGGCCGGCGGCCCCGGCGCCGGGGAGTTTTCCCCGAGCAGAGTGGATGGAGGCGCCGTGGCCGGGCGTCCGCCTCCGCCGTGGCGGGCGGCCGGGGCGCCCGTGGAGGGGGCTGGCCTCTGTGGGGGAACGGAGTGATCTCTCACTCCACGGCTGGGACGAAGCCGCGAAAGGTGCCGTGGTCGCCGGGACGGTCGGGGGGACTCGTGGCGCGGGACTCAGGGTTCCCCATGCGGAGGCCCCCAGGCTCAGGCCCCTGGCAACGGAAGGCTGAGCAAGCAGGCCCTTGCCCGGGCCCGGCTTTCGGGGCTGGCCCGGCCCCAGCGGCCGGCGCCAGGGAGGGGACCCCCGGAGGCTGAGGAGCGGGAGGCGTCGGCCTCCCCGGGGCCCGCCTCCCGGAGCTCCTCCTGGCGGTGCCGGAACGCGCCGACACGCGATCCCGGACAGGGCCCCGGGGGCGCGGCCCTGCGGCCCTCTGGTGCCCGAAGTGTGTTCGCCGGGCGTTTTCCGGCCAATTCTCACGAGCGTTCTGCCCAAATCGGGATCGATTTGGGCAGAACGCTCGTGAGAATTGGCCGGCGTTGGGCAGCCCTGGTCAGCGCCCAGGGCCGCGTGGAGCAGGGCCCTTTCTCGCTCGGGGCATGGCGCGGCCACCCGGAAAACGAGCCGCGACGATGGGGCGCGGCCGGCGGCCCCGGCGCCGTGGAGTTTTCCCCGAGCAGAGTGGATGGAGGCGCCGTGGCCGGGCGTCCGCCTCCGCCGTGGCGGGCGGCCGGGGCGCCCGTGGAGGGGGCTGGCCTCTGTGGGGGAACGGAGTGATCTCTCACTCCACGGCTGGGACGAAGCCGCGAAAGGTGCCGTGGTCGCCGGGACGGTCGGGGGGACTCGTGGCGCGGGACTGAGGGTTCCCCATGCGGAGGCCCCCAGGCTCAGGCCCCTGGCAACGGAAGGCTGAGCAAGCAGGCCCGGGCCCGGGCCCGGCTTTCGGGGCTGGCCCGGCCCCAGCGGCCGGCGCCAGGGAGGGGACCCCCGGAGGCTGAGGAGCGGGAGGCGTCGGCCTCCCCGGGGCCCGCCTCCCGGTGCTCCTCCTGGCGGTGCCGGAACGCGCCGAGACGCGATCCCGGACAGGGCCCCGGGGGGGCGGCCCTGCGGCCCTCTGGTGCCCGAAGTGTGTTCGCCGGGCGTTTTCCGGCCAATTCTCACGAGCGTTCTGCCCAAATCGGGATCGATTTGGGCAGAACGCTCGTGAGAATTGGCCGGCGTTGGGCAGCCCTGGTCAGCGCCCAGGGCCGCGTGGAGCAGGGCCCTTTCTCGCTCGGGGCATGGCGCGGCCACCCGGAAAACGAGCCGCGACGATGGGGTGCAGCCGGCGGCCCCGGCGCCGGGGAGTTTTCCCCGAGCAGAGTGGATGGAGGCGCCGTGGCCGGGCGTCCGCCTCCGCCGTGGCGGGCGGCCGGGGCGCCCGTGGAGGGGGCTGGCCTCTGTGGGGGAACGGAGTGATCTCTCACTCCACGGCTGGGACGAAGCCGCGAAAGGTGCCGTGGTCGCCGGGACGGTCGGGGGGACTCGTGGCGCGGGACTCAGGGTTCCCCATGCGGAGGCCCCCAGGCTCAGGCCCCTGGCAACGGAAGGCTGAGCAAGCAGGCCCGGGCCCGGGCCCGGCTTTCGGGGCTGGCCCGGCCCCAGCGGCCGGCGCCAGGGAGGGGACCCCCGGAGGCTGAGGAGCGGGAGGCGTCGGCCTCCCCGGGGCCCGCCTCCCGGAGCTCCTCCTGGCGGTGCCGGAACGCGCCGAGACGCGATCCCGGACAGGGCCCCGGGGGGGCGGCCCTGCGGCCCTCTGGTGCCCGAAGAGTGTTCGCCGGGCGTTTTCCGGCCAATTCTCACGAGCGTTCTGCCCAAATCGGGATCGATTTGGGCAGAACGCTCGTGAGAATTGGCCGGCGTTGGGCAGCCCTGGTCAGCGCCCAGGGCCGCGTGGAGCAGGGCCCTTTCTCGCTCGGGGCATGGCGCGGCCACCCGGAAAACGAGCCGCGACGATGGGGCGCGGCCGGCGGCCCCGGCGCCGGGGAGTTTTCCCCGAGCAGAGTGGATGGAGGCGCCGTGGCCGGGCGTCCGCCTCCGCCGTGGCGGGCGGCCGGGGCGCCCGTGGAGGGGGCTGGCCTCTGTGGGGGAACGGAGTGATCTCTCACTCCACGGCTGGGACGAAGCCGCGAAAGGTGCCGTGGTCGCCGGGACGGTCGGGGGGACTCGTGGCGCGGGACTCAGGGTTCCCCATGCGGAGGCCCCCAGGCTCAGGCCCCTGGCAACGGAAGGCTGAGCAAGCAGGCCCGGGCCCGGGCCCGTCTTTCGGGGCTGGCCCGGCCCCAGCGGCCGGCGCCAGGGAGGGGACCCCCGGAGGCTGAGGAGCGGGAGGCGTCGGCCTCCCCGGGGCCCGCCTCCCGGAGCTCCTCCTGGCGGTGCCGGAACGCGCCGACACGCGATCCCGGATAGGGCCCCGGGGGCGCGGCCCTGCGGCCCTCTGGTGCCCGAAGTGTGTTCGCCGGGCGTTTGCCGGCCAATTCTCACGAGCGTTCTGCCCAAATCGATCCCGATTTGGGCAGAACGCTCGTGAGAATTGGCCGGCGTTGGGCAGCCCTGGTCAGCGCCCAGGGCCGCGTGGAGCAGGGCCCTTTCTCGCTCGGGGCATGGCGCGGCCACCCGGAAAACGAGCCGCGACGATGGGGCGCGGCCGGCGGCCCCGGCGCCGGGGAGTTTTCCCCGAGCAGAGTGGATGGAGGCGCCGTGGCCGGGCGTCCGCCTCCGCCGTGGCGGGCGGCGGGGGCGCCCGTGGAGGGGGCTGGCCTCTGTGGGGGAACGGAGTGATCTCTCACTCCACGGCTGGGACGAAGCCGCGAAAGGTGCCGTGGTCGCCGGGACGGTCGGGGGGACTCGTGGCGCGGGACTCAGGGTTCCCCATGCGGAGGCCCCCAGGCTCAGGCCCCTGGCAACGGAAGGCTGAGCAAGCAGGCCCGGGCCCGGGCCCGGCTTTCGGGGCTGGCCCGGCCCCAGCGGCCGGCGCCAGGGAGGGGACCCCCGGAGGCTGAGGAGCGGGAGGCGTCGGCCTCCCCGGGGCCCGCCTCCCGGAGCTCCTCCTGGCGGTGCAGGAACGCGCCGACACGCGATCCCGGACAGGGCCCCGGGGGGGCGGCCCTGCGGCCCTCTGGTGCCCGAAGTGTGTTCGCCGGGCGTTTTCCGGCCAATTCTCACGAGCGTTCTGCCCAAATCGGGATCGATTTGGGCAGAACGCTCGTGAGAATTGGCCGGCGTTGGGCAGCCCTGGTCAGCGCCCAGGGCCGCGTGGAGCAGGGCCCTTTCTCGCTCGGGGCATGGCGCGGCCACCCGGAAAACGAGCCGCGACGATGGGGCGCGGCCGGCGGCCCCGGCGCCGGGGAGTTTTCCCCGAGCAGAGTGGATGGAGGCGCCGTGGCCGGGCGTCCGCCTCCGCCGTGGCGGGCGGCCGGGGCGCCCGTGGAGGGGGCTGGCCTCTGTGGGGGAACGGAGTGATCTCTCACTCCACGGATGGGACGAAGCCGCGAAAGGTGCCGTGGTCGCCGGGACGGTCGGGGGGACTCGTGGCGCGGGACTCAGGGTTCCCCATGCGGAGGCCCCCAGGCTCAGGCCCCTGGCAACGGAAGGCTGAGCAAGCAGGCCCGGGCCCGGGCCCGGCTTTCGGGGCTGGCCCGGCCCCAGCGGCCGGCGCCAGGGAGGGGACCCCCGGAGGCTGAGGAGCGGGAGGCGTCGGCCTCCCCGGGGCCCGCCTCCCGGAGCTCCTCCTGGCGGTGCCGGAACGCGCCGACACGCGATCCCGGACAGGGCCCCGGGGGGCGGCCCTGCGGCCCTCTGGTGCCCGAAGTGTGTTCGCCGGGCGTTTTCCGGCCAATTCTCACGAGCGTTCTGCCCAAATCGGGATCGATTTGGGCAGAACGCTCGTGAGAATTGGCCGGCGTTGAGCAGCCCTGGTCAGTGCCCAGGGCCGCGTGGAGCAGGGCCCTTTCTCGCTCGGGGCATGGCGCGGCCACCCGGAAAACGAGCCGCGACGATGGGGCGCGGCCGGCGGCCCCGGCGCCGGGGAGTTTTCCCCGAGCAGAGTGGATGGAGGCGCCGTGGCCGGGCGTCCGCCTCCGCCGTGGCGGGCGGCCGGGGCGCCCGTGGAGGGGGCTGGCCTCTGTGGGGGAACGGAGTGATCTCTCACTCCACGGCTGGGACGAAGCCGCGAAAGGTGCCGTGGTCGCCGGGACGGTCGGGGGGACTCGTGGCGCGGGACTCAGGGTTCCCCATGCGGAGGGCCCCAGGCTCAGGCCCCTGGCAACGGAAGGCTGAGCAAGCAGGCCCGGGCCCGGGCCCGGCTTTCGGGGCTGGCCCGGCCCCAGCGGCCGGCGCCAGGGAGGGGACCCCCGGAGGCTGAGGAGCGGGAGGCGTCGGCCTCCCCGGGGCCCGCCTCCCGGAGCTCCTCCTGGCGGTGCCGGAACGCGCCGAGACGCGATCCCGGACAGGGCCCCGGGGGGGCGGCCCTGCGGCCCTCTGGTGCCCGAAGTGTGTTCGCCGGGCGTTTTCCGGCCAATTCTCACGAGCGTTCTGCCCAAATCGGGATCGATTTGGGCAGAACGCTCGTGAGAATTGGCCGGCGTTGGGCAGCCCTGGTCAGCGCCCAGGGCCGCGTGGAGCAGGGCCCTTTCTCGCTCGGGGCATGGCGCGGCCACCCGGAAAACGAGCCGCGACGATGGGGCGCGGCAGGCGGCCCCGGCGCCGGGGAGTTTTCCCCGAGCAGAGTGGATGGAGGCGCCGTGGCCGGGCGTCCGCCTCCGCCGTGGCGGGCGGCCGGGGCGCCCGTGGAGGGGGCTGGCCTCTGTGGGGGAACGGAGTGATCTCTCACTCCACGGCTGGGACGAAGCCGCGAAAGGTGCCGTGGTCGCCGGGACGGTCGGGGGGACTCGTGGCGCGGGACTCAGGGTTCCCCATGCGGAGGCCCCCAGGCTCAGGCCCCTGGCAACGGAAGGCTGAGCAAGCAGGCCCGGGCCCGGGCCCGGCTTTCGGGGCTGGCCCAGCCCCAGCGGCCGGCGCCAGGGAGGGGACCCCCGGAGGCTGAGGAGCGGGAGGCGTCGGCCTCCCCGGGGACCGCCTCCCGGAGCTCCTCCTGGCGGTGCCGGAACGCGCCGACACGCGATCCCGGACAGGGCCCCGGGGGGGCGGCCCTGCGGCCCTCTGGTGCCCGAAGAGTGTTCGCCGGGCGTTTTCCGGCCAATTCTCACGAGCGTTCTGCCCAAATCGGGATCGATTTGGGCAGAACGCTCGTGAGAATTGGCCGGCGTTGGGCAGCCCTGGTCAGCGCCCAGGGCCGCGTGGAGCAGGGCCCTTTCTCGCTCGGGGCATGGCGCGGCCACCCGGAAAACGAGCCGCGACGATGGGGCGCGGCCGGCGGCCCCGGCGCCGGGGAGTTTTCCCCGAGCAGAGTGGATGGAGGCGCCGTGGCCGGGCGTCCGCCTCCGCCGTGGCGGGCGGCCGGGGCGCCCGTGGAGGGGGCTGGCCTCTGTGGGGGAACGGAGTGATCTCTCACTCCACGGCTGGGACGAAGCCGCGAAAGGTGCCGTGGTCGCCGGGACGGTCGGGGGGACTCGTGGCGCGGGACTCAGGGTTCCCCATGCGGAGGCCCCCAGGCTCAGGCCCCTGGCAACGGAAGGCTGAGCAAGCAGGCCCTTGCCCGGGCCCGGCTTTCGGGGCTGGCCCGGCCCCAGCGGCCGGCGCCAGGGAGGGGACCCCCGGAGGCTGAGGAGCGGGAGGCGTCGGCCTCCCCGGGGCCCGCCTCCCGGAGCTCCTCCTGGCGGTGCCGGAACGCGCCGACACGCGATCCCGGACAGGGCCCCGGGGGCGCGGCCCTGCGGCCCTCTGGTGCCCGAAGTGTGTTCGCCGGGCGTTTTCCGGCCAATTCTCACGAGCGTTCTGCCCAAATCGGGATCGATTTGGGCAGAACGCTCGTGAGAATTGGCCGGCGTTGGGCAGCCCTGGTCAGCGCCCAGGGCCGCGTGGAGCAGGGCCCTTTCTCGCTCGGGGCATGGCGCGGCCACCCGGAAAACGAGCCGCGACGATGGGGCGCGGCCGGCGGCCCCGGCGCCGGGGAGTTTTCCCCGAGCAGAGTGGATGGAGGCGCCGTGGCCGGGCGTCCGCCTCCGCCGTGGCGGGCGGCCGGGGCGCCCGTGGAGGGGGCTGGCCTCTGTGGGGGAACGGAGTGATCTCTCACTCCACGGCTGGGACGAAGCCGCGAAAGGTGCCGTGGTCGCCGGGACGGTCGGGGGGACTCGTGGCGCGGGACTGAGGGTTCCCCATGCGGAGGCCCCCAGGCTCAGGCCCCTGGCAACGGAAGGCTGAGCAAGCAGGCCCGGGCCCGGGCCCGGCTTTCGGGGCTGGCCCGGCCCCAGCGGCCGGCGCCAGGGAGGGGACCCCCGGAGGCTGAGGAGCGGGAGGCGTCGGCCTCCCCGGGGCCCGCCTCCCGGAGCTCCTCCTGGCGGTGCCGGAACGCGCCGAGACGCGATCCCGGACAGGGCCCCGGGGGGGCGGCCCTGCGGCCCTCTGGTGCCCGAAGTGTGTTCGCCGGGCGTTTTCCGGCCAATTCTCACGAGCGTTCTGCCCAAATCGGGATCGATTTGGGCAGAACGCTCGTGAGAATTGGCCGGCGTTGGGCAGCCCTGGTCAGCGCCCAGGGCCGCGTGGAGCAGGGCCCTTTCTCGCTCGGGGCATGGCGCGGCCACCCGGAAAACGAGCCGCGACGATGGGGCGCAGCCGGCGGCCCCGGCGCCGGGGAGTTTTCCCCGAGCAGAGTGGATGGAGGCGCCGTGGCCGGGCGTCCGCCTCCGCCGTGGCGGGCGGCCGGGGCGCCCGTGGAGGGGGCTGGCCTCTGTGGGGGAACGGAGTGATCTCTCACTCCACGGCTGGGACGAAGCCGCGAAAGGTGCCGTGGTCGCCGGGACGGTCGGGGGGACTCGTGGCGCGGGACTCAGGGTTCCCCATGCGGAGGCCCCCAGGCTCAGGCCCCTGGCAACGGAAGGCTGAGCAAGCAGGCCCGGGCCCGGGCCCGGCTTTCGGGGCTGGCCCGGCCCCAGCGGCCGGCGCCAGGGAGGGGACCCCCGGAGGCTGAGGAGCGGGAGGCGTCGGCCTCCCCGGGGCCCGCCTCCCGGAGCTCCTCCTGGCGGTGCCGGAACGCGCCGAGACGCGATCCCGGACAGGGCCCCGGGGGGGCGGCCCTGCGGCCCTCTGGTGCCCGAAGAGTGTTCGCCGGGCGTTTTCCGGCCAATTCTCACGAGCGTTCTGCCCAAATCGGGATCGATTTGGGCAGAACGCTCGTGAGAATTGGCCGGCGTTGGGCAGCCCTGGTCAGCGCCCAGGGCCGCGTGGAACAGGGCCCTTTCTCGCTCGGGGCATGGCGCGGCCACCCGGAAAACGAGCCGCGACGATGGGGCGCGGCCGGCGGCCCCGGCGCCGGGGAGTTTTCCCCGAGCAGAGTGGATGGAGGCGCCGTGGCCGGGCGTCCGCCTCCGCCGTGGCGGGCGGCCGGGGCGCCCGTGGAGGGGGCTGGCCTCTGTGGGGGAACGGAGTGATCTCTCACTCCACGGCTGGGACGAAGCCGCGAAAGGTGCCGTGGTCGCCGGGACGGTCGGGGGGACTCGTGGCGCGGGACTCAGGGTTCCCCATGCGGAGGCCCCCAGGCTCAGGCCCCTGGCAACGGAAGGCTGAGCAAGCAGGCCCGGGCCCGGGCCCGTCTTTCGGGGCTGGCCCGGCCCCAGCGGCCGGCGCCAGGGAGGGGACCCCCGGAGGCTGAGGAGCGGGAGGCGTCGGCCTCCCCGGGGCCCGCCTCCCGGAGCTCCTCCTGGCGGTGCCGGAACGCGCCGACACGCGATCCCGGATAGGGCCCCGGGGGCGCGGCCCTGCGGCCCTCTGGTGCCCGAAGTGTGTTCGCCGGGCGTTTGCCGGCCAATTCTCACGAGCGTTCTGCCCAAATCGATCCCGATTTGGGCAGAACGCTCGTGAGAATTGGCCGGCGTTGGGCAGCCCTGGTCAGCGCCCAGGGCCGCGTGGAGCAGGGCCCTTTCTCGCTCGGGGCATGGCGCGGCCACCCGGAAAACGAGCCGCGACGATGGGGCGCGGCCGGCGGCCCCGGCGCCGGGGAGTTTTCCCCGAGCAGAGTGGATGGAGGCGCCGTGGCCGGGCGTCCGCCTCCGCCGTGGCGGGCGGCGGGGGCGCCCGTGGAGGGGGCTGGCCTCTGTGGGGGAACGGAGTGATCTCTCACTCCACGGCTGGGACGAAGCCGCGAAAGGTGCCGTGGTCGCCGGGACGGTCGGGGGGACTCGTGGCGCGGGACTCAGGGTTCCCCATGCGGAGGCCCCCAGGCTCAGGCCCCTGGCAACGGAAGGCTGAGCAAGCAGGCCCGGGCCCGGGCCCGGCTTTCGGGGCTGGCCCGGCCCCAGCGGCCGGCGCCAGGGAGGGGACCCCCGGAGGCTGAGGAGCGGGAGGCGTCGGCCTCCCCGGGGCCCGCCTCCCGGAGCTCCTCCTGGCGGTGCCGGAACGCGCCGACACGCGATCCCGGACAGGGCCCCGGGGGGGCGGCCCTGCGGCCCTCTGGTGCCCGACGAGTGTTCGCCGGGCGTTTTCCGGCCAATTCTCACGAGCGTTCTGCCCAAATTGGGATCGATTTGGGCAGAACGCTCGTGAGAATTGGCCGGCGTTGGGCAGCCCTGGTCAGCGCCCAGGGCCGCGTGGAGCAGGGCCCTTTCTCGCTCGGGGCATGGCGCGGCCACCCGGAAAACGAGCCGCGACGATGGGGCGCGGCCGGCGGCCCCGGCGCCGGGGAGTTTTCCCCGAGCAGAGTGGATGGAGGCGCCGTGGCCGGGCGTCCGCCTCCGCCGTGGCGGGCGGCCGGGGCGCCCGTGGAGGGGGCTGGCCTCTGTGGGGGAACGGAGTGATCTCTCACTCCACGGCTGGGACGAAGCCGCGAAAGGTGCCGTGGTCGCCGGGACGGTCGGGGGGACTCGTGGCGCGGGACTCAGGGTTCCCCATGCGGAGGCCCCCAGGCTCAGGCCCCTGGCAACGGAAGGCTGAGCAAGCAGGCCCGGGCCCGGGCCCGGCTTTCGGGGCTGGCCCGGCCCCAGCGGCCGGCGCCAGGGAGGGGACCCCCGGAGGCTGAGGAGCGGGAGGCGTCGGCCTCCCCGGGGCCCGCCTCCCGGAGCTCCTCCTGGCGGTGCCGGAACGCGCCGACACGCGATCCCGGACAGGGCCCCGGGGGGGCGGCCCTGCGGCCCTCTGGTGCCCGAAGTGTGTTCGCCGGGCGTTTTCCGGCCAATTCTCACGAGCGTTCTGCCCAAATCGGGATCGATTTGGGCAGAACGCTCGTGAGAATTGGCCGGCGTTGGGCAGCCCTGGTCAGCGCCCAGGGCCGCGTGGAGCAGGGCCCTTTCTCGCTCGGGGCATGGCGCGGCCACCCGGAAAACGAGCCGCGACGATGGGGCGCGGCCGGCGGCCCCGGCGCCGGGGAGTTTTCCCCGAGCAGAGTGGATGGAGGCGCCGTGGGCGGGCGTCCGCCTCCGCCGTGGCGGGCGGCCGGGGCGCCCGTGGAGGGGGCTGGCCTCTGTGGGGGAACGAAGTGATCTCTCACTCCACGGCTGGGACGAAGCCGCGAAAGGTGCCGTGGTCGCCGGGACGGTCGGGGGGACTCGTGGCGCGGGACTCGGGGTTCCCCATGCGGAGGCCCCCAGGCTCAGGCCCCTGGCAACGGAAGGCTGAGCAAGCAGGCCCGGGCCCGGGCCCGGCTTTCGGGGCTGGCCCGGCCCCAGCGGCCGGCGCCAGGGAGGGGACCCCCGGAGGCTGAGGAGCGGGAGGCGTCGGCCTCCCCGGGGCCCGCCTCCCGGAGCTCCTCCTGGCGGTGCCGGAACGCGCCGACACGCGATCCCGGACAGGGCCCCGGGGGCGCGGCCCTGCGGCCCTCTGGTGCCCGAAGTGTGTTCGCCGGGCGTTTTCCGGCCAATTCTCACGAGCGTTCTGCCCAAATCGGGATCGATTTGGGCAGAACGCTCGTGAGAATTGGCCGGCGTTGGGCAGCCCTGGTCAGCGCCCAGGGCCGCGTGGAGCAGGGCCCTTTCTCGCTCGGGGCATGGCGCGGCCACCCGGAAAACGAGCCGCGACGATGGGGCGCGGCCGGCGGCCCTGGCGCCGGGGAGTTTTCCCCGAGCAGAGTGGATGGAGGCGCCGTGGCCGGGCGTCCGCCTCCGCCGTGGCGGGCGGCCGGGGCGCCCGTGGAGGGGGCTGGCCTCTGTGGGGGAACGGAGTGATCTCTCACTCCACGGCTGGGACGAAGCTGCGAAAGGTGCCGTGGTCGCCGGGACGGTCGGGGGGACTCGTGGCGCGGGACTCAGGGTTCCCCATGCGGAGGCCCCCAGGCTCAGGCCCCTGGCAACGGAAGGCTGAGCAAGCAGGCCCGGGCCCGGGCCCGGCTTTCGGGGCTGGCCCGGCCCCAGCGGCCGGCGCCAGGGAGGGGACCCCCGGAGGCTGAGGAGCGGGAGGCGTCGGCCTCCCCGGGGCCCGCCTCCCGGAGCTCCTCCTGGCGGTGCCGGAACGCGCCGACACGCGATCCCGGACAGGGCCCCGGGGGGGCGGCCCTGCGGCCCTCTGGTGCCCGAAGTGTGTTCGCCGGGCGTTTTCCGGCCAATTCTCGCGAGCGTTCTGCCCAAATCGGGATCGATTTGGGCAGAACGCTCGTGAGAATTGGCCGGCGTTGGGCAGCCCTGGTCAGCGCCCAGGGCCGCGTGGAGCAGGGCCCTTTCTCGCTCGGGGCATGGCGCGGCCACCCGGAAAACGAGCCGCGACGATGGGGCGCGGCCGGCGGCCCGGCGCCGTGGAGTTTTCCCCGAGCAGAGTGGATGGAGGCGCCGTGGCCGGGCGTCCGCCTCCGCCGTGGCGGGCGGCCGGGGCGCCCGTGGAGGGGGCTGGCCTCTGTGGGGGAACGGAGTGATCTCTCACTCCACGGCTGGGACGAAGCCGCGAAAGGTGCCGTGGTCGCCGGGACGGTCGGGGGGACTCGTGGCGCGGGACTCAGGGTTCCCCATGCGGAGGCCCCCAGGCTCAGGCCCCTGGCAACGGAAGGCTGAGCAAGCAGGCCCGGGCTCGGGCCCGGCTTTCGGGGCTGGCCCGGCCCCAGCGGCCGGCGCCAGGGAGGGGACCCCCGGAGGCTGAGGAGCGGGAGGCGTCGGCCTCCCCGGGGCCCGCCTCCCGGAGCTCCTCCTGGCGGTGCCGGAACGCGCCGACACGCGATCCCGGACAGGGCCCCGGGGGGGCGGCCCTGCGGCCCTCTGGTGCCCGAAGTGTGTTCGCCGGGCGTTTTCCGGCCAATTCTCACGAGCGTTCTGCCCAAATCGGGATCGATTTGGGCAGAACGCTCGTGAGAATTGGCCGGCGTTGGGCAGCCCTGGTCAGCGCCCAGGGCCGCGTGGAGCAGGGCCCTTTCTCGCTCGGGGCATGGCGCGGCCACCCGGAAAACGAGCCGCGACGATGGGGCGCGGCCGGCGGCCCCGGCGCCGGGGAGTTTTCCCCGAGCAGAGTGGATGGAGGCGCCGTGGCCGGGCGTCCGCCTCCGCCGTGGCGGGCGGCCGGGGCGCCCGTGGAGGGGGCTGGCCTCTGTGGGGGAACGGAGTGATCTCTCACTCCACGGCTGGGACGAAGCCGCGAAAGGTGCCGTGGTCGCCGGGACGGTCGGGGGGACTCGTGGCGCGGGACTCAGGGTTCCCCATGCGGAGGCCCCCAGGCTCAGGCCCCTGGCAACGGAAGGCTGAGCAAGCAGGCCCGGGCTCGGGCCCGGCTTTCGGGGCTGGCCCGGCCCCAGCGGCCGGCGCCAGGGAGGGGACCCCCGGAGGCTGAGGAGCGGGAGGCGTCTGCCTCCCCGGGGCCCGCCTCCCGGAGCTCCTCCTGGCGGTGCCGGAACGCGACGACACGCGATCCCGGACAGGTCCCCGGGGGGGGCGGCCCTGCGGCCCTGTGGTGCCCGAAGTGTGTTCGCCGGGCGTTTTCCGGCCAATTCTCACGAGCGTTCTGCCCAAATCGGGATCGATTTGGGCAGAACGCTCGTGAGAATTGGCCGGCGTTGGGCAGCCCTGGTCAGCGCCCAGGGCCGCGTGGAGCAGGGCCCTTTCTCGCTCGGGGCATGGCGCGGCCACCCGGAAAACGAGCCGCGACGATGGGGCGCGGCCGGCGGCCCCGGCGCCGGGGAGTTTTCCCCGAGCAGAGTGGATGGAGGCGCCGTGGCCGGGCGTCCGCCTCCGCCGTGGCGGGCGGCCGGGGCGCCCGTGGAGGGGGCTGGCCTCTGTGGGGGAACAGAGTGATCTCTCACTCCACGGCTGGGACGAAGCCGCGAAAGGTGCCGTGGTCGCCGGGACGGTCGGGGGGACTCGTGGCGCGGGACTCAGGGTTCCCCATGCGGAGGCCCCCAGGCTCAGGCCCCTGGCAACGGAAGGCTGAGCAAGCAGGCCCGGGCCCGGGCCCGGCTTTCGGGGCTGGCCCGGCCCCAGCGGCCGGCGCCAGGGAGGGGACCCCCGGAGGCTGAGGAGCGGGAGGCGTCGGCCTCCCCGGGGCCCGCCTCCCGGAGCTCCTCCTGGCGGTGCCGGAACGCGCCGACACGCGATCCCGGACAGGGCCCCGGGGGCGCGGCCCTGCGGCCCTCTGGTGCCCGAAGTGTGTTCGCCGGGCGTTTTCCGGCCAATTCTCACGAGCGTTCTGCCCAAATCGGGATCGATTTGGGCAGAACGCTCGTGAGAATTGGCCGGCGTTGGGCAGCCCTGGTCAGCGCCCAGGGCCGCGTGGAGCAGGGCCCTTTCTCGCTCGGGGCATGGCGCGGCCACCCGGAAAACGAGCCGCGACGATGGGGCGCGGCCGGCGGCCCCGGCGCCGGGGAGTTTTCCCCGAGCAGAGTGGATGGAGGCGCCGTGGCCGGGCGTCCGCCTCCGCCGTGGCGGGCGGCCGGGGCGCCCGTGGAGGGGGCTGGCCTCTGTGGGGGAACGGAGTGATCTCTCACTCCACGGCTGGGACGAAGCCGCGAAAGGTGCCGTGGTCGCCGGGACGGTCGGGGGGACTCGTGGCGCGGGACTCAGGGTTCCCCATGCGGAGGCCCCCAGGCTCAGGCCCCTGGCAACGGAAGGCTGAGCAAGCAGGCCCGGGCCCGGGCCCGGCTTTCGGGGCTGGCTCGGCCCCAGCGGCCGGCGCCAGGGAGGGGACCCCCGGAGGCTGAGGAGCGGGAGGCGTCGGCCTCCCCGGGGCCCGCCTCCCGGAGCTCCTCCTGGCGGTGCCGGAACGCGCCGACACGCGATCCCGGACAGGGCCCCGGGGGGGCGGCCCTGCGGCCCTCTGGTGCCCGAAGTGTGTTCGCCGGGCGTTTTCCGGCCAATTCTCACGAGCGTTCTGCCCAAATCGGGATCGATTTGGGCAGAACGCTCGTGAGAATTGGCCGGCGTTGGGCAGCCCTGGTCAGCGCCCAGGGCCGCGTGGAGCAGGGCCCTTTCTCGCTCGGGGCATGGCGCGGCCACCCGGAAAACGAGCCGCGACGATGGGGCGCGGCCGGCGGCCCGGCGCCGGGGAGTTTTCCCCGAGCAGAGTGGATGGAGGCGCCGTGGCCGGGCGTCCGCCTCCGCCGTGGCGGGCGGCCGGGGCGCCCGTGGAGGGGGCTGGCCTCTGTGGGGGAACGGAGTGATCTCTCACTCCACGGCTGGGACGAAGCCGCGAAAGGTGCCGTGGTCGCCGGGACGGTCGGGGGGACTCGTGGCGCGGGACTCAGGGTTCCCCATGCGGAGGCCCCCAGGCTCAGGCCCCTGGCAACGGAAGGCTGAGCAAGCAGGCCCGGGCTCGGGCCCGGCTTTCGGGGCTGGCCCGGCCCCAGCGGCCGGCGCCAGGGAGGGGACCCCCGGAGGCTGAGGAGCGGGAGGCGTCTGCCTCCCCGGGGCCCGCCTCCCGGAGCTCCTCCTGGCGGTGCCGGAACGCGACGACACGCGATCCCGGACAGGGCCCCGGGGGGGCGGCCCTGCGGCCCTGTGGTGCCCGAAGTGTGTTCGCCGGGCGTTTTCCGGCCAATTCTCACGAGCGTTCTGCCCAAATCGGGATCGATTTGGGCAGAACGCTCATGAGAATTGGCCGGCGTTGGGCAGCCCTGGTCAGCGCCCAGGGCCGCGTGGAGCAGGGCCCTTTCTCGCTCGGGGCATGGCGCGGCCACCCGGAAAACGAGCCGCGACGATGGGGCGCGGCCGGCGGCCCCGGCGCCGGGGAGTTTTCCCCGAGCAGAGTGGATGGAGGCGCCGTGGCCGGGCGTCCGCCTCCGCCGTGGCGGGCGGCCGGGGCGCCCGTGGAGGGGGCTGGCCTCTGTGGGGGAACGGAGTGATCTCTCACTCCACGGCTGGGACGAAGCCGCGAAAGGTGCCGTGGTCGCCGGGACGGTCGGGGGGACTCGTGGCGCGGGACTCAGGGTTCCCCATGCGGAGGCCCCCAGGCTCAGGCCCCTGGCAACGGAAGGCTGAGCAAGCAGGCCCGGGCCCGGGCCCGGCTTTCGGGGCTGGCCCGGCCCCAGCGGCCGGCGCCAGGGAGGGGACCCCCGGAGGCTGAGGAGCGGGAGGCGTCGGCCTCCCCGGGGCCCGCCTCCCGGAGCTCCTCCTGACGGTGCCGGAACGCGCCGACACGCGATCCCGGACAGGGCCCCGGGGGCGCGGCCCTGCGGCCCTCTGGTGCCCGAAGTGTGTTCGCCGGGCGTTTTCCGGCCAATTCTCACGAGCGTTCTGCCCAAATCGGGATCGATTTGGGCAGAACGCTCGTGAGAATTGGCCGGCGTTGGGCAGCCCTGGTCAGCGCCCAGGGCCGCGTGGAGCAGGGCCCTTTCTCGCTCGGGGCATGGCGCGGCCACCCGGAAAACGAGCCGCGACGATGGGGCGCGGCCGGCGGCCCCGGCGCCGGGGAGTTTTCCCCGAGCAGAGTGGATGGAGGCGCCGTGGCCGGGCGTCTGCCTCCGCCGTGGCGGGCGGCCGGGGCGCCCGTGGAGGGGGCTGGCCTCTGTGGGGGAACGGAGTGATCTCTCACTCCACGGCTGGGACGAAGCCGCGAAAGGTGCCGTGGTCGCCGGGACGGTCGGGGGGACTCGTGGCGCGGGACTCAGGGTTCCCCATGCGGAGGCCCCCAGGCTCAGGCCCCTGGCAACGGAAGGCTGAGCAAGCAGGCCCGGGCCCGGGCCCGGCTTTCGGGGCTGGCCCGGCCCCAGCGGCCGGCGCCAGGGAGGGGACCCCCGGAGGCTGAGGAGCGGGAGGCGTCGGCCTCCCCGGGGCCCGCCTCCCGGAGCTCCTCCTGGCGGTGCCGGAACGCGCCGACACGCGATCCCGGACAGGGCCCCGGGGGGGCGGCCCTGCGGCCCTCTGGTGCCCGAAGTGTGTTCGCCGGGCGTTTTCCGGCCAATTCTCACGAGCGTTCTGCCCAAATCGGGATCGATTTGGGCAGAACGCTCGTGAGAATTGGCCGGCGTTGGGCAGCCCTGGTCAGCGCCCAGGGCCGCGTGGAGCAGGGCCCTTTCTCGCTCGGGGCATGGCGCGGCCACCCGGAAAACGAGCCGCGACGATGGGGCGCGGCCGGCGGCCCCGGCGCCGGGGAGTTTTCCCCGAGCAGAGTGGATGGAGGCGCCGTGGCCGGGCGTCCGCCTCCGCCGTGGCGGGCGGCCGGGGCGCCCGTGGAGGGGGCTGGCCTCTGTGGGGGAACGGAGTGATCTCTCACTCCACGGCTGGGACGAAGCCGCGAAAGGTGCC
This sequence comes from Meles meles, assembly GCF_922984935.1. Classification (NCBI taxonomy): domain Eukaryota; kingdom Metazoa; phylum Chordata; class Mammalia; order Carnivora; family Mustelidae; genus Meles; species Meles meles. The sequence continues at coordinate 200,826 of NW_025721126.1, forward strand.
GTGGTCGCCGGGACGGTCGGGGGGACTCGTGGCGCGGGACTGAGGGTTCCCCATGCGGAGGCCCCCAGGCTCAGGCCCCTGGCAACGGAAGGCTGAGCAAGCAGGCCCGGGCCCGGGCCCGGCTTTCGGGGCTGGCCCGGCCCCAGCGGCCGGCGCCAGGGAGGGGACCCCCGGAGGCTGAGGAGCGGGAGGCGTCGGCCTCCCCGGGGCCCGCCTCCCGGAGCTCCTCCTGGCGGTGCCGGAACGCGCCGACACGCGATCCCGGACAGGGCCCCGGGGGCGCGGCCCTGCGGCCCTCTGGTGCCCGAAGTGTGTTCGCCGGGCGTTTTCCGGCCAATTCTCACGAGCGTTCTGCCCAAATCGGGATCGATTTGGGCAGAACGCTCGTGAGAATTGGCCGGCGTTGGGCAGCCCTGGTCAGCGCCCAGGGCCGCGTGGAGCAGGGCCCTTTCTCGCTCGGGGCATGGCGCGGCCACCCGGAAAACGAGCCGCGACGATGGGGCGCGGCCGGCGGCCCCGGCGCCGGGGAGTTTTCCCCGAGCAGAGTGGATGGAGGCGCCGTGGCCGGGCGTCCGCCTCCGCCGTGGCGGGCGGCCGGGGCGCCCGTGGAGGGGGCTGGCCTCTGTGGGGGAACGGAGTGATCTCTCACTCCACGGCTGGGACGAAGCCGCGAAAGGTGCCGTGGTCGCCGGGACGGTCGGGGGGACTCGTGGCGCGGGACTCAGGGTTCCCCATGCGGAGGCCCCCAGGCTCAGGCCCCTGGCAACGGAAGGCTGAGCAAGCAGGCCCGGGCCCGGGCCCGGCTTTCGGGGCTGGCCCGGCCCCAGCGGCCGGCGCCAGGGAGGGGACCCCCGGAGGCTGAGGAGCGGGAGGCGTCGGCCTCCCCGGGGCCCGCCTCCCGGAGCTCCTCCTGGCGGTGCCGGAACGCGCCGACACGCGATCCCGGACAGGGCCCCGGGGGGGGCGGCCCTGCGGCCCTGTGGTGCCCGAAGTGTGTTCGCCGGGCGTTTTCCGGCCAATTCTCACGAGCGTTCTGCCCAAATCGGGATCGATTTGGGCAGAACGCTCGTGAGAATTGGCCGGCGTTGGGCAGCCCTGGTCAGCGCCCAGGGCCGCGTGGAGCAGGGCCCTTTCTCGCTCGGGGCATGGCGCGGCCACCCGGAAAACGAGCCGCGACGATGGGGCGCGGCCGGCGGCCCCGGCGCCGGGGAGTTTTCCCCGAGCAGAGTGGATGGAGGCGCCGTGGCCGGGCGTCCGCCTCCGCCGTGGCGGGCGGCCGGGGCGCCCGTGGAGGGGGCTGGCCCCTGTGGGGGAACGGAGTGATCTCTCACTCCACGGCTGGGACGAAGCCGCGAAAGGTGCCGTGGTCGCCGGGACGGTCGGGGGGACTCGTGCCGCGGGACTCAGGGTTCCCCATGCGGAGGCCCCCAGGCTCAGGCCCCTGGCAACGGAAGGCTGAGCAAGCAGGCCCGGGCCCGGGCCCGGCTTTCGGGGCTGGCCCGGCCCCAGCGGCCGGCGCCAGGGAGGGGACCCCCGGAGGCTGAGGAGCGGGAGGCGTCGGCCTCCCCGGGGCCCGCCTCCCGGAGCTCCTCCTGGCGGTGCCGGAACGCGCCGACACGCGATCCCGGACAGGGCCCCGGGGGGGCGGCCCTGCGGCCCTCTGGTGCCCGAAGTGTGTTCGCCGGGCGTTTTCCGGCCAATTCTCACGAGCGTTCTGCCCAAATCGGGATCGATTTGGGCAGAACGCTCGTGAGATTTGGCCGGCGTTGGGCAGCCCTGGTCAGCGCCCAGGGCCGCGTGGAGCAGGGCCCTTTCTCGCTCGGGGCATGGCGCGGCCACCCGGAAAACGAGCCGCGACGATGGGGCGCGGCCGGCGGCCCCGGCGCCGGGGAGTTTTCCCCGAGCAGAGTGGATGGAGGCGCCGTGGCCGGGCGTCCGCCTCCGCCGTGGCAGGCGGCCGGGGCGCCCGTGGAGGGGGCTGGCCTCTGTGGGGGAACGGAGTGATCGCTCACTCCACGGCTGGGACGAAGCCGCGAAAGGTGCCGTTGTCGCCGGGACGGTCGGGGGGACTCGTGGCGCGGGACTCAGGGTTCCCCATGCGGAGGCCCCCAGGCTCAGGCCCCTGGCAACGGAAGGCTGAGCAAGCAGGCCCGGGCTCGGGCCCGGCTTTCGGGGCTGGCCCGGCCCCAGCGGCCGGCGCCAGGGAGGGGACCCCCGGAGGCTGAGGAGCGGGAGGCGTCTGCCTCCCCGGGGCCCGCCTCCCGGAGCTCCTCCTGGCGGTGCCGGAACGCGACGACACGCGATCCCGGACAGGGCCCCGGGGGGGCGGCCCTGCGGCCCTGTGGTGCCCGAAGTGTGTTCGCCGGGCGTTTTCCGGCCAATTCTCACGAGCGTTCTGCCCAAATCGGGATCGATTTGGGCAGAACGCTCGTGAGAATTGGCCGGCGTTGGGCAGCCCTGGTCAGCGCCCAGGGCCGCGTGGAGCAGGGCCCTTTCTCGCTCGGGGCATGGCGCGGCCACCCGGAAAACGAGCCGCGACGATGGGGCGCGGCCGGCGGCCCCGGCGCCGGGGAGTTTTCCCCGAGCAGAGTGGATGGAGGCGCCGTGGCCGGGCGTCCGCCTCCGCCGTGGCGGGCGGCCGGGGCGCCCGTGGAGGGGGCTGGCCTCTGTGGGGGAACGGAGTGATCTCTCACTCCACGGCTGGGACGAAGCCGCGAAAGGTGCCGTGGTCGCCGGGACGGTCGGGGGGACTCGTGGCGCGGGACTCAGGGTTCTCCATGCGGAGGCCCCCAGGCTCAGGCCCCTGGCAACGGAAGGCTGAGCAAGCAGGCCCGGGCCCGGGCCCGGCTTTCGGGGCTGGCCCGGCCCCAGCGGCCGGCGCCAGGGAGGGGACCCCCGGAGGCTGAGGAGCGGGAGGCGTCGGCCTCCCCGGGGCCCGCCTCCCGGAGCTCCTCCTGGCGGTGCCGGAACGCGACGACACGCGATCCCGGACAGGGCCCCGGGGGGGCGGCCCTGCGGCCCTCTGGTGCCCGAAGTGTGTTCGCCGGGCGTTTTCTGTCCAATTCTCACGAGCGTTGTGCCCAAATCGGGATCGATTTGGGCAAAACGCTCGTGAGAATTGGCCGGCGTTGGGCAGCCCTGGTCAGCGCCCAGGGCCGCGTGGAGCAGGGCCCTTTCTCGCTCGGGGCATGGCGCGGCCACCCGGAAAACGAGCCGCGACGAGGGGGCGCGGCCGGCGGCCTCGGCGCCGGGAGTTTTCCCCGAGCAGAGTTGATGGAGGCGCGGTGGCCGGGCTTCTGCCTCCGCCGTTGCGGGCGGCCGGGGCGCCCGTGGAGGGGGCTGGCCTCTGTGGGGGAACGGAGTGATCTCTCACTCCACGTCTGGGACGAAGCCGCGAAAGGTGCCGTCGTCGCCGGGACGGTCGGGGGGACTCGTGGCGCGGGACTCAGGGTTCCCCATGCGGAGGCCCCCTGGCTCAGGCCCCTGGCAACGGAAGGCTGAGCAAGCAGGACCGGGCCCGGGCCCGGCTTTCGGGGCTGGCCCGGCCCCAGCGGCCGGTGCCATGGAGGGGACACCCGGAGGCTGAGGAGCGGGAGGCGTCGACCTCCCCGGGTCCCGCCTCACGGAGCTCCTCCTGGCGGTGCCGGAACGCGACGACACGCCATCCCGGACAGGGCCTCGGTGGGGCGTCCCTGCGGCCCTCTGTTGCCCGAAGTGTGTTCGCCGGGCTTTTTCCAGCCACTTATCAGGAGCGTTCTGCCCAAATCGGGATCGATTTGGGCAAAACGCTCGTGAGAATTGGCCGGCGTTGGGCGGCCAGGTCAGCGCCCAGGGCCGCGTGGAGCAGGGCCCTTTCTCGCTCGGGGCATGGCGCGGCAACCCGGAAAACGAGCGGCGACGATGGGGCGCGGCCGTCGGCCACGGCGCCGGGGCGTTTTCCCCGAGCAGAGTGGATGGAGGCGCCGAGGCCGGGCGTCCGCCTCCGCCGTGGCGGGCGGCCGGGGCGCCCGTGGAGGGGGCTGGCCTCTGTGGGGGAACGGAGTGATCTCTCACTCCACGGCTGGGACGAAGCCGCGAAAGGTGCCGTGGTCGCCGGGACGGTCGGGGGGACTCGTGGCGCGGGACTCAGGGTTCCCCATGCGGAGGCCCCCAGGCTCAGGCCCCTGGCAACGGAAGGCTGAGCAAGCAGGCCCGGGCCCGGGCCCGGCTTTCGGGGCTGGCCCGGCCCCAGCGGCCGGCGCCAGGGAGGGGACCCCCGGAGGCTGAGGAGCGGGAGGCGTCGGCCTCCCCAGGGCCCGCCTCCCGGAGCTCCTCCTGGCGGTGCCGGAACGCGACGACACGCGATCCCGGACAGGGCCCCGGGGGGGCGGCCCTGCGGCCCTCTGGTGCCCGAAGTGTGTTCGCCGGGCTTTTTCCGGCCAATTCTCACGAGCGTTCTGCCCAAATCGGGATCGATTTGGGCAGAACGCTCGTGAGAATTGGCCGGCGTTGGGCAGCCCTGGTCAGCGCCCAGGGCCGCGTGGAGCAGGGCCCTTTCTCGCTCGGGGCATGGCGCGGCCACCCGGAAAACGAGCCGCGACGATGGGGCGCGGCCGGCGGCCCCGGCGCCGGGGAGTTTTCCCCGAGCAGAGTGGATGGAGGCGCCGTGGCCGGGCGTCCGCCTCCGCCGTGGCGGGCGCCGGGGCGCCCGTGGAGGGGGCTGGCCTCTGTGGGGGAACGGAGTGATCTCTCACTCCACGGCTGGGACGAAGCCGCGAAAGGCGCCGTCGTCGCCGGGACGGTCGGGGGGACTCGTGGCGCGGGACTCAGGGTTCCCCATGCGGAGGCCCCCTGGCTCAGGCACCTGGCAACGGAAGGCTGAGCAAGCAGGCCCGGGCCCGGGCCCGGCTTTCGGGGCTGGCCCGGCCTCAGCGGCCGGCGCCAGGGAGGGGACCCCCGGAGGCTGAGGAGCGGGAGGCGTCGGCCTCCCCGGGGCCCGCCTCCCGGAGCTCCTCCTGGCGGTGCCGGAACGCGACGACACGCGATCCCGGACAGGGCCCCGGGGGGGCGGCTCTGCTGCCCTCTGGTGCCCGAAGTGTGTTCGCCGGGCGTTTTCCGGCCAATTCTCACGAGCGTTCTGCCCAAATCGGGATCGATTTGGGCAGAACGCTCGTGAGAATTGGCCGGCGTTGGGCAGCCCTGGTCAGCGCCCAGGGCCGCGTGGAGCAGGGCCCTTTCTCGCTCGGGGCATGGCGCGGCCACCCGGAAAACGAGCCGCGACGATGGGGCGCGGCCGGCGGCCCCGGCGCCGGGGAGTTTTCCCCGAGCAGAGTGGATGGAGGCGCCGTGGCCGGGCGTCCGCCTCCGCCGTGGCAGGCGGCCGGGGCGCCCGTGGAGGGGGCTGGCCTCTGTGGGGGAACGGAGTGATCTCTCACTCCACGGCTGGGACCAAGCCGCGAAAGGCGCCGTCGTCGCCGGGACAGTCGGGGGGACTCGTGGCGCGGACTCAGGGTTCCCCATGCGGAGGCCCCCTGGCTCAGGCCCCTGGCAACGGAAGGCTGAGCAAGCAGGCCTGGGCCCGGGCCCGGCTTTCGGGGCTGGCCCGGCCCCAGCAGCCGGCGCCAGGGAGGGGACCCCCGGAGGCTGAGGAGCGGGAGGCGTCGGCCTCCCCGGGGCCCGCCTCCCGGAGCTCCTCCTGGCGGTGCCGGAACGCGACAACACGCGATCCCGGACAGGGCCCCGGCGGGGCGGCCCTGCGGCCCTCTGGTGCCCGAAGTGTGTTCGCCGGGCGTTTTCCGGCCAATTATCACGAGCGTTCTGCCCAAATCGGGATCGATTTGGGCAGAACGCTCGTGAGAATTGGCCGGCGTTGGGCAGCCCTGGTCAGCGCCCAGGGCCGCGTGGAGCAGGGCCCTTTCTCGCTCGGGGCATGGCGCGGCCACCCGGAAAACGAGGCGCGACGATGGTGCGCGGCCGGCGGCCCCAGCGCCGGGGAGTTTTCCCCGAGCAGAGTGGATGGGGGCGCCGTGGCCGGGCGTCCGCCTCCGCCGTGGCGGGCGGCCGGGGCGCCCGTGGAGGGTGCTGGCCTCTGTGGGGGAACGGAGTGATCTCTCACTCCACGGCTGGGACGAAGCCGCGAAAGGTGCCGTCGTCGCCGGGACGGTCGGTGGGACTCGTGGCGCGGGACTCAGGGTTCCCCATGCGGAGGCCCCCTGGCTCAGGCCCCTGGCAACGGAAGGCTGAGCAAGCAGGCCCGGGCCCGGGCCCGGCTTTCGGGGCTGGCCCGGCCCCAGCGGCCGGCGCCAGGGAGGGGACCCCCGGAGGCTGAGGAGCGGGAGGCATCGGCCTCCCCGGGGCCCGCCTCCCGGAGCTCCTCCTGGCGGTGCCGGAACGCGACAACACGCGATCCCGGACAGGGCCCTGGGGGGCGGCCCTGCGGCCCTGTGGTGCCCGAAGTGTGTTCGCCGGGCGTTTTCCGGCCAATTCTCACGAGCGTTCTGCCCAAATCGGGATCGATTTGGGCAGAACGCTCGTGAGAATTGGCCGGCGTTGGGCAGCCCTGGTCAGCGCCCAGGGCCGCGTGGAGCAGGGCCCTTTCTCGCTCGGGGCATGGCGCGGCCACCCGGAAAACGAGCCGCGACGATGGGGCGCGGCCGGCGGCCCCGGCGCCGGGGAGTTTTCCCCGAGCAGAGTGGATGGAGGCGCCGTGGCCGGGCGTCCGCCTCCGCCGTGGCGGGCGCCGGGGCGCCCGTGGAGGGGGCTGGCCTCTGTGGGGGAACGGAGTGATCTCTCACTCCACGGCTGGGACGAAGCCGCGAAAGGCGCCATCGTCGCCGGGACGGTCGGGGGGACTCGTGGCGCGGGACTCAGGGTTCCCCATGCGGAGGCCCCCTGGCTCAGGCACCTGGCAACGGAAGGCTGAGCAAGCAGGCCCGGGCCCGGGCCCGGCTTTCGGGGCTGGCCCGGCCTCAGCGGCCGGCGCCAGGGAGGGGACCCCCGGAGGCTGAGGAGCGGGAGGCGTCGGCCTCCCCGGGGCCCGCCTCCCGGAGCTCCTCCTGGCGGTGCCGGAACGCGACGACACGCGATCCCGGACAGGGCCCCGGGGGGGCGGCTCTGCTGCCCTCTGGTGCCCGAAGTGTGTTCGCCGGGCGTTTTCCGGCCAATTCTCACGAGCGTTCTGCCCAAATCGGGATCGATTTGGGCAGAACGCTCGTGAGAATTGGCCGGCGTTGGGCAGCCCTGGTCAGCGCCCAGGGCCGCGTGGAGCAGGGCCCTTTCTCGCTCGGGGCATGGCGCGGCCACCCGGAAAACGAGCCGCGACGATGGGGCGCGGCCGGCGGCCCCGGCGCCGGGGAGTTTTCCCCGAGCAGAGTGGATGGAGGCGCCGTGGCCGGGCGTCCGCCTTCGCCGTGGCAGGCGGCCGGGGCGCCCGTGGAGGGGGCTGGCCTCTGTGGGGGAACGGAGTGATCTCTCACTCCACGGCTGGGACGAAGCCGCGAAAGGCGCCGTCGTCGCCGGGACAGTCGGGGGGACTCGTGGCGCGGACTCAGGGTTCCCCATGCGGAGGCCCCCTGGCTCAGGCCCCTGGCAACGGAAGGCTGAGCAAGCAGGCCTGGGCCCGGGCCCGGCTTTCGGGGCTGGCCCGGCCCCAGCAGCCGGCGCCAGGGAGGGGACCCCCGGAGGCTGAGGAGCGGGAGGCGTCGGCCTCCCCGGGGCCCGCCTCCCGGAGCTCCTCCTGGCGGTGCCGGAACGCGACAACACGCGATCCCGGACAGGGCCCCGGCGGGGCGGCCCTGCGGCCCTCTGGTGCCCGAAGTGTGTTCGCCGGGCGTTTTCCGGCCAATTCTCACGAGCGTTCTGCCCAAATCGGGATCGATTTGGGCAGAACGCTCGTGAGAATTGGCCGGCGTTGGGCAGCCCTGGTGAGCGCCCAGTTCCGCGTGGAGCAGGGCCCGTTCTCGCTCGGGGCATGGCGCGGCCGCCCGGAAAACGAGCCGCGACGATGGGGCGCGGCCGGCAGCCGCGGCTTCGGGGAGTTTTCCCCGAGCAGAGTACATGGAGGCGCCGTGGCCGGGCGTCCGCCTTCGCCGTGGCGGGCGGCCGGCGCGCCCCTGGAGGGGGCTGGCCTCTGTGGGGAAATGGACTGGTCTCTGACTCCGCGGCTAGGACGAAGCCGCGAAAGATGCCGTTGTCGCCGGGACGGTCGGGGGACTCGTGGCGCGGGACTCAGGGTTCCCCATGGGGAGGCCCCCAGGCTCAGGCCCCTGGCAACGGAAGGCTGAGCAAGCAGGCCCGGGCCCGGGCCCGGCTTTCGGGGCTGGCCCGGCCCCAGCTGCCGGCGCCAGGGAGGGGAACCCCGGAGGCTGAGGAGCGGGAAGCGTCAGCCTCCCCGGGGCCCGCCTCCCCGAGCTCCTCCCGGCGGTGCCGGAACGCGACGACCCGCGATCCCGGACAGGGCCCCGGGGGGGCCGCCCTGCGGCCCTGTGGTGCCCGAAGTGTGTTCGCCCGGCGTTTTCCGGCCAATTCTCACGAGCGTTCTGCCCAAATCGGGGTCGATATGGGCAGAACGCTCGTGAGAATTGGCCGGCGTTGGGCAGCCCTGGTCAGCGCCCAGTTCGGCGTGGAGCAGGGCCCTTTCTCGCTCGGGGCATGGCGCGGCCACCTGGAAAACGAGCCGCGACGATGGGGCGCGGCCGGCCGCCGCGGCGCCGGGGAGTTTTCCCCGAGCACAGTGCATGGAGGCGCCGTGGCCGGGCGTCCGACTCCGCCGTGGCAGGCGGCCGGGGCGCCCCTGGAGGGGGCTGGCCTCTGTGGGGAAACGGACTGGTCTCTCACTCCGCGGCTAGGAGAAAACCGCGAAAGGTGCCGTTGTCGCCGGGACGGTCGGGGGACTCGTGGCGCGGGACTCAGGATTCCCCATGGGGAGGCCACAAGGCTCAGGCCCCTGGCAACGGAAGGTTGAGCAAGCAGGCCAGGGCCCAGGCCCGGCTTTCGGGGCTGGCCCGGCCCCAGCTGCCGGCGCCAGGGAGGGGACCCCCGGAGGCTGAGGAGCGGGAGGCGTCGGCCTCCCCGTGGCCCTCATCCCGGAGCTCCTCCCGGCGGTGCCGGAACGCGACGACCCTCGACCCCGGACAGGGCCCTGGGGGGGCGGCCCTGCGGCCCTGTGGTGCCCGAAGTGTGTTCGCCGGGCGTTTTCCGGCCAATTCTCACGAGCGTACTGCCCAAATCGGGATCGATTTGGGCAGAACGCTCGTGAGAATTGGCCGGCGTTGGGCAGCCCTGGTCAGCGCCCAGTTCCGCGTGGAGCAGGGCCCTTTCTCGCTCGGGGCATGTCGCGGCCACACGGAAAACGAGCCGCGACGATGGGGCGCGGCCGGCAGCCGCGGCGCCGGGGAGTTTTCCCCGAGCAGAGTGCATGGAGGCGCCGTGGCCGGGCGTCCGCCTCTGCCGTGGCGGGCGGCCGGGGCGCCCCTGAGGGGGCTGGCCTCTGTGGGGAAACGGACTGGTCTCTGACTCTGCGGCTAGGACGAAGCCGCGAAAGGTGCCGTTGTCGCCGGGACGGTCGGGGGACTCGTGGCGCGGGACTCAGGGTTCCCCATGGGGAGGCCCCCAGGCTCAGGCCCCTGGCAACGGAAGGCTGAGCAAGCAGGCCCCGGCCCGGACCCGTTTTCGGGGCCGGCCCGTCCCCAGCTGCCGGCGCCAGGGAGGGGACCCCCGGAGGCTGAGGAGCGGGAGGCGTCGGCCTCCCCGGGGCCCGCCTCCCGGAGCTCCTCCCGGCGGTGCCAGAACGCGACGACCCGCGATCCCGGACAGGGCCCCGGGGGGGCGGCCCTGCGGCCCTGTGGTGCCCAAAGTGTGTTCGCCGGGCGTTTTCCGGCCAATTCTCACGAGCGTTCTGCCCAAATCGGGATCGATTTGGGCAGAACGCTCGTGAGAATTGGCCGGCGTTGGGCAGCCCTGGTTAGCGCCCAGTGCCGCGTGGAGCAGGGCCCTTTCTCGCTCGGGGCATGGCGCGGCCACCCGGAAAACAAGCCGCGACGATGGGGCGCGGCCGGCGGCCCCGGCGCCGAGGAGTTTTCCCCGAGCAGAGCAGATGAATGCGCCGTGGCCGGGCGTCCTCCTCCGCCGTGGTGGGCGGCCGGGGCGCCCGTGGATGGGGCTGGCCTCTGTAGGGGAACGGAGTGATCTCTCACTCCACGGCTGGGAAGAAGCCGCGAAAGGTGCCGTTGTCGCCGGGACGGTGGGGGGGACTCGTGGCGCGGGACTCAGTGTTCCCCATGCGGACGCCCCAAGTCTCAGGCCCCTGGCAACGGAAGGCTGAGCAAGCAGGCCCGGGCCCGGGCCCGGCTGTCGGGGCTGGCCCGGCCCCAGCGTCCAGTGCCAGGGAGGGGACCCCCGGAGGCTGAGGAGCGGGAGGCGTCGGCCTCCCCGGGGCCCGCCTCCCGGAGCTCCTCCTGGCGGTGCCGGAACGCGACGACACGCGATCCCGGACAGGGCCCCGGGGGGGCGGCCCTGCGGCCCTGTGGTGCCCGAAGTGTGTTCGCCGGGCGTTTTCCGGCCAATTCTCACGAGCGTTCTTCCGAAATCGGGATCGATTTGGGCAGAACGCTCGTGAGAATTGGCCGGCGTTGGGCAGCCCTGGTCAGCGCTCAGTGCCGCGTGTAGCAGGGCCCTTTCTCGCTCGGGGCATGGCGCGGCGACCCGGAAATCGAGCCGCGACGATGGGGTGCGGCCGGCGTCCCCGGCGCCGGGGAGTTTTCCCCGAGCACAGTGGATGGAGGCGCCGTGGCCGGGCGTCCACCACCGCCGTGGCGGGCGGCCGTGGCGCGCGGCCGTGGCGCCCGTGGAGGGGGCTGGCCTCTGTGGGGGAACGGAGTGATCTCTCACTGCACGGCTGGGACGAAGCCGCGAAAGGTGCCGTCGTCGCCGGGACGGTCGGGGGGACTCGTGGCGCGGGACTCAGGGTTCCCCATGCGGAGGCCCCCTGGCTCAGGCCCCTGGCAACGGAAGGCTGAGCAAGCAGGCCCGGGCCCGGGCCCTTCTTTTGGGGCTGACCCAGCCCCCGCGTCCGGCAACAGGGAGGGGAACCGCGGAGGCTGAGGAGCGGGAGGCGTCGGCCTCCCCGGGGCCCGCCTCCCGGAGCTCCTCCTGGCGGTGCCGGAACGCGACGACACGCGATCCCGGACAGGGCTCCGGGGGGGCGGCCCTGCAGCCCTCTGGTGCCCGAAGTGTGTTCGCCGGGCGTTTTCCGGCCAATTCTCACGAGCGTTCTGCACAAATTGGGATCGAATTGGGCCGAACGCTCGTGAGAATTGGCCGGCGTTGGGCAGCCCTGGTCAGCGCCCAGTGCCGCGTGGAGCAGGGCCCTTTCTCGCTCGGGGCATGGCGCGGCCACCCGGAAAACCAGCCGCGACGATGGGGCGCGGCCGGCCGCCCCGTCGCCGGGGAGTTTTCCACGAGCAGAGTGGATGGAGGCGCCGTGGCCGGGCGTCCGCCTCCACCGTGGCGGGCGGCCGGGGCGCCCGTGGAGGGGGCTGGCCTCTGTGGGGGAACGGAGTGATCTCTCACTCCACGGCTGGGACGAAGCCGCGAAAGGTGCCGTTGTGGCCGGGACGGTCGGGGGGACTCGTGGCGCGGGACTCAGGGTTCCCCATGCGGAGGCCCCCAGGCTCAGGCCCCTGGCAACGGTAGGCTGAGCAAGCAGGCCCGGGCCCGGGCCCGGCTTTCGGGGCTGGCCCGGCCCCGGCGGCCGGCGCCAGGGAGGGGACCCCCGGAGGCTGAGGAGCGGGAGGCATCGGCCTCCCCGGGGCCCGCCTCCCGGAGCTCCTCCTGGCGGTGCCGGAACGCGACAACACGCGATCCCGGACAGGGCCCTGGGGGGCGGCCCTGCGGACCTCTGGTGCCCGAAGTGTGTTCGCCGGGCGTTTTCCGGCCAATTCTCACGAGCGTTCTGCCCAAATCGGGATCGATTTGGGCAGAACGCTCGTGAGAATTGGCCGGCGTTGGGCAGCCCTGGTCAGCGCCCAGGGCCGCGTGGAGCAGGGCACTTTCTCGTTCGGGGCATGGCGCGGCCACCCGGAAAACGAGCCGCGACGAGGGGGCGCGGCCGGCGGCCCCGGCGCCGGGGAGTTTTCCCTGAGCAGAGTGGATGGAGGCGCCGTGGCCGGGCGTCCGCCTCCGCCGTGGCGGGCGGCCGGGGCGCCCGTGGAGGGGGCTGGCCTCTGTGGGGGAACGGAGTGATCTCTCACTCCACGGCTGGGACGAAGCCGCGAAAGGCGCCGTCGTCGCCGGGACGGTCGGGGGGACTCGTGGCGCGGGACTCAGGGTTCCCATGCGGAGGCCCCCTGGCTCAGGCCCCTGGCAACGGAAGGCTGAGCAAGCAGGCCCGGGCCCGGGCCCGGCTTTCGGGGCTGGCCCGGCCCCAGCGGCCGACGCCAGGGAGGGGACCCCCGGAGGCTGAGGAGCGGGAGGCTTCAGCCTCCCCGGGGACCGCATCCCGGAGCTCCTCCTGGCGGTGCCGGAACGCGACGACACGCGATCCCGGACAGGGCCCCGGGGGGGCGGCCCTGCGGCCCTCTGGTGCCCGAAGTGTGTTCGCCGGGCGTTTTCCGGCCAATTCTCACGAGCGTTCTGCCCAAATCGGGATCGATTTGGGCAGAACGCTCGTGAGAATTGGCCGGCGTTGGGCAGCCCTGGTCAGCGCCCAGGGCCGCGTGGAGCAGGGCCCTTTCTCGCTCGGGGCATGGCGCGGCCACCCGGAAAACGAGCCGCGACGAGGGGGCGCGGCCGGTGGCCCCGGCGCCGGGGAGTTTTCCCCGAGCAGAGTGGATGGAGGCGCCGTGGCCGGGCGTCCGCCTCCGCCGTGGCGGGCGGCCGGGGCGCCCGTGGAGGGGGCTGGCCTCTGTGGGGGAACGGAGTGATCTCTCACTCCACGGCTGGGACGAAGCCACGAAAGGCGCCATCGTCGCCGGGACGGTCGGGGGGACTCGTGGCGCGGGACTCAGGGTTCCCCATGCGGAGGCCCCCTGGCTCAGGCCCCTGGCAACGGAAGGCTGAGCAAGCAGGCCCGGGTCCGGGCCCGGCTTTCGGGGCTGGCCCGGCCCCAGCGGCCGACGCCAGGGAGGGGACCCCCGGAGGCTGAGGAGCGGGAGGCGTCGGCCTCCCCGGGGCCCGCCTCCCGGAGCTCCTCCTGGCGGTGCCGGAACGCGACGACACGCGATCCCGGACAGGGCCCCGGGGGGGCGGCCCTGCGGCCCTCTGGTGCCCGAAGTGTGTCGCCGGGCGTTTTCCGGCCAATTCTCACGAGCGTTCTGCCCAAATCGGGATCGATTTGGGCAGAACGCTCGTGAGAATTGGCCGGCGTTGGGCAGCCCTGGTGAGCGCCCAGTTCCGCGTGGAGCAGGGCCCGTTCTCGCTCGGGGCATGGCGCGGCCGCCCGGAAAACGAGCCGCGACGATGGGGCGCGGCCGGCAGCCGCGGCTTCGGGGAGTTTTCCCCGAGCAGAGTACATGGAGGCGCCGTGGCCGGGCGTCCGCCTTCGCCGTGGCGGGCGGCCGGCGCGCCCCTGGAGGGGGCTGGCCTCTGTGGGGAAACGGACTGGTCTCTGACTCCGCGGCTAGGACGAAGCCGCGAAAGATGCCGTTGTCGCCGGGACGGTCGGGGGACTCGTGGCGCGGGACTCAGGGTTCCCCATGGGGAGGCCCCCAGGCTCAGGCCCCTGGCAACGGAAGGCTGAGCAAGCAGGCCCGGGCCCGGGCCCGGCTTTCGGGGCTGGCCCGGCCCCAGCTGCCGGCGCCAGGGAGGGGAACCCCGGAGGCTGAGGAGCGGGAAGCGTCAGCCTCCCCGGGGCCCGCCTCCCCGAGCTCCTCCCGGCGGTGCCGGAACGCGACGACACGCGATCCCGGACAGGGCCCCGGGGGGGCCGCCCTGCGGCCCTGTGGTGCCCGAAGTGTGTTCGCCCGGCGTTTTCCGGCCAATTCTCACGAGCGTTCTGCCCAAATCGGGATCGATTTGGGCAGAACGCTCGTGAGAATTGGCCGGCGTTGGGCAGCCCTGGTCAGCGCCCAGTTCCGCGTGGAGCAGGGCCCTTTCTCGCTCGGGGCATGGCGCGGCCACCTGGAAAACGAGCCGCGACGATGGGGCGCGGCCGGCCGCCGCGGCGCCGGGGAGTTTTCCCCGAGCACAGTGCATGGAGGCGCCGTGGCCGGGCGTCCGACTCCGCCGTGGCAGGCGGCCGGGGCGCCCCTGGAGGGGGCTGGCCTCTGTGGGGAAACGGACTGGTCTCTCACTCCGCGGCTAGGAGAAAGCCGCGAAAGGTGCCGTTGTCGCCGGGACGGTCGGGGGACTCGTGGCGCGGGACTCAGGATTCCCCATGGGGAGGCCACCAGGCTCAGGCCCCTGGCAACGGAAGGTTGAGCAAGCAGGCCAGGGCCCAGGCCCGGCTTTCGGGGCTGGCCCGGCCCCAGCTGCCGGCGCCAGGGAGGGGACCCCCGGAGGCTGAGGAGCGGGAGGCGTCGGCCTCCCCGTGGCCCTCATCCCGGAGCTCCTCCCGGCGGTGCCGGAACGCGACGACCCTCGATCCCGGACAGGGCCCTGGGGGGGCGGCCCTGCGGCCCTGTGGTGCCCGAAGTGTGTTCGCCGGGCGTTTTCCGGCCAATTCTCACGAGCGTACTGCCCAAATCGGGATCGATTTGGGCAGAACGCTCGTGAGAATTGGCCGGCGTTGGGCAGCCCTGGTCAGCGCCCAGTTCCGCGTGGAGCAGGGCCCTTTCTCGCTCGGGGCATGTCGCGGCCACACGGAAAACGAGCCGCGACGATGGGGCGCGGCCGGCAGCCGCGGCGCCGGGGAGTTTTCCCCGAGCAGAGTGCATGGAGGCGCCGTGGCCGGGCGTCCGCCTCTGCCGTGGCGGGCGGCCGGGGCGCCCCTGTGGGGGCTGGCCTCTGTGGGGAAACGGACTGGTCTCTGACTCTGCGGCTAGGACGAAGCCGCGAAAGGTGCCGTTGTTGCCGGGACGGTCGGGGGACTCGTGGCGCGGGACTCAGGGTTCCCCATGGGGAGGCCCCCAGGCTCAGGCCCCTGGCAACGGAAGGCTGAGCAAGCAGGCCCCGGCCCGGACCCGTTTTCGGGGCCGGCCCGTCCCCAGCTGCCGGCGCCAGGGAGGGGACCCCCGGAGGCTGAGGAGCGGGAGGCGTCGGCCTCCCCGGGGCCCGCCTCCCGGAGCTCCTCCCGGCGGTGCCAGAACGCGACGACCCGCGATCCCGGACAGGGCCCCGGGGGGGCGGCCCTGCGGCCCTGTGGTGCCCAAAGTGTGTTCGCCGGGCGTTTTCCGGCCAATTCTCACGAGCGTTCTGCCCAAATCGGGATCGATTTGGGCAGAACGCTCGTGAGAATTGGCCGGCGTTGGGCAGCCCTGGTTAGCGCCCAGTGCCGCGTGGAGCAGGGCCCTTTCTCGCTCGGGGCATGGCGCGGCCACCCGGAAAACAAGCCGCGACGATGGGGCGCGGCCGGCGGCCCCGGCGCCGAGGAGTTTTCCCCGAGCAGAGCAGATGAATGCGCCGTGGCCGGGCGTCCTCCTCCGCCGTGGCGGGCGGCCGGGGCGCCCGTGGATGGGGCTGGCCTCTGTAGGGGAACGGAGTGATCTCTCACTCCACGGCTGGGAAGAAGCCGCGAAAGGTGCCGTTGTCGCCGGGACGGTGGGGGGGACTCGTGGCGCGGGACTCAGGGTTCCCCATGCGGACGCCCCCAGTCTCAGGCCCCTGGCAACGGAAGGCTGAGCAAGCAGGCCCGGGCCCGGGCCCGGCTGTCGGGGCTGGCCCGGCCCCAGCGTCCAGTGCCAGGGAGGGGACCCCCGGAGGCTGAGGAGCGGGAGGCGTCGTCCTCCCCGGGGCCCGCCTCCCGGAGCTCCTCCTGGCGGTGCCGGAACGCGACGACACGCGATCCCGGACAGGGCCCCGGGGGGGCGGCCCTGCGGCCCTGTGGTGCCCGAAGTGTGTTCGCCGGGCGTTTTCCGGCCAATTCTCACGAGCGTTCTTCCGAAATCGGGATCGATTTGGGCAGAACGCTCGTGAGAATTGGCCGGCGTTGGGCAGCCCTGGTCAGCGCTCAGTGCCGCGTGTAGCAGGGCCCTTTCTCGCTCGGGGCATGGCGCGGCGACCCGGAAATCGAGCCGCGACGATGGGGTGCGGCCGGCGTCCCCGGCGCCGGGGAGTTTTCCCCGAGCACAGTGGATGGAGGCGCCGTGGCCGGGCGTCCACCACCGCCGTGGCGGGCGACCGTGGCGCGCGGCCGTGGCGCCCGTGGAGGGGGCTGGCCTCTGTGGGGGAACGGAGTGATCTCTCACTGCACGGCTGGGACGAAGCCGCGAAAGGTGCCGTCGTCGCCGGGACGGTCGGGGGGACTCGTGGCGCGGGACTCAGGGTTCCCCATGCGGAGGCCCCCTGGCTCAGGCCCCTGGCAACGGAAGGCTGAGCAAGCAGGCCCGGGCCCGGGCCCTTCTTTCGGGGCTGACCCAGCCCCCGCGTCCGGCGCCAGGGAGGGGAACCGCGGAGGCTGAGGAGCGGGAGGCGTCGGCCTCCCCGGGGCCCGCCTCCCGGAGCTCCTCCTGGCGGTGCCGGAACGCGACGACACGCGATCCCGGACAGGGCTCCGGGGGGGCGGCCCTGCAGCCCTCTGGTGCCCGAAGTGTGTTCGCCGGGCGTTTTCCGGCCAATTCTCACGAGCATTCTGCCCAAATCGGGATCGATTTGGGCAGAACGCTCGTGAGAATTGGCCGGCGTTGGGCAGCCCTGGTCAGCGCCCAGTTCCGCCTGGAGCAGGGCCCTTTCTCGCTCGGGGCATGGCGCGGCCACCCGGAAAACGAGCTGCGACGATGGGGCGCGGCCGGCGGCCCCGGCGCCAGGGAGTTTTCCCCGAGCAGTGTGGATGGAGGCGCCGTGGCCGGGCGTCCGCCTCCGCCGTGGCGGGCGGCCGGGGCGCCCGTGGAGGGGGCTGGCCTCTGTGGGGGAACGGAGTGATCTCTCACTCCACGGCTGGGACGAAGCCGCGAAAGGTGCCGTTGTCGCCGGGACGGTCGGGGGGACTCGTGGCGCGGGACTCAGGGTTCCCCATGCGGAGGCCCCCAGGCTCAGGCCCCTGGCAACGGAAGGCTGAGCAAGCAGGCCCGGGCCCGGGCCCTTTTTTCGGGGCTGGCCAGGCCCCGGCGCCCGGCGCCAGGGAGGGGACCCCCGGAGGCTGAGGAGCGGGAGGCGTCGGCCTCCCCGGGGCCCGCCTCCCGGAGCTCCTCCTGGCGGTGCCGGAACGCGACGACACGCGATCCCGGACAGGGCCCCGGGGGGGCGGCCCTGCGGCACTCTGGTGCCCGAAGTGTGTTCGCCGGGCGTTTTCCGGCCAATTCTCACGAGCGTTCTGCACAAATTGGGATCGAATTGGGCCGAACGCTCGTGAGAATTGGCCGGCGTTGGGCAGCCCTGGTCAGCGCCCAGTGCCGCGTGGAGCAGGGCCCTTTCTCGCTCGGGGCATGGCGCGGCCACCCGGAACACGAGCCGCGACGATGGGGCGCCGGGGTGTTTTCCCCGAGCAGAGTGGATGGAGGCGCCGTGGCCGGGCGTCCGCCTCCGCCGTGGCGGGCGGCCGGGGCGCCCGTGGAGGGGGCTGGCCTCTGTGGGGGAACGGAGTGATCTCTCACTCCACGGCTGGGACGAAGCCGCGAAAGGTGCCGTTGTTGCCGGGACGGTCGTGGGGACTCGTGGCGCGGGACTCAGGGTTCCCCATGCGGAGGCCCCCAGGCTCAGGCCCCTGGCAACGGAAGGCTGAGCAACCAGGCCCGGGCCCGGGCCCGTTACCGGCTTTCGGGGCTGGCCCGGCCCCGGCGGCCGGCGCCAGGGAGGGGACCCCCGGAGGCTGAGGAGCGGGAGGCGTCGGCCTCCCCGGGGCCCGCCTCCCGGAGCTCCTCCTGGCGGTGCCGGAACGCGACGACACGCGATCCCGGACAGGGCCCCGGGGGGGCGGCCCTGCGGCCCTCTGGTGCCCGAAGTGTGTTCGCCGGGCGTTTTCCGGCCAATTCTCACGAGCGTTCTGCCCAAATCGGGATCGATTTGGGCAGAACGCTCGTGAGAATTGGCCGGCGTTGGGCTGCCCTGGTCAGCGCCCAGTGCCGCCTGGAGCAGGGCCCTTTCTCGCTCGGGGCATGGCGCGGCCACCCGGAAAACGAGCCGCGACGATGTGGCGCGGCCGGCGGCCCCGGCGCCGGGGAGTTTTCCCCGAGCAGTGTGGATGGAGGCGCCGTGGCCGGGCGTCCGCCTCCGCCGTGGCGGGCGGCCGGGGCGCCCGTGGAGGGGGCTGGCCTCTGTGGGGGAACGGAGTGATCTCTCACTCCACGGCTGGGACGAAGCCGCGAAAGGTGCCGTGGTCGCCGGGACGGTCGGGGGGACTCGTGGCGCGGGACTCAGGGTTCCCCATGCGGAGGCCCCCAGGCTCAGGCCCCTGGCAACGGAAGGCTGACCAAGCAGGCCCGGGCCCGGGCCCTTCTTTCGGGGCTGGCCCGGCCCCGGCGTCCGGCGCCAGGGAGGGGACCCCCGGAGGCTGAGGAGCGGGAGGCGTCGGCCTCCCCGGGGCCCGCCTCCCGGAGCTCCTCCTGGCGGTGCCGGAACGCGACGACACGCGATCCCGGACAGGGCCCCGGGGGGGCGGCCCTGCGGCCCTCTGGTGCCCGAAGTGTGTTCGCCGGGCGTTTTCCGGCCAATTCTCACAAGCGTTCTGCCCAAATCGGGATCGATTTGGGCAGAACGCTCGTGAGAATTGGCCGGCGTTGGGCAGCCCTGGTCAGCGCCCAGTGCCGCCTGGAGCAGGGCCCTTTCTCGCTCGGGGCATGGCGCGGCCACCCGGAAAACGAGCCGCGACGATGGGGCGCGGCCGTCCGCCCCGGCGCCGGGGAGTTTTCCCCGAGCAGAGTGGATGGAGGCGCCGTGGCCGGGCGTCTGCCTCCGCCGTGGCGGGCGGCCGGGGCGCCCGTGGAGGGGGCTGGCCTCTGTGGGGGAACGGAGTGATCTCTCACTCCACGGCTGGGACGAAGCCGCGAAAGGTGCCGTTGTCGCCGGGACGGTCGGGGCGACTCGTGGCGTGGGACTCAGGGTTCCCCATGCGGAGGCCCCAAGGCTCAGGCCCCTGGCAACGGAAGGCTGAGCAAGCAGGCCCGGGCCCGGGCCCTTCTTTCGGGGCTGGCCAGGCCCCGGCGCCCGGCGCCAGGGAGGGGACCCCCGGAGGCTGAGGAGCGGGAGGCGTCGGCCTCCCCGGGGCCCGCCTCCCGGAGCTCCTCCTGGCGGTGCCGGAACGCGACGACACGCGATCCCGGACAGGGCCCCGGGGGGGCGGCCCTGCGGCACTCTGGTGCCCGAAGTGTGTTCGCCGGGCGTTTTCCGGCCAATTCTCACGAGCGTTCTGCACAAATTGGGATCGAATTGGGCCGAACGCTCGTGAGAATTGGCCGGCGTTGTGCAGCCCTGGTCAGCGCCCAGTGCCGCGTGGAGCAGGGCCCTTTCTCGCTCGGGGCATGGCGCGGCCACCCGGAAAACGAGCCGCGACGATGGGGCGCGGCCGGCCGCCCCGGCGCCGGGGAGTTTTCCACGAGCAGAGTGGATGGAGGCGCCGTGGCAGGGCGTCCGCCTCCGCCGTGGCGGGCGGCCGGGGCGCCCCTGGAGGGGGCTGGCCTCTGTGGGGAAACCGACTGGTCTCTCACTCCGCGGCTAGGACGAAGCCGAGAAAGGTGCCGTTGTCGGCGGGACGTTCGGGGGACTCGTGGCGCGGGACTCAGGGTTCCCCATGGGGAGGCCCCCAGGATCAGGCACCTGGCAACGGAAGGCTGAGCAAGCAGGCCCGGGCCCGGGCCCCGCTTTCGGGGCTGGCCCGGCCCCAGCTGCCGGCGCCAGGGAGGGGAACCCGGAGGCTGCGGAGCGGGAGGCGTCGACCTCCCCTGGGCACGCCTCCCGGAGCTCCTCCTGGAGGTGCCGGAACGCGACGACACGCGATCCCGGACAGGGTCCCGGGGGGGCCGCCCTGCGGCCCTGTGGTGCCCGAAGTGTGTTCGCCGGGCGTTTTCCGTCCAATTCTCATGAGCGTTCTGATCGATTTGGGCAGAACGCTCGTGAGAATTCGCCGGTGTTGGGCAGCCCTGATCAGCGCCCATTTCCGCGTGGAGCAGGGCCCTTTCTCGCTCGGGGCATGTTGCGGCCACCCGGAAAATAGCCGCGAAGATGGGGCGCGGCCGGGAGCCGCGGCGCCGGGGAGTTTTCCCCGAGCAGAGTGCATGGAGGCGCCGTGGCCGGGCGTCCAGCTCCGCCGTGGCGGGCGGCCAGGGCGCCCCTGGAGGGGGCTGGCCTCTGTGGGGGAACAGAGTGATGTCTCACTCCACGGCTGGGACGAAGCCGCGAAAGGTGCCGTTGTCGCCGGGACGGTCGGGGGGACTCGTGGCGCGATACTCAGGGTTCCCCATGCGGAGGCCCCCAGGCTCAGGCCCCTGGCAACGGAAGGCTGTGCAAGCAGGCCCGGGCCCGGGCCCGGCTTTCGGGGCTGGCCCGGCCCCGGCGGCCGGTGCCAGGGAGGGGACCCCCGGAGGCTGAGGATCGGGAGGCGTAGGCCTCCCCGGGGCCCGCCTCCCGGAGCTCCTTCTGGCGGTGCCGGAACGCGACGACACGCGATCCCGGACAGGGCCCCGGGGGGGCGGCCCTGCGGCCCTCTGGTGCCCGAAGTGTGTTCGCCGGGCGTTTTCCGGCCAATTCTCACGAGTGTTCTGCCCAAATCGGGATCGATTTGGGCAGAACGCTCTTGAGAATTGGCCGGCGTTGGGCAGCCCTGGTCAGCGCCCAGTGCCGCGTGGAGCAGGGCCCTTTCTCGCTCGGGGCATGGCGCGGCCACCCGGAACACGAGCCGCGACGATGGGGCGCCGGGGTGTTTTCCCCGAGCAGAGTGGATGGAGGTCTCGTGGCCGGGCGTCCGCCTCCGCCGTGGCGGGCGGCCGGGGCGCCCGTGGAGGGGGCTGGCCTCTGTGGGGGAACGGAGTGATCTCTCACACCACGGCTGGGACGAAGCCGCGAAAGGTGCCGTTGTTGCCTGGACGGTCGTGGGGACTCGTGGCGCGGGACTCAGGGTTCCCCATGCGGAGGCCCCCAGGCTCAGGCCCCTGGCAACGGAAGGCTGAGCAAGCAGGCCCGGGCCCGGGCCCGGGACCAGCTTTCGGGGCTGGCCCGGCCCCGGCGGCCGGCGCCAGGGAGGGGACCCCCGGAGGCTGAGGAGCGGGAGGCGTCGGCCTCCCCGGGGCCCGCCTCCCGGAGCTCCTCCTGGCGGTGCCGGAACGCGACGACACGCGATGCCGGACAGGGCCCCGGTGGGGCGGCCCTGCGGCCCTCTGGTGCCCGAAGTGTGTTCGCCGGGCGTTTTCCGGCCAATTCTCACGAGCTTTCTGCCCAAATCGGGATCGATTTGGGCAGAACGCTCGTGAGAATTGGCCGGCGTTGGGCTGCCCTGGTCAGCGCCCAGTGCCGCCTGGAGCAGGGCCCTTTCTCGCTCGGGGCATGGCGCGGCCACCCGGAAAACGAGCCGCGACGATGGGGCGCGGCCGGCGGCCCCGGCGCCGGGGAGTTTTCCCCGAGCAGTGTGGATGGAGGCGCCGTGGCCGGGCGTCCGCCTCCGCCGTGGCGGGCGGCCGGGGCGCCCGTGGAGGGGGCTGGCCTCTGTGGGGGAACGGAGTGATCTCTCACTCCACGGCTGGGACGAAGCCGCGAAAGGTGCCGTCGTCGCCGGGACGATCGGGGGGACTCGTGGCGCGGGACTCAGGGTTCCCCATGCGGAGGCCCCCAGGCTCAGGCCCCTGGCAACGGAAGTCTGAGCAAGCAGGCCCGGGCCCGGGCCCTTCTTTCGGGGCTGGCCCGGCCCCGGCGTCCGGCGCCAGGGAGGGGACCCCCGGAGGCTGAGGAGCGGGAGGCGTCGGCCTCCCCGGGGCCCGCCTCCCGGAGCTCCTCCTGGCGGTGCCGGAACGCGACGACACGCGATCCCGGACAGGGCCCCGGGGGGGCGGCCCTGCGGCCCTCTGGTGCCCGAAGTGTGTTCGCCGGGCGTTTTCCGGCCAATTCTCACAAGCGTTCTGCCCAAATCGGGATCGATTTGGGCAGAACGCTCGTGAGAATTGGCCGGCGTTGGGCAGCCCTGGTCAGCGCCCAGTGCCGCGTGGAGCAGGGCCCTTTCTCGCTCGGGGCATGTCGCGGCCACCCGGAAAATGAGCCGCCACGATGGGGCGCCGGGGAGTTTTCCCCGAGCAGAGTGCATGGAGGCGCCGTGGCCGGGCGTCCTCCTCCTCCGTGGCTGGCGGCCGGGCGCCCCTGGAGGGGGCTGGCCTCTGTCGGGAAACGGACTGGTCTCTCACTCCGCGGCTAGGACGAAGCCGCGAAAGGTGCCGTTGTCGCCGGGACGGTCGGGGGACTCGTGGCGCGGGACTCAGGGTTCCCCATG
This sequence comes from Meles meles, assembly GCF_922984935.1. Lineage (NCBI taxonomy): Eukaryota > Metazoa > Chordata > Mammalia > Carnivora > Mustelidae > Meles > Meles meles. The sequence goes on from NW_025721126.1 coordinate 223,303, forward strand.
GGGAGGCCCCAGGCTCAGGCCCCTGGCAACGGAAGGCTGAGCAAGCAGGCCCGGGCCCGGGCCCGGCTTTCGGGGCTGGCCCGGCCCCAGCTGCCGGCGCCAGGGAGGGGACCCCCGGTGGTTGAGGAGCGGGAGGCGTCGGCCTCCCCGGGGCACGCCTCCCGGAGCTCCTCCCGGCGATGCCGGAACGCGACGACACGCGATCCCGGACAGGGCCCCGGGGGGGCCGCCCTGCGGCCCTGTGGTGCCCGAAGTGTGTTCGCCGGGCGTTTTCCTGCCAATTCTCACGAGCGTACTGCCCAAATCGGGATCGATTTGGGCAGTACGCTCGTGAGAATTGGCCGGCGTTGGGCAGCCCTGGTCAGCACCCCGTTCCGCGTGGAGCAGGGCCCTTTCTCGCTCGGGGCATGTCGCGGCCACCCGGAAAACGAGCCGCGACGATGGGGCGCTGCCGGCAGCCGTGGCGCCGGGGAGTTTTCCCCGAACAGAGTGCATGGAGGCGCCGTGGACGGGCGTCCGCCTCCGCCGTGGCGGGCGGCCGGGGCGCCCCTGGAGGGGGCTGGCCTCTGTGGGGAAACGGTCTGGTCTCTCACTCCGCGGCTAGGACGAAGCCGCGAAAGGTGCCGTTGTCGCCGGGATGGTCGGGGGACTCGTGGCGCGGGACTCAGGGTTTCCCATGCGGAGGACCCCAGGCTCAGGCCCCTGGCAACGGAAGGCTGAGCAAGCAGGCCCGGGCCCGGGCCCGGCTTTCAGGGCTGGCCCGGCCCCAGCTGCCGGCACCAGGGAGGGGACCCCCGGAGGCTGAGGAGAGGGAGGCGTCGGCCTCCACGGGGCACGCCTCCCGGAGCTCCTCCCGGCGGTGCCGGAACGCGACGACACGCGATCCCGGACAGGGCCCCGTGGGGGCCGCCCTGCGGCCCTGTGGTGCCCGAAGTGTGTTCGCCGGGTGTTTTCCGGCCAATTCTCACGAGCGTTCTGCCCAAATCGGGATCGATTTGGGCAGAACGCTCGTGAGAATTGGCCGGCGTTGGGCAGCCCTGTTCAGCGCCCCGTTCCGCGTGGAACAGGGCCCTTTCTGGCTTGGGGCATGTCGCGGCCACCCGGAAAATGAGCCGTGACGATGGGGCGCGGCCAGCACCCGCGGCGCCGGGGAGTTTTCCCCGAGCAGAGTGGATGGAGGCGCCGTGGCCGGGCGACCAGCTCCACCGTGGCGGGCGGCCAGGGCGCCCCTGGAGGGGGCTGGCCTCTGTGGGGAAACGGTCTGGTCTCTCACTCTGCGGATAGGACGAAGCCGCGAAAGGTGCCGTTGTCGCCGGCACGGTCGGGGGACTCGTGGCGCGGGACTCAGTGTTCCCCATGGGGAGGCCCCCAGGCTCAGGCCCCTGGCAACGGAAGGCTGAGCAAGCAGGCCCGGGCCCGGGCCCCGCTTTCGGGGCTGGCCCGGCCCAAGCTGCCGGCGCCAGGGATGGGACCCCGGAGGCTGCGGAGCGGGAGGCGTCGACCTCCCCGGGGCACGCCTCCCGGAGCTCCTCCTGGCGGTGCCGGAACGCGACGACACGCGATCCCGGACAGGGTCCCGGGGGGGGGGCAGCCCTGCGGCCCTGTGGTGCCCGAAGTGTGTTCGCCGGGCGTTTTCCGTCCAATTCTCATGAGCGTTCTGATCGATTTGGGCAGAACGCTCGTGAGAATTGGCCGGCGTTGGGCAGCCCTGGTCAGCGCCCAGTTCCGCGTGGAGCAGGGCCCTTTCTCGCTCGGGGCATGTCGCGGCCACCCGGAAAACGAGCCGCCACGATGGGGCGTGGCCGGCAGCCGCGGCGCCGGGGAGTTTTCCCCGAGCAGAGTGGATGGAGGCGCCGTGGCCGGGCGTCCGCCTCCGCCGTGGCGGGCGGCCGGGGCGCCCCTGGAGGGGGCTGGCCTCTGTGGGGAAACCGACTGGTCTCTCACTCCGCGGCTAGGACGAAGCCGCGAAAGGTGCCGTTGTCGCCGGGACGTTTGGGGAATCGTGGCGCGGGACTCAGGGTTCCCCATGGGGAGGCCCCCAGGATCAGGCACCTGGCAACGGAAGGCTGAGCAAGCAGGCCCGGGCCCGGGCCCGGCTTTCGGGGCTGGACCGGCCCCAGCTGCCGGCGCCAGGGAGGGGACCCCCGGAGGCTGAGGAGCGGGAGGCGTCGGCCTCCCCGTGGCACGCCTCCCGGAGCTCCTCCTGGCGGTGCTGGAACGCGACGACCGCGATCCCGGAGAGGGCCCCGGGGGGGGGGGGGGCCGCCCTGCGGCCCTGTGGTGCCCGAAGTGTGTTCGCCGGGCGTTTTCCGGACAATTCTCACGAGCGTTCTGCCCACATCGGGATCGATTTGGGCAGAACGCTCGTGAGAATTGGCTGGCGTTGGGCAGCCCTGGTCAGCGCCCAGTTCCGCGTGGAGCAGGGCCCTTTTTCGCTCAGGGCATGTTGCGGCCACCCGGAAAATGAACCGCGAGGATGGGGCGCAGCCGGCGGCCTCAGCGCCGGGGAGTTTTCCCCGAGCAGAGTGGATGGAGGCACCGTGGCCGGGCGTCCGCCTCCGCCGTGGCGGGCGGCCGGGGCGCCCCTGGAGGGGGCTGGCCTCTGTGGGGAAACGGACTGGTCTCTCACTCCGCGGCTAGGACGAAGCCGCGAAAGGTGCCGTTGTCGCCGGGACGGTCGGGGGACTCGTGGCTCGGGACTCAGGTTTCCCCATGGGGAGACCCCAGGCTCAGGCCCCTGGCAACGGAAGGCTGAGCAAGCAGGCCCGGGTCCGGGCCCTTCTTTCGGGGCTGGCCCAGCCCCGGCGTCCGGCGCCAGGGAGGGGAACCCCGGAGGCTGAGGAGCGGGAGGCGTCGGCCTCCCCGGGGCCTGCCTCCCGGAGCTCCTCCTGGCGGTGCCGGAACGCGACGACACGCGATCCCGGACAGGGCCCCGGGGGGGCGGCCCTGCGGCCCTCTGGTGCCCGAAGTGTGTTCGCCGGGCGTTTTCCGGCCAATTCTCACGAGCGTTCTACCCCAATCGGGATCGATTTGGGCAGAACGCTCGTGAGAAATGGCCGGCGTTGGGCAGCCCTGGTCAGCGCCCAGTGCCGCGTGGAGCAGGGCCCTTTCTTGCTCGGGGCATGTCGCGGCCACCCGGAAAACGAGCCGCGACGATGGGGCGCCGAGGAGTTTTCCCCGAGCAGAGTGGATGGAGGCGCCGTGGCCGGGCGTCCGCCTCCGCCGTGGCGGGCGGCCGGGGCGCCCGTGGAGGGGGCTGGCCTCTGTGGGGGAACGGAGTGTTCTCTCACTCCACGGCTGGGACGAAGCCGCGAAAGGTGCCGTTGTCGCCGGTACGGTCGGGGGGACTCGTGGCGCGGGACTCAGGGTTCCCCATGGGGAGGCCCCCAGGCTCAGGCCCCTGGCAACGGAAGGCTGAGCAAGCAGGCCCGGGCCCGGGCCCGGCTTTCGGGGCTGGCCCGGCCCCAGCTGCCGGCGCCAGGGAGGGGACCCCGGAGGCTGCGGAGCGGGAGGCGTCGACCTCCCCGGGGCATGCCTCCCGGAGCTCCTCCTGGCGGTGCCGGAACGCGACGACACGCGATCCCGGACAGGGCCCCGGGGGGGGCCGACCTGCGGCCCTGTGGTGCCCGAAGTGTGTTCGCCGGGCGTTTTCCGGCCAATTCTCACGAGCGTTCTGCCCAAATCGGGATCGATTTGGGCAGAACGCTCGTGAGAATTGGCCGGCGTTGGGCAGCCCTGGTCAGCGCCCAGTTCCGCGTGGAGCAGGGCCCTTTCTCGCTCGGGTCATGTCGCGGCCACCCGGAAAACGAGCCGCGACAATGGGGCGCGGCCGGCAGCCGCGGCGCCGGGGAGATTTCCCCGAGCAGAGTGGATGGAGGCGCCGTGGCCGGGCGTCCGCCTCCGCCGTGGCGGCGGCCGGGTGCCCCTGGAGGGGGCTGGCCTCTGTGGGGAAACGGACTGGTCTCTCACTCCGCGGCTAGGACGAAGCCGCAAAAGGTGCCGTTGTCGCCGGGACGGTCGGGGGACTCGTGGCGCGGGATTCAGGTTTCCCCATGGGGAGGCCCCCAGGCTCAGGCCCCTGGCAACGGAAGGCTGAGCAAGCAGGCCCTGGCCCAGGCCCGGTTTCAGGGCTGTCCCGGCCCCAGCTCCCGGCGCCAGGGAGGGGACCCCCGGAGGATGAGGAGCGGGAGGTGTCGACCTCCCCGGGGCACGCCTCCCAGAGCTCCTCCCGGCGGTGCCGGAACGCGACGACACGCGATCCCGGACAGGGACCCGGGGGGGGCCGCCCTGCGGCCCTGTGGTGCCCGAAGTGTGTTCATCGGGCGTTTTCCGTCCAATTCTCACGAGCGTTCTGCCCAAATCGGGATCGATTTGGGCAGAACGCTCGTGAGAATTGGCCGGCCTTGGGCAGCCCTGGTCAGCACCCCGTTCGGCGTGGAGCAGGGCCCATTCTCGCTCGGGGCATGTCGCGGCCACCCGGAAAACGAGCCGCGACGATGGGGCGATGCCGGCAGCCGCGGCGCCGGGAAGTTTTCCCCGAGCAGAGTGGATGGAGGCGCCGTGGCCGGGCGTCCGCCTCCGCCGTGGCGGGCGGCCAGGGCGCCCTTGGAGGGGGCTGGCCTCTGTGGGGAAACGGTCTGGTCTCTCATTCCGCGGCTAGGACGAAGCCGCGAAAGGTGCCGTTGTCGCCGGGACGGTCGGGGGACTCGTGGCGCGGGACTCAGGGTTCCCCATGGGGAGGCCCCCAGGCTCAGGCCCCTGGCAACGGAAGGCTGAGCAAGAAGGCCCGGGCCCGGGCCCGGCTTTCGGGGCTGGCCCGGCCCCAGCTGCCGGCGCCAGGGAGGGGACCCCCGGAGGCTGAGGAGAGGGAGGCGTTGGCCTCCCCGGGGCACGCCTCCCGGAGCTCCTCCCGGCGGTGCCGGAACGCGACGACACGCGAACCCGGACAGGGCCCCGGGGGGGCCGCCCTGCGGCCCTGTGGTGCCCGAAGTGTGTTCGCCGGGCGTTTTCCGTCCAATTCTCATGAGCGTTCTGATCGATTTGGGCAGAACGCTCGTGAGAATTGGCCGGCGTTGGGCAGCCCTGGTCAGCGCCCAGTTCCGCGTGGAGCAGGGCCCTTTTTCGCTCAGGGCATGTTGCGGCCACCCGGAAAATGAACCGCGAGGATGGGGCGCAGCCGGCGGCCTCAGCGCCGGGGAGTTTTCCCCGAGCAGAGTGGATGGAGGCACCGTGGCCGGGCGTCCGCCTCCGCCGTGGCGGGCGGCCGGGGCGCCCCTGGAGGGGGCTGGCCTCTGTGGGGAAACGGACTGGTCTCTCACTCCGCGGCTAGGACGAAGCCGCGAAAGGTGCCGTTGTCGCCGGGACGGTCGGGGGACTCGTGGCGCGGGACTCAGGTTTCCCCATGGGGAGACCCCAGGCTCAGGCCCCTGGCAACGGAAGGCTGAGCAAGCAGGCCCGGGTCCGGGCCCTTCTTTCGGGGCTGGCCCAGCCCCCGCGTCCGGCGCCAGGGAGGGGAACCCCGGAGGCTGAGGAGCGGGAGGCGTCGGCCTCCCCGGGGCCCGCCTCCCGGAGCTCCTCCTGGCGGTGCCGGAACGCGACGACACGCGATCCCGGACAGGGCCCCGGGGGGGCGGCCCTGCGGCCCTCTGGTGCCCGAAGTGTGTTCGCCGGGCGTTTTCCGGCCAATTCTCACGAGCGTTCTGCCCAAATCGGGATCGATTTGGGCAGAACGCTCGTGAGAATTGGCCGGCGTTGGGCAGCCCTGGTCAGCGCCCAGTTCCGCGTGGAGCAGGGCCCTTTCTCCCTCGGGGCATGGCGCGGCCACCCGGAAAACGAGCCGCGACGATGGGGCGCCGGGGAGTTTTCCCCGAGCGGAGTGGATTGGGGCGCCGTGGCCGGGCGTCCGCCTCCGCCGTGGCGGGCGGCCGGGGCGCCCGTGGAGGGGGCTGGCCTCCGTGGGGAAACCGACTGGTCTCTCACTCCGCGGCTAGGTCGAAGCCGCGAAAGGTGCCGTTGTCGCCGGGACGTACGGGGGACTCGTGGCGCTGGATTCAGGGTTCCCCATGGGGAGGCCCCCAGGCTCAGGCCCCTGGCAACGGAAGGCTGAGCAAGCAGGCCCGGGCCCGGGCCCGTCTTTCGGGGCTGGCCCGGCCCCAGCTGCCGGCGCCAGGGAGGGGACCCCCGGAGGCTGAGGAGCGGGAGGTGTCGGCCTTCCCGGGGCACGCCTCCCGGAGCTCCTCCTGGCGGTGCCGGAACGCGACGACACGCGATCCCGGACAGGGCCCCGGGGGGGCCGCCCTGCGGTCCTGTGGTGCCCGAAGTGTGTTCGCCGGGCGTTTTCCGGCTAATTCTCACGGGCGTTCTGCCCAAATCGGGATCGAGTTGGGCAGAACGCTCGTGAGAATTGGCCGGCGTTGGGCAGCCCTGGTCAGCGCCCAGTTCCGCGTGGAGTAGGGCCCTTTCTGGCTCGGGGCATGTCGCGGCCACCCGGAAAATGAGCCGTGACGATGGGGCGCGGCCGGCAGCCGCGGCGCCGGGGAGTTTTCCCCGAGCAGAGTGGATGGAGGCGCCGTGGCCGGGCGTCCAGCTCCGCCGTGGCGGGCGGCCGGGGCGCCCCTGCAGGGGGCTGGCCTCTGTGGGGAAACGGTCTGGTCTCTCACTCTGCGGCTAGGACGAAGCCGCGAAAGGTGCCGTTGTCGCCGGCACGGTCGGGGGACTCGTGGCGCGGGACTCAGGGTTCCCCATGGGGAGGCCCCCAGGCTCAGGCCCCTGGCAACGGAAGGCTGAGCAAGCAGGCCCGGGCCCGGGCCCCGCTTTCGGGGCTGGCCCGGGCCCAGCTGCCGGCGCCAGGGAGGGGACCCCGGAGGCTGCGGAGCGGGAGGCATCGACCTCCCCGGGGCACGCCTCCCGGAGCTCCTCCCGGCGGTGCCGGAACGCGACGACACGCGAACCCGGACAGGGCCCCGGGGGGGCCGCCCTGTGGCCCTGTGGTGCCCGAAGTGTGTTCGCCGGGCGTTTTCCGTCCAATTCTCATGAGCGTTCTGATCGATTTGGGCAGAACGCTCGTGAGAATTGGCCGGCGTTGGGCAGCCATGGTCAGCGCCCAGTTCCGCGTGGAGCAGGGCCCTTTCTCGCTCGGGGCATGTCGCGGCCACCCGGAAAACGAGCCGCCACGATGGGGCGTGGCCGGCAGCCGCGGCGCCGGGGAGTTTTCCCCGAGCAGAGTGGATGGAGGCGCCGTGGCCGGGCGTCCGCCTCCGCCGTGGCGGGCGGCCGGGGCGCCCCTGGAGGGGGCTGGCATCTGTGGGGAAACCGACTGGTCTCTCACTCCGCGGCTAGGACGAAGCCGCGAAAGGTGCCGTTGTCGCCGGGACGTTTGGGGAATCGTGGCGCGGGACTCAGGGTTCCCCATGGGGAGGCCCCCAGGATCAGGCACCTGGCAACGGAAGGCTGAGCAAGCAGGCCCGGGCCCGGGCCCGGCTTTCGGGGCTGGACCGGCCCCAGCTGCCGGCGCCAGGGAGGGGACCCCCGGAGGCTGAGGAGCGGGAGGCGTCGGCCTCCCCGTGGCACGCCTCCCGGAGCTCCTCCTGCGGTGCTGGAACGCGACGACCGCGATCCCGGAGAGGGCCCCGGGGGGGGGGGGGGCCGCCCTGCGGCCCTGTGGTGCCCGAAGTGTGTTCGCCGGGCGTTTTCCGGCCAATTCTCACGAGCGTTCTGCCCACATCGGGATCGATTTGGGCAGAACGCTCGTGAGAATTGGCTGGCGTTGGCCAGCCCTGGTCAGCGCCCAGTTCCGCGTGGAGCAGGGCCCTTTTTCGCTCAGGGCATGTTGCGGCCACCCGGAAAATGAACCGCGAGGATGGGGCGCAGCCGGCGGCCTCAGCGCCGGGGAGTTTTCCCCGAGCAGAGTGGATGGAGGCACCGTGGCCGGGCGTCCGCCTCCGCCGTGGCGGGCGGCCGGGGCGCCCCTGGAGGGGGCTGGCCTCTGTGGGGAAACGGACTGGTCTCTCACTCCGCGGCTAGGACGAAGCCGCGAAAGGTGCCGTTGTCGCCGGGACGGTCGGGGGACTCGTGGCGCGGGACTCAGGTTTCCCCATGGGGAGACCCCAGGCTCAGGCCCCTGGCAACGGAAGGCTGAGCAAGCAGGCCCGGGTCCGGGCCCTTCTTTCGGGGCTGGCCCAGCCCCCGCGTCCGGCGCCAGGGAGGGGAACCCCGGAGGCTGAGGAGCGGGAGGCGTCGGCCTCCCCGGGGCCCGCCTCCTGGAGCTCCTCCTGGCGGTGCCGGAACGCGACGACACGCGATCCCGGACAGGGCCCCGGGGGGGCGGCCCTGCGGCCCTCTGGTGCCCGAAGTGTGTTCGCCGGGCGTTTTCCGGCCAATTCTCACGAGCGTTCTGCCCAAATCGGGATCGATTTGGGCAGAACGCTCGTGAGAATTGGCCGGCGTTGGGCAGCCCTGGTCAGCGCCCAGTGCCGCGTGGAGCAGGGCCCTTTCTCGCTCGGGGCATGGCGCGGCCACCCGGAAAACGAGCCGCGACGATGGGGCGCCGGGGAGTTTTCCCCGAGCGGAGTGGATTGGGGCGCCGTGGCCGGGCGTCCGCCTCCGCCGTGGCGGGCGGCCGGGGCGCCCGTGGAGGGGGCTGGCCTCCGTGGGGAAACCGACTGGTCTCTCACTCCGCGGCTAGGTCGAAGCCGCGAAAGGTGCCGTTGTCGCCGGGACGTACGGGGGACTCGTGGCGCTGGATTCAGGGTTCCCCATGGGGAGGCCCCCAGGCTCAGGCCCCTGGCAACGGAAGGCTGAGCAAGCAGGCCCGGGCCCGGGCCCGTCTTTCGGGGCTGGCCCGGCCCCAGCTGCCGGCGCCAGGGAGGGGACCCCCGGAGGCTGAGGAGCGGGAGGTGTCGGCCTTCCCGGGGCACGCCTCCCGGAGCTCCTCCTGGCGGTGCCGGAACGCGACGACACGCGATCCCGGACAGGGCCCCGGGGGGGCCGCCCTGCGGTCCTGTGGTGCCCGAAGTGTGTTCGCCGGGCGTTTTCCGGCTAATTCTCACGGGCGTTCTGCCCAAATCGGGATCGAGTTGGGCAGAACGCTCGTGAGAATTGGCCGGCGTTGGGCAGCCCTGGTCAGCGCCCAGTTCCGCGTGGAGTAGGGCCCTTTCTGGCTCGGGGCATGTCGCGGCCACCCGGAAAATGAGCCGTGACGATGGGGCGCGGCCGGCAGCCGCGGCGCCGGGGAGTTTTCCCCGAGCAGAGTGGATGGAGGCGCCGTGGCCGGGCGTCCAGCTCCGCCGTGGCGGGCGGCCGGGGCGCCCCTGGAGGGGGCTGGCCTCTGTGGGGAAACGGTCTGGTCTCTCACTCTGCGGCTAGGACGAAGCCGCGAAAGGTGCCGTTGTCGCCGGCACGGTCGGGGGACTCGTGGCGCGGGACTCAGGGTTCCCCATGGGGAGGCCCCCAGGCTCAGGCCCCTGGCAACGGAAGGCTGAGCAAGCAGGCCCGGGCCCGGGCCCCGCTTTCGGGGCTGGCCCGGGCCCAGCTGCCGGCGCCAGGGAGGGGACCCCGGAGGCTGCGGAGCGGGAGGCGTCGACCTCCCCGGGGCACGCCTCCCGGAGCTCCTCCTGGCGGTGCCGGAACGCGACGACACGCGATCCCGGACAGGGTTCCGGGGGGGGGGCCGCCCTGCGGCCCTGTGGTGCCCGAAGTGTGTTCGCCGGGCGTTTTCCGTCCAATTCTCATGAGCGTTCTGATCGATTTGGGCAGAACGCTCGTGAGAATTCGCCGGTGTTGGGCAGCCCTGATCAGCGCCCATTTCCGCGTGGAGCAGGCCCCATTCTCGCTCGGGGCATGTTGCGGCCACCCGGAAAATTGCCGCGAAGATGGGGCGCGGCCGGCAGCCGCGGCGCCGGGGAGTTTTCCCCGAGCAGAGTGCATGGAGGCGCCGTGGCCGGAAGTCCGCCCCGCCGTGGCGGGCGGCCAGGGCGCCCCTGGAGGGGGCTGGCCTCTGTGGGGAAACGGACTGGTCTCTCACTCCGCGGCTAGGACGAAGCCGCGAAAGGTACCGTCGTCGCCGGGACGGTCGGGGGACTCGTGGCGCGGGACGCAGGGTTCCCCCTTGGGAGGCCCCCAAGCTCAGGCCCCTTGCAATGGAAGGCTGAGCAAGCAGGCCCGGGCCCGGGCCCGGCTTTCGGGGCTGGCCCGGCCCCAGCTCCCGGCGCCAGGGAGGGGACCCCCGGAGGTTGAGGAGCGGGAGGCGTCGGCCTCCCCGGGGCACGCCTCCCGGAGCTCCTCCCGGCGGTGCCGGAACGCGACGACACGAGATCCCGGACAGGGCCCCGGGGGGGCCGCCCTGCGGCCCTGTGGTGCCCGAAGTGTGTTCGCCGGGCGCTTTCTGGCCAATTCTCACGAGCGTTCGGCCCAAATAGGGATCGATTTGGGCAGAACGCTCGTGAGAAGTTGCCGGCGTTGGGCAGCCCTGGTCAGCGCCCAGTTCCGCGTGGAGCAGGGCCCTTTCTCGCTCGGGGCATGTCGCGGCCACCCGGAAAACGAGCCGCGACGATGGGGCGCGGCCGGCAGCCGCGGCGCCGGGCAGTTTTCCCCGAGCAGAGTGCATGGAGGCGCCGTGGCCTGGCGTCCGCCTCCGCCGTGGCTGGCGGCCGGGGCGCCCCTGGAGGGGGCGGGCCTCTGTGGGGAAATGGACTGGTCTCTCACTCCGCGGCTAGGACGAAGCCAAGAAAGGTGCCGTCGTCGCCGGGACGGTCGGGGGACTCGTGGCGCGGGACTCAGGGTTCCCCATGCGGAGGCCCCAGGCTCAGGCCCCTGGCAACGGAAGGCTGAGCAAGCAGGCCCGGGCCCGGGCCCGGCTTTCGGGGCTGGCCCGGCCCCGGCGGCCGGCGCCAGGGAGGGGACCCCCGGAGGCTGAGGAGCGGGAGGCGTCGGCCTCCCCGGGGCCCGCCTCCCGGAGCTCCTCCTGGCGGAACGGGAACGCGAGGACACGCGATCCCGGACAGGGCCCCGGGGGGGCGGCCCTGCGGCCCTCTGGTGCCCGAAGTGTGTTCGCCGGGCGTTTTCCGGCCAATTCTCACGAGCGTTCTACCCCAATCGGGATCGATTCGGGCAGAACGCTCGTGAGAATTGGTCGGCGTTGGGCAGCCCTGGTCAGCTCCCAGTGCCGCGTGGAGCAGGGCCCTTTCTCGCTCGGGGCATGGCGCGGCCACCCGGAAAACGAGCCGCGACGATGGGGCGTGGCCGGCGGCCCCGGCGCCGGGGAGTTTTCCCCGAGCAAAGTGGATGGAGGCGCCGTGGCCGGGCGTCCGCCTCCGCCGTGGCGGGCGGCCGGGGCGCCCTTGGAGGGGGCTGGCCTCTGTGGGGGAACGGAGTGATCTCTCACTCCACGGCTGGGACGAAGCCGCGAAAGGTTCCGTGGTCGCCGGGATGGTCGGGGGGACTCGTGGCGCGGGACTCAGGGTTCCCCATGCGGAGGCCCCCAGGCTCAGGCCCCTGGCAACGGAAGGCTGAGCAAGCAGGCCCGGGCCCGGGCCCTTCTTTCGGGGCTGGCCCGGCCCCGGCGTCCGGCGCCAGGGAGGGGACCCCCGGAGGCTGAGGAGCGGGAGGCGTCGGCCTCCCCGGGGCCCGCCTCCCGGAGCTCCTCCTGGCGGTGCCGGAACGCGACGACACGCGATCCCGGACAGGGCCCCGGGGGGGGGGCCCTGCGGCCCTCTGGTGCCCGAAGTGTGTTCGCCGGGCGTTTTCCGGCCAATTCTCACGAGCGTTCTGCCCACATCGGGATCGATTTGGGCAGAACGCTCGTGAGAATTGGCCGGCGTTGGGCAGCCCTGGTCAGCGCCCAGTGCCGCGTGGAGCAGGGCCCTTTCTCGCTCGGGGCATGGCGCGGCCACCCGGAAAACGAGCCGCGACGATGGGGCGCGGCCGGCCGCCCCGGCGCCGGGGAGTTTTCCCCGAGCAGAGTGGATGGAGGCGCCGTGGCCGGGCGTCCGCCTCCGCCGTGGCGGGCCGCCGGGGCGTCCGTGGAGGGGGCTGGCCTCTGTGGGGGAACGGAGTGATCTCTCACTCCACGGCTGGGACGAAGCCGCGAAAGGTGCTGTTGTCGCCGGGACGGTCGGGGGGACTCGTGGCGCGGGACTCAGGGTTCCCCATGCGGAGGCCCCAGGCTCAGGCCCCTGGCAACGGAAGGCTGAGCAAGCAGGCCCGGGCCCCGGCCCGGGCCCGGCATTCGGGGCTGGCCCGGCCCCGGCGGCCGGCGCCAGGGAGGGGACCCCCGGAGGCTGAGGAGCGGGAGGCGTCGGCCTCACCGGGGCCCGCCTCCCGGAGCTCCTCCTGGCGGTGCCGGAACGCGACGACACGCGATCCCGGACAGGGCCCCGGGGGGGCGACCCTGCGGCCCTCTGGTGCCCGAAGTGTGTTCGCCGGGCGTTTTCCGGCCAATTCTCACGAGCGTTCTGCCCAAATCGGGATCGATTTGGGCAGAACGCTCGTGAGAATTGGCCGGCGTTGGGCAGCCCTGGTCAGCGCCCAGGGCCGCGTGGAGCAGGGCCCTTTCTCGCTCGGGGCACGGCGCGGCCACCCGGAAAAGGAGCCGCGACGATGGGGCGCTGCCGGCGGCCCCGGCGCCGGGGAGTTTTCCCCGAGCAGAGTGGATGGAGGCGCCGTGGCCGGGCGTCCGCCTCCGCCGTGGCGGGCCGCCGGGGCGTCCGTGGAGGGGGCTGGCCTCTGTGGGGGAACGGAGTGATCTCTCACTCCACGGCTGGGACGAAGCCGCGAAAGGTGCCGTTGTCGCCGGCACGGTCGGGGGACTCGTGGCGCGGGACTCAGGGTTCCCCATGCGGAGGCCCCCAGTCTCAGGCCCCTGGCAACGGAAGGCTGAGCAAGCAGGCCCGGGCCCGGGCCCCGCTTTCGGGGCTGGCCCGGCCCCAGCTGCCGGCGCCAGGGATGGGACCCCGGAGGCTGCGCAGCGGGAGGCCTCGACCTCCCCGGGGCACGCCTCCCGGAGCTCCTCCTGGCGGTGCTGGAACGCGACGACACGCGATCCCGGACAGGGCCCCGGGGGGGCGGCCCTGCGGCCCTGTGGTGCCCGAAGTGTGTTCGCCGGGCGTTTTCCGTCCAATTCTCATGAGCGTTCTGATCGATTTGGGCAGAACGCTCGTGAGAATTGGCCGGTGTTGGGCAGCCCTGATCAGCGCCCAGTTCCGCGTGGAGCAGGGCCCTTTCTCGCTCAGGGCATGTCGCGACCACCCGGAAAACGAGCCGCGAAGATGGGGCGCGGCCGGCAGCCGCGGCGCCGGGGAGTTTTCCCCGAGCAGAGTGCATGGAGGCGCCGTGGCCGGGCGTCCGCCTCCGCCGTGGCGGGCGACCGGGGCGCCCCTGGAGGGGGCTGGCCTCTGTGGGGAAACGGACTGGTCTCTCACTCCGCGGCTAGGTCGAAGCCGCGAAAGGTGCCGTCGTCGCCGGGACGGTTGGGGGACTCGTGGCGCGGGACTCAGGGTTCCCCATGGCGAGGCCCCCAGGCTCAGGCCCCTGGCAACGGAAGGCTGAGCAAGCAGGCCCGGGCCCGGGCCCGGCTTTCGGGGCTGGCCCGGCCCCGGCTGCCGGCGCCAGGGAGGGGACCCCCGGAGGCTGAGGAGCGGGAGGCGTCGGCCTCCCCGGGGCCCGCCTCCCGGAGCTCCTCCTGGCGGTGCCGGAACGCGACGACACTCGATCCCGGACAGGGCCCCGGGGGGGCGGCCCTGCGGCCCTGTGGTGCCCGAAGTGTGTTCGCCGGGCCTTTTCCGGCCAATTCTCACGAGCGTTCTGCCCAAATCGGGATCGATTTGGGCAGAACGCTCGTGAGAATTGGCCGGCGTTGGGCAGCCCTGGTCAGCGCCCAGTGCCGCCTGGAGCAGGGCCCTTTCTCGCTCGGGGCATGTCGCGGCCACCCGGAAAAAAAGCCGCGACGATGGGGCGCGGCCGGCAGCCGCGGCGCCGGGGAGTTTTCCCCGAGCAGAGTGGATGGAGGCGCCGTGGCCGGGCGTCCGCCTCCGCCGTGGCGGGCGGCCGGGGCGCCCGTGGAGGGGGCTGGCCTCTCTGGGGGAACGGAGTGATCTCTCACTCCACGGCTGGGACGAAGCCGCGAAAGGTGCCGTTGTCGCCGGGTCAGTTGGGGGGACTCGTGGCGCGGGACTCAGTGTTCCCCATGCGGAGGCCCCAAGGCTCAGGCCCCTGGCAACGGAAGGCTGTGCAAGCAGGCCCGGGCCCGGGCCCGGCTTTCGGGGCTGGCCCGGCCCCGGCGGCCGGCGCCAGGGAGGGGACCCCCGGAGGCTGAGGTTCGGGAGGCGTAGGCCTCCCCGGGGCCCGCCTCCCGGAGCTCCTCCTGGCAGTGCCGGAACGCGACGACACGCGATCCCGGACAGGGCCCCGGGGGGGCGGCCCTGCGGCCCTCTGGTGCCCGAAGTGTGTTCGCCGGGCGTTTTCCGGCCAATTCTCACGAGCGTTCTGCCCAAATCGGGATCGATTTGGGCAGAACGCTCGTGAGAATTGGCCGGCGTTGGGCAGCCCTGGTCAGCGCCCAGTTCCGCGTGCAGCAGGGCCCTTCTCGCTCGGGGCATGGCGCGGCCACCCGGAAAACGAGCCGCGACGATGGGGCGCGGCCGGCAGCAGCGGCGCCGGGGAGTTTTCCCCGAGCAGAGTGGATGGAGGCGCCGTGGCCGGGCATCCGCCTCCGCCGTGGCGGGCGGCCGGGGCGCCCCTGGAGGGGGCTGGCCTCTGTGGGTAAACGTACTGGTCTCTCACTCCGCGGCTAGGACGAAGCCGCGAAAGGTGCCGTGGTCGCCGGGACGGTCGGGGGGACTCGTGGCGCGGGACTCAGGGTTCCCCATGCGGAGGCCCCCAGGCTCAGGCCCCTGGCAACGGAAGGCTGAGCAAGCAGGCCCGGGCCTGGGCCCGGATTTCGGGGCTAGCCCGGCCCCAGCGGCCGGCGCCAGGGAGGGGACCCCCGGAGGCTGAGGTGCGGGAGGCGTCGGCCTCCCCGGGGCCCGCCTCCCGGAGCTCCTCCTGGCGGTGCCGGAACGCGCCGACACGCGATCCCGGACAGGGCCCCGGGGGGGCGGCCCTGCGGCCCTCTGGTGCCCGAACTGTGTTCGCCGGGCGTTTTCCGGCCAATTCTCACGAGCGTTCTGCCCAAATCGGGATCGATTTGGGCAGAACGCTCGTGAGAATTGGCCGGCGTTGGGCAGCCCTGGTCAGCGCCCAGGGCCGCGTGGAGCAGGGCCCTTTCTCGCTCGGGGCATGGCGCGGCCACCCGGAAAACGAGCCGCGACGAATGGGCGCGGACGGCGGCCCCGGCGCCGGGGAGTTTTCCCCGAGCAGAGTGGATGGAGGCGCCGTGGCCGGGCGTCCGCCTCCGCCGTGGCGGGCGGCCGGGGCGCCCGTGGAGGGGGCTGGCCTCTGTGGGGGAACGGAGTGATCTCTCACTCCACGGCTGGGACGAAGCCGCGAAAGTTGCCGTGGTCGCCGGGACGGTCGGGGGGACTCGTGGCGCGGGACTCAGGGTTCCCCATGCGGAGGCCCCCAGGCTCAGGCCCCTGGCAACGGAAGGCTGAGCAAGCAGGCCCGGGTCCGGGCCCGGCTTTCGGGGCTGGCCCGGCCCCAGCGGCCGGCGCCAGGGAGGGGACCCCCGGAGGCTGAGGAGCGGGAGGCGTCGGCCTCCCAGGGGCCCGCCTCCCGGAGCTCCTCCTGGCGGTGCCGGAACGCGCCAACACGCGATCCCGGACAGGGCCCCGGGGGGGCGGCCCTGCGGCCCTGTGGTGCCCGAAGTGTGTTCGCCGGTCGTTTTCTGGCCAATTCTCACGAGCGTTCTGCCCAAATCGGGATCGATTTGGGCAGAACGCTCGTGAGAATTGGCCGGCGTTGGGCAGCCCTGGTCAGCGCCCAGGGCCGCGTGGAGCAGGGCCCTTTCTCGCTCGGGGCATGGCGCGGCCACCCGGAAAACGAGTCGCGACGAATGGGCGCGGACGGCGGCCTCGGCGCCGGGAAGTTTTCCCCGAGCAGAGTGGATGGAGGCGCCGTGGCCGGGCGTCCGCCTCCGCCGTGGCGGGCGGCCGGGGCGCCCGTGGAGGGGGCTGGCCTCTGTGGGGGAACGGAGTGATCTCTCACTCCACGGCTGGGACGAAGCCGCGAAAGTTGCCGTGGTCGCCGGGACGGTCGGGGGGACTCGTGGCGCGGGACTCAGGGTTCCCCATGCGGAGGCCCCCAGGCTCAGGCCCCTGGCAACGGAAGGCTGAGCAAGCAGGCCCGGGTCCGGGCCCGGCTTTCGGGGCTGGCCCGGCCACAGCGGCCGGCGCCAGGGAGGGGACCCCCGGAGGCTGAGGAGCGGGAGGCGTCGGCCTCCCCGGGGCCCGCCTCCCGGAGCTCCTCCTGGCGGTGCCGGAACGCGCCGACACGCGATCCCGGACAGGGCCCCGGGGGGGCGGCCCTGCGGCCCTCTGGTGCCCGAAGTGTGTTCGCCGGGCGTTTTCCGGCCAATTCTCACGAGCGTTCTGCCCAAATCGGGATCGATTTGGGCAGAACGCTCGTGAGAATTGGCCGGCGTTGGGCAGCCCTGGTCAGCGCCCAGGGCCGCGTGGAGCAGGGCCCTTTCTCGCTCGGGGCATGGCGCGGCCACCCGGAAAACGAGCCGCGACGATGGGGCGCGGCCGGCGGCCCCGGCGCCGGGGAGTTTTCCCCGAGCAGAGTGGATGGAGGCGCCGTGGCCGGGCGTCCGCCTCCGCTGTGGCGGGCGGCCGGGGCGCCCGTGGAGGGGGCTGGCCTCTGTGGGGGAACGGAGTGATCTCTCACTCCACGGCTGGGACGAGGCCGCGAAAGGTGCCGTGGTCGCCGGGACGGTCGGGGGGACTCGTGGCGCGGGACTCAGGGTTCCCCATGCGGAGGCCCCCAGGCTCAGGCCCCTGGCAACGGAAGGCTGAGCAAGCAGGCCCGGGCCTGGGCCCGGCTTTCGGGGCTAGCCCGGCCCCAGCGGCCGGCGCCAGGGAAGGGACCCCCGGAGGCTGAGGTGCGGGAGGCGTCGGCCTCCCCGGGGCCCGCCTCCCGGAGCTCCTCCTGGCGGTGCCGGAACGCGCCGACACGCGATCCCGGACAGGGCCCCGGGGGGGCGGCCCTGCGGCCCTCTGGTGCCCAAAGTGTGTTCGCCGGGCATTTTCCGGCCAATTCTCACGAGCGTTCTGCCCAAATCGGGATCGATTTGGGCAGAACGCTCGTGAGAATTGGCCGGCGTTGGGCAGCCCTGGTCAGCGCCCAGGGCCGCGTGGAGCAGGGCCCTTTCTCGCTCGGGGCATGGCGCGGCCACCCGGAAAACGAGCCGCGACGATGGGGCGCGGCCGGCGGCCCCGGCGCCGGGGAGTTTTCCCCGAGCAGAGTGGATGGATGCGCCGTGGCCGGGCGTCCGCCTCCGCCGTGGCGGGCGGCCGGGGCGCCCGTGGAGGGGGCTGGCCTCTGTGGGGGAACGGAGTGATCTCTCACTCCACGGCTGGGACGAAGCCGCGAAAGGTGCCGTGGTCGCCGGTACGGTCGGGGGGACTCGTGGCGCGGGACTCAGGGTTCCCCATGCGGAGGCCCCCAGGCTCAGGCCCCTGGCAACGGAAGGCTGAGCAAGCAGGCCCGGGCCCGGGCCCGGCTTTCGGGGCTGGCCCGGCCCCAGCGGCCGGCGCCAGGGAGGGGACCCCCGGAGGCTGAGGAGCGGGAGGCGTCGGCCTCCCCGGGGCCCGCCTCCCGGAGCTCCTCCTGGCGGTGCCGGAACGCGCCGACAAGCGATCCCGGACAGGGCCCCGGGGGGGCGGCCCTGCGGCCCTCTGGTGCCCGAAGTGTGTTCGCCGGGCGTTTTCCGGCCAATTCTCACGAGCGTTCTGCCCAAATCGGGATCGATTTGGGCAGAACGCTCGTGAGAATTGGCCGGCGTTGGGCAGCCCTGGTCAGCGCCCAGGGCCGCGTGGAGCAGGGCCCTTTCTCGCTCGGGGCATGGCGCGGCCACCCGGAAAACGAGCCGCGACGATGGGGCGCGGCCGGCGGCCCCGGCGCCGGGGAGTTTTCCCCGAGCAGAGTGGATGGAGGCGCCGTGGCCGGGCGTCCGCCTCCGCCGTGGCGGGCGGCCGGGGCGCCCGTGGAGGGGGCTGGCCTCTGTGGGGGAACGGAGTGATCTCTCACTCCACGGCTGGGACGAAGCCGCGAAAGGTGCCGTGGTCGCCGGGACGGTCGGGGGGACTCGTGGCGCGGGACTCAGGGTTCCCCATGCGGAGGCCCCCAGGCTCAGGCCCGTGGCAACGGAAGGCTGAGCAAGCAGGCCCGGGCCCGGGCCCGGCTTTCGGGGCTGGCCCGGCCCCAGCGGCCGGCGCCAGGGAGGGGACCCCCGGAGGCTGAGGAGCGGGAGGCGTCGGCCTCCCCGGGGCCCGCCTCCCGGAGCTCCTCCTGGCGGTGCCGGAACGCGCCGACACGCGATCCCGGACAGGGCCCCGGGGGGGCGGCCCTGCGGCCCTCTGGTGCCCGAAGTGTGTTCGCCGGGCGTTTTCCGGCCAATTCTCACGAGCGTTCTGCCCAAATCGGGATCGATTTGGGCAGAACGCTCGTGAGAATTGGCCGGCGTTGGGCAGCCCTGGTCAGCGCCCAGGGCCGCGTGGAGCAGGGCCCTTTCTCGCTCGGGGCATGGCGCGGCCACCCGGAAAACGAGCCGCGACGATGGGGCGCGGCCGGCGGCCCCGGCGCCGGGGAGTTTTCCCCGAGCACAGTGGATGGAGGCGCCGTGGCCGGGCGTCCGCCTCCGCCGTGGCGGGCGGCCGGGGCGCCCGTGGAGGGGGCTGGCCTCTGTGGGGGAACGGAGTGATCTCTCCACGGCTGGGACGAAGCCGCGAAAGGTGCCGTGGTCGCCGGGAAGGTCGGGGCGACTCGTGGCGCGGGACTCAGGGTTCCCCATGCGGAGGCCCCCAGGCTCAGGCCCCTGGCAACGGAAGGCTGAGCAAGCATTCTCGGGCCCGGGCCCGGCTTTCGGGGCTGGCCCGGCCCCAGCGGCCGGCGCCAGGGAGGGGACCCCCGGAGGCTGAGGAGCGGGAGACGTCGGCCTCCCCGGGGCCCGCCTCCCGGAGCTCCTCCTGGCGGTGCCGGAACGCGCCGACACGCGATCCCGGACAGGGCCCCGGGGGGGCGGCCCTGCGGCCCTGTGGTGCCCGAAGTGTGTTCGCCGGGCGTTTTCCGGCCAATTCTCACGAGCGTTCTGCCCAAATCGGGATCGATTTGGGCAGAACGCTCATGAGAATTGGCCGGCGTTGGGCAGCCCTGGTCAGCGCCCAGGGCCGCGTGGAGCAGGGCCCTTTCTCGCTCGGGGCATGTCGTGGCCACCCGGAAAACGAGCCGCGACGATGGGGCGCGGCCGGCGGCCCCGGCGCCGGGGAGTTTTCCCCGAGCAGAGTGGATGGAGGCGCCGTGGCCGGGCGTCCGCCTCCGCCGTGGCGGGCGGCCGGGGCGCCCCTGGAGGGGGCTGGCCTCTGTGGGGAAACGGACTGGTCTCTCACTCCGCGGCTAGGACGAAGACGCGAAAAGTGCCGTTGTCGCCGGGACGGTCGGGGGACTCGTGGCGCGGGACACATGGTTCCCCATGGGGTGGCCCCCAGGCTCAGGCCCCTGGCAACGGAAGTCTGAGCAAGCAGGCCCGGGCCCGGGCCCGGCTTTCGGGGCTGGCCCAGCCCCAGCTGCCGGCGCCAGGGATGGGACCCCCGGAGGCTGAGGAGCGGGAGGCGTCGGCCTCCCCGGGGCCCGCATCCCGGAGCTCCTCCCGGCGGTGCCGGAATGCAACGACCCGCGATCCCGGACATGGCCCCGGGGGGGCGGCCCTGCGGCCCTGTGGTGCCCGAAGTGTGTTCGCCGGGCGTTTTCCGGCCAATTCTCACGAGCGTTCTGCCCAAATCGGGATCGATTTGGGCAGAACGCTCGTGAGAATTGGCCGGCGTTGGGCAGCCCTGGTCAGCGCCCAGTTCCGCGTGGAGCAGGGCCCATTCTCGCTCGGGGCATGTCGCGGCCACCCGGAGAACGAGCCGCGTCTTGGGGCGCGGCCGACAGCCGCAGCGCCGGGGAGTTTTCCCCGAGCAAAGTGCATGGATGCGCCGTGGCCAGGCGTCCACCTCCGCCGTGGCGGGCGGCCGGGGCGCCCCTGGAGGGGGCTGGCCTCTGTGGGGAAACGGACTGGTCTCTCACTGGGCAGCTAGGACAAAGCCGCGAAAGGTGCCGTTGTCGCCGGAACGGTCGGGGGACTCGTGGCGCGGGATTCAGTGTTCCCCATGGGGAGGCCCCCAGGCTCAGGCCCTTGGCAACGGAAGGTTGTGCAGGCCGGCCCGGGCCCGGGCCCGGCTTTCGGGACTGGCCCGGCCCCAGCTGCCGGCGCCAGGGATGGGACCCCGGAGGCTGAGGTGCGGGAGGCGTCGGCCTCCCCGGGGCACGCCTCCCGATGCTCCTCCCGGCGGTGCGGGAACGCGACGACACGCGATCCCGGACAGGGCCCCGGGGGGGCCGCCCTGCGTCCCTGTGGTGCCCGAAGTGAATTCGCCGGGCGTTTTCCGGCCAATTCTCACGAGCGTTCTGCCCAAATCGGGATCGATTTGGGCAGAACGCTCGTGAGAATTGGCCGGCGTTGGGCAGCCCTGGTCAGCGCCCAGGGCCGCGTGGAGCAGGGCCCTTTCTCGCTCGGGGCATGGCGCGGCCACCCGGAAAACGAGCCGCGACGATGGGGCGCGGCCGGCGGCCCCGGCGCCGGGGAGTTTTCCCCGAGCAGAGTGGATGGAGACGCCGTGGCCGGGCGTCCGCCTCCGCCGTGGCGGGCGGCCGGGGCGCCCCTGGAGGGGGCTGGCCTCTGTGGGGAAACGGACTGGTCTCTCACTCCGCGGCTAGGACGAAGCCGCGAAAGGTGCCGTTGTCGCCGGGACGGTCGGGGGACTCGTGGCGCGGGACTCAGGGTTCCCCATGGGGAGGCCCCCAGGCTCAGGCCCCTGGCAACGGAAGGCTGAGCAAGCAGGCCCGGGCCCGGGCCCGGCTTTCGGGGCTGGCCCGGCCCCAGCTGCCGGCGCCAGGTAGTTGACCCCCGGAGGCTGAGGAGGGGGAGGCGTCGGCCTCCCCGGGGCACGCCTCCCGGAGCTCCTCCTGCCGGTGCCGGAACGCGACGACCCGCGATCCCGGACAGGGCCCCGGGGGGGGCCGCCCTGCGGCCCTGTAGGGCCCGAAGTGTGTTCGCCGGGCGTTTTCCGGCCAATTCTCACGAGCGTTCTGCCCAAATCGGGATCGATTTGGGCAGAACGCTCGTGAGAATTGGCCGGCGTTGGGCAGCCCTGGTCAGCGCCCAGTTCCGCGTGCAGCAGGGCCCTTCTCGCTCGGGGCATGGCGCGGCCACCCGGAAAACGAGCCGCGACGATGGGGCGCGGCCGGCGGCAGCGGCGCCGGGGAGTTTTCCCCGAGCAGAGTGGATGGAGGCGCCGTGGCCGGGCATCCGCCTCCGCCGTGGCGGGCGGCCGGGGCGCCCCTGGAGGGGGCTGGCCTCTGTGGGTAAACGGACTGGTCTCTCACTCCGCGGCTAGGACGAAGCCGCGAAAGGTGCCGTTGTCGCCGGGTCGGTCGGGGGACTCGTGGCGAGGGACTCAGGGTTCCCCATGGGGAGGCCCCCAGGCTCAGGCCCCTGGCAACGGAAGGCTGAGCAAGCAGGCCCGGGCCCGGGCCCGGCTTTCGGGGCTGGCCCGGCCCCAGCTGCCGGCGCCAGGGAGGGGACCCCCGGAGGCTGAGGAGCGGGAGGCGTCGGCCTCCCCGGGGCACGCCTCCCGGAGCTCCTCCTGGAGGTGCCAGAACGCGACGACCCGCGATCCCGGAGAGGCCCCCGGGGGGGGCCGCCCTGCGGCCCTGTGGTGCCCGAAGTGTGTTCGCCGGGCGTTTTCCGGCCAATTCTCACGAGCCTTCTGCCCAAATCGGGAACGATATGGGGAGAACGCTCGTGAGAATTGGCTGGCGTTGGGCAGCCCTGGTCAGCGCCCAGTTCTGCGTGGAGCAGGGCACTTTCTCGCTCGGGGCATGTCGCGGCCGCCCGGAAAATGAGCCGCGACGATGGGGCGCGGCCGGCAGCCGCGGCGCCGGGGAGTTTTCCCCGAGCAGAGTGGATGGAGGCGCCGTGGCCGGGCGTCCGCCTCCGCCGTGGCGGGCGGCCGGGGCGCCCGTGGAGGGGGCTGGCCTCTCTGGGGGAACGGAGTGATCTCTCACTCCACGGCTGGGACGAAGCCGCGAAAGGTGCCGTGGTCGCCGGGTCAGTTGGGGGGACTCGTGGCGCGGGACTCAGTGTTCCCCATGCGGAGGCCCCAAGGCTCAGGCCCCTGGCAACGGAAGGCTGTGCAAGCAGGCCCGGGCCCGGGCCCGGCTTTCGGGGCTGGCCCGGCCCCGGCGGCCGGCGCCAGGGAGGGGACCCCCGGAGGCTGAGGTTCGGGAGGCGTAGGCCTCCCCGGGGCCCGCCTCCCGGAGCTCCTCCTGGCAGTGCCGGAACGCGACGACACGCGATCCCGGACAGGGCCCCGGGGGGGCGGCCCTGCGGCCCTCTGGTGCCCGAAGTGTGTTCGCCGGGCGTTTTCCGGCCAATTCTCACGAGCGTTCTGCCCAAATCGGGATCGATTTGGGCAGAACGCTCGTGAGAATTGGCCGGCGTTGGGCAGCCCTGGTCAGCGCCCAGTTCCGCGTGCAGCAGGGCCCTTCTCGCTCGGGGCATGGCGCGGCCACCCGGAAAACGAGCCGCGACGATGGGGCGCGGCCGGCAGCAGCGGCGCCGGGGAGTTTTCCCCGAGCAGAGTGGATGGAGGCGCCGTGGCCGGGCATCCGCCTCCGCCGTGGCGGGCGGCCGGGGCGCCCCTGGAGGGGGCTGGCCTCTGTGGGTAAACGTACTGGTCTCTCACTCCGCGGCTAGGACGAAGCCGCGAAAGGTGCCGTGGTCGCCGGGACGGTCGGGGGGACTCGTGGCGCGGGACTCAGGGTTCCCCATGCGGAGGCCCCCAGGCTCAGGCCCCTGGCAACGGAAGGCTGAGCAAGCAGGCCCGGGCCTGGGCCCGGATTTCGGGGCTAGCCCGGCCCCAGCGGCCGGCGCCAGGGAGGGGACCCCCGGAGGCTGAGGTGCGGGAGGCGTCGGCCTCCCCGGGGCCCGCCTCCCGGAGCTCCTCCTGGCGGTGCCGGAACGCGCCGACACGCGATCCCGGACAGGGCCCCGGGGGGGCGGCCCTGCGGCCCTCTGGTGCCCGAACTGTGTTCGCCGGGCGTTTTCCGGCCAATTCTCACGAGCGTTCTGCCCAAATCGGGATCGATTTGGGCAGAACGCTCGTGAGAATTGGCCGGCGTTGGGCAGCCCTGGTCAGCGCCCAGGGCCGCGTGGAGCAGGGCCCTTTCTCGCTCGGGGCATGGCGCGGCCACCCGGAAAACGAGCCGCGACGAATGGGCGCGGACGGCGGCCCCGGCGCCGGGGAGTTTTCCCCGAGCAGAGTGGATGGAGGCGCCGTGGCCGGGCGTCCGCCTCCGCCGTGGCGGGCGGCCGGGGCGCCCGTGGAGGGGGCTGGCCTCTGTGGGGGAACGGAGTGATCTCTCACTCCACGGCTGGGACGAAGCCGCGAAAGTTGCCGTGGTCGCCGGGACGGTCGGGGGGACTCGTGGCGCGGGACTCAGGGTTCCCCATGCGGAGGCCCCCAGGCTCAGGCCCCTGGCAACGGAAGGCTGAGCAAGCAGGCCCGGGTCCGGGCCCGGCTTTCGGGGCTGGCCCGGCCCCAGCGGCCGGCGCCAGGGAGGGGACCCCCGGAGGCTGAGGAGCGGGAGGCGTCGGCCTCCCAGGGGCCCGCCTCCCGGAGCTCCTCCTGGCGGTGCCGGAACGCGCCAACACGCGATCCCGGACAGGGCCCCGGGGGGGCGGCCCTGCGGCCCTGTGGTGCCCGAAGTGTGTTCGCCGGGCGTTTTCTGGCCAATTCTCACGAGCGTTCTGCCCAAATCGGGATCGATTTGGGCAGAACGCTCGTGAGAATTGGCCGGCGTTGGGCAGCCCTGGTCAGCGCCCAGGGCCGCGTGGAGCAGGGCCCTTTCTCGCTCGGGGCATGGCGCGGCCACCCGGAAAACGAGTCGCGACGAATGGGCGCGGACGGCGGCCTCGGCGCCGGGAAGTTTTCCCCGAGCAGAGTGGATGGAGGCGCCGTGGCCGGGCGTCCGCCTCCGCCGTGGCGGGCGGCCGGGGCGCCCGTGGAGGGGGCTGGCCTCTGTGGGGGAACGGAGTGATCTCTCACTCCACGGCTGGGACGAAGCCGCGAAAGTTGCCGTGGTCGCCGGGACGGTCGGGGGGACTCGTGGCGCGGGACTCAGGGTTCCCCATGCGGAGGCCCCCAGGCTCAGGCCCCTGGCAACGGAAGGCTGAGCAAGCAGGCCCGGGTCCGGGCCCGGCTTTCGGGGCTGGCCCGGCCACAGCGGCCGGCGCCAGGGAGGGGACCCCCGGAGGCTGAGGAGCGGGAGGCGTCGGCCTCCCCGGGGCCCGCCTCCCGGAGCTCCTCCTGGCGGTGCCGGAACGCGCCGACACGCGATCCCGGACAGGGCCCCGGGGGGGCGGCCCTGCGGCCCTCTGGTGCCCGAAGTGTGTTCGCCGGGCGTTTTCCGGCCAATTCTCACGAGCGTTCTGCCCAAATCGGGATCGATTTGGGCAGAACGCTCGTGAGAATTGGCCGGCGTTGGGCAGCCCTGGTCAGCGCCCAGGGCCGCGTGGAGCAGGGCCCTTTCTCGCTCGGGGCATGGCGCGGCCACCCGGAAAACGAGCCGCGACGATGGGGCGCGGCCGGCGGCCCCGGCGCCGGGGAGTTTTCCCCGAGCAGAGTGGATGGAGGCGCCGTGGCCGGGCGTCCGCCTCCGCTGTGGCGGGCGGCCGGGGCGCCCGTGGAGGGGGCTGGCCTCTGTGGGGGAACGGAGTGATCTCTCACTCCACGGCTGGGACGAGGCCGCGAAAGGTGCCGTGGTCGCCGGGACGGTCGGGGGGACTCGTGGCGCGGGACTCAGGGTTCCCCATGCGGAGGCCCCCAGGCTCAGGCCCCTGGCAACGGAAGGCTGAGCAAGCAGGCCCGGGCCTGGGCCCGGCTTTCGGGGCTAGCCCGGCCCCAGCGGCCGGCGCCAGGGAAGGGACCCCCGGAGGCTGAGGTGCGGGAGGCGTCGGCCTCCCCGGGGCCCGCCTCCCGGAGCTCCTCCTGGCGGTGCCGGAACGCGCCGACACGCGATCCCGGACAGGGCCCCGGGGGGGCGGCCCTGCGGCCCTCTGGTGCCCAAAGTGTGTTCGCCGGGCATTTTCCGGCCAATTCTCACGAGCGTTCTGCCCAAATCGGGATCGATTTGGGCAGAACGCTCGTGAGAATTGGCCGGCGTTGGGCAGCCCTGGTCAGCGCCCAGGGCCGCGTGGAGCAGGGCCCTTTCTCGCTCGGGGCATGGCGCGGCCACCCGGAAAACGAGCCGCGACGATGGGGCGCGGCCGGCGGCCCCGGCGCCGGGGAGTTTTCCCCGAGCAGAGTGGATGGATGCGCCGTGGCCGGGCGTCCGCCTCCGCCGTGGCGGGCGGCCGGGGCGCCCGTGGAGGGGGCTGGCCTCTGTGGGGGAACGGAGTGATCTCTCACTCCACGGCTGGGACGAAGCCGCGAAAGGTGCCGTGGTCGCCGGTACGGTCGGGGGGACTCGTGGCGCGGGACTCAGGGTTCCCCATGCGGAGGCCCCCAGGCTCAGGCCCCTGGCAACGGAAGGCTGAGCAAGCAGGCCCGGGCCCGGGCCCGGCTTTCGGGGCTGGCCCGGCCCCAGCGGCCGGCGCCAGGGAGGGGACCCCCGGAGGCTGAGGAGCGGGAGGCGTCGGCCTCCCCGGGGCCCGCCTCCCGGAGCTCCTCCTGGCGGTGCCGGAACGCGCCGACAAGCGATCCCGGACAGGGCCCCGGGGGGGCGGCCCTGCGGCCCTCTGGTGCCCGAAGTGTGTTCGCCGGGCGTTTTCCGGCCAATTCTCACGAGCGTTCTGCCCAAATCGGGATCGATTTGGGCAGAACGCTCGTGAGAATTGGCCGGCGTTGGGCAGCCCTGGTCAGCGCCCAGGGCCGCGTGGAGCAGGGCCCTTTCTCGCTCGGGGCATGGCGCGGCCACCCGGAAAACGAGCCGCGACGATGGGGCGCGGCCGGCGGCCCCGGCGCCGGGGAGTTTTCCCCGAGCAGAGTGGATGGAGGCGCCGTGGCCGGGCGTCCGCCTCCGCCGTGGCGGGCGGCCGGGGCGCCCGTGGAGGGGGCTGGCCTCTGTGGGGGAACGGAGTGATCTCTCACTCCACGGCTGGGACGAAGCCGCGAAAGGTGCCGTGGTCGCCGGGACGGTCGGGGGGACTCGTGGCGCGGGACTCAGGGTTCCCCATGCGGAGGCCCCCAGGCTCAGGCCCGTGGCAACGGAAGGCTGAGCAAGCAGGCCCGGGCCCGGGCCCGGCTTTCGGGGCTGGCCCGGCCCCAGCGGCCGGCGCCAGGGAGGGGACCCCCGGAGGCTGAGGAGCGGGAGGCGTCGGCCTCCCCGGGGCCCGCCTCCCGGAGCTCCTCCTGGCGGTGCCGGAACGCGCCGACACGCGATCCCGGACAGGGCCCCGGGGGGGCGGCCCTGCGGCCCTCTGGTGCCCGAAGTGTGTTCGCCGGGCGTTTTCCGGCCAATTCTCACGAGCGTTCTGCCCAAATCGGGATCGATTTGGGCAGAACGCTCGTGAGAATTGGCCGGCGTTGGGCAGCCCTGGTCAGCGCCCAGGGCCGCGTGGAGCAGGGCCCTTTCTCGCTCGGGGCATGGCGCGGCCACCCGGAAAACGAGCCGCGACGATGGGGCGCGGCCGGCGGCCCCGGCGCCGGGGAGTTTTCCCCGAGCACAGTGGATGGAGGCGCCGTGGCCGGGCGTCCGCCTCCGCCGTGGCGGGCGGCCGGGGCGCCCGTGGAGGGGGCTGGCCTCTGTGGGGGAACGGAGTGATCTCTCCACGGCTGGGACGAAGCCGCGAAAGGTGCCGTGGTCGCCGGGAAGGTCGGGGCGACTCGTGGCGCGGGACTCAGGGTTCCCCATGCGGAGGCCCCCAGGCTCAGGCCCCTGGCAACGGAAGGCTGAGCAAGCATTCTCGGGCCCGGGCCCGGCTTTCGGGGCTGGCCCGGCCCCAGCGGCCGGCGCCAGGGAGGGGACCCCCGGAGGCTGAGGAGCGGGAGACGTCGGCCTCCCCGGGGCCCGCCTCCCGGAGCTCCTCCTGGCGGTGCCGGAACGCGCCGACACGCGATCCCGGACAGGGCCCCGGGGGGGCGGCCCTGCGGCCCTGTGGTGCCCGAAGTGTGTTCGCCGGGCGTTTTCCGGCCAATTCTCACGAGCGTTCTGCCCAAATCGGGATCGATTTGGGCAGAACGCTCATGAGAATTGGCCGGCGTTGGGCAGCCCTGGTCAGCGCCCAGGGCCGCGTGGAGCAGGGCCCTTTCTCGCTCGGGGCATGTCGTGGCCACCCGGAAAACGAGCCGCGACGATGGGGCGCGGCCGGCGGCCCCGGCGCCGGGGAGTTTTCCCCGAGCAGAGTGGATGGAGGCGCCGTGGCCGGGCGTCCGCCTCCGCCGTGGCGGGCGGCCGGGGCGCCCCTGGAGGGGGCTGGCCTCTGTGGGGAAACGGACTGGTCTCTCACTCCGCGGCTAGGACGAAGACGCGAAAAGTGCCGTTGTCGCCGGGACGGTCGGGGGACTCGTGGCGCGGGACACATGGTTCCCCATGGGGTGGCCCCCAGGCTCAGGCCCCTGGCAACGGAAGTCTGAGCAAGCAGGCCCGGGCCCGGGCCCGGCTTTCGGGGCTGGCCCAGCCCCAGCTGCCGGCGCCAGGGAGGGGACCCCCGGAGGCTGAGGAGCGGGAGGCGTCGGCCTCCCCGGGGCCCGCATCCCGGAGCTCCTCCCGGCGGTGCCGGAATGCAACGACCCGCGATCCCGGACATGGCCCCGGGGGGGCGGCCCTGCGGCCCTGTGGTGCCCGAAGTGTGTTCGCCGGGCGTTTTCCGGCCAATTCTCACGAGCGTTCTGCCCAAATCGGGATCGATTTGGGCAGAACGCTCGTGAGAATTGGCCGGCGTTGGGCAGCCCTGGTCAGCGCCCAGTTCCGCGTGGAGCAGGGCCCATTCTCGCTCGGGGCATGTCGCGGCCACCCGGAGAACGAGCCGCGTCTTGGGGCGCGGCCGACAGCCGCAGCGCCGGGGAGTTTTCCCCGAGCAAAGTGCATGGATGCGCCGTGGCCAGGCGTCCACCTCCGCCGTGGCGGGCGGCCGGGGCGCCCCTGGAGGGGGCTGGCCTCTGTGGGGAAACGGACTGGTCTCTCACTGGGCAGCTAGGACAAAGCCGCGAAAGGTGCCGTTGTCGCCGGAACGGTCGGGGGACTCGTGGCGCGGGATTCAGTGTTCCCCATGGGGAGGCCCCCAGGCTCAGGCCCTTGGCAACGGAAGGTTGTGCAGGCCGGCCCGGGCCCGGGCCCGGCTTTCGGGACTGGCCCGGCCCCAGCTGCCGGCGCCAGGGATGGGACCCCGGAGGCTGAGGTGCGGGAGGCGTCGGCCTCCCCGGGGCACGCCTCCCGATGCTCCTCCCGGCGGTGCGGGAACGCGACGACACGCGATCCCGGACAGGGCCCCGGGGGGGCCGCCCTGCGTCCCTGTGGTGCCCGAAGTGAATTCGCCGGGCGTTTTCCGGCCAATTCTCACGAGCGTTCTGCCCAAATCGGGATCGATTTGGGCAGAACGCTCGTGAGAATTGGCCGGCGTTGGGCAGCCCTGGTCAGCGCCCAGGGCCGCGTGGAGCAGGGCCCTTTCTCGCTCGGGGCATGGCGCGGCCACCCGGAAAACGAGCCGCGACGATGGGGCGCGGCCGGCGGCCCCGGCGCCGGGGAGTTTTCCCCGAGCAGAGTGGATGGAGACGCCGTGGCCGGGCGTCCGCCTCCGCCGTGGCGGGCGGCCGGGGCGCCCCTGGAGGGGGCTGGCCTCTGTGGGGAAACGGACTGGTCTCTCACTCCGCGGCTAGGACGAAGCCGCGAAAGGTGCCGTTGTCGCCGGGACGGTCGGGGGACTCGTGGCGCGGGACTCAGGGTTCCCCATGGGGAGGCCCCCAGGCTCAGGCCCCTGGCAACGGAAGGCTGAGCAAGCAGGCCCGGGCCCGGGCCCGGCTTTCGGGGCTGGCCCGGCCCCAGCTGCCGGCGCCAGGTAGTTGACCCCCGGAGGCTGAGGAGGGGGAGGCGTCGGCCTCCCCGGGGCACGCCTCCCGGAGCTCCTCCTGCCGGTGCCGGAACGCGACGACCCGCGATCCCGGACAGGGCCCCGGGGGGGGCCGCCCTGCGGCCCTGTAGGGCCCGAAGTGTGTTCGCCGGGCGTTTTCCGGCCAATTCTCACGAGCGTTCTGCCCAAATCGGGATCGATTTGGGCAGAACGCTCGTGAGAATTGGCCGGCGTTGGGCAGCCCTGGTCAGCGCCCAGTTCCGCGTGCAGCAGGGCCCTTCTCGCTCGGGGCATGGCGCGGCCACCCGGAAAACGAGCCGCGACGATGGGGCGCGGCCGGCGGCAGCGGCGCCGGGGAGTTTTCCCCGAGCAGAGTGGATGGAGGCGCCGTGGCCGGGCATCCGCCTCCGCCGTGGCGGGCGGCCGGGGCGCCCCTGGAGGGGGCTGGCCTCTGTGGGTAAACGGACTGGTCTCTCACTCCGCGGCTAGGACGAAGCCGCGAAAGGTGCCGTTGTCGCCGGGTCGGTCGGGGGACTCGTGGCGAGGGACTCAGGGTTCCCCATGGGGAGGCCCCCAGGCTCAGGCCCCTGGCAACGGAAGGCTGAGCAAGCAGGCCCGGGCCCGGGCCCGGCTTTCGGGGCTGGCCCGGCCCCAGCTGCCGGCGCCAGGGAGGGGACCCCCGGAGGCTGAGGAGCGGGAGGCGTCGGCCTCCCCGGGGCACGCCTCCCGGAGCTCCTCCTGGAGGTGCCAGAACGCGACGACCCGCGATCCCGGAGAGGCCCCCGGGGGGGGCCGCCCTGCGGCCCTGTGGTGCCCGAAGTGTGTTCGCCGGGCGTTTTCCGGCCAATTCTCACGAGCCTTCTGCCCAAATCGGGAACGATATGGGGAGAACGCTCGTGAGAATTGGCTGGCGTTGGGCAGCCCTGGTCAGCGCCCAGTTCTGCGTGGAGCAGGGCACTTTCTCGCTCGGGGCATGTCGCGGCCGCCCGGAAAATGAGCCGCGACGATGGGGCGCGGCCGGCAGCCGCGGCGCCGGGGAGTTTTCCCCGAGCAGAGTGGATAGAGGCGCCGAGGCCGGGCGTCCGCCTCCGCCGTGGCGGGCGGCCGGGGCGCCCCTGTAGGGGGCTGGCCTCTGTGGGGAAACGGACTGGTCTCTCACGCCGCGGCTAGGACGAAGCCGCGAAAGGTGCCGTTGTCGCCGGGACGGTCGGGGGACTCCTGGCGCGGGACTCAGGGTTCCCCATGGGGAGGCCCGCAGGCTCAGGCCCCTGGCAACGGAAGGCTGAGCAAGCAGTCCCGGGCCCGGGCCCGGCTTTCGGGGCTGGCCCGGCCCCAGCTGCCGGCGCCAGGGCGGGGACCCCCGGAGGCTGAGGAGCGGGAGGCGTCGGCCTCCACGCGGCACGCCTCCTGGAGCTCCTCCTGGCGGTGGCGGAACGCGACGACACGCGATCCCGGACAGGGCCCCGGGGGGGGCCGCCCTGCGGCCCTGTGGTTCCCGAAGTGTGTTCGCCGGGCGTTTTCCGGCCAATTCTCGATTTGGGCAGAACGCTCGTGAGAATTGGCCGGCGTTGGGCAGCCCTGGTCAGCGCCCAGGGCCGCGTGGAGCAGGGCCCTTTCTTGCTCGGGGCATGGCGCGGACACCCGGAAAACGAGCCGCGACGATGGGGCGCGGCCGGCGGCCCCGGCGCCGGGGAGTTTTCCCCGAGCAGAGTGGATGGAGGCGCCGTGGCCGGGCGTCCGCCTCCGCCGTGGCGGGCGGCCGGGGCGCCCGTGGAGGGGGCTGGCCTCTGTGGGGGAACGGAGTGATCTCTCACTCCACGGCTGGGACGAAGCCGCGAAAGGTGCCGTGGTCGCCGGGACGGTCGGGGGGACTCGTGGCGCGGGACTCAGGGTTCCCCATGCGGAGGCCCCCAGGCTCAGGCCCCTGGCAACGGAAGGCTGAGCAAGCAGGCCAGGGCCCGGGCCCGGCTTTCGGGGCTGGCCCGGCCCCAGCGGCCGGCGCCAGGGAGGGGACCCCCGGAGGCTGAGGAGCGGGAGGCGTCGGCCTCCCCGGGGCCCGCCTCCCGGAGCTCCTCCTGGTGGTGCCGGAACGCGCCGACACGCGATCCCGGACAGGGCCCCGGGGGGGCGGCCCTGCGGCCCTGTGGTGCCCGATCTGTGTTCGCCGGGCGTTTTCCGGCCAATTCTCACGAGCGTTCTGCCCAAATCGGGATCGATTTGGGCAGAACGCTCGTGAGAATTGGCCGGCGTTGGGCAGCCCTGGTCAGCGCCCAGGGCCGCGTGGAGCAGGGCCCTTTCTCGCTCGGGGCATGGCGCGGCCACCCGGAAAACGAGCCGCGACGATGGGGCGCGGCCGGCGGCCCCGGCGCCGGGGAGTTTTCCCCGAGCAGAGTGGATGGAGGCGCCGTGGCCGGGCGTCCGCCTCCGCCGTGGCCGGCGGCCGGGGCGCCCGTGGAGGGGGCTGGCCTCTGTGGGGGAACGGAGTGATCTCTCACTCCACGGCTGGGACGAAGCCGCGAAAGGTGCCGTGGTCGCCGGCACGGTCGGGGGGACTCGTGGCGCGGGACTCAGGGTTCCCCATGCGGAGGCCCCCAGGCTCAGGCCCCTGGCAACGGAAGGCTGAGCAAGCAGGCCCGGGCCCGGGCCCGGCTTTCGGGGATGGCCCGGCCCCAGCGGCCGGCGCCAGGGAGGGGACCCCCGGAGGCTGAGGAGCGGGAGGCGTCGGCCTCCCCGGGGCCCGCCTCCCGGAGCTCCTCCTGGCGGTGCCGGAACGCGCCGACACGCGATCCCGGACAGGGCCCAGGGGGGCGGCCCTGCGGCCCTGTGGTGCCCGAAGTGTGTTCGCCGGGCGTTTTCCGGCCAATTCTCACGAGCGTTCTGCCCAAATCGGGATCGATTTGGGCAGAACGCTCGTGAGAATTGGCCGGCGTTGGGCAGCCCTGGTCAGCGCCCAGGGCCGCGTGGAGCAGGGCCCTTTCTCGCTCGGGGCATGGCGCGGCCACCCGGAAAACGAGCCGCGACGATGGGGCGCGGCCGGCGGCCCCGGCGCCGGGGAGATTTCCCCGAGCAGAGTGGATGGAGGCGCCGTGGCCGGGCGTCCGCCTCCACCGTGGCGGGCGGCCGGGGCGCCCGTGTAGGGGGCTGGCCTCTGTGGGGGAACGGAGTGATCTCTCACTCCACGGCTGGGACGAAGCCGCGAAAGGTGCCGTGGTCGCCGGGACGGTCGGGGGGACTCATGGCGCGGGACTCAGGGTTCCCCATGCGGAGGCCCCCAGGCTCAGGCCCCTGGCAACGGAAGGCTGAGCAAGCAGGCCCGGGCCCGGGCCCGGGTTTCGGGGCTGGCCCGGCCCCAGCGGCCGGCGCCAGGGAGGGGACCCCCGGAGGCTGAGGAGCGGGAGGCGTCGGCCTCCCCGGGGTGCGCCTCCCGGAGCTCCTCCTGGCTGTGCCGGAACGCGCCGAGACGCGATCCCGGACAGGGCCCCGGGGGGGCGGCCCTGCGGCCCTCTGGTGCCCGAAGTGTGTTCGCCGGGCGTTTTCCGGCCAATTCTCACGAGCGTTCTGCCCAAATCGGGATCGATTTGGGCAGAACGCTCGTGAGAATTGGCCGGCGTTGGGCAGCCCTGGTCAGCGCCCAGGGCCGCGTGGAGCAGGGCCCTTTCTCGCTCGGGGCAAGGCGCGGCCACCCGGAAAACGAGCCGCGACGATGGGGCGCGGCCGGCGGCCCCGGCGCCGGGGAGTTTTCCCCGAGCAGAGTGGATGGAGGCGCCCTGGCCGGGCGTCCGCCTCCGCCGTGGCGGGCGGCCGGGGCGCCCGTGGAGGGGGCTGGCCTCTGTGGGGGAACGGAGTGATCTCTCACTCCACGGCTGGGACGAAGCCGCGAAAGGTGCCGTGGTCGCCGGGACGGTCGGGGGGACTCGTGGCGCGGGACTCAGGGTTCCCCATGCGGAGGCCCCCAGGCTCAGGCCCCTGGCAACGGAAGGCTGAGCAAGCAGGCCCGGGCCCGGGCCCGGCTTTCGGGGCTGGCCCGGCCCCAGCGGCCGGCGCCAGGGAGGGGACCCCCGGAGGCTGAGGAGCGGGAGGCGTCGGCCTCCCCGGGGCCCGCCTCCCGGAGCTCCTCCTGGCTGTGCCGGAACGCGCCGACACGCGATCCCGGACAGGGCCCCGGGGGGGCGGCCCTGCGGCCCTCTGGTGCCCGAAGAGTGTTCGCCGGGCGTTTTCCGGCCAATTCTCACGAGCGTTCTGCCCAAATCGGGATCGATTTGGGCAGAACGCTCGTGAGAATTGGCCGGCGTTGGGCAGCCCTGGTCAGCGCCCAGGGCCGCGTGGAGCAGGGCCCTTTCTCGCTCGGGGCATGGCGCGGCCACCCGGAAAACGAGCCGCGACGATGGGGCGCGGCCGGCGGCCCCGGCGCCGGGGAGTTTTCCCCGAGCAGAGTGGATGGAGGCGCCGTGGCCGGGCGTCCGCCTCCGCCGTGGCGGGCGGCCGGGGCGCCCGTGGAGGGGGCTGGCCTCTGTGGGGGAACGGAGTGATCTCTCACTCCACGGCTGGGACGAAGCCGCCAAAGGTGCCGTGGTCGCCGGGACGGTCGGGGGGATTCGTGGCGCGGGACTCAGGGTTCCCCATGCGGAGGCCCCCAGGCTCAGGCCCCTGGCAACGGAAGGCTGAGCAAGCAGGCCCGGGCCTGGGCCCGGCTTTCGGGGCTGGCCCGGCCCCAGCGGCCGGCGCCAGGGAGGGGACCCCCGGAGGCTGAGGAGCGGGAGGCGTCGGCCTCCCCGGGGCCCGCCTCCCGGAGCTCCTCCTGGCGGTGCCGGAACGCGCCGACACGCGATCCCGGACAGGGCCCCGGGGGGGCGGCCCTGCGGCCCTGTGGTGCCCGAACTGTGTTCGCCGGGCGTTTTCCGGCCAATTCTCACGAGCGTTCTGCCCAAATCGGGATCGATTTGGGCAGAACGCTCGTGAGAATTGGCCGGCGTTGGGCAGCCCTGGTCAGCGCGCAGGGCCGCGTGGAGCAGGGCCCTTTCTCGCTCGGGGCATGGCGCGGCCACCCGGAAAACGAGCCGCGACGATGGGGCGCGGCCGGCGGCCCCGGCGCCGGGAAGTTTTCCCCGAGCAGAGTGGATGGAGGCGCCGTGGCCGGGCGTCCGCCTCCGCCGTGGCGGGCGGCCGGGGCGCCGTGGAGGGGGCTGGCCTCTGTGGGGGAACGGAGTGATCTCTCACTCCACGGCTGGGACGAAGCCGCGAAAGGTGCCGTGGTCGCCGGGACGGTCGGGGGGACTCGTGGCGCGGGA
The DNA here is from genome assembly GCF_922984935.1 of Meles meles. Classification (NCBI taxonomy): domain Eukaryota; kingdom Metazoa; phylum Chordata; class Mammalia; order Carnivora; family Mustelidae; genus Meles; species Meles meles. The sequence continues at coordinate 257,851 of NW_025721126.1, forward strand.
CTCAGGGTTCCCCATGCGGAGGCCCCCAGGCTCAGGCCCCTGGCAACGGAAGGCTGAGCAAGCAGGCCCGGGCCCGGGCCCGGCTTTCGGGGCTGGCCCGGCCCCAGCGGCCGGCGCCAAGGAGGGGACCCCCGGAGGCTGAGGAGCGGGAGGCGTCGGCCTCCCCGGGGCCCGCCTCCCGGAGCTCCTCCTGGCGGTGCCGGAACGCGCCGACACGCGATCCCGGACAGGGCCCCGGGGGGGCGGCCCTGCGGCCCTCTGGTGCCCGAAGTGTGTTCGCCGGGCGTTTTCCGGCCAATTCTCACGAGCGTTCTGCCCAAATCGGGATCGATTTGGGCACAACGCTCGTGAGAATTGGCCGGCGTTGGGCAGCCCTGGTCAGCGCCCAGGGCCGCGTGGAGCAGGGCCCTTTCTGGCTCGGGGCATGGCGCGGCCACCCGGAAAACGAGCCGCGACGATGGGGCGCGGCCGGCGGCCCCGGCGCCGGGGAGTTTTCCCCGAGCAGAGTGGATGGAGGCGCCGTGGCCGGGCGTCCGCCTCCGCCGTGGCGGGCGGCCGGGGCGCCCGTGGAGGGGGCTGGCCTCTGTGGGGGAACGGAGTGATCTCTCACTCCACGGCTGGGACGAAGCCGCGAAAGGTGCCGTGGTCGCCGGGACGGTCGGGGGGACTCGTGGCGCGGGACTCAGTGTTCCCCATGCGGAGGCCCCCAGGCTCAGGCCCCTGGCAACGGAAGGCTGAGCAAGCAGGCCCGGGCCCGGGCCCGGCTTTCGGGGCTGGCCCGGCCCCAGCGGCCGGCGCCAGGGAGGGGACCCCCGGAGGCTGAGGAGCGGGAGGCGTCGGCCTCCCCGGGGCCCGCCTCCCGGAGCTCCTCCTGGCGGTGCCGGAACGCGCCGACACGCGATCCCGGACAGGGCCCCGGGGGGGCGGCCCTGCGGCCCTCTGGTGCCCGAAGAGTGTTCTCCGGGCGTTTTCCGGCCAATTCTCACGAGCGTTCTGCCCAAATCGGGATCGATTTGGGCAGAACGCTCGTGAGAATTGGCCGGCGTTGGGCAGCCCTGGTCAGCGCCCAGGGCCGCGTGGAGCAGGGCCCTTTCTCGCTCGGGGCATGGCGCGGCCACCCGGAAAACGAGCCGCGACGATGGGGCGCGGCCGGCGGCCCCGGCGCCGGGGAGTTTTCCCCTAGCAGAGTGGATGGAGGCGCCGTGGCCGGGCGTCCGCCTCCGCCGTGGCGGGCGGCCGGGGCGCCCGTGGAGGGGGCTGGCCTCTGTGGGGGAACGGAGTGATCTCTCACTCCACGGCTGGGACGAAGCCGCGAAAGGTGCCGTGGTCGCCGGGACGGTCGGGGGGACTCGTGGCGCGGGACTCAGGGTTCCCCATGCGGAGGCCCCCAGGCTCAGGCCCCTGGCAACGGAAGGCTGAGCAAGCAGGCCAGGGCCCGGGCCCGGCTTTCGGGGCTGGCCCGGCCCCAGCGGCCGGCGCCAGGGAGGGGACCCCCGGAGGCTGAGGAGCGGGAGGCGTCGGCCTCCCCGGGGCCCGCCTCCCGGAGCTCCTCCTGGCGGTGCCGGAACGCGCCGACACGCGATCCCGGACAGGGCCCCGGGGGGGCGGCCCTGCGGCCCTCTGGTGCCCGAAGTGTGTTCGCCGGGCGTTTTCCGGCCAATTCTCACGAGCGTTCTGCCCAAATCGGGATCGATTTGGGCAGAACGCTCGTGAGAATTGGCCGGCGTTGGGCAGCCCTGGTCAGCGCCCAGGGCCGCGTGGAGCAGGGCCCTTTCTCGCTCGGGGCATGGCGCGGCCACCCGGAAAACGAGCCGCGACGATGGGGCGCGGCCGGCGGCCCCGGCGCCGGGGAGTTTTCCCCGAGCAGAGTGGATGGAGGCGCCGTGGCCGGGCGTCCGCCTCCGCCGTGGCGGGCGGCCGGGGCGCCCGTGGAGGGGGCTGGCCTCTGTGGGGGAACGGAGTGATCTCTCACTCCACGGCTGGGACGAAGCCGCGAAAGGTGCCGTGGTCGCCGGGACGGTCGGGGGGACTCGTGGCGCGGGACTCAGGGTTCCCCATGCGGAGGCCCCCAGGCTCAGGCCCCTGGCAACGGAAGGCTGAGCAAGCAGGCCAGGGCCCGGGCCCGGCTTTCGGGGCTGGCCCGGCCCCAGCGGCCGGCGCCAGGGAGGGGACCCCCGGAGGCTGAGGAGCGGGAGGCGTCGGCCTCCCCGGGGCCCGCCTCCCGGAGCTCCTCCTGGCGGTGCCGGAACGCGCCGACACGCGATCCCGGACAGGGCCCCGGGGGGGCGGCCCTGCGGCCCTGTGGTGCCCGAAGTGTGTTCGCCGGGCGTTTTCCGGCCAATTCTCACGAGCGTTCTGCCCAAATCGGGATCGATTTGGGCAGAACGCTCGTGAGAATTGGCCGGCGTTGGGCAGCCCTGGTCAGCGCCCAGGGCCGCGTGGAGCAGGGCCCTTTCTCGCTCGGGGCATGGCGCGGCCACCCGGAAAACGAGCCGCGACGATGGGGCGCGGCCGGCGGCCCCGGCGCCGGGGAGTTTTCCCCGAGCAGAGTGGATGGAGGCGCCGTGGCCGGGCGTCCGCCTCCGCCGTGGCGGGCGGCCGGGGCGCCCGTGGAGGGGGCTGGCCTCTGTGGGGGAACGGAGTGATCTCTCACTCCACGGCTGGGACGAAGCCGCGAAAGGTGCCGTGGTCGCCGGGACGGTCGGGGGGACTCGTGGCGCGGGACTCAGGGTTCCCCATGCGGAGGCCCCCAGGCTCAGGCCCCTGGCAACAGAAGGCTGAGCAAGCAGGCCCGGGCCCGGGCCCGGCTTTCGGGGCTGGCCCGGCCCCAGCGGCCGGCGCCAGGGAGGGGACCCCCGGAGGCTGAGGAGCGGGAGGCGTCGGCCTCCCCGTGGCCCGCCTCCCGGAGCTCCTCCTGGCGGTGCCGGAACGCGCCGACACGCGATCCCGGACAGGGCACCGGGGGGGCGGCCCTGCGGCCCTCTGGTGCCCGAAGTGTGTTCGCCGGGCGTTTTCCGGCCAATTCTCACGAGCGTTCTGCCCAAATCGGGATCGATTTGGGCAGAACGCTCGTGAGAATTGGCCGGCGTTGGGCAGCCCTGGTCAGCGCCCAGGGCCGCGTGGAGCAGGGCCCTTTCTCGCTCGGGGCATGGCGCGGCCACCCGGAAAAAGAGCCGCGACGATGGGGCGCGGCCGGCGGCCCCGGCGCCGGGGAGTTTTCCCCGAGCAGAGTGGATGGAGGCGCCGTGGCCGGGCGTCCGCCTCCGCCGTGGCGGGCGGCCGGGGTGCCCGTGGAGGGGGCTGGCCTCTGTGGGGGAACGGAGTGATCTCTCACTCCACGGCTGGGACGAAGCCGCGAAAGGTGCCGTGGTCGCCGGGACGGTCGGGGGGACTCGTGGCGCGGGACTCAGGGTTCCCCATGCGGAGGCCCCCAGGCTCAGGCCCCTGGCAACGGAAGGCTGAGCAAGCAGGCCCGGGCCCGGGCCCGGCTTTCGGGGCTGGCCCGGCCCCAGCGGCCGGCGCCAGGGAGGGGACCCCCGGAGGCTGAGGAGCGGGAGGCGTCGGCCTCCCCGGGGCCCGCCTCCCGGAGCTCCTCCTGGCGGTGCCGGACGCGCCGACACGCGATCCCGGACAGGGCCCCGGGGGGGCGGCCCTGCGGCCCTCTGGTGCCCGAAGTGTGTTCGCCGGGCGTTTTCCGGCCAATTCTCACGAGCGTTCTGCCCAAATCGGGATCGATTTGGGCAGAACGCTCGTGAGAATTGGCCGGCGTTGGGCAGCCCTGGTCAGCGCCCAGGGCCGCGTGGAGCAGGGCCCTTTCTCGCTCGGGGCATGGCGCGGCCACCCGGAAAACGAGCCGCGACGATGGGGCGCGGCCGGCGGCCCCGTCGCCGGGGAGTTTTCCCCCGAGCATAGTGGATGGAGGCGCCGTGGCCGGGCGTCCGCCTCCGCCGTGGCGGGCGGCCGGGGCGCCCGTGGAGGGGGCTGGCCTCTGTGGGGGAACGGAGTGATCTCTCACTCCACGGCTGGGACGAAGCCGCGAAAGGTGCCGTGGTCGCCGGGACGGTCGGGGGGCTCGTGGCGCGGGACTCAGGGTTCCCCATGCGGAGGCCCCCAGGCTCAGGCCCCTGGCAACGGAAGGCTGAGCAAGCAGGCCCGGGCCCGGGCCCGGCTTTCGGGGCTGGCCCGGCCCCAGCGGCCGGCGCCAGGGAGGGGACCCCCGGAGGCTGAGGAGCGGGAGGCGTCGGCCTCCCCGGGGCCCGCCTCCCGGAGCTCCTCAGGCGGTGCCGGAACGCGCCGACACGCGATCCCGGACAGGGCCCCGGGGGGGCGGCCCTGCGGCCCTCTGGTGCCCGAAGTGTGTTCGCCGGGCGTTTTCCGGCCAATTCTCACGAGCGTTCTGCCCAAATCGGGATCGATTTGGGCAGAACGCTCGTGAGAATTGGCCGGCGTTGGGCAGCCCTGGTCAGCTCCCAGGGCCGCGTGGAGCAGGGCCCTTTCTCGCTCGGGGCATGGCGCGGCCACCCGGAAAACGAGCCGCGACGATGGGGCGCGGCCGGCGGCCCCGGCGCCGGGGAGTTTTCCCCGAGCAGAGTGGATGGAGGCGCCGTGGCCGGGCGTCCGCCTCCGCCGTGGCGGGCGGCCGGGGCGCTCGTGGAGGGGGCTGGCCTCTGTGGGGGAACGGAGTGATCTCTCACTCCACGGCTGGGACGAAGCCGCGAAAGGTGCCGTGGTCGCCGGGACGGTCGGGGGGACTCGTGGCGCGGGACTCAGGGTTCCCCATGCGGAGGCCCCCAGGCTCAGGCCCCTGGCAACGGAAGGCTGAGCAAGCAGGCCCGGGCCCGGGCCCGGCTTTCGGTGCTGGCCCGGCCCCAGCGGCCGGCGCCAGGGAGGGGACCCCTGGAGGCTGAGGAGCGGGAGGCGTCGGCCTCCCCGGGGCCCGCCTCCCGGAGCTCCTCCTGGCGGTGCCGGAACGCGCCGACACGCGATCCCGGACAGGGCCCCGGGGGGGCGGCCCTGCGGCCCTGTGGTGCCCGAAGTGTGTTCGCCGGGCGTTTTCCGTCCAATTCTCACGAGCGTTCTGCCCAAATCGGGATCGATTTGGGCAGAACGCTCGTGAGAATTGGCCGGCGTTGGGCAGCCCTGGTCAGCGCCCAGGGCCGCGTGGAGCAGGGCCCTTTCTCGCTCGGGGCATGGCGCGGCCACCCGGAAAACGAGCCGCGACGATGGGGCGCGGCCGGCGGCCCCGGCGCCGGGTAGTTTTCCCCCGAGCAGAGTGGATGGAGGCGCCGTGGCCGGGCGTCCGCCTCCGCCGTGGCGGGCGGCCGGGGCGCCCGTGGAGGGGGCTGGCCTCTGTGGGGGAACGGAGTGATCTCTCACTCCACGGCTGGGACGAAGCCGCGAAAGGTGCCGTGGTCGCCGGGACGGTCGGGGGGACTCGTGGCGCGGGACTCAGTGTTCCCCATGCGGAGGCCCCCAGGCTCAGGCCCCTGGCAACGGAAGGCTGAGCAAGCAGGCCCGCCCCGGGCCCGGCTTTCGGTGCTGGCCCGGCCCCAGCGGCCGGCGCCAGGGAGGGGACCCCCGGAGGCTGAGGAGCGGGAGGCGTCGGCCTCCCCGGGGCCCGCCTCCCGGAGCTCCTCCTGGCGGTGCCGGAAGGCGCCGAGACGCGATCCCGGACAGGGCCCCGGGGGGGCGGCCCTGCGGCCCTCTGGTGCCCGAAGTGTGTTCGCCGGGCGTTTTCCGGCCAATTCTCACGAGCGTTCTGCCCAAATCGGGATCGATTTGGGCAGAACGCTCGTGAGAATTGGCCGGCGTTGGGCAGCCCTGGTCAGCGCCCAGGGCCGCGTGGAGCAGGGCCCTTTCTCGCTCGGGGCATGGCGCGGCCACCCGGAAAACGAGCCGCGACGATGGGGCGCGGCCGGCGGCCCCGGCGCCGGGGAGTTTTCCTCGAGCAGAGTGGATGGAGGCGCCGTGGCCGGGAGTCCGCCTCCGCCGTGGCGGGCGGCCGGGGCGCCCGTGGAGGGGGCTGGCCTCTGTGGGGGAACGGAGTGATCTCTCACTCCACGGCTGGGACGAAGCCGCGAAAGGTGCCGTGGTCGCCGGGACGGTCGGGGGGACTCGTGGCGCGGGACTCAGGGTTCCCCATGCGGAGGCCCCCAGGCTCAGGCCCCTGGCAACGGAAGGCTGAGCAAGCAGGCCCGGGCCCGGGCCCGGCTTTCGGGGCTGGCCCGGCCCCAGCGGCCGGCGCCAGGGAGGCGACCCCCGGAGGCTGAGGAGCGGGAGGCGTCGGCCTCCCCGGGGCCCGCCTCCCGGAGCTCCTCCTGGCGGTGCCGGAACGCGCCGAGACGCGATCCCGGACAGGGCCCCGGGGGGGCGGCCCTGCGGCCCTCTGGTGCCCGAAGTGTGTTCGCCGGGCGTTTTCCGGCCAATTCTCACGAGCGTTCTGCCCAAATCGGGATCGATTTGGGCAGAACGCTCGTGAGAATTGGCCGGCGTTGGGCAGCCCTGGTCAGCGCCCAGGGCCGCGTGGAGCAGGGCCCTTTCTCGCTCGGGGCATGGCGCGGCCACCCGGAAAACGAGCCGCGACGATGGGGCGCGGCCGGCGGCCCCGGCGCCGGGGAGTTTTCCCCGAGCAGAGTGGATGGAGGCGCCGTGGCCGGGCGTCCGCCTCCGCCGTGGCGGGCGGCCGGGGCGCCCGTGGAGGGGGCTGGCCTCTGTGGGGGAACGGAGTGATCTCTCACTCCACGGCTGGGACGAAGCCGCGAAAGGTGCCGTGGTCGCCGGGACGGTCGGGGGGACTCGTGGCGCGGGACTCAGGGTTCCCCATGCGGAGGCCCCCAGGCTCAGGCCCCTGGCAACGGAAGGCTGAGCAAGCAGGCCCGGGCCCGGGCCCGGCTTTCGGGGCTGGCCCGGCCCCAGCGGCCGGCGCCAGGGAGGGGACCCCCGGAGGCTGAGGAGCGGGAGGCGTCGGCCTCCCCGGGGCCCGGCTCCCGGAGCTCCTCCCGGCGGTGCCGGAACGCGCCGACACGCGATCCCGGACAGGGCCCCGGGGGGGCGGCCCTGCGGCCCTCTGGTGCCCGAAGTGTGTTCGCCGGGCGTTTTCCGGCAAATTCTCACGAGCGTTCTGCCCAAATCGGGATCGATTTGGGCAGGACGCTCGTGAGAATTGGCCGGCGTTGGGCAGCCCTGGTCAGCGCCCAGGGCCGCGTGGAGCAGGGCCCTTTCTCGCTCGGGGCATGGCGCGGCCACCCGGAAAACAAGCCGCGACGATGGGGCGCGGCCGGCGGCCCCGGCGCCGGGGAGTTTTCCCCGAGCAGATTGGATGGAGGCGCCGTGGCCGGGCGTCCGCCTCCGCCGTGGCGGGCGGCCGGGGCGCCCGTGGAGGGGGCTGGCCTCTGTGGGGGAACGGAGTGATCTCTCACTCCACGGCTGGGACGAAGCCGCGAAAGGTGCCGTGGTCGCCGGGACGGTCGCGGGGACTCGTGGCGCGGGACTCAGGTTTCCCCATGCGGAGGCCCCCAGGCTCAGGCCCCTGGCAACGGAAGGCTGAGCAAGCAGGCCCGGGCCCGGGCCCGGCTTTCGGGGCTGGCCCGGCCCCAGCGGCCGGCGCCAGGGAGGGGACCCCTGGAGGCTGAGGAGCGGGAGGCGTCGGCCTCCCCGGGGCCCGCCTCCCGGAGCTCCTCCTGGCGGTGCCGGAACGCGCCGACACGCGATCCCGGACAGGGCCCCGGGGGGGCGGCCCTGCGGCCCTGTGGTGCCCGAAGTGTGTTCGCCGGGCGTTTTCCGTCCAATTCTCACGAGCGTTCTGCCCAAATCGGGATCGATTTGGGCAGAACGCTCGTGAGAATTGGCCGGCGTTGGGCAGCCCTGGTCAGCGCCCAGGGCCGCGTGGAGCAGGGCCCTTTCTCGCTCGGGGCATGGCGCGGCCACCCGGAAAACGAGCCGCGACGATGGGGCGCGGCCGGCGGCCCCGGCGCCGGGTAGTTTTCCCCGAGCAGAGTGGATGGAGGCGCCGTGGCCGGGCGTCCGCCTCCGCCGTGGCGGGCGGCCGGGGCGCCCGTGGAGGGGGCTGGCCTCTGTGGGGGAACGGAGTGATCTCTCACTCCACGGCTGGGACGAAGCCGCGAAAGGTGCCGTGGTCGCCGGGACGGTCGGGGGGACTCGTGGCGCGGGACTCAGTGTTCCCCATGCGGAGGCCCCCAGGCTCAGGCCCCTGGCAACGGAAGGCTGAGCAAGCAGGCCCGCCCCGGGCCCGGCTTTCGGTGCTGGCCCGGCCCCAGCGGCCGGCGCCAGGGAGGGGACCCCCGGAGGCTGAGGAGCGGGAGGCGTCGGCCTCCCCGGGGCCCGCCTCCCGGAGCTCCTCCTGGCGGTGCCGGAAGGCGCCGAGACGCGATCCCGGACAGGGCCCCGGGGGGGCGGCCCTGCGGCCCTCTGGTGCCCGAAGTGTGTTCGCCGGGCGTTTTCCGGCCAATTCTCACGAGCGTTCTGCCCAAATCGGGATCGATTTGGGCAGAACGCTCGTGAGAATTGGCCGGCGTTGGGCAGCCCTGGTCAGCGCCCAGGGCCGCGTGGAGCAGGGCCCTTTCTCGCTCGGGGCATGGCGCGGCCACCCGGAAAACGAGCCGCGACGATGGGGCGCGGCCGGCGGCCCCGGCGCCGGGGAGTTTTCCTCGAGCAGAGTGGATGGAGGCGCCGTGGCCGGGAGTCCGCCTCCGCCGTGGCGGGCGGCCGGGGCGCCCGTGGAGGGGGCTGGCCTCTGTGGGGGAACGGAGTGATCTCTCACTCCACGGCTGGGACGAAGCCGCGAAAGGTGCCGTGGTCGCCGGGACGGTCGGGGGGACTCGTGGCGCGGGACTCAGGGTTCCCCATGCGGAGGCCCCCAGGCTCAGGCCCCTGGCAACGGAAGGCTGAGCAAGCAGGCCCGGGCCCGGGCCCGGCTTTCGGGGCTGGCCCGGCCCCAGCGGCCGGCGCCAGGGAGGCGACCCCCGGAGGCTGAGGAGCGGGAGGCGTCGGCCTCCCCGGGGCCCGCCTCCCGGAGCTCCTCCTGGCGGTGCCGGAACGCGCCGAGACGCGATCCCGGACAGGGCCCCGGGGGGGCGGCCCTGCGGCCCTCTGGTGCCCGAAGTGTGTTCGCCGGGCGTTTTCCGGCCAATTCTCACGAGCGTTCTGCCCAAATCGGGATCGATTTGGGCAGAACGCTCGTGAGAATTGGCCGGCGTTGGGCAGCCCTGGTCAGCGCCCAGGGCCGCGTGGAGCAGGGCCCTTTCTCGCTCGGGGCATGGCGCGGCCACCCGGAAAACGAGCCGCGACGATGGGGCGCGGCCGGCGGCCCCGGCGCCGGGGAGTTTTCCCCGAGCAGAGTGGATGGAGGCGCCGTGGCCGGGCGTCCGCCTCCGCCGTGGCGGGCGGCCGGGGCGCCCGTGGAGGGGGCTGGCCTCTGTGGGGGAACGGAGTGATCTCTCACTCCACGGCTGGGACGAAGCCGCGAAAGGTGCCGTGGTCGCCGGGACGGTCGGGGGGACTCGTGGCGCGGGACTCAGGGTTCCCCATGCGGAGGCCCCCAGGCTCAGGCCCCTGGCAACGGAAGGCTGAGCAAGCAGGCCCGGGCCCGGGCCCGGCTTTCGGGGCTGGCCCGGCCCCAGCGGCCGGCGCCAGGGAGGGGACCCCCGGAGGCTGAGGAGCGGGAGGCGTCGGCCTCCCCGGGGCCCGGCTCCCGGAGCTCCTCCCGGCGGTGCCGGAACGCGCCGACACGCGATCCCGGACAGGGCCCCGGGGGGGCGGCCCTGCGGCCCTCTGGTGCCCGAAGTGTGTTCGCCGGGCGTTTTCCGGCAAATTCTCACGAGCGTTCTGCCCAAATCGGGATCGATTTGGGCAGGACGCTCGTGAGAATTGGCCGGCGTTGGGCAGCCCTGGTCAGCGCCCAGGGCCGCGTGGAGCAGGGCCCTTTCTCGCTCGGGGCATGGCGCGGCCACCCGGAAAACAAGCCGCGACGATGGGGCGCGGCCGGCGGCCCCGGCGCCGGGGAGTTTTCCCCGAGCAGATTGGATGGAGGCGCCGTGGCCGGGCGTCCGCCTCCGCCGTGGCGGGCGGCCGGGGCGCCCGTGGAGGGGGCTGGCCTCTGTGGGGGAATGGAGTGATCTCTCACTCCACGGCTGGGACGAAGCCGCGAAAGGTGCCGTGGTCGCCGGGACGGTCGCGGGGACTCGTGGCGCGGGACTCAGGTTTCCCCATGCGGAGGCCCCCAGGCTCAGGCCCCTGGCAACGGAAGGCTGAGCAAGCAGGCCCGGGCCCGGGCCCGGCTTTCGGGGCTGGCCCGGCCCCAGCGGCCGGCGCCAGGGAGGGGACCCCCGGAGGCTGAGGAGCGGGAGGCGTCGGCCTCCCCGGGGCCCGCCTCCCGGAGCTCCTCCTGGCGGTGCCGGAACGCGCCGACACGCGATCCCGGACAGGGCCCCGGGGGGGCGGCCCTGCGGCCCTCTGGTGCCCGAAGTGTGTTCGCCGGGCGTTTTCCGGCCAATTCTCACGAGCGTTCTGCCCAAATCGGGATCGATTTGGGCAGAACGCTCGTGAGAATTGGCCGGCGTTGGGCAGCCCTGGTCAGCGCCCAGTTCCGCGTGGAGCAGGGCCCTTTCTCGCTCGGGGCATGGCGCGGCCACCCGGAAAACGAGCCGCGACAATGGGGCGCGGCCGGCGGCCCCGGCGCCGGGGAGTTTTCCCCGAGCAGATTGGATGGAGGCGCCGTGGCCGGGCGTCCGCCTCCGCCGTGGCGGGCGGCCGGGGCGCCCGTGGAGGGGGCTGGCCTCTGTGGGGGAACGGAGTGATCTCTCACTCCACGGCTGGGACGAAGCCGCGAAAGGTGCCGTGGTCGCCGGGACGGTCGGGGGGACTCGTGGCGCGGGACTCAGGGTTCCCCATGCGGAGGCCCCCAGGCTCAGGCCCCTGGCAACGGAAGGCTGAGCAAGCAGGCCCGGGCCCGGGCCCGGCTTTCGGGGCTGGCCCGGCCCCAGCGGCCGGCGCCAGGGAGGGGACCCCCGGAGGCTGAGGAGCGGGAGGCGTCGGCCTCCCCGGGGCCCGGCTCCCGGAGCTCCTCCCGGCGGTGCCGGAACGCGCCGACACGCGATCCCGGACAGGGCCCCGGGGGGGCGGCCCTGCGGCCCTCTGCTGCCCGAAGTGTGTTCGCCGGGCGTTTTCCGGCAAATTCTCACGAGCGTTCTGCCCAAATCGGGATCGATTTGGGCAGGACGCTCGTGAGAATTGGCCGGCGTTGGGCAGCCCTGGTCAGCGCCCAGGGCCGCGTGGAGCAGGGCCCTTTCTCGCTCGGGGCATGGCGCGGCCACCCGGAAAACAAGCCGCGACGATGGGGCGCGGCCGGCGGCCCCGGCGCCGGGGAGTTTTCCCCGAGCAGATTGGATGGAGGCGCCGTGGCCGGGCGTCCGCCTCCGCCGTGGCGGGCGGCCGGGGCGCCCGTGGAGGGGGCTGGCCTCTGTGGGGGAACGGAGTGATCTCTCACTCCACGGCTGGGACGAAGCCGCGAAAGGTGCCGTGGTCGCCGGGACGGTCGCGGGGACTCGTGGCGCGGGACTCAGGTTTCCCCATGCGGAGGCCCCCAGGCTCAGGCCCCTGGCAACGGAAGGCTGAGCAAGCAGGCCCGGGCCCGGGCCCGGCTTTCGGGGCTGGCCCGGCCCCAGCGGCCGGCGCCAGGGAGGGGACCCCCGGAGGCTGAGGAGCGGGAGGCGTCGGCCTCCCCGGGGCCCGCCTCCCGGAGCTCCTCCTGGCGGTGCCGGAACGCGCCGACACGCGATCCCGGACAGGGCCCCGGGGGGGCGGCACTGCGGCCCTCTGGTGCCCGAAGTGTGTTCGCCGGGCGTTTTCTGGCCAATTCTCACGAGCGTTCTGCCCAAATCGGGATCGATTTGGGCAGAACGCTCGTGAGAATTGGCCGGCGTTGGGCAGCCCTGGTCAGCGCCCAGGGCCGCGTGGAGCAGGGCCCTTTCTCGCTCAGGGCATGGCGCGGCAACCCGGAAAACGAGCCGCGACGATGGGGCGCGGCCGGCGGCCCCGGCGCCGGGGAGTTTTCCCCGAGCAGAGTGGATGGAGGCGCCGTGGCCGGGCGTCCGCCTCCGCCGTGGCGGGCGGCCGGGGCGCCCGTGGAGGGGGCTGGCCTCTGTGGGGGAACGGAGTGATCTCTCACTCCACGGCTGGGACGAAGCCGCGAAAGGTGCCGTGGTCGCCGGGACGGTCGGGGGGACTCGTGGCGAGGGACTCAGGGTTCCCCATGCGGAGGCCCCCAGGCTCAGGCCCCTGGCAACGGAAGGCTGAGCAAGCAGGCCCGGGCCCGGGCCCGGCTTTCGGTGCTGGCCCGGCCCCAGCGGCCGGCGCCAGGGAGGGGACCCCCGGAGGCTGAGGAGCGGGAGGCGTCGGCCTCCCCGGGGCCCGCCTCCCGGAGCTCCTCCTGGCGGTGCCGGAACGCGCCGACACGCGATCCCGGACAGGGCCCCGGGGGGGCGGCCCTGCGGCCCTCTGGTGCCCGAAGTGTGTTCGCCGGGCGTTTTCCGGCCAATTCTCACGAGCGTTCTGCCCAAATCGGGATCGATTTGGGCAGAACGCTCGTGAGAATTGGCCGGCGTTGGGCAGCCCTGGTCAGCGCCCAGGGCCGCGTGGAGCAGGGCCCTTTCTCGCTCGGGGCATGGCGCGGCCACCCGGAAAACGAGCCGCGACGATGGGGCGCGGCCGGCGGCCCCGGCGCCGGGGAGTTTTCCCCGAGCAGAGTGGATGGAGGCGCCGTGGCCGGGAGTCCGCCTCCGCCGTGGCGGGCGGCCGGGGCGCCCGTGGAGGGGGCTGGCCTCTGTGGGGGAACGGAGTGATCTCTCACTCCACGGCTGGGACGAAGCCGCGAAAGGTGCCGTGGTCGCCGGGACGGTCGGGGGGTCTCGTAGCGCGGGACTCAGGGTTCCCCATGCGGAGGCCCCCAGGCTCAGGCCCCTGGCAACGGAAGGCTGAGCAAGCAGGCCCGGGCCCGGGCCCGGCTTTCGGGGCTGGCCCGGCCCCAGCGGCCGGCGCCAGGGAGGGGACCCCCGGAGGCTGAGGAGCGGGAGGCGTCGGCCTCCCCGGGGCCCGCCTCCCGGAGCTCCTCCTGGCGGTGCCGGACGCGCCGACACGCGATCCCGGACAGGGCCCCGGTGGGGCGGCCCTGCGGCCCTCTGGTGCCCGAAGTGTGTTCGCCGGGCGTTTTCCGGCCAATTCTCACGAGCGTTCTGCCCAAATCGGGATCGATTTGGGCAGAACGCTCGTGAGAATTGGCCGGCGTTGGGCAGCCCTGGTCAGCGCCCAGGGCCGCGTGGAGCAGGGCCCTTTCTCGCTCGGGGCATGGCGCGGCCACCCGGAAAACGAGCCGCGACGATGGGGCGCGGCCGGCGGCCCCGGCGCCGGGGAGTTTTCCCCGAGCAGAGTGGATGGAGGCGCCGTGGCCGGGCGTCCGCCTCCGCCGTGGCGGGCGGCCGGGGCGCCCGTGGAGGGGGCTGGCCTCTGTGGCGGAACGGAGTGATCTCTCACTCCACGGCTGGGACGAAGCCGCGAAAGGTGCCGTGGTCGCCGGGACGGTCGGGGGGACTCGTGGCGCGGGACTCAGGGTTCCCCATGCGGAGGCCCCCAGGCTCAGGCCCCTGGCAACGGAAGGCTGAGCAAGCAGGCCCGGGCCCGGGCCCGGCTTTCGGGGCTGGCCCGGCCCCAGCGGCCGGCGCCAGGGAGGGGACCCCCGGAGGCTGAGGAGCGGGAGGCGTCGGCCTCCCCGGGGCCCGCCTCACGGAGCTCCTCCTGGCGTTGCCGGAATGCGACGACACGCGATCCCGGACAGGGCCCCGGGGGGGCGGCCCTGCGGCCCTGTGGTGCCCGAAGTGTGTTCGCCGGGCGTTTTCCGGCCAATTCTCACGAGCGTTCTGCCCAAATCGGGATCGATTTGGGCAGAACGCTCGTGAGAATTGGCCGGCGTTGGGCAGCCCTGGTCAGCGCCAAGGGCCGCGTGGAGCAGGGCACTTTCTCGCTCGGGGCATGGCGCGGCCACCCGGAAAACGAGCCGCGACGATGGGGCACGGCCGGCGGCCCCGGCGCCGGGGAGTTTTCCCCGAGCAGAGTGGATGGAGGCGCCGTGGCCGGGCGTCCGCCTCCGCCGTGGCGGGCGGCCGGGGCGCCCGTGGAAGGGGCTGGACTCTGTGGGGGAACGGAGTGATCTCTCACTCCACGGCTGGGACGAAGCCGCGAAAGGTGCCGTGGTCGCCGTGACGGTCGGGGGGACTCGTGGCGCGGGACTCAGGGTTCCCCATGCGGAGGCCCCCAGGCTCAGGCCCCTGGCAACGGAAGGCTGAGCAAGCAGGCCCGGGCCCGGGCCCGGCTTTCGGGGCTGGCCCGGCCCCAGCGGCCGGCGCCAGGGAGGGGACCCCCGGAGGCTGAGGAGCGGGAGGCGTCGGCCTCCCCGGGGCCCGCCTCCCGGAGCTCCTCCTGGCGGTGCCGGAACGCGCCGAGACGCGATCCCGGACAGGGCCCCGGGGGGGCGGCCCTGCGGCCCTCTGGTGCCCGAAGTGTGTTCGCCGGGCGATTTCCGGCCAATTCTCACGAGCGTTCTGCCCAAATCGGGATCGATTTGGGCAGAACGCTCGTGAGAATTGGCCGGCGTTGGGCAGCCCTGGTCAGCGCCCAGGGCCGCGTGGAGCAGGGCCCTTTCTCGCTCGGGGCATGGCGCGGCCACCCGGAAAACGAGCCGCGACGATGGGGCGCGGCCGGCGGCCCCGGCGCCGGGGAGTTTTCCCCGAGCAGAGCGGATGGAGGCGCCGTGGCCGGGCGTCCGCCTCCGCCGTGGCGGGCGGCCGGGGCGCCCGTGGAGGGGGCTGGCCTCTGTGGGGGAACGGAGTGATCTCTCACTCCACGGGTGGGACGAAGCCGCGAAAGGTGCCGTGGTCGCCGGGACGGTCGGGGGGACTCGTGGCGCGGGACTCAGGGTTCCCCATGCGGAGGCCCCCAGGCTCAGGCCCCTGGCAACGGAAGGCTGAGCAAGCAGGCCCGGGCCCGGGCCCGGCTTTCGGGGCTGGCCCGGCCCCAGCGGCCGGCGCCAGGGAGGGGACCCCCGGAGGCTGAGGAGCGGGAGGCGTCGGCCTCCCCGGGGCCCGCCTCCCGGAGCTCCTCCTGGCGGTGCCGGAACGCGCCGACACGCGATCCCGGACAGGGCCCCGGGGGGGCGGCCCTGCGGCCCTCTGGTGCCCGAAGTGTGTTCGCCGGGCGTTTTCCGGCCAATTCTCACGAGCGTTCTGCCCAAATCGGGATCGATTTGGGCAGAACGCTCGTGAGAATTGGCCGGCGTTGGGCAGCCCTGGTCAGCGCCCAGGGCCGCGTGGAGCAGGGCCCTTTCTCGCTCGGGGCATGGCGCGGCCACCCGGAAAAAGAGCCGCGACGATGGGGCGCGGCCGGCGGCCCCGGCGCCGGGGAGTTTACCCCGAGCAGAGTGGATGGAGGCGCCGTGGCCGGGCGTCCGCCTCCGCCGTGGCGGGCGGCCGGGGCGCCCGTGGAGGGGGCTGGCCTCTGTGGGGGAACGGAGTGATCTCTCACTCCACGGCTGGGACGAAGCCGCGAAAGGTGCCGTGGTCGCCGGGACGGTCGGGGGGACTCGTGGCGCGGGACTCAGGGTTCCCCATGCGGAGGCCCCCAGGCTCAGGCCCCTGGCAACGGAAGGCTGAGCAAGCAGGCCCGGGCCCGGGCCCGGCTTTCGGGGCTGGCCCGGCCCCAGCGGCCGGCGCCAGGGAGGGGACCCCCGGAGGCTGAGGAGCGGGAGGCGTCGGCCTCCCCGGGGCCCGCCTCCCGGAGCTCCTCCTGGCGGTGCCGGAACGCGCCGAGACGCGATCCCGGACAGGGCCCCGGGGGGGCGGCCCTGCGGCCCTTTGGTGCCCGAAGTGTGTTCGCCGGGCGTTTTCCGGCCAATTCTCACGAGCGTTCTGCCCAAATCGGGATCGATTTGGGCAGAACGCTCGTGAGAATTGGCCGGCGTTGGGCAGCCCTGGTCAGCGCCCAGGGCCGCGTGGAGCAGGGCCCTTTCTCGCTCGGGGCATGGCGCGGCCACCCGGAAAACGAGCCGCGACGATGGGGCGCGGCCGGCGGCCCCGGCGCCGGGGAGTTTTCCCCGAGCAGAGTGGATGGAGGCGCCGTGGCCGGGCGTCCGCCTCCGCCGTGGCGGGCGGCCGGGGCGCCCGTGGAGGGGGCTGGCCTCTGTGGGGGAACGGAGTGATCTCTCACTCCACGGCTGGGACGAAGCCGCGAAAGGTGCCGTGGTCGCCGGGACGGTCGGGGGGACTCGTGGCGTGGGACTCAGGGTTCCCCATGCGGAGGCCCCCAGGCTCAGGCCCCTGGCAACGGAAGGCTGAGCAAGCAGGCCCGGGCCCGGGCCCGGCTTTCGGGGCTGGCCCGGCCCCAGCGGCCGGCGCCAGGGAGGGGACCCCCGGAGGCTGAGGAGCGGGAGGCGTCGGCCTCCCCGGGGCCCGCCTCCCGGAGCTCCTCCTGGCGGTGCCGGAACGCGCCGAGACGCGATCCCGGACAGGGCCCCGGGGGGGCGGCCCTGCGGCCCTCTGGTGCCCGAAGTGTGTTCGCCGGGCGTTTTCCGGCCAATTCTCACGAGCGTTCTGCCCAAATCGGGATCGATTTGGGCAGAACGCTCGTGAGAATTGGCCGGCGTTGGGCAGCCCTGGTCAGCGCCCAGGGCCGCGTGGAGCAGGGCCCTTTCTCGCTCGGGGCATGGCGCGGCCACCCGGAAAACGAGCCGCGACGATGGGGCGCGGCCGGCGGCCCCGGCGCCGGGGAGTTTTCCCCGAGCAGAGCGGATGGAGGCGCCGTGGCCGGGCGTCCGCCTCCGCCGTGGCGGGCGGCCGGGGCGCCCGTGGAGGGGGCTGGCCTCTGTGGGGGAACGGAGTGATCTCTCACTCCACGGCTGGGACGAAGCCGCGAAAGGTGCCGTGGTCGCCGGGACGGTCGGGGGGACTCGTGGCGCGGGACTCAGGGTTCCCCATGCGGAGGCCCCCAGGCTCAGGCCCCTGGCAACGGAAGGCTGAGCAAGCAGGCCCGGGCCCGGGCCCGGCTTTCGGGGCTGGCCCGGCCCCAGCGGCCGGCGCCAGGGAGGGGACCCCCGGTGGCTGAGGAGCGGGAGGCGTCGGCCTCCCCGGGGCCCGCCTCCCGGAGCTCCTCCTGGCGGTGCCGGAACGCGCCGACACGCGATCCCGGACAGGGCCCCGGGGGGGCGGCCCTGCGGCCCTCTGGTGCCCGAAGTGTGTTCGCCGGGCGTTTTCCGGCCAATTCTCACGAGCGTTCTGCCCAAATCGGGATCGATTTGGGCAGAACGCTCGTGAGAATTGGCCGGCGTTGGGCAGCCCTGGTCAGCGCCCAGGGCCGCGTGGAGCAGGGCCCTTTCTCGCTCGGGGCATGGCGCGGCCACCCGGAAAAAGAGCCGTGACGATGGGGCGCGGCCGGCGGCCCCGGCGCCGGGGAGTTTTCCCCGAGCAGAGTGGATGGAGGCGCCGTGGCCGGGCGTCCGCCTCCGCCGTGGCGGGCGGCCGGGGCGCCCGTGGAGGGGGCTGGCCTCTGTGGGGGAACGGAGTGATCTCTCACTCCACGGCTGGGACGAAGCCGCGAAAGGTGCCGTGGTCGCCGGGACGGTCGGGGGGACTCGTGGCGCGGGACTCAGGGTTCCCCATGCGGAGGCCCCCAGGCTCAGGCCCCTGGCAACGGAAGGCTGAGCAAGCAGGCCCGGGCCCGGGCCCGGCTTTCGGGGCTGGCCCGGCCCCAGCGGCCGGCGCCAGGGAGGGGACCCCCGGAGGCTGAGGAGCGGGAGGCGTCGGCCTCCCCGGGGCCCGCCTCCCGGAGCTCCTCCTGGCGGTGCCGGAACGCGCCGACACGCGATCCCGGACACGCCCCGGGGGGGCGGCCCTGCGGCCCTGTGGTGCCCGAAGTGTGTTCGCCGGGCGTTTTCCGTCCAATTCTCACGAGCGTTCTGCCCAAATCGGGATCGATTTGGGCAGAACGCTCGTGAGAATTGGCCGGCGTTGGGCAGCCCTGGTCAGCGCCCAGGGCCGCGTGGAGCAGGGCCCTTTCTCGCTCGGGGCATGGCGCGGCCACCCGGAAAACGAGCCGAGACGATGGGGCGCGGCCGGCGGCCCCGGCGCCGGGGAGTTTTCCCCGAGCAGATTGGATGGAGGCGCCGTGGCCGGGCGTCCGCCTCCGCCGTGGCGGGCGGCCGGGGCGCCCGTGGAGGGGGCTGGCCTCTGTGGGGGAACGGAGTGATCTCTCACTCCACGGCTGGGACGAAGCCGCGAAAGGTGCCGTGGTCGCCGGGACGGTCGGGGGGACTCGTGGCGCGGGACTCAGGGTTCCCCATGCGGAGGCCCCCAGGCTCAGGCCCCTGGTAATGGAAGGCTGAGCAAGCAGGCCCGGGCCCGGGCCCGGCTTTCGGGGCTGGCCCAGCCCCAGCGGCCGGCGCCAGGGAGGGGACCCCCGGAGGCTGAGGAGCGGGAGGCGTCGGCCTCCCCATGGCCCGCCTCCCGGAGCTCCTCCTGGCGGTGCCGGAACGCGCCGACACGCGATCCCGGACAGGGCCCCGGGGGGGCGGCCCTGCGGCCCTCTGGTGCCCGAAGTGTGTTCGCCGGGCGTTTTCTGGCCAATTCTCACGAGCGTTCTGCCCAAATCGTGATCGATTTTGGCAAAACGCTCGTGAGAATTGGCCGGCGTTGGGCAGCCCTGGTCAGCGCCCAGGGCCGCGTGGAGCAGGGCCCTTTCTCGCTCGGGGCATGGCGCGGCCACCCGGAAAACGAGCCGCGACGATGGGGCGCGGCCGGCGACCCCGGCGCCGGGGAGTTTTCCCCGAGCAGAGTGGATGGAGGCGCCGTGGCCGGGCGTCCGCCTCCGCCGTGGCGGGCGGCCGGGGCGCCCGTGGAGGGGGCTGGCCTCTGTGGGGGAACGGAGTGATCTCTCACTCCACGGCTGGGACGAAGCCGCGAAAGGTGCCGTGGTCGCCGGGACGGTCGGGGGGACTCGTGGCGCGGGACTCAGGGTTCCCCATGCGGAGGCCCCCAGGCTCAGGCCCCTGGCAACGGAAGGCTGAGCAAGCAGGCCCGGGCCTGGGCCCGGCTTTCGGGGCTAGCCCGGCCCCAGCGGCCGGCGCCAGGGAAGGGACCCCCGGAGGCTGAGGTGCGGGAGGCGTCGGCCTCCCCGGGGCCCGCCTCCCGGAGCTCCTCCTGGCGGTGCCGGAACGCGCCGACACGCGATCCCGGACAGGGCCCCGGGGGGGCGGCCCTGCGGCCCTCTGGTGCCCAAAGTGTGTTCGCCGGGCATTTTCCGGCCAATTCTCACGAGCGTTCTGCCCAAATCGGGATCGATTTGGGCAGAACGCTCGTGAGAATTGGCCGGCGTTGGGCAGCCCTGGTCAGCGCCCAGGGCCGCGTGGAGCAGGGCCCTTTCTCGCTCGGGGCATGGCGCGGCCACCCGGAAAACGAGCCGCGACGATGGGGCCCGGCCGGCGGCCCCGGCGCCGGGGAGTTTTCCCCGAGCAGAGTGGATGGAGGCGCCGTGGCCGGGCGTCCGCCTCCGCCGTGGCGGGCGGCCGGGGCGCCCGTGGAGGGGGCTGGCCTCTGTGGGGGAACGGAGTGATCTCTCACTCCACAGCTGGGACGAAGCCGCGATAGGTGCCGTGGTCGCCGGGACGGTCGGGGGGACTCGTGGCGCGGGACTCAGGGTTCCCCATGCGGAGGCCCCCAGGCTCAGGCCCCTGGCAACGGAAGGCTGAGCAAGCAGGCCCGGGCCCGGGCCCGGCTTTCGGGGCTGGCCCGGCCCCAGCGGCCGGCGCCAGGGAGGGGACCCCCGGAGGCTGAGGAGCGGGAGGCGTCGGCCTCCCCGGGGCCCGCCTCCCGTAGCTCCTCCTGGCGGTGCCGAAACGCGCCGACACGCGATCCCGGACAGGGCCCCGGGGGGGCGGCCCTGCGGCCCTCTGGTGCCCAAAGTGTGTTCGCCGGGCGTTTTCCGGCCAATTCTCACGAGCGTTCTGCCCAAATCGGGATCGATTTGGGCAGAACGCTCGTGAGAATTGGCCGGCTTTGGGCAGCCCTGGTCAGCGCCCAGGGCCGCGTGGAGCAGGGCCCTTTCTCGCTCGGGGCATGGCGCGGCCACCCGGAAAACGAGCCGCGACGAATGGGCGCGGCCGGCGGCCCCGGCGCCGGGGAGTTTTCCCCGAGCAGAGTGGATGGAGGCGCCGTGGCCGGGCGTCTGCCTCCGCCGTGGCGGGCGGCCGGGGCGTCCTTGGAGGGGGCTGGCCTCTGTGGGGGAACGGAGTGATCTCTCACTCCACGGCTGGGACGAAGCCGCGAAAGGTGCCGTGGTCGCCGGGACGGTCGGGGGGACTCGTGGCGCGGGACTCAGGGTTCCCCATGCGGAGGCCCCCAGGCTCAGGCCCCTGGCAACGGAAGGCTGAGCAAGCAGGCCCGGGCCCGGGCCCGGCTTTCGGGGCTGGCCCGGCCCCAGCGGCCGGCGCCAGGGAGGGGACCCCCGGAGGCTGAGGAGCGGGAGGCGTCGGCCTCCCCGGGGCCCGCCTCCCGGAGCTCCTCCTGGCGGTGCCGGAACGCGCCGACACGCGATCCCGGACAGGGCCCCGGGGGGGCGGCCCTGCGGCCCTCTGGTGCCCGAAGAGTGTTCGCCGGGCATTTTCCGGCCAATTCTCACGAGCGTTCTGCCCAAATCGGCATCGATTTGGGCAGAACGCTCGTGAGAATTGGCCGGCGTTGGGCAGCCCTGGTCAGCGCCCAGGGCCGCGTGGAGCAGGGCCCTTTCTCGCTCGGGGCATGGCGCGGCCACCCGGAAAACGAGCCGCGACGATGGGGCGCGGCCGGCGGCCCCGGCGCCGGGGAGTTTTCCCCGAGCAGAGTGGATGGAGGCGCCGTGGCCGGGCGTCCGCCTCCGCCGTGGCGGGCGGCCGGGGCGCCCGTGGAGGGGGCTGGCCTCTGTGGGGGAACGGAGTGATCTCTCACTCCACGGTGGGACGAAGCCGCGAAAGGTGCCGTGGTCGCCGGGACGGTCGGGGGGACTCGTGGCGCGGGACTCAGGGTTCCCCATGCGGAGGCCCCCAGGCTCAGGCCCCTGGCAACGGAAGGCTGAGCAAGCAGGCCCGGGCCCGGGCCCGGCTTTCGGGGCTGGCCCGGCCCCAGCGGCCGGCGCCAGGGAGGGTACCCCCGGAGGCTGAGGAGCGGGAGGCGTCGGCCTCCCCGGGACCCGCCTCCCGGAGCTCCTCCTGGCGGTGCCGGAACGTGCCGAGACGCGATCCCGGACAGGGCCCCGGGGGGGCGGCCCTGCGGCCCTCTGGTGCCCGAAGTGTGTTCGCCGGGCGTTTTTTCGGCCAATTCTCACGAGCGTTCTGCCCAAATCGGGATCGATTTGGGCAGAACGCTCGTGAGAATTGGCCGGCGTTGGGCAGCCCTGGTCAGCGCCCAGGGCCGCGTGGAGCAGGGCCCTTTCTCGCTCGGGGCATGGCGCGGCCACCCGGAAAACGAGCCGCGACATTGGGGCGCGGCCGGCGGCCCCGGCGCCGGGGAGTTTTCCCCGAGCAGAGTGGATGGAGGCGCCGTGGCCGGGCGTCCGCCTCCGCCGTGGCGGGCGGCCGGGGCGCCCGTGGAGGGGGCTGGCCTCTGTGGGGGAACGGAGTGATCTCTCATTCCACGGCTGGGACGAAGCCGCGAAAGGTGCCGTGGTCGCCGGGACGGTCGGGGGGACTCGTGGCGCGGGACTCAGGTTTCCCCATGCGGAGGCCCCCAGGCTCAGGCCCCTGGCAACGGAAGGCTGAGCAAGCAGGCCCGGGCCCGGGCCCGGTTTCGGGGCTGGCCCAGCCCCAGCGGCCGGCGCCAGGGAGGGGACCCCCGGAGGCTGAGGATCGGGAGGCGTCGGCCTCCCCGGGGCCCGCCTCCCGGAGCTCCTCCTGGCGGTGCCGGAACGCGCCGACACGCGATCCCGGACAGGGCCCCGGGGGGGCGGCCCTGCGGCCCTCTGGTGCCCGAAGTGTGTTCGCCGGGCGTTTTCCGGCCAATTCTCACGAGCGTTCTGCCCAAATCGGGATCGATTTGGGCAGAACGCTCGTGAGAATTGGCCGGCGTTGGGCAGCCCTGGTCAGCGCCCAGGGCCGCGTGGAGCAGGGCCCTTTCTCGCTCGGGGCATGGCGCGGCCACCCGGAAAAAGAGCCGCGACGATGGGGCGCGGCCGGCGGCCCCGGCGCCGGGGAGTTTACCCCGAGCAGAGTGGATGGAGGCGCCGTGGCCGGGCGTCCGCCTCCGCCGTGGCGGGCGGCCGGGGCGCCCGTGGAGGGGGCTGGCCTCTGTGGGGGAACGGAGTGATCTCTCACTCCACGGCTGGGACGAAGCCGCGAAAGGTGCCGTGGTCGCCGGGACGGTCGGGGGGACTCGTGGCGCGGGACTCAGGGTTCCCCATGCGGAGGCCCCCAGGCTCAGGCCCCTGGCAACGGAAGGCTGAGCAAGCAGGCCCGGGCCCGGGCCCGGCTTTCGGGGCTGGCCCGGCCCCAGCGGCCGGCGCCAGGGAGGGGACCCCCGGAGGCTGAGGAGCGGGAGGCGTCGGCCTCCCCGGGGCCCGCCTCCCGGAGCTCCTCCTGGCGGTGCCGGAACGCGCCGAGACGCGATCCCGGACAGGGCCCCGGGGGGGCGGCCCTGCGGCCCTTTGGTGCCCGAAGTGTGTTCGCCGGGCGTTTTCCGGCCAATTCTCACGAGCGTTCTGCCCAAATCGGGATCGATTTGGGCAGAACGCTCGTGAGAATTGGCCGGCGTTGGGCAGCCCTGGTCAGCGCCCAGGGCCGCGTGGAGCAGGGCCCTTTCTCGCTCGGGGCATGGCGCGGCCACCCGGAAAACGAGCCGCGACGATGGGGCGCGGCCGGCGGCCCCGGCGCCGGGGAGTTTTCCCCGAGCAGAGTGGATGGAGGCGCCGTGGCCGGGCGTCCGCCTCCGCCGTGGCGGGCGGCCGGGGCGCCCGTGGAGGGGGCTGGCCTCTGTGGGGGAACGGAGTGATCTCTCACTCCACGGCTGGGACGAAGCCGCGAAAGGTGCCGTGGTCGCCGGGACGGTCGGGGGGACTCGTGGCGTGGGACTCAGGGTTCCCCATGCGGAGGCCCCCAGGCTCAGGCCCCTGGCAACGGAAGGCTGAGCAAGCAGGCCCGGGCCCGGGCCCGGCTTTCGGGGCTGGCCCGGCCCCAGCGGCCGGCGCCAGGGAGGGGACCCCCGGAGGCTGAGGAGCGGGAGGCGTCGGCCTCCCCGGGGCCCGCCTCCCGGAGCTCCTCCTGGCGGTGCCGGAACGCGCCGAGACGCGATCCCGGACAGGGCCCCGGGGGGGCGGCCCTGCGGCCCTCTGGTGCCCGAAGTGTGTTCGCCGGGCGTTTTCCGGCCAATTCTCACGAGCGTTCTGCCCAAATCGGGATCGATTTGGGCAGAACGCTCGTGAGAATTGGCCGGCGTTGGGCAGCCCTGGTCAGCGCCCAGGGCCGCGTGGAGCAGGGCCCTTTCTCGCTCGGGGCATGGCGCGGCCACCCGGAAAACGAGCCGCGACGATGGGGCGCGGCCGGCGGCCCCGGCGCCGGGGAGTTTTCCCCGAGCAGAGCGGATGGAGGCGCCGTGGCCGGGCGTCCGCCTCCGCCGTGGCGGGCGGCCGGGGCGCCCGTGGAGGGGGCTGGCCTCTGTGGGGGAACGGAGTGATCTCTCACTCCACGGCTGGGACGAAGCCGCGAAAGGTGCCGTGGTCGCCGGGACGGTCGGGGGGACTCGTGGCGCGGGACTCAGGGTTCCCCATGCGGAGGCCCCCAGGCTCAGGCCCCTGGCAACGGAAGGCTGAGCAAGCAGGCCCGGGCCCGGGCCCGGCTTTCGGGGCTGGCCCGGCCCCAGCGGCCGGCGCCAGGGAGGGGACCCCCGGTGGCTGAGGAGCGGGAGGCGTCGGCCTCCCCGGGGCCCGCCTCCCGGAGCTCCTCCTGGCGGTGCCGGAACGCGCCGACACGCGATCCCGGACAGGGCCCCGGGGGGGCGGCCCTGCGGCCCTCTGGTGCCCGAAGTGTGTTCGCCGGGCGTTTTCCGGCCAATTCTCACGAGCGTTCTGCCCAAATCGGGATCGATTTGGGCAGAACGCTCGTGAGAATTGGCCGGCGTTGGGCAGCCCTGGTCAGCGCCCAGGGCCGCGTGGAGCAGGGCCCTTTCTCGCTCGGGGCATGGCGCGGCCACCCGGAAAAAGAGCCGTGACGATGGGGCGCGGCCGGCGGCCCCGGCGCCGGGGAGTTTTCCCCGAGCAGAGTGGATGGAGGCGCCGTGGCCGGGCGTCCGCCTCCGCCGTGGCGGGCGGCCGGGGCGCCCGTGGAGGGGGCTGGCCTCTGTGGGGGAACGGAGTGATCTCTCACTCCACGGCTGGGACGAAGCCGCGAAAGGTGCCGTGGTCGCCGGGACGGTCGGGGGGACTCGTGGCGCGGGACTCAGGGTTCCCCATGCGGAGGCCCCCAGGCTCAGGCCCCTGGCAACGGAAGGCTGAGCAAGCAGGCCCGGGCCCGGGCCCGGCTTTCGGGGCTGGCCCGGCCCCAGCGGCCGGCGCCAGGGAGGGGACCCCCGGAGGCTGAGGAGCGGGAGGCGTCGGCCTCCCCGGGGCCCGCCTCCCGGAGCTCCTCCTGGCGGTGCCGGAACGCGCCGACACGCGATCCCGGACACGCCCCGGGGGGGCGGCCCTGCGGCCCTGTGGTGCCCGAAGTGTGTTCGCCGGGCGTTTTCCGTCCAATTCTCACGAGCGTTCTGCCCAAATCGGGATCGATTTGGGCAGAACGCTCGTGAGAATTGGCCGGCGTTGGGCAGCCCTGGTCAGCGCCCAGGGCCGCGTGGAGCAGGGCCCTTTCTCGCTCGGGGCATGGCGCGGCCACCCGGAAAACGAGCCGAGACGATGGGGCGCGGCCGGCGGCCCCGGCGCCGGGGAGTTTTCCCCGAGCAGATTGGATGGAGGCGCCGTGGCCGGGCGTCCGCCTCCGCCGTGGCGGGCGGCCGGGGCGCCCGTGGAGGGGGCTGGCCTCTGTGGGGGAACGGAGTGATCTCTCACTCCACGGCTGGGACGAAGCCGCGAAAGGTGCCGTGGTCGCCGGGACGGTCGGGGGGACTCGTGGCGCGGGACTCAGGGTTCCCCATGCGGAGGCCCCCAGGCTCAGGCCCCTGGTAATGGAAGGCTGAGCAAGCAGGCCCGGGCCCGGGCCCGGCTTTCGGGGCTGGCCCAGCCCCAGCGGCCGGCGCCAGGGAGGGGACCCCCGGAGGCTGAGGAGCGGGAGGCGTCGGCCTCCCCATGGCCCGCCTCCCGGAGCTCCTCCTGGCGGTGCCGGAACGCGCCGACACGCGATCCCGGACAGGGCCCCGGGGGGGCGGCCCTGCGGCCCTCTGGTGCCCGAAGTGTGTTCGCCGGGCGTTTTCTGGCCAATTCTCACGAGCGTTCTGCCCAAATCGTGATCGATTTTGGCAAAACGCTCGTGAGAATTGGCCGGCGTTGGGCAGCCCTGGTCAGCGCCCAGGGCCGCGTGGAGCAGGGCCCTTTCTCGCTCGGGGCATGGCGCGGCCACCCGGAAAACGAGCCGCGACGATGGGGCGCGGCCGGCGACCCCGGCGCCGGGGAGTTTTCCCCGAGCAGAGTGGATGGAGGCGCCGTGGCCGGGCGTCCGCCTCCGCCGTGGCGGGCGGCCGGGGCGCCCGTGGAGGGGGCTGGCCTCTGTGGGGGAACGGAGTGATCTCTCACTCCACGGCTGGGACGAAGCCGCGAAAGGTGCCGTGGTCGCCGGGACGGTCGGGGGGACTCGTGGCGCGGGACTCAGGGTTCCCCATGCGGAGGCCCCCAGGCTCAGGCCCCTGGCAACGGAAGGCTGAGCAAGCAGGCCCGGGCCTGGGCCCGGCTTTCGGGGCTAGCCCGGCCCCAGCGGCCGGCGCCAGGGAAGGGACCCCCGGAGGCTGAGGTGCGGGAGGCGTCGGCCTCCCCGGGGCCCGCCTCCCGGAGCTCCTCCTGGCGGTGCCGGAACGCGCCGACACGCGATCCCGGACAGGGCCCCGGGGGGGCGGCCCTGCGGCCCTCTGGTGCCCAAAGTGTGTTCGCCGGGCATTTTCCGGCCAATTCTCACGAGCGTTCTGCCCAAATCGGGATCGATTTGGGCAGAACGCTCGTGAGAATTGGCCGGCGTTGGGCAGCCCTGGTCAGCGCCCAGGGCCGCGTGGAGCAGGGCCCTTTCTCGCTCGGGGCATGGCGCGGCCACCCGGAAAACGAGCCGCGACGATGGGGCCCGGCCGGCGGCCCCGGCGCCGGGGAGTTTTCCCCGAGCAGAGTGGATGGAGGCGCCGTGGCCGGGCGTCCGCCTCCGCCGTGGCGGGCGGCCGGGGCGCCCGTGGAGGGGGCTGGCCTCTGTGGGGGAACGGAGTGATCTCTCACTCCACAGCTGGGACGAAGCCGCGATAGGTGCCGTGGTCGCCGGGACGGTCGGGGGGACTCGTGGCGCGGGACTCAGGGTTCCCCATGCGGAGGCCCCCAGGCTCAGGCCCCTGGCAACGGAAGGCTGAGCAAGCAGGCCCGGGCCCGGGCCCGGCTTTCGGGGCTGGCCCGGCCCCAGCGGCCGGCGCCAGGGAGGGGACCCCCGGAGGCTGAGGAGCGGGAGGCGTCGGCCTCCCCGGGGCCCGCCTCCCGTAGCTCCTCCTGGCGGTGCCGAAACGCGCCGACACGCGATCCCGGACAGGGCCCCGGGGGGGCGGCCCTGCGGCCCTCTGGTGCCCAAAGTGTGTTCGCCGGGCGTTTTCCGGCCAATTCTCACGAGCGTTCTGCCCAAATCGGGATCGATTTGGGCAGAACGCTCGTGAGAATTGGCCGGCTTTGGGCAGCCCTGGTCAGCGCCCAGGGCCGCGTGGAGCAGGGCCCTTTCTCGCTCGGGGCATGGCGCGGCCACCCGGAAAACGAGCCGCGACGAATGGGCGCGGCCGGCGGCCCCGGCGCCGGGGAGTTTTCCCCGAGCAGAGTGGATGGAGGCGCCGTGGCCGGGCGTCTGCCTCCGCCGTGGCGGGCGGCCGGGGCGTCCTTGGAGGGGGCTGGCCTCTGTGGGGGAACGGAGTGATCTCTCACTCCACGGCTGGGACGAAGCCGCGAAAGGTGCCGTGGTCGCCGGGACGGTCGGGGGGACTCGTGGCGCGGGACTCAGGGTTCCCCATGCGGAGGCCCCCAGGCTCAGGCCCCTGGCAACGGAAGGCTGAGCAAGCAGGCCCGGGCCCGGGCCCGGCTTTCGGGGCTGGCCCGGCCCCAGCGGCCGGCGCCAGGGAGGGGACCCCCGGAGGCTGAGGAGCGGGAGGCGTCGGCCTCCCCGGGGCCCGCCTCCCGGAGCTCCTCCTGGCGGTGCCGGAACGCGCCGACACGCGATCCCGGACAGGGCCCCGGGGGGGCGGCCCTGCGGCCCTCTGGTGCCCGAAGAGTGTTCGCCGGGCATTTTCCGGCCAATTCTCACGAGCGTTCTGCCCAAATCGGCATCGATTTGGGCAGAACGCTCGTGAGAATTGGCCGGCGTTGGGCAGCCCTGGTCAGCGCCCAGGGCCGCGTGGAGCAGGGCCCTTTCTCGCTCGGGGCATGGCGCGGCCACCCGGAAAACGAGCCGCGACGATGGGGCGCGGCCGGCGGCCCCGGCGCCGGGGAGTTTTCCCCGAGCAGAGTGGATGGAGGCGCCGTGGCCGGGCGTCCGCCTCCGCCGTGGCGGGCGGCCGGGGCGCCCGTGGAGGGGGCTGGCCTCTGTGGGGGAACGGAGTGATCTCTCACTCCACGGTGGGACGAAGCCGCGAAAGGTGCCGTGGTCGCCGGGACGGTCGGGGGGACTCGTGGCGCGGGACTCAGGGTTCCCCATGCGGAGGCCCCCAGGCTCAGGCCCCTGGCAACGGAAGGCTGAGCAAGCAGGCCCGGGCCCGGGCCCGGCTTTCGGGGCTGGCCCGGCCCCAGCGGCCGGCGCCAGGGAGGGTACCCCCGGAGGCTGAGGAGCGGGAGGCGTCGGCCTCCCCGGGACCCGCCTCCCGGAGCTCCTCCTGGCGGTGCCGGAACGTGCCGAGACGCGATCCCGGACAGGGCCCCGGGGGGGCGGCCCTGCGGCCCTCTGGTGCCCGAAGTGTGTTCGCCGGGCGTTTTTCGGCCAATTCTCACGAGCGTTCTGCCCAAATCGGGATCGATTTGGGCAGAACGCTCGTGAGAATTGGCCGGCGTTGGGCAGCCCTGGTCAGCGCCCAGGGCCGCGTGGAGCAGGGCCCTTTCTCGCTCGGGGCATGGCGCGGCCACCCGGAAAACGAGCCGCGACATTGGGGCGCGGCCGGCGGCCCCGGCGCCGGGGAGTTTTCCCCGAGCAGAGTGGATGGAGGCGCCGTGGCCGGGCGTCCGCCTCCGCCGTGGCGGGCGGCCGGGGCGCCCGTGGAGGGGGCTGGCCTCTGTGGGGGAACGGAGTGATCTCTCATTCCACGGCTGGGACGAAGCCGCGAAAGGTGCCGTGGTCGCCGGGACGGTCGGGGGGACTCGTGGCGCGGGACTCAGGTTTCCCCATGCGGAGGCCCCCAGGCTCAGGCCCCTGGCAACGGAAGGCTGAGCAAGCAGGCCCGGGCCCGGGCCCGGTTTCGGGGCTGGCCCAGCCCCAGCGGCCGGCGCCAGGGAGGGGACCCCCGGAGGCTGAGGATCGGGAGGCGTCGGCCTCCCCGGGGCCCGCCTCCCGGAGCTCCTCCTGGCGGTGCCGGAACGCGCCGACACGCGATCCCGGACAGGGCCCCGGGGGGGCGGCCCTGCGGCCCTCTGGTGCCCGAAGTGTGTTTGCCGGGCGTTTTCTGGCCAATTCTCACGAGCGTTCTGCCCAAATCGGGATCGATTTGGGCAGAACGCTCGTGAGAATTGGCCGGCGTTGGGCAGCCCTGGTCAGCGCCCAGGGCCGCGTGGAGCAGGGCCCTTTCTCGCTCGGGGCATGGCGCGGCCACCCGGAAAACGAGCCGCGACGATGGGGCGCGGCCGGCGGCCCCGGCGCCGGGGAGTTTTCCCCGAGCAGAGTGAATGGAGGCGCCGTGGCCGGGCGTCCGCCTCCGCCGTGGCGGGCGGCCGGGGCGCCCGTGGAGGGGGCTGGCCTCTGTGGGGGAACGGAGTGATCTCTCACTCCACGGCTGGGACGAAGCCGCGAAAGGTGCCGTGGTCGCCGGGACGGTCGGGGGGACTCGTGGCGCGGGACTCAGGGTTCCCCATGCGGAGGCCCCCAGGCTCAGGCCCCTGGCAACGGAAGGCTGAGCAAGCAGGCCCGGGCCCGGGCCCGGCTTTCGGGGCTGGCCCGGCCCCAGCGGCCGGCGCCAGGGAGGGTACCCCCGGAGGCTGAGGAGCGGGAGGCGTCGGCCTCCCCGGGGCCCGCCTCCCAGAGCTCCTCCTGGCGGTGCCGGAACGTGCCGAGACGCGATCCCGGACAGGGCCCCGGGGGGGCGGCCCTGCGGCCCTCTGGTGCCCGAAGTGTGTTCGCCGGGCGTTTTCCGGCCAATTCTCACGAGCGTTCTGCCCAAATCGGGATCGATTTGGGCAGAACGCTCGTGAGAATTGGCCGGCGTTGGGCAGCCCTGGTCAGCGCCCAGGGCCGCGTGGAGCAGGGCCCTTTCTCGCTCGGGGCATGGCGCGGCCACCCGGAAAACGAGCCGCGACATTGGGGCGCGGCCGGCGGCCCCGGCGCCGGGGAGTTTTCCCCGAGCAGAGTGGATGGAGGCGCCGTGGCCGGGCGTCCGCCTCCGCCGTGGCGGGCGGCCGGGGCGCCCGTGGAGGGGGCTGGCCTCTGTGGGGGAACGGAGTGATCTCTCACTCCACGGCTGGGACGAAGCCGCGAAAGGTGCCGTGGTCGCCGGGACGGTCGGGGGGACTCGTGGCGCGGGACTCAGGGTTCCCCATGCGGAGGCCCCCAGGCTCAGGCCCCTGGCAACGGAAGGCTGAGCAAGCAGGCCCGGGCCCGGGCCCGGCTTTCGGGGCTGGCCCGGCCCCAGCGGCCGGCGCCAGGGAGGGGACCCCCGGAGGCTGAGGAGCGGGAGGCGTCGGCCTCCCCGGGGCCCGCCTCCCGGAGCTCCTCCTGGCGGTGCCGGAACGCGCCGACACGCGATCCCGGACAGGGCCCCGGGGGGGCGGCCCTGCGGCCCTCTGGTGCCCGAAGAGTGTTCGCCGGGCGTTTTCCGGCCAATTCTCACGAGCGTTCTACCCAAATCGGGATCGATTTGGGCAGAACGCTCGTGAGAATTGGCCGGCGTTGGGCAGCCCTGGTCAGCGCCCAGGGCCGCGTGGAGCAGGGCCCTTTCTCGCTCGGGGCATGGCGCGGCCACCCGGAAAACGAGCCGCGACGATGGGGCGCGGCCGGCGGCCCCGGCGCCGGGGAGTTTTCCCCGAGCAGAGTGGATGGAGGCGCCGTGGCCGGGCGTCCGCCTCCGCCGTGGCGGGCGGCCGGGGCGCCCGTGGAGGGGGCTGGCCTCTGTGGGGGAACGGAGTGATCTCTCACTCCACGGCTGGGACGAAGCCGCGAAAGGTGCCGTGGTCGCCGGGACGGTCGGGGGGACTCGTGGCGCGGGACTCAGGGTTCCCCATGCGGAGGCCCCCAGGCTCAGGCCCCTGGCAACGGAAGGCTGAGCAAGCAGGCCCGGGCCCGGGCCCGGCTTTCGGGGCTGGCCCGGCCCCAGCGGCCGGCGCCAGGGAGGGGACCCCCGGAGGCTGAGGAGCGGGAGGCGTCGGCCTCCCCGGGGCCCGCCTCCCGGAGCTCCTCCTGGCGGTGCCGGAACGCGCCGACACGCGATCCCGGACAGGGCCCCGGGGGGGCGGCCCTGCGGCCCTCTGGTGCCCGAAGTGTGTTCGCCGGGCGTTTTCCGGCCAATTCTCACGAGCGTTCTGCCCAAATCGGGATCGATTTGGGCAGAACGCTCGTGAGAATTGGCCGGCGTTGGGCAGCCCTGGTCAGCGCCCAGGGCCGCGTGGAGCAGGGCCCTTTCTCGCTCGGGGCATGGCGCGGCCACCCGGAAAACGAGCCGCGACGATGGGGCGCGGCCGGCGGCCCCGGCGCCGGGGAGTTTTCCCCGAGCAGAGTGGATGGAGGCGCCGTGGCCGGGCGTCCGCCTCCGCCGTGGCGGGCGGCCGGGGCGCCCGTGGAGGGGGCTGGCCTCTGTGGGGGAACGGAGTGATCTCTCACTCCACGGCTGGGACGAAGCCGCGAAAGGTGCCGTGGTCGCCGGGACGGTCGGGGGGACTCGTGGCGCGGGACTCAGGGTTCCCCATGCGGAGGCCCCCAGGCTCAGGCCCCTGGCAACGGAAGGCTGAGCAAGCAGGCCCGGGCCCGGGCCCGGCTTTCGGGGCTGGCCCGGCCCCAGCGGCCGGCGCCAGGGAGGGGACCCCCGGAGGCTGAGGAGCGGGAGGCGTCGGCCTCCCCGGGGCCCGCCTCCCGGAGCTCCTCCTGGCGGTGCCGGAACGCGCCGACACGCGATCCCGGACAGGGCCCCGGGGGGGCGGCCCTGCGGCCCTCTGGTGCCCGAAGTGTGTTCGCCGGGCGTTTTCCGGCCAATTCTCACGAGCGTTCTGCCCAAATCGGGATCGATTTGGGCAGAACGCTCGTGAGAATTGGCCGGCGTTGGGCAGCCCTGGTCAGCGCCCAGGGCCGCGTGGAGCAGGGCCCTTTCTCGCTCGGGGCATGGCGCGGCCACCCGGAAAAAGAGCCGCGACGATGGGGCGCGGCCGGCGGCCCCGGCGCCGGGAAGTTTTCCCCGAGCACAGTGGATGGAGGCGCCGTGGCCGGGCGTCCGCCTCCGCCGTGGCGGGCGGCCGGGGCGCCCGTGGAGGGGGCTGGCCTCTGTGGGGGAACGGAGTGATCTCTCACTCCACGGCTGGGACGAAGCCGCGAAAGGTGCCGTGGTCGCCGGGACGGTCGGGGGGACTCGTGGCGCGGGACTCAGGGTTCCCCATGCGGAGGCCCCCAGGCTCAGGCCCCTGGCAACGGAAGGCTGAGCAAGCAGGCCCGGGCCCGGGCCCGGCTTTCGGGGCCGGCCCGGCCCCAGCGGCCGGCGCCAGGGAGGGGACCCCCGGAGGCTGAGGAGCGGGAGGCGTCGGCCTCCCCGGGGCCCGCCTCCCGGAGCTCCTCCAGGCGGTGCCGGAACGCGCCGACACGCGATCCCGGACAGGGCCCCGGGGGGGCGGCCCTGCGGCCCTCTGGTGCCCGAAGTGTGTTCGCCGGGCGTTTTCCGGCCAATTCTCACGAGCGTTCTGCCCAAATCGCGATCGATTTGGGCAGAACGCTCGTGAGAATTGGCCGGCGTTGGGCAGCCCTGGTCAGCGCCCAGGGCCGCGTGGAGCAGGGCCCTTTCTCGCTCGGGGCATGGCGCGGCCACCCGGAAAAAGAGCCGCGACGATGGGGCGCGGCCGGCGGCCCCGGCGCCGGGGAGTTTTCCCCGAGCAGAGTGGATGGAGGCGCCGTGGCCGGGCGTCCGCCTCCGCCGTGGCGGGCGGCCGGGGTGCCCGTGGAGGGGGCTGGCCTCTGTGGGGGAACGGAGTGATCTCTCACTCCACGGCTGGGACGAAGCCGCGAAAGGTGCCGTGGTCGCCGGGACGGTCGGGGGGACTCGTGGCGCGGGACTCAGGGTTCCCCATGCGGAGGCCCCCAGGCTCAGGCCCCTGGCAACGGAAGGCTGAGCAAGCAGGCCCGGGCCCGGGCCCGGCTTTCGGGGCTGGCCCGGCCCCAGCGGCCGGCGCCAGGGAGGGGACCCCCGGAGGCTGAGGAGCGGGAGGCGTCGGCCTCCCCGGGGCCCGCCTCCCGGAGCTCCTCCTGGCGGTGCCGGACGCGCCGACACGCGATCCCGGACAGGGCCCCGGGGGGGCGGCCCTGCGGCCCTCTGGTGCCCGAAGTGTGTTCGCCGGGCGTTTTCCGGCCAATTCTCACGAGCGTTCTGCCCAAATCGGGATCGATTTGGGCAGAACGCTCGTGAGAATTGGCCGGCGTTGGGCAGCCCTGGTCAGCGCCCAGGGCCGCGTGGAGCAGGGCCCTTTCTCGCTCGGGGCATGGCGCGGCCACCCGGAAAACGAGCCGCGACGATGGGGCGCGGCCGGCGGCCCCGGCGCCGGGGAGTTTTCCCCGAGCATAGTGGATGGAGGCGCCGTGGCCGGGCGTCCGCCTCCGCCGTGGCGGGCGGCCGGGGCGCCCGTGGAGGGGGCTGGCCTCTGTGGGGGAACGGAGTGATCTCTCACTCCACGGCTGGGACGAAGCCGCGAAAGGTGCCGTGGTCGCCGGGACGGTCGGGGGGGCTCGTGGCGCGGGACTCAGGGTTCCCCATGCGGAGGCCCCCAGGCTCAGGCCCCTGGCAACGGAAGGCTGAGCAAGCAGGCCCGGGCCCGGGCCCGGCTTTCGGGGCTGGCCCGGCCCCAGCGGCCGGCGCCAGGGAGGGGACCCCCGGAGGCTGAGGAGCGGGAGGCGTCGGCCTCCCCGGGGCCCGCCTCCCGGAGCTCCTCAGGCGGTGCCGGAACGCGCCGACACGCGATCCCGGACAGGGCCCCGGGGGGGGCGGCCCTGCGGCCCTCTGGTGCCCGAAGTGTGTTCGCCGGGCGTTTTCCGGCCAATTCTCACGAGCGTTCTGCCCAAATCGGGATCGATTTGGGCAGAACGCTCGTGAGAATTGGCCGGCGTTGGGCAGCCCTGGTCAGCTCCCAGGGCCGCGTGGAGCAGGGCCCTTTCTCGCTCGGGGCATGGCGCGGCCACCCGGAAAACGAGCCGCGACGATGGGGCGCGGCCGGCGGCCCCGGCGCCGGGGAGTTTTCCCCGAGCAGAGTGGATGGAGGCGCCGTGGCCGGGCGTCCGCCTCCGCCGTGGCGGGCGGCCGGGGCGCTCGTGGAGGGGGCTGGCCTCTGTGGGGGAACGGAGTGATCTCTCACTCCACGGCTGGGACGAAGCCGCGAAAGGTGCCGTGGTCGCCGGGACGGTCGGGGGGACTCGTGGCGCGGGACTCAGGGTTCCCCATGCGGAGGCCCCCAGGCTCAGGCCCCTGGCAACGGAAGGCTGAGCAAGCAGGCCCGGGCCCGGGCCCGGCTTTCGGTGCTGGCCCGGCCCCAGCGGCCGGCGCCAGGGAGGGGACCCCTGGAGGCTGAGGAGCGGGAGGCGTCGGCCTCCCCGGGGCCCGCCTCCCGGAGCTCCTCCTGGCGGTGCCGGAACGCGCCGACACGCGATCCCGGACAGGGCCCCGGGGGGGCGGCCCTGCGGCCCTGTGGTGCCCGAAGTGTGTTCGCCGGGCGTTTTCCGTCCAATTCTCACGAGCGTTCTGCCCAAATCGGGATCGATTTGGGCAGAACGCTCGTGAGAATTGGCCGGCGTTGGGCAGCCCTGGTCAGCGCCCAGGGCCGCGTGGAGCAGGGCCCTTTCTCGCTCGGGGCATGGCGCGGCCACCCGGAAAACGAGCCGCGACGATGGGGCGCGGCCGGCGGCCCCGGCGCCGGGTAGTTTTCCCCGAGCAGAGTGGATGGAGGCGCCGTGGCCGGGCGTCCGCCTCCGCCGTGGCGGGCGGCCGGGGCGCCCGTGGAGGGGGCTGGCCTCTGTGGGGGAACGGAGTGATCTCTCACTCCACGGCTGGGACGAAGCCGCGAAAGGTGCCGTGGTCGCCGGGACGGTCGGGGGGACTCGTGGCGCGGGACTCAGTGTTCCCCATGCGGAGGCCCCCAGGCTCAGGCCCCTGGCAACGGAAGGCTGAGCAAGCAGGCCCGCCCCGGGCCCGGCTTTCGGTGCTGGCCCGGCCCCAGCGGCCGGCGCCAGGGAGGGGACCCCCGGAGGCTGAGGAGCGGGAGGCGTCGGCCTCCCCGGGGCCCGCCTCCCGGAGCTCCTCCTGGCGGTGCCGGAAGGCGCCGAGACGCGATCCCGGACAGGGCCCCGGGGGGGCGGCCCTGCGGCCCTCTGGTGCCCGAAGTGTGTTCGCCGGGCGTTTTCCGGCCAATTCTCACGAGCGTTCTGCCCAAATCGGGATCGATTTGGGCAGAACGCTCGTGAGAATTGGCCGGCGTTGGGCAGCCCTGGTCAGCGCCCAGGGCCGCGTGGAGCAGGGCCCTTTCTCGCTCGGGGCATGGCGCGGCCACCCGGAAAACGAGCCGCGACGATGGGGCGCGGCCGGCGGCCCCGGCGCCGGGGAGTTTTCCTCGAGCAGAGTGGATGGAGGCGCCGTGGCCGGGAGTCCGCCTCCGCCGTGGCGGGCGGCCGGGGCGCCCGTGGAGGGGGCTGGCCTCTGTGGGGGAACGGAGTGATCTCTCACTCCACGGCTGGGACGAAGCCGCGAAAGGTGCCGTGGTCGCCGGGACGGTCGGGGGGACTCGTGGCGCGGGACTCAGGGTTCCCCATGCGGAGGCCCCCAGGCTCAGGCCCCTGGCAACGGAAGGCTGAGCAAGCAGGCCCGGGCCCGGGCCCGGCTTTCGGGGCTGGCCCGGCCCCAGCGGCCGGCGCCAGGGAGGCGACCCCCGGAGGCTGAGGAGCGGGAGGCGTCGGCCTCCCCGGGGCCCGCCTCCCGGAGCTCCTCCTGGCGGTGCCGGAACGCGCCGAGACGCGATCCCGGACAGGGCCCCGGGGGGGCGGCCCTGCGGCCCTCTGGTGCCCGAAGTGTGTTCGCCGGGCGTTTTCCGGCCAATTCTCACGAGCGTTCTGCCCAAATCGGGATCGATTTGGGCAGAACGCTCGTGAGAATTGGCCGGCGTTGGGCAGCCCTGGTCAGCGCCCAGGGCCGCGTGGAGCAGGGCCCTTTCTCGCTCGGGGCATGGCGCGGCCACCCGGAAAACGAGCCGCGACGATGGGGCGCGGCCGGCGGCCCCGGCGCCGGGGAGTTTTCCCCGAGCAGAGTGGATGGAGGCGCCGTGGCCGGGCGTCCGCCTCCGCCGTGGCGGGCGGCCGGGGCGCCCGTGGAGGGGGCTGGCCTCTGTGGGGGAACGGAGTGATCTCTCACTCCACGGCTGGGACGAAGCCGCGAAAGGTGCCGTGGTCGCCGGGACGGTCGGGGGGACTCGTGGCGCGGGACTCAGGGTTCCCCATGCGGAGGCCCCCAGGCTCAGGCCCCTGGCAACGGAAGGCTGAGCAAGCAGGCCCGGGCCCGGGCCCGGCTTTCGGGGCTGGCCCGGCCCCAGCGGCCGGCGCCAGGGAGGGGACCCCCGGAGGCTGAGGAGCGGGAGGCGTCGGCCTCCCCGGGGCCCGGCTCCCGGAGCTCCTCCCGGCGGTGCCGGAACGCGCCGACACGCGATCCCGGACAGGGCCCCGGGGGGGCGGCCCTGCGGCCCTCTGGTGCCCGAAGTGTGTTCGCCGGGCGTTTTCCGGCAAATTCTCACGAGCGTTCTGCCCAAATCGGGATCGATTTGGGCAGGACGCTCGTGAGAATTGGCCGGCGTTGGGCAGCCCTGGTCAGCGCCCAGGGCCGCGTGGAGCAGGGCCCTTTCTCGCTCGGGGCATGGCGCGGCCACCCGGAAAACAAGCCGCGACGATGGGGCGCGGCCGGCGGCCCCGGCGCCGGGGAGTTTTCCCCGAGCAGATTGGATGGAGGCGCCGTGGCCGGGCGTCCGCCTCCGCCGTGGCGGGCGGCCGGGGCGCCCGTGGAGGGGGCTGGCCTCTGTGGGGGAACGGAGTGATCTCTCACTCCACGGCTGGGACGAAGCCTCGAAAGGTGCCGTGGTCGCCGGGACGGTCGCGGGGACTCGTGGCGCGGGACTCAGGTTTCCCCATGCGGAGGCCCCCAGGCTCAGGCCCCTGGCAACGGAAGGCTGAGCAAGCAGGCCCGGGCCCGGGCCCGGCTTTCGGGGCTGGCCCGGCCCCAGCGGCCGGCGCCAGGGAGGGGACCCCCGGAGGCTGAGGAGCGGGAGGCGTCGGCCTCCCCGGGGCCCGCCTCCCGGAGCTCCTCCTGGCGGTGCCGGAACGCGCCGACACGCGATCCCGGACAGGGCCCCGGGGGGGCGGCCCTGCGGCCCTCTGGTGCCCGAAGTGTGTTCGCCGGGCGTTTTCCGGCCAATTCTCACGAGCGTTCTGCCCAAATCGGGATCGATTTGGGCAGAACGCTCGTGAGAATTGGCCGGCGTTGGGCAGCCCTGGTCAGCGCCCAGTTCCGCGTGGAGCAGGGCCCTTTCTCGCTCGGGGCATGGCGCGGCCACCCGGAAAACGAGCCGCGACAATGGGGCGCGGCCGGCGGCCCCGGCGCCGGGGAGTTTTCCCCGAGCAGATTGGATGGAGGCGCCGTGGCCGGGCGTCCGCCTCCGCCGTGGCGGGCGGCCGGGGCGCCCGTGGAGGGGGCTGGCCTCTGTGGGGGAACGGAGTGATCTCTCACTCCACGGCTGGGACGAAGCCGCGAAAGGTGCCGTGGTCGCCGGGACGGTCGGGGGGACTCGTGGCGCGGGACTCAGGGTTCCCCATGCGGAGGCCCCCAGGCTCAGGCCCCTGGCAACGGAAGGCTGAGCAAGCAGGCCCGGGCCCGGGCCCGGCTTTCGGGGCTGGCCCGGCCCCAGCGGCCGGCGCCAGGGAGGGGACCCCCGGAGGCTGAGGAGCGGGAGGCGTCGGCCTCCCCGGGGCCCGGCTCCCGGAGCTCCTCCCGGCGGTGCCGGAACGCGCCGACACGCGATCCCGGACAGGGCCCCGGGGGGGCGGCCCTGCGGCCCTCTGCTGCCCGAAGTGTGTTCGCCGGGCGTTTTCCGGCAAATTCTCACGAGCGTTCTGCCCAAATCGGGATCGATTTGGGCAGGACGCTCGTGAGAATTGGCCGGCGTTGGGCAGCCCTGGTCAGCGCCCAGGGCCGCGTGGAGCAGGGCCCTTTCTCGCTCGGGGCATGGCGCGGCCACCCGGAAAACAAGCCGCGACGATGGGGCGCGGCCGGCGGCCCCGGCGCCGGGGAGTTTTCCCCGAGCAGATTGGATGGAGGCGCCGTGGCCGGGCGTCCGCCTCCGCCGTGGCGGGCGGCCGGGGCGCCCGTGGAGGGGGCTGGCCTCTGTGGGGGAACGGAGTGATCTCTCACTCCACGGCTGGGACGAAGCCGCGAAAGGTGCCGTGGTCGCCGGGACGGTCGCGGGGACTCGTGGCGCGGGACTCAGGTTTCCCCATGCGGAGGCCCCCAGGCTCAGGCCCCTGGCAACGGAAGGCTGAGCAAGCAGGCCCGGGCCCGGGCCCGGCTTTCGGGGCTGGCCCGGCCCCAGCGGCCGGCGCCAGGGAGGGGACCCCCGGAGGCTGAGGAGCGGGAGGCGTCGGCCTCCCCGGGGCCCGCCTCCCGGAGCTCCTCCTGGCGGTGCCGGAACGCGCCGACACGCGATCCCGGACAGGGCCCCGGGGGGGCGGCACTGCGGCCCTCTGGTGCCCGAAGTGTGTTCGCCGGGCGTTTTCTGGCCAATTCTCACGAGCGTTCTGCCCAAATCGGGATCGATTTGGGCAGAACGCTCGTGAGAATTGGCCGGCGTTGGGCAGCCCTGGTCAGCGCCCAGGGCCGCGTGGAGCAGGGCCCTTTCTCGCTCAGGGCATGGCGCGGCAACCCGGAAAACGAGCCGCGACGATGGGGCGCGGCCGGCGGCCCCGGCGCCGGGGAGTTTTCCCCGAGCAGAGTGGATGGAGGCGCCGTGGCCGGGCGTCCGCCTCCGCCGTGGCGGGCGGCCGGGGCGCCCGTGGAGGGGGCTGGCCTCTGTGGGGGAACGGAGTGATCTCTCACTCCACGGCTGGGACGAAGCCGCGAAAGGTGCCGTGGTCGCCGGGACGGTCGGGGGGACTCGTGGCGCGGGACTCAGGGTTCCCCATGCGGAGGCCCCCAGGCTCAGGCCCCTGGCAACGGAAGGCTGAGCAAGCAGGCCCGGGCCCGGGCCCGGCTTTCGGTGCTGGCCCGGCCCCAGCGGCCGGCGCCAGGGAGGGGACCCCCGGAGGCTGAGGAGCGGGAGGCGTCGGCCTCCCCGGGGCCCGCCTCCCGGAGCTCCTCCTGGCGGTGCCGGAACGCGCCGACACGCGATCCCGGACAGGGCCCCGGGGGGGCGGCCCTGCGGCCCTCTGGTGCCCGAAGTGTGTTCGCCGGGCGTTTTCCGGCCAATTCTCACGAGCGTTCTGCCCAAATCGGGATCGATTTGGGCAGAACGCTCGTGAGAATTGGCCGGCGTTGGGCAGCCCTGGTCAGCGCCCAGGGCCGCGTGGAGCAGGGCCCTTTCTCGCTCGGGGCATGGCGCGGCCACCCGGAAAACGAGCCGCGACGATGGGGCGCGGCCGGCGGCCCCGGCGCCGGGGAGTTTTCCCCGAGCAGAGTGGATGGAGGCGCCGTGGCCGGGAGTCCGCCTCCGCCGTGGCGGGCGGCCGGGGCGCCCGTGGAGGGGGCTGGCCTCTGTGGGGGAACGGAGTGATCTCTCACTCCACGGCTGGGACGAAGCCGCGAAAGGTGCCGTGGTCGCCGGGACGGTCGGGGGGACTCGTAGCGCGGGACTCAGGGTTCCCCATGCGGAGGCCCCCAGGCTCAGGCCCCTGGCAACGGAAGGCTGAGCAAGCAGGCCCGGGCCCGGGCCCGGCTTTCGGGGCTGGCCCGGCCCCAGCGGCCGGCGCCAGGGAGGGGACCCCCGGAGGCTGAGGAGCGGGAGGCGTCGGCCTCCCCGGGGCCCGCCTCCCGGAGCTCCTCCTGGCGGTGCCGGACGCGCCGACACGCGATCCCGGACAGGGCCCCGGTGGGGCGGCCCTGCGGCCCTCTGGTGCCCGAAGTGTGTTCGCCGGGCGTTTTCCGGCCAATTCTCACGAGCGTTCTGCCCAAATCGGGATCGATTTGGGCAGAACGCTCGTGAGAATTGGCCGGCGTTGGGCAGCCCTGGTCAGCGCCCAGGGCCGCGTGGAGCAGGGCCCTTTCTCGCTCGGGGCATGGCGCGGCCACCCGGAAAACGAGCCGCGACGATGGGGCGCGGCCGGCGGCCCCGGCGCCGGGGAGTTTTCCCCGAGCAGAGTGGATGGAGGCGCCGTGGCCGGGCGTCCGCCTCCGCCGTGGCGGGCGGCCGGGGCGCCCGTGGAGGGGGCTGGCCTCTGTGGCGGAACGGAGTGATCTCTCACTCCACGGCTGGGACGAAGCCGCGAAAGGTGCCGTGGTCGCCGGGACGGTCGGGGGGACTCGTGGCGCGGGACTCAGGTTTCCCCATGCGGAGGCCCCCAGGCTCAGGCCCCTGGCAACGGAAGGCTGAGCAAGCAGGCCCGGGCCCGGGCCCGGCTTTCGGGGCTGGCCCGGCCCCAGCGGCCGGCGCCAGGGAGGGGACCCCCGGAGGCTGAGGAGCGGGAGGCGTCGGCCTCCCCGGGGCCCGCCTCACGGAGCTCCTCCTGGCGTTGCCGGAATGCGACGACACGCGATCCCGGACAGGGCCCCGGGGGGGCGGCCCTGCGGCCCTGTGGTGCCCGAAGTGTGTTCGCCGGGCGTTTTCCGGCCAATTCTCACGAGCGTTCTGCCCAAATCGGGATCGATTTGGGCAGAACGCTCGTGAGAATTGGCCGGCGTTGGGCAGCCCTGGTCAGCGCCAAGGGCCGCGTGGAGCAGGGCACTTTCTCGCTCGGGGCATGGCGCGGCCACCCGGAAAACGAGCCGCGACGATGGGGCGCGGCCGGCGGCCCCGGCGCCGGGGAGTTTTCCCCGAGCAGAGTGGATGGAGGCGCCGTGGCCGGGCGTCCGCCTCCGCCGTGGCGGGCGGCCGGGGCGCCCGTGGAAGGGGCTGGACTCTGTGGGGGAACGGAGTGATCTCTCACTCCACGGCTGGGACGAAGCCGCGAAAGGTGCCGTGGTCGCCGTGACGGTCGGGGGGACTCGTGGCGCGGGACTCAGGGTTCCCCATGCGGAGGCCCCCAGGCTCAGGCCCCTGGCAACGGAAGGCTGAGCAAGCAGGCCCGGGCCCGGGCCCGGCTTTCGGGGCTGGCCCGGCCCCAGCGGCCGGCGCCAGGGAGGGGACCCCCGGAGGCTGAGGAGCGGGAGGCATCGGCCTCCCCGGGGCCCGCCTCCCGGAGCTCCTCCTGGCGGTGCCGGAACGCGCCGAGACGCGATCCCGGACAGGGCCCCGGGGGGGCGGCCCTGCGGCCCTCTGGTGCCCGAAGTGTGTTCGCCGGGCGATTTCCGGCCAATTCTCACGAGCGTTCTGCCCAAATCGGGATCGATTTGGGCAGAACGCTCGTGAGAATTGGCCGGCGTTGGGCAGCCCTGGTCAGCGCCCAGGGCCGCGTGGAGCAGGGCCCTTTCTCGCTCGGGGCATGGCGCGGCCACCCGGAAAACGAGCCGCGACGATGGGGCGCGGCCGGCGGCCCCGGCGCCGGGGAGTTTTCCCCGAGCAGAGCGGATGGAGGCGCCGTGGCCGGGCGTCCGCCTCCGCCGTGGCGGGCGGCCGGGGCGCCCGTGGAGGGGGCTGGCCTCTGTGGGGGAACGGAGTGATCTCTCACTCCACGGGTGGGACGAAGCCGCGAAAGGTGCCGTGGTCGCCGGGACGGTCGGGGGGACTCGTGGCGCGGGACTCAGGGTTCCCCATGCGGAGGCCCCCAGGCTCAGGCCCCTGGCAACGGAAGGCTGAGCAAGCAGGCCCGGGCCCGGGCCCGGCTTTCGGGGCTGGCCCGGCCCCAGCGGCCGGCGCCAGGGAGGGGACCCCCGGAGGCTGAGGAGCGGGAGGCGTCGGCCTCCCCGGGGCCCGCCTCCCGGAGCTCCTCCTGGCGGTGCCGGAACGCGCCGACACGCGATCCCGGACAGGGCCCCGGGGGGGCGGCCCTGCGGCCCTCTGGTGCCCGAAGTGTGTTCGCCGGGCGTTTTCCGGCCAATTCTCACGAGCGTTCTGCCCAAATCGGGATCGATTTGGGCAGAACGCTCGTGAGAATTGGCCGGCGTTGGGCAGCCCTGGTCAGCGCCCAGGGCCGCGTGGAGCAGGGCCCTTTCTCGCTCGGGGCATGGCGCGGCCACCCGGAAAAAGAGCCGCGACGATGGGGCGCGGCCGGCGGCCCCGGCGCCGGGGAGTTTACCCCGAGCAGAGTGGATGGAGGCGCCGTGGCCGGGCGTCCGCCTCCGCCGTGGCGGGCGGCCGGGGCGCCCGTGGAGGGGGCTGGCCTCTGTGGGGGAACGGAGTGATCTCTCACTCCACGGCTGGGACGAAGCCGCGAAAGGTGCCGTGGTCGCCGGGACGGTCGGGGGGACTCGTGGCGCGGGACTCAGGGTTCCCCATGCGGAGGCCCCCAGGCTCAGGCCCCTGGCAACGGAAGGCTGAGCAAGCAGGCCCGGGCCCGGGCCCGGCTTTCGGGGCTGGCCCGGCCCCAGCGGCCGGCGCCAGGGAGGGGACCCCCGGAGGCTGAGGAGCGGGAGGCGTCGGCCTCCCCGGGGCCCGCCTCCCGGAGCTCCTCCTGGCGGTGCCGGAACGCGCCGAGACGCGATCCCGGACAGGGCCCCGGGGGGGCGGCCCTGCGGCCCTTTGGTGCCCGAAGTGTGTTCGCCGGGCGTTTTCCGGCCAATTCTCACGAGCGTTCTGCCCAAATCGGGATCGATTTGGGCAGAACGCTCGTGAGAATTGGCCGGCGTTGGGCAGCCCTGGTCAGCGCCCAGGGCCGCGTGGAGCAGGGCCCTTTCTCGCTCGGGGCATGGCGCGGCCACCCGGAAAACGAGCCGCGACGATGGGGCGCGGCCGGCGGCCCCGGCGCCGGGGAGTTTTCCCCGAGCAGAGTGGATGGAGGCGCCGTGGCCGGGCGTCCGCCTCCGCCGTGGCGGGCGGCCGGGGCGCCCGTGGAGGGGGCTGGCCTCTGTGGGGGAACGGAGTGATCTCTCACTCCACGGCTGGGACGAAGCCGCGAAAGGTGCCGTGGTCGCCGGGACGGTCGGGGGGACTCGTGGCGTGGGACTCAGGGTTCCCCATGCGGAGGCCCCCAGGCTCAGGCCCCTGGCAACGGAAGGCTGAGCAAGCAGGCCCGGGCCCGGGCCCGGCTTTCGGGGCTGGCCCGGCCCCAGCGGCCGGCGCCAGGGAGGGGACCCCCGGAGGCTGAGGAGCGGGAGGCGTCGGCCTCCCCGGGGCCCGCCTCCCGGAGCTCCTCCTGGCGGTGCCGGAACGCGCCGAGACGCGATCCCGGACAGGGCCCCGGGGGGGCGGCCCTGCGGCCCTCTGGTGCCCGAAGTGTGTTCGCCGGGCGTTTTCCGGCCAATTCTCACGAGCGTTCTGCCCAAATCGGGATCGATTTGGGCAAAACGCTCGTGAGAATTGGCCGGCGTTGGGCAGCCCTGGTCAGCGCCCAGGGCCGCGTGGAGCAGGGCCCTTTCTCGCTCGGGGCATGGCGCGGCCACCCGGAAAACGAGCCGCGACGATGGGGCGCGGCCGGCGGCCCCGGCGCCGGGGAGTTTTCCCCGAGCAGAGCGGATGGAGGCGCCGTGGCCGGGCGTCCGCCTCCGCCGTGGCGGGCGGCCGGGGCGCCCGTGGAGGGGGCTGGCCTCTGTGGGGGAACGGAGTGATCTCTCACTCCACGGCTGGGACGAAGCCGCGAAAGGTGCCGTGGTCGCCGGGACGGTCGGGGGGACTCGTGGCGCGGGACTCAGGGTTCCCCATGCGGAGGCCCCCAGGCTCAGGCCCCTGGCAACGGAAGGCTGAGCAAGCAGGCCCGGGCCCGGGCCCGGCTTTCGGGGCTGGCCCGGCCCCAGCGGCCGGCGCCAGGGAGGGGACCCCCGGTGGCTGAGGAGCGGGAGGCGTCGGCCTCCCCGGGGCCCGCCTCCCGGAGCTCCTCCTGGCGGTGCCGGAACGCGCCGACACGCGATCCCGGACACGCCCCGGGGGGGCGGCCCTGCGGCCCTCTGGTGCCCGAAGTGTGTTCGCCGGGCGTTTTCTGGCCAATTCTCACGAGCGTTCTGCCCAAATCGGGATCGATTTGGGCAGAACGCTCGTGAGAATTGGCCGGCGTTGGGCAGCCCTGGTCAGCGCCCAGGGCCGCGTGGAGCAGGGCCCTTTCTCGCTCGGGGCATGGCGCGGCCACCCGGAAAACGAGCCGAGACGATGGGGCGCGGCCGGCGGCCCCGGCGCCGGGGAGTTTTCCCCGAGCAGATTGGATGGAGGCGCCGTGGCCGGGCGTCCGCCTCCGCCGTGGCGGGCGGCCGGGGCGCCCGTGGAGGGGGCTGGCCTCTGTGGGGGAACGGAGTGATCTCTCACTCCACGGCTGGGACGAAGCCGCGAAAGGTGCCGTGGTCGCCGGGACGGTCGGGGGGACTCGTGGCGCGGGACTCAGGGTTCCCCATGCGGAGGCCCCCAGGCTCAGGCCCCTGGTAATGGAAGGCTGAGCAAGCAGGCCCGGGCCCGGGCCCGGCTTTCGGGGCTGGC
The DNA here is from genome assembly GCF_922984935.1 of Meles meles. NCBI lineage: Eukaryota > Metazoa > Chordata > Mammalia > Carnivora > Mustelidae > Meles > Meles meles. The sequence goes on from NW_025721126.1 coordinate 302,200, forward strand.
CCAGCCCCAGCGGCCGGCGCCAGGGAGGGGACCCCCGGAGGCTGAGGAGCGGGAGGCGTCGGCCTCCCCATGGCCCGCCTCCCGGAGCTCCTCCTGGCGGTGCCGGAACGCGCCGACACGCGATCCCGGACAGGGCCCCGGGGGGGCGGCCCTGCGGCCCTCTGGTGCCCGAAGTGTGTTCGCCGGGCGTTTTCTGGCCAATTCTCACGAGCGTTCTGCCCAAATCGTGATCGATTTTGGCAAAACGCTCGTGAGAATTGGCCGGCGTTGGGCAGCCCTGGTCAGCGCCCAGGGCCGCGTGGAGCAGGGCCCTTTCTCGCTCGGGGCATGGCGCGGCCACCCGGAAAACGAGCCGCGACGATGGGGCGCGGCCGGCGACCCCGGCGCCGGGGAGTTTTCCCCGAGCAGAGTGGATGGAGGCGCCGTGGCCGGGCGTCCGCCTCCGCCGTGGCGGGCGGCCGGGGCGCCCGTGGAGGGGGCTGGCCTCTGTGGGGGAACGGAGTGATCTCTCACTCCACGGCTGGGACGAAGCCGCGAAAGGTGCCGTGGTCGCCGGGACGGTCGGGGGGACTCGTGGCGCGGGACTCAGGGTTCCCCATGCGGAGGCCCCCAGGCTCAGGCCCCTGGCAACGGAAGGCTGAGCAAGCAGGCCCGGGCCTGGGCCCGGCTTTCGGGGCTAGCCCGGCCCCAGCGGCCGGCGCCAGGGAAGGGACCCCCGGAGGCTGAGGTGCGGGAGGCGTCGGCCTCCCCGGGGCCCGCCTCCCGGAGCTCCTCCTGGCGGTGCCGGAACGCGCCGACACGCGATCCCGGACAGGGCCCCGGGGGGGCGGCCCTGCGGCCCTCTGGTGCCCAAAGTGTGTTCGCCGGGCATTTTCCGGCCAATTCTCACGAGCGTTCTGCCCAAATCGGGATCGATTTGGGCAGAACGCTCGTGAGAATTGGCCGGCGTTGGGCAGCCCTGGTCAGCGCCCAGGGCCGCGTGGAGCAGGGCCCTTTCTCGCTCGGGGCATGGCGCGGCCACCCGGAAAACGAGCCGCGACGATGGGGCCCGGCCGGCGGCCCCGGCGCCGGGGAGTTTTCCCCGAGCAGAGTGGATGGAGGCGCCGTGGCCGGGCGTCCGCCTCCGCCGTGGCGGGCGGCCGGGGCGCCCGTGGAGGGGGCTGGCCTCTGTGGGGGAACGGAGTGATCTCTCACTCCACAGCTGGGACGAAGCCGCGATAGGTGCCGTGGTCGCCGGGACGGTCGGGGGGACTCGTGGCGCGGGACTCAGGGTTCCCCATGCGGAGGCCCCCAGGCTCAGGCCCCTGGCAACGGAAGGCTGAGCAAGCAGGCCCGGGCCCGGGCCCGGCTTTCGGGGCTGGCCCGGCCCCAGCGGCCGGCGCCAGGGAGGGGACCCCCGGAGGCTGAGGAGCGGGAGGCGTCGGCCTCCCCGGGGCCCGCCTCCCGTAGCTCCTCCTGGCGGTGCCGAAACGCGCCGACACGCGATCCCGGACAGGGCCCCGGGGGGGCGGCCCTGCGGCCCTCTGGTGCCCAAAGTGTGTTCGCCGGGCGTTTTCCGGCCAATTCTCACGAGCGTTCTGCCCAAATCGGGATCGATTTGGGCAGAACGCTCGTGAGAATTGGCCGGCTTTGGGCAGCCCTGGTCAGCGCCCAGGGCCGCGTGGAGCAGGGCCCTTTCTCGCTCGGGGCATGGCGCGGCCACCCGGAAAACGAGCCGCGACGAATGGGCGCGGCCGGCGGCCCCGGCGCCGGGGAGTTTTCCCCCGAGCAGAGTGGATGGAGGCGCCGTGGCCGGGCGTCTGCCTCCGCCGTGGCGGGCGGCCGGGGCGTCCTTGGAGGGGGCTGGCCTCTGTGGGGGAACGGAGTGATCTCTCACTCCACGGCTGGGACGAAGCCGCGAAAGGTGCCGTGGTCGCCGGGACGGTCGGGGGGACTCGTGGCGCGGGACTCAGGGTTCCCCATGCGGAGGCCCCCAGGCTCAGGCCCCTGGCAACGGAAGGCTGAGCAAGCAGGCCCGGGCCCGGGCCCGGCTTTCGGGGCTGGCCCGGCCCCAGCGGCCGGCGCCAGGGAGGGGACCCCCGGAGGCTGAGGAGCGGGAGGCGTCGGCCTCCCCGGGGCCCGCCTCCCGGAGCTCCTCCTGGCGGTGCCGGAACGCGCCGACACGCGATCCCGGACAGGGCCCCGGGGGGGCGGCCCTGCGGCCCTCTGGTGCCCGAAGAGTGTTCGCCGGGCATTTTCCGGCCAATTCTCACGAGCGTTCTGCCCAAATCGGCATCGATTTGGGCAGAACGCTCGTGAGAATTGGCCGGCGTTGGGCAGCCCTGGTCAGCGCCCAGGGCCGCGTGGAGCAGGGCCCTTTCTCGCTCGGGGCATGGCGCGGCCACCCGGAAAACGAGCCGCGACGATGGGGCGCGGCCGGCGGCCCCGGCGCCGGGGAGTTTTCCCCGAGCAGAGTGGATGGAGGCGCCGTGGCCGGGCGTCCGCCTCCGCCGTGGCGGGCGGCCGGGGCGCCCGTGGAGGGGGCTGGCCTCTGTGGGGGAACGGAGTGATCTCTCACTCCACGGTGGGACGAAGCCGCGAAAGGTGCCGTGGTCGCCGGGACGGTCGGGGGGACTCGTGGCGCGGGACTCAGGGTTCCCCATGCGGAGGCCCCCAGGCTCAGGCCCCTGGCAACGGAAGGCTGAGCAAGCAGGCCCGGGCCCGGGCCCGGCTTTCGGGGCTGGCCCGGCCCCAGCGGCCGGCGCCAGGGAGGGTACCCCCGGAGGCTGAGGAGCGGGAGGCGTCGGCCTCCCCGGGACCCGCCTCCCGGAGCTCCTCCTGGCGGTGCCGGAACGTGCCGAGACGCGATCCCGGACAGGGCCCCGGGGGGGCGGCCCTGCGGCCCTCTGGTGCCCGAAGTGTGTTCGCCGGGCGTTTTTCGGCCAATTCTCACGAGCGTTCTGCCCAAATCGGGATCGATTTGGGCAGAACGCTCGTGAGAATTGGCCGGCGTTGGGCAGCCCTGGTCAGCGCCCAGGGCCGCGTGGAGCAGGGCCCTTTCTTGCTCGGGGCATGGCGCGGCCACCCGGAAAACGAGCCGCGACATTGGGGCGCGGCCGGCGGCCCCGGCGCCGGGGAGTTTTCCCCGAGCAGAGTGGATGGAGGCGCCGTGGCCGGGCGTCCGCCTCCGCCGTGGCGGGCGGCCGGGGCGCCCGTGGAGGGGGCTGGCCTCTGTGGGGGAACGGAGTGATCTCTCATTCCACGGCTGGGACGAAGCCGCGAAAGGTGCCGTGGTCGCCGGGACGGTCGGGGGGACTCGTGGCGCGGGACTCAGGTTTCCCCATGCGGAGGCCCCCAGGCTCAGGCCCCTGGCAACGGAAGGCTGAGCAAGCAGGCCCGGGCCCGGGCCCGGTTTCGGGGCTGGCCCAGCCCCAGCGGCCGGCGCCAGGGAGGGGACCCCCGGAGGCTGAGGATCGGGAGGCGTCGGCCTCCCCGGGGCCCGCCTCCCGGAGCTCCTCCTGGCGGTGCCGGAACGCGCCGACACGCGATCCCGGACAGGGCCCCGGGGGGGCGGCCCTGCGGCCCTCTGGTGCCCGAAGTGTGTTCGCCGGGCGTTTTCTGGCCAATTCTCACGAGCGTTCTGCCCAAATCGGGATCGATTTGGGCAGAACGCTCGTGAGAATTGGCCGGCGTTGGGCAGCCCTGGTCAGCGCCCAGGGCCGCGTGGAGCAGGGCCCTTTCTCGCTCGGGGCATGGCGCGGCCACCCGGAAAACGAGCCGCGACGATGGGGCGCGGCCGGCGGCCCCGGCGCCGGGGAGTTTTCCCCGAGCAGAGTGAATGGAGGCGCCGTGGCCGGGCGTCCGCCTCCGCCGTGGCGGGCGGCCGGGGCGCCCGTGGAGGGGGCTGGCCTCTGTGGGGGAACGGAGTGATCTCTCACTCCACGGCTGGGACGAAGCCGCGAAAGGTGCCGTGGTCGCCGGGACGGTCGGGGGGACTCGTGGCGCGGGACTCAGGGTTCCCCATGCGGAGGCCCCCAGGCTCAGGCCCCTGGCAACGGAAGGCTGAGCAAGCAGGCCCGGGCCCGGGCCCGGCTTTCGGGGCTGGCCCGGCCCCAGCGGCCGGCGCCAGGGAGGGTACCCCCGGAGGCTGAGGAGCGGGAGGCGTCGGCCTCCCCGGGGCCCGCCTCCCAGAGCTCCTCCTGGCGGTGCCGGAACGTGCCGAGACGCGATCCCGGACAGGGCCCCGGGGGGGCGGCCCTGCGGCCCTCTGGTGCCCGAAGTGTGTTCGCCGGGCGTTTTCCGGCCAATTCTCACGAGCGTTCTGCCCAAATCGGGATCGATTTGGGCAGAACGCTCGTGAGAATTGGCCGGCGTTGGGCAGCCCTGGTCAGCGCCCAGGGCCGCGTGGAGCAGGGCCCTTTCTCGCTCGGGGCATGGCGCGGCCACCCGGAAAACGAGCCGCGACATTGGGGCGCGGCCGGCGGCCCCGGCGCCGGGGAGTTTTCCCCGAGCAGAGTGGATGGAGGCGCCGTGGCCGGGCGTCCGCCTCCGCCGTGGCGGGCGGCCGGGGCGCCCGTGGAGGGGGCTGGCCTCTGTGGGGGAACGGAGTGATCTCTCACTCCACGGCTGGGACGAAGCCGCGAAAGGTGCCGTGGTCGCCGGGACGGTCGGGGGGACTCGTGGCGCGGGACTCAGGGTTCCCCATGCGGAGGCCCCCAGGCTCAGGCCCCTGGCAACGGAAGGCTGAGCAAGCAGGCCCGGGCCCGGGCCCGGCTTTCGGGGCTGGCCCGGCCCCAGCGGCCGGCGCCAGGGAGGGGACCCCCGGAGGCTGAGGTGCGGGAGGCGTCGGCCTCCCCGGGGCCCGCCTCCCGGAGCTCCTCCTGGCGGTGCCGGAACGCGCCGACACGCGATCCCGGACAGGGCCCCGGGGGGGCGGCCCTGCGGCCCTCTGGTGCCCGAAGAGTGTTCGCCGGGCGTTTTCCGGCCAATTCTCACGAGCGTTCTACCCAAATCGGGATCGATTTGGGCAGAACGCTCGTGAGAATTGGCCGGCGTTGGGCAGCCCTGGTCAGCGCCCAGGGCCGCGTGGAGCAGGGCCCTTTCTCGCTCGGGGCATGGCGCGGCCACCCGGAAAACGAGCCGCGACGATGGGGCGCGGCCGGCGGCCCCGGCGCCGGGGAGTTTTCCCCGAGCAGAGTGGATGGAGGCGCCGTGGCCGGGCGTCCGCCTCCGCCGTGGCGGGCGGCCGGGGCGCCCGTGGAGGGGGCTGGCCTCTGTGGGGGAACGGAGTGATCTCTCACTCCACGGCTGGGACGAAGCCGCGAAAGGTGCCGTGGTCGCCGGGACGGTCGGGGGGACTCGTGGCGCGGGACTCAGGGTTCCCCATGCGGAGGCCCCCAGGCTCAGGCCCCTGGCAACGGAAGGCTGAGCAAGCAGGCCCGGGCCCGGGCCCGGCTTTCGGGGCTGGCCCGGCCCCAGCGGCCGGCGCCAGGGAGGGGACCCCCGGAGGCTGAGGAGCGGGAGGCGTCGGCCTCCCCGGGGCCCGCCTCCCGGAGCTCCTCCTGGCGGTGCCGGAACGCGCCGACACGCGATCCCGGACAGGGCCCCGGGGGGGCGGCCCTGCGGCCCTCTGGTGCCCGAAGTGTGTTCGCCGGGCGTTTTCCGGCCAATTCTCACGAGCGTTCTGCCCAAATCGGGATCGATTTGGGCAGAACGCTCGTGAGAATTGGCCGGCGTTGGGCAGCCCTGGTCAGCGCCCAGGGCCGCGTGGAGCAGGGCCCTTTCTCGCTCGGGGCATGGCGCGGCCACCCGGAAAACGAGCCGCGACGATGGGGCGCGGCCGGCGGCCCCGGCGCCGGGGAGTTTTCCCCGAGCAGAGTGGATGGAGGCGCCGTGGCCGGGCGTCCGCCTCCGCCGTGGCGGGCGGCCGGGGCGCCCGTGGAGGGGGCTGGCCTCTGTGGGGGAACGGAGTGATCTCTCACTCCACGGCTGGGACGAAGCCGCGAAAGGTGCCGTGGTCGCCGGGACGGTCGGGGGGACTCGTGGCGCGGGACTCAGGGTTCCCCATGCGGAGGCCCCCAGGCTCAGGCCCCTGGCAACGGAAGGCTGAGCAAGCAGGCCCGGGCCCGGGCCCGGCTTTCGGGGCTGGCCCGGCCCCAGCGGCCGGCGCCAGGGAGGGGACCCCCGGAGGCTGAGGAGCGGGAGGCGTCGGCCTCCCCGGGGCCCGCCTCCCGGAGCTCCTCCTGGCGGTGCCGGAACGCGCCGACACGCGATCCCGGACAGGGCCCCGGGGGGGCGGCCCTGCGGCCCTCTGGTGCCCGAAGTGTGTTCGCCGGGCGTTTTCCGGCCAATTCTCACGAGCGTTCTGCCCAAATCGGGATCGATTTGGGCAGAACGCTCGTGAGAATTGGCCGGCGTTGGGCAGCCCTGGTCAGCGCCCAGGGCCGCGTGGAGCAGGGCCCTTTCTCGCTCGGGGCATGGCGCGGCCACCCGGAAAAAGAGCCGCGACGATGGGGCGCGGCCGGCGGCCCCGGCGCCGGGAAGTTTTCCCCGAGCACAGTGGATGGAGGCGCCGTGGCCGGGCGTCCGCCTCCGCCGTGGCGGGCGGCCGGGGCGCCCGTGGAGGGGGCTGGCCTCTGTGGGGGAACGGAGTGATCTCTCACTCCACGGCTGGGACGAAGCCGCGAAAGGTGCCGTGGTCGCCGGGACGGTCGGGGGGACTCGTGGCGCGGGACTCAGGGTTCCCCATGCGGAGGCCCCCAGGCTCAGGCCCCTGGCAACGGAAGGCTGAGCAAGCAGGCCCGGGCCCGGGCCCGGCTTTCGGGGCCGGCCCGGCCCCAGCGGCCGGCGCCAGGGAGGGGACCCCCGGAGGCTGAGGAGCGGGAGGCGTCGGCCTCCCCGGGGCCCGCCTCCCGGAGCTCCTCCAGGCGGTGCCGGAACGCGCCGACACGCGATCCCGGACAGGGCCCCGGGGGGGCGGCCCTGCGGCCCTCTGGTGCCCGAAGTGTGTTCGCCGGGCGTTTTCCGGCCAATTCTCACGAGCGTTCTGCCCAAATCGCGATCGATTTGGGCAGAACGCTCGTGAGAATTGGCCGGCGTTGGGCAGCCCTGGTCAGCGCCCAGGGCCGCGTGGAGCAGGGCCCTTTCTCGCTCGGGGCATGGCGCGGCCACCCGGAAAACGAGCCGCGACGGTGGGGCGCGGCCGGCGGCCCCGGCGCCGGGGAGTTTTCCCCGAGCAGAGTGGATGGAGGCGCCGTGGCCGGGCGTCCGCCTCCGCCGTGGCGGGCGGCCGGGGCGCCCGTGGAGGGGGCTGGCCTCTGTGGGGGAACGGTGTGATCTCTCACTCCACGGCTGGGACGAAGCCGCGAAAGGTGCCGTGGTCGCCGGGACGGTCGGGGGGACTCGTGGCGCGGGACTCAGGGTTCCCCATGCGGAGGCCCCCAGGCTCAGGCCCCTGGCAACGGAAGGCTGAGCAAGCAGGCCCGGGCCCGGGCCCGGCTTTCGGGGCTGGCCCGGCCCCAGCGGCCGGCGCCAGGGAGGGGACCCCCGGATGCTGAGGAGCGGGAGGCGTCGGCCTCCCCATGGCCCGCCTCCCGGAGCTCCTCCTGGCGGTGCCGGAACTCGCCGACACGCGATCCCGGACAGGGCCCCGGGGGGGCGGCCCTGCGGCCCTCTGGTGCCCGAAGTGTGTTCGCCGGGCGTTTTCCGGCCAATTCTCACGAGCGTTCTGCCCAAATCGGGATCGATTTGGGCAGAACGCTCGTGAGAATTGGCCGGCGTTGGGCAGCCCTGGTCAGCGCCCAGGGCCGCGTGGAGCAGGGCCCTTTCTCGCTCGGGGCATGGCGCGGCCACCCGGAAAACGAGCCGCGACGATGGGGCGCGGCCGGCGGCCCCGGCGCCGGGGAGTTTTCCCCGAGCAGAGTGGATGGAGGCGCCGTGGCCGGGCGTCCGCCTCCGCCGTGGCGGGCGGCCGGGGCGCCCGTGGAGGGGGCTGGCCTCTGTGGGGGAACGGAGTGATCTCTCACTCCACGGCTGGGACGAAGCCGCGAAAGGTGCCGTGGTCGCCGGGACGGTCGGGGGGACTCGTGGCGCGGGACTCAGGGTTCCCCATGCGGAGGCCCCCAGGCTCAGGCCCCTGGCAACGGAAGGCTGAGCAAGCAGGCCCGGGCCCGGGCCCGGCTTTCGGTGCTGGCCCGGCCCCAGCGGCCGGCGCCAGGGAGGGGACCCCCGGAGGCTGAGGAGCGGGAGGCGTCGGCCTCCCCGGGGCCCGCCTCCCGGAGCTCCTCCTGGCGGTGCCGGAACGCGCCGACACGCGATCCCGGACAGGGCCCCGGGGGGGCGGCCCTGCGGCCCTCTGGTGCCCGAAGTGTGTTCGCCGGGCGTTTTCCGGCCAATTCTCACGAGCGTTCTGCCCAAATCGGGATCGATTTGGGCAAAACGCTCGTGAGAATTGGCCGGCGTTGGGCAGCCCTGGTCAGCGCCCAGGGCCGCGTGGAGCAGGGCCCTTTCTCGCTCGGGGCATGGCGCGGCCACCCGGAAAACGAGCCGCGACGATGGGGCGCGGCCGGCGGCCCCGGCGCCGGGGAGTTTTCCCCGAGCAGAGTGGATGGAGGCGCCGTGGCCGGGCGTCCGCCTCCGCCGTGGCGGGCGGCCGGGGCGCCCGTGTAGGGGGCTGGCCTCTGTGGGGGAACGGAGTGATCTCTCACTCCACGGCTGGGACGAAGCCGCGAAAGGTGCCGTGGTCGCCGGGACGGTCGGGGGGACTCGTGGCGCGGGACTCAGGGTTCCCCATGCGGAGGCCCCCAGGCTCAGGCCCCTGGCAACGGAAGGCTGAGCAAGCAGGCCCGGGCCCGGGCCCGGTTTCGGGGCTGGCCCGGCCCCAGCGGCCGGCGCCAGGGAGGGGACCCCCGGAGGCTGAGGAGCGGGAGGCGTCGGCCTCCCCGGGGCCCGCCTCCCGGAGCTCCTCCTGGCGGTGCCGGAACGCGCCGACACGCGATCCCGGACAGGGCCCCGGGGGGGCGGCCCTGCGGCCCTCTGGTGCCCGAAGTGTGTTCGCCGGGCGTTTTCCGGCCAATTCTCACGAGCGTTCTGCCCAAATCGGGATCGATTTGGGCAGAACGCTCGTGAGAATTGGCCGGCGTTGGGCAGCCCTGGTCAGCGCCCAGGGCCGCGTGGAGCAGGGCCCTTTCTCGCTCGGGGCATGGCGCGGCCACCCGGAAAACGAGCCGCGACGATGGGGCGCGGCCGGCGGCCCCGGCGCCGCGGAGTTTTCCCCGAGCAGAGTGGATGGAGGCGCCGTGGCCGGGCGTCCGCTTCCGCCGTGGCGGGCGGCCGGGGCGCCCGTGGAGGGGGCTGGCCTCTGTGGGGGAACGGAGTGATCTCTCACTCCACGGCTGGGACGAAGCCGCGAAAGGTGCCGTGGTCGCCGGGACGGTCGGGGGGACTCGTGGCGCGGGACTCAGGGTTCCCCATGCGGAGGCCCCCAGGCTCAGGCCCCTGGCAACGGAAGGCTGAGCAAGCAGGCCCGGGCCCGGGCCCGGCTTTCGGGGCTGGCCCGGCCCCAGCGGCCGGCGCCAGGGAGGGGACCCCCGGAGGCTGAGGAGCGGGAGGCGTCGGCCTCCCCGGGGCCCGCCTCCCGGAGCTCCTCCTGGCGGTGCCGGAACGCGCCGACACGCGATCCCGGACAGGGCCCCGGGGGGGCGGCCCTGCGGCCCTCTGGTGCCCGAAGTGTGTTCGCCGGGCGTTTTCCGGCCAATTCTCACGAGCGTTCTGCCCAAATAGGGATCGATTTGGGCAGAACGCTCGTGAGAATTGGCCGGCGTTGGGCAGCCCTGGTCAGCGCCCAGGGCCGCGTGGAGCAGGGCCCTTTCTCGCTCGGGGCATGGCGCGGCCACCCGGAAAACGAGCCGCGACGATGGGGCGCGGCCGGCGGCCCCGGCGCCGGGGAGTTTTCCCCGAGCAGAGTGGATGGAGGCGCCGTGGCCGGGCGTCCGCCTCCGCCGTGGCGGGCGGCCGGGGCGCCCGTGGAGGGGGCTGGCCTCTGTGGGGGAACGGAGTGATCTCTCACTCCACGGCTGGGACGAAGCCGCGAAAGGTGCCGTGGTCGCCGGGACGGTCGCGGGGACTCGTGGCGCGGGACTCAGGGTTCCCCATGCGGAGGCCCCCAGGCTCAGGCCCCTGGCAACGGAAGGCTGAGCAAGCAGGCCCGGGCCCGGGCCCGGCTTTCGGGGCTGGCCCGGCCCCAGCGGCCGGCGCCAGGGAGGGGACCCCCGGAGGCTGAGGAGCGGGAGGCGTCGGCCTCCCCGGGGCCCGCCTCCCGGAGATCCTCCTGGCGGTGCCGGAACGCGCCGACACGCGATCCCGGACAGGGCCCCGGGGGGGCGGCCCTGCGGCCCTCTGGTGCCCGAAGTGTGTTCGCCGGGCGTTTTCCGGCCAATTCTCACGAGCGTTCTGCCCAAATCGGGATCGATTTGGGCAGGACGCTCGTGAGAATTGGCCAGCGTTTGGCAGCCCTGGTCAGCGCCCAGGGCCGCGTGGAGCAGGGCCCTTTCTCGCTCGGGGCATGGCGCGGCCAACCGGAAAACGAGCCGCGACGATGGGGCGCGGCCGGCGGCCCCGGCGCCGTGGAGTTTTCCCCGAGCAGAGTGGATGGAGGCGCCGTGGCCGGGCGTCCGCCTCCGCCGTGGCGGGCGGCCGGGGCGCCCGTGGAGGGGGCTGGCCTCTGTGGGGGAACGGAGTGATCTCTCACTCCACGGCTGGGACGAAGCCGCGAAAGGTGCCGTGGTCGCCGGGACGGTCGGGGGGACTCGTGGCGCGGGACTCAGGGTTCCCCATGCGGAGGCCCCCAGGCTCAGGCCCCTGGCAATGGAAGGCTGAGCAAGCAGGCCCGGGCCCGGGCCCGGCTTTCGGGGCTGGCCCGGCCCCAGCGGCCGGCGCCAGGGAGGGGACCCCCGGAGGCTGAGGAGCGGGAGGCGTCGGCCTCCCCATGGCCCGCCTCCCGGAGCTCCTCCTGGCGGTGCCGGAACGCGCCGACACGCGATCCCGGACAGGGCCCCGGGGGGGCCGCCCTGCGGCCCTCTGGTGCCCGAAGTGTGTTCGCCGGGCGTTTTCCGGCCAATTCTCACGAGCGTTCTGCCCAAACCGGGATCGATTTGGGCAGAACGCTCGTGAGAATTGGCCGGCGTTGGGCAGCCCTGGTCAGCGCCCAGGGCCGCGTGGAGCAGGGCCCTTTCTCGCTCGGGGCATGGCGCGGCCACCCGGAAAACGAGCCGCGACGATGGGGCGCGGCCGGCGGCCCCGGCGCCGGGGAGTTTTCCCCGAGCAGAGTGGATGGAGGCGCCGTGGCCGGGCGTCCGCCTCCGCCGTGGCGGGCGGCCGGGGCGCCCGTGGAGGGGGCTGGCCTCTGTGGGGGAACGGAGTGATCTCTCACTCCACGGCTGGGACGAAGCCGCGAAAGGTGCCGTGGTCGCCGGGACGGTCGGGGGGACTCGTGGCGCGGGACTCAGGGTTCCCCATGCGGAGGCCCCCAGGCTCAGGCCCCTGGCAACGGAAGGCTGAGCAAGCAGGCCCGGGCCCGGGCCCGGCTTTCGGTGCTGGCCCGGCCCCAGCGGCCGGCGCCAGGGAGGGGACCCCCGGAGGCTGAGGAGCGGGAGGCGTCGGCCTCCCCGGGGCCCGCCTCCCGGAGCTCCTCCTGGCGGTGCCGGAACGCGCCGACACGCGATCCCGGACAGGGCCCCGGGGGGGCGGCCCTGCGGCCCTCTGGTGCCCGAAGTGTGTTCGCCGGGCGTTTTCCGGCCAATTCTCACGAGCGTTCTGCCCAAATCGGGATCGATTTGGGCAAAACGCTCGTGAGAATTGGCCGGCGTTGGGCAGCCCTGGTCAGCGCCCAGGGCCGCGTGGAGCAGGGCCCTTTCTCGCTCGGGGCATGGCGCGGCCACCCGGAAAACGAGCCGCGACGATGGGGCGCGGCCGGCGGCCCCGGCGCCGGGGAGTTTTCCCCGAGCAGAGTGGATGGAGGCGCCGTGGCCGGGCGTCCGCCTCCGCCGTGGCGGGCGGCCGGGGCGCCCCTGGAGGGGGCTGGCCTCTGTGGGGAAACGGACTGGTCTCTCACTCCGCGGCTAGGACGAAGCCGCGAAAGGTGCCGTTGTCGCCGGGACGGACGGGGGACTCGTGGCGCGGGACTCAGTGTTCCCCATGGGGCGGCCCCCAGGCTCAGGCCCCTGGCAACGGAAGGCTGAGCAAGCAAGCCCGGGCCCGGGCCCGGCTTTCGGGGCTGGCCCGGCCCCAGCTGCCGGCGCCAGGGAGGGGACCCCCGGAGGCTGAGGAGCGGGAGGCGTCGGCCTCCCCGGGGCACGCGTCCCGGAGCTCCTCCTGGCGGTGCCGGAACGCGACGACCCGCGATCCCGGACAGGGCCCCGGGGGGGGCTGCCCTGCGGCCCTGTGGTGCCCGAAGTGTGTTCGCCGGGCGTTTTCCGGCCAATTCTCACGAGCGTTCTGCCCAAATCGGGATCGATTTGGGCAGAACGCTCGTGAGAATTGGCCGGCGTTGGGCAGCCCTGGTCAGCGCCCAGTTCCACGTGCAGCAGGGCCCTTCTCGCTCGGGGCATGGCGCGGCCACCCGGAAAACGAGCCACGACGATGGGGCGCGGCCGGCAGCCGCGGCGCCGGGGAGTTTTCCCCAAGGAGAATGGATGGAGGCGCCGTAGCCGGGCGTCCGCCTCCGCCGTGGCGGGCGGCCGGGGTGCCCCTGGAGGGGGCTGGCCTCTGTGGGGAAACGGACTGGTCTCTCACTCCGCGGCTAGGACGAAGCCGCGAAGGTGCCGTTGTCGCCGGGACGGTCGGGGGACTCGTGGCGCGGGACTCAGGGTTCTCCATGGGGAGGCCCCCAGGCTCAGGCTCCTGGCAACGGAAGGCTGAGCAAGCAGGCCAGGGCCCGGGCCCGGCTTTCGGGGCTGGCCCGGCCCCAGCTGCCGGCGCCTGGGACGGGACCCCCGGAGGCTGAGGAGCGGGAGGCGTCGGCCTCCCCGGGGCACGCCTCCCGGTGCTCCTCCTGGAGGTGCCGGACCGCGACGACCCCCGATCCCGGACAGGGCCCCGGGGGGGGCCGCCCTGCGGCCCTGTGGTGCCCGAAGTGTGTTCGCCGGGCGTTTTCCCGGCCAATTCTCACGAGCGTTCTGCCCAAATCGGGATCGATTTGGGCAGAACGCTCGTGAGAATTGGCCGGCGTTGGGCAGCCCTGGTCAGCGCCCAGTTCCGCGTGCAGCAGAGCCCTTTCTCGCTCGGGGCATGGCGCGGCCACCCAGAAAACGAGCCGCGACGATGGGAAGCGGCCGGCAGCCGCGGCGCCGGGTAGTTTTCCCCAAGCAAAGTGGATGGAGGCGCCGTGGCCGGGCGTCCGCCTCCGCCGTGGCGGGCGGCCTGGGCGCCCTTGGAGGGGGCTGGCCTCTGTGGGGAAACGGACTGGTCTCTCACTCCGCGGCAAAGACAAAGCCGCGAAAGGTGCCGTTGTCGCCGGGACGGTCGGGGGACTCGTGGCGCGGGACTCAGGTTTCCCCATGGGGATGCCCGTAAGGTCAGGCCCCTGGCAACGGAAGGCTGAGCAAGCAGGCCCGGTCCCGGGCCCGGCTTTCGGGGCTGGCCCGGCCCCAGCTGCCGGCGCCAGGGAGGGGACCCCCGGAGGCTGAGGAGCGGGAGGCGTCGGCCTCCCCGGGGCACGCCTCCCGGAGCTCCTCCTGGCGGTGCCGGAACGCGACGACAGGCGAACCCGGACAGGGCCCCGGGGGGGGCGGCCCTGCGGCCCTGTGGTGCCCGAAGTGTGTTCGCCGGGCGTTTTCCGGCCAATTCTCACGAGCGTTCTGCCCAAATCGGGATCGATTTGGACAGAACGCTCGTGAGAATTGGCCGGCGTTGGGCAGCCCTGGTCAGCGCCCAGGGCCGCGTGGAGCAGGGCCCTTTCTCGCTCGGGGCATGGCGCGGCCACCCGGAAAACGAGCCGCGACGAATGGGCGCGGCCGGCGGCCCCGGCGCCGGGGAGTTTTCCCCGAGCAGAGTGGATGGAGGCGCCGTGGCCGGGCGTCCGCCTCCGCCGTGGCGGGCGGCCGGGGCGCCCCTGGAGGGGGCTGGCCTCTGTGGGGAAACGGACTGGTCTCTCACTCCGCGGCTAGGACGAAGTCGCGAAAGGTGCCGTTGTCGCCGGAACGGACGGGGGACTCGTGGCGCGGGACTCAGGGTTCCCCATGGGGAGGCCCCCAGGCTCAGGCCCCTGGCAACGGAAGGCTGAGCAAGCAGGCCCGGGCCCGGGCCCGGCTTTCGGGGCTGGCCCGGCCCCAGCTGCCGGCGCCAGGGAGGGGACCCCCGGAGGCTGAGGAGCGGGAGGCGTCGGCCTCCCCGGGGCACGCGTCCCGGAGCTCCTCCTGGCGGTGCCGGAACGCGACGACCCGCGATCCCGGACAGGGCCCCGGGGGGGGCCGCCCTGCGGCCCTGTGGTGCCCGAAGTGTGTTCGCCGGGCGTTTTCCGGCCAATTCTCACGAGCGTTCTGCCCAAATCGGGATCGATTTGGGCAGAACGCTCGTGAGAATTGGCCGGATTTGGGCAGCCCTGGTCAGCGCCCAGTTCCACGTGCAGCAGGGCCCTTCTCGCTCGGGGCATGGCGCGGCCACCCGGAAAACGAGCCACGACGATGGGGCGCGCCCGGCAGCCGCGGCGCCGGGGAGTTTTCCCCAAGCAGAATGGATGGAGGCGCCGTAGCCGGGCGTCCGCCTCCGCCGTGGCGGGCGGCCGGGGTGCCCCTGGAGGGGGCTGGCCTCTGTGGGGAAACGGACTGGTCTCTCACTCCGCGGCTAGGACGAAGCCGCGAAGGTGCCGTTGTCGCTGGGACGGTCGGGGGACTCGTGGCGCGGGACTCAGGGTTCCCCATGGGGAGGCCCCCAGGCTCAGGCCCCTGGCAACGGAAGGCTGAGCAAGCAGGCCAGGGCCCGGGCCCGGCGTTCGGGGCTGGCCCGGCCTCAGCTGCCGGCGCCAGGGACGGGACCCCCGGAGGCTGAGGAGCGGGAGGCGTCGGCCTCCCAGGGGCACGCCTCCCGGAGCTCCTCCTGGAGGTGCCGGACCGCGACGAACCCCGATCCCGGACAGGGCCCCGGGGGGGGCCGCCCTGCGGCCCTGTGGTGCCCGAAGTGTGTTCGCCGGGCGTTTTCCGGCCAATTCTCACGAGCGTTCTGCCCAAATCGGGATCGATTTGGGCAGAACGCTCGTGAGAATTGGCCCGCGTTGGGCAGCCCTGGTCAGCGCCCAGTTCCGCGTGCAGCAGGGCCCTTCTCGCTCTGGGCATGGCGCGGCCACCCGGAAAACGAGCCGCGACGATGGGGCGCCGCCGGCAGCCGTGGCGCCGGGGAGTTTTCCCCGAGCAGAGTGGATGGAGGCGCCGTGGCCGGGCGTCCGCCTCCGCCGTGGCGGGCGGCCGGGGCGCCCCTGGAGGGGGCTGGCCTCTGTGGGGAAACGGACTGGTCTCTCACTCCGCGGCTAGGACGAAGCCGCGAAAGGTGCCGTTGTCGCCGGGACGGACGGGGGACTCGTGGCGCGGGACTCAGTGTTCCCCATGGGGAGGCCCCCAGGCTCAGGCCCCTGGCAACGGAAGGCTGAGCAAGCAGGCCCGGGCCCGGGCCCGGCTTTCGGGGCTGGCCCGGCCCCAGCTGCCGGCGCCAGGGAGGGGACCCCCGGAGGCTGAGTAGCGGGAGGCGTCGGCCTCCCCGGGGCACGCGTCCCGGAGCTCCTCCTGGCGGTGCCGGAACGCGACGACCCGCGATCCCGGACAGGGCCCCGGGGGGGGGCCGCCCTGCGGCCCTGTGGTGCCCGAAGTGTGTTCGCCGGGCGTTTTCCGGCCAATTCTCACGAGCGTTCTGCCCAAATCGGGATCGATTTGGGCAGAACGCTCGTGAGAATTGGCCGGCGTTGGGCAGCCCTGGTCAGCGCCCAGTTCCACGTGCAGCAGGGCCCTTCTCGCTCGGGGCATGGCGCGGCCACCCGGAAAACGAGCCACGACGATGGGGCGCGGCCGGCAGCCGCGGCGCCGGGGAGTTTTCCCCAAGCAGAATGGATGGAGGCGCCGTAGCCGGGCGTCCGCCTCCGCCGTGGCGGGCGGCCGGGGTGCGCCTGGAGGGGGCTGGCCTCTGTGGGGAAACGGACTGGTCTCTCACTCCGCGGCTAGGACGAAGCCGCGAAGGTGCCGTTGTCGCCGGGACGGTCGGGGGACTCGTGGCGCGGGACTCAGGGTTCCCCATGGGGAGGCCCCCAGGCTCAGGCTCCTGGCAACGGAAGGCTGAGCAAGCAGGCCAGGGCCCGGGCCCGGCTTTCGGGGCTGGCCCGGCCCCAGCTGCCGGCGCCTGGGACGGGACCCCCGGAGGCTGAGGAGCGGGAGGCGTCGGCCTCCCCGGGGCACGCCTCCCGGTGCTCCTCCTGGAGGTGCCGGACCGCGACGACCCCCGATCCCGGACGGGGCCCCGGGGGGGGCCGCCCTGCGGCCCTGTGGTGCCCGAAGTGTGTTCGCCGGGCGTTTTCCGGCCAATTCTCACGAGCGTTCTGCCCAAATCGGGATCGATTTGGGCAGAACGCTCGTGAGAATTGGCCGGCGTTGGGCAGCCCTGGTCAGCGCCCAGTTCCGCGTGCAGCAGAGCCCTTTCTCGCTCGGGGCATGGCGCGGCCACCCAGAAAACGAGCCGCGACGATGGGAAGCGGCCGGCAGCCGCGGCGCCGGGTAGTTTTCCCCAAGCAAAGTGGATGGAGGCGCCGTGGCCGGGCGTCCGCCTCCGCCGTGGCGGGCGGCCTGGGCGCCCTTGGAGGGGGCTGGCCTCTGTGGGGAAACGGACTGGTCTCTCACTCCGCGGCAAGGACAAAGCCGCGAAAGGTGCCGTTGTCGCCGGGACGGTCGGGGGATTCGTGGCGCGGGACTCAGGGTTCCCCATGGGGATGCCCGTAAGGTCAGGCCCCTGGCAACGGAAGGCTGAGCAAGCAGGCCCGGGCCCGGGCCCGGCTTTCGGGGCTGGCCCGGCCCCAGCTGCCGGCGCCAGGGAGGGGACCCCCGGAGGCTGAGGAGCGGGAGGCGTCGGCCTCCCCGGGGCACGCCTCCCGGAGCTCCTCCTGGCGGTGCCGGAACGCGACGACAGGCGAACCCGGACAGGGCCCCGGGGGGGGCCGCCCTGCGGCCCTGTGGTGCCCGAAGTTTGTTCGCCGGGCGTTTTCCGGCCAATTCTCACGAGCGTTCTGCCCAAATCGGGATCGATTTGGGCAGAACGCTCGTGAGAATTGGCCCGCGTTGGGCAGCCCTGGTCAGCGCCCAGTTCCGCGTGCAGCAGGGCCCTTCTCGCTCGGGGCATGGCGCGGCCACCCGGAAAACGAGCCGCGACGATGGGGCGCCGCCGGCAGCCGTGGCGCCGGGGAGTTTTCCCCGAGCAGAGTGGATGGAGGCGCCGTGGCCGGGCGTCCGCCTCCGCCGTGGCGGGCGGCCGGGGCGCCCCTGGAGGGGGCTGGCCTCTGTGGGGAAACGGACTGGTCTCTCACTCCGCGGCTAGGACGAAGCCGCGAAAGGTGCCGTTGTCGCCGGGACGGACGGGGGACTCGTGGCGCGGGACTCAGTGTTCCCCATGGGGAGGCCCCCAGGCTCAGGCCCCTGGCAACGGAAGGCTGAGCAAGCAGGCCCGGTCCCGGGCCCGGCTTTCGGGGCTGGCCCGGCCCCAGCTGCCGGCGCCAGGGAGGGGACCCCCGGAGGCTGAGGAGCGGGAGGCGTCGGCCTCCCCGGGGCACGCCTCCCGGAGCTCCTCCTGGCGGTGCCGGAACGCGACGACAGGCGAACCCGGACAGGGCCCCGGGGGGGGCGGCCCTGCGGCCCTGTGGCGCCCGAAGTGTGTTCGCCGGGCGTTTTCCGGCCAATTCTCACGAGCGTTCTGCCCAAATCGGGATCGATTTGGACAGAACGCTCGTGAGAATTGGCCGGCGTTGGGCAGCCCTGGTCAGCGCCCAGGGCCGCGTGGAGCAGGGCCCTTTCTCGCTCGGGGCATGGCGCGGCCACCCGGAAAACGAGCCGCGACGAATGGGCGCGGCCGGCGGCCCCGGCGCCGGGGAGTTTTCCCCGAGCAGAGTGGATGGAGGCGCCGTGGCCGGGCGTCCGCCTCCGCCGTGGCGGGCGGCCGGGGCGCCCCTGGAGGGGGCTGGCCTCTGTGGGGAAACGGACTGGTCTCTCACTCCGCGGCTAGGACGAAGCCGCGAAAGGTGCCGTTGTCGCCGGAACGGACGGGGGACTCGTGGCGCGGGACTCAGGGTTCCCCATGGGGAGGCCCCCAGGCTCAGGCCCCTGGCAACGGAAGGCTGAGCAAGCAGGCCCGGGCCCGGGCCCGGCTTTCGGGGCTGGCCCGGCCCCAGCTGCCGGCGCCAGGGAGGGGACCCCCGGAGGCTGAGGAGCGGGAGGCGTCGGCCTCCCCGGGGCACGCGTCCCGGAGCTCCTCCTGGCGGTGCCGGAACGCGACGACCCGCGATCCCGGACAGGGCCCCGGGGGGGGCCGCCCTGCGGCCCTGTGGTGCCCGAAGTGTGTTCGCCGGGCGTTTTCCGGCCAATTCTCACGAGCGTTCTGCCCAAATCGGGATCGATTTGGGCAGAACGCTCGTGAGAATTGGCCGGATTTGGGCAGCCCTGGTCAGCGCCCAGTTCCACGTGCAGCAGGGCCCTTCTCGCTCGGGGCATGGCGCGGCCACCCGGAAAACGAGCCACGACGATGGGGCGCGCCCGGCAGCCGCGGCGCCGGGGAGTTTTCCCCAAGCAGAATGGATGGAGGCGCCGTAGCCGGGCGTCCGCCTCCGCCGTGGCGGGCGGCCGGGGTGCCCCTGGAGGGGGCTGGCCTCTGTGGGGAAACGGACTGGTCTCTCACTCCGCGGCTAGGACGAAGCCGCGAAGGTGCCGTTGTCGCTGGGACGGTCGGGGGACTCGTGGCGCGGGACTCAGGGTTCCCCATGGGGAGGCCCCCAGGCTCAGGCCCCTGGCAACGGAAGGCTGAGCAAGCAGGCCAGGGCCCGGGCCCGGCGTTCGGGGCTGGCCCGGCCTCAGCTGCCGGCGCCAGGGACGGGACCCCCGGAGGCTGAGGAGCGGGAGGCGTCGGCCTCCCAGGGGCACGCCTCCCGGAGCTCCTCCTGGAGGTGCCGGACCGCGACGAACCCCGATCCCGGACAGGGCCCCGGGGGGGGCCGCCCTGCGGCCCTGTGGTGCCCGAAGTGTGTTCGCCGGGCGTTTTCCGGCCAATTCTCACGAGCGTTCTGCCCAAATCGGGATCGATTTGGGCAGAACGCTCGTGAGAATTGGCCGGCGTTGGGCAGCCCTGGTCAGCGCCCAGTTCCGCGTGCAGCAGAGCCCTTTCTCGCTCGGGGCATGGCGCGGCCACCCAGAAAACGAGCCGCGACGATGGGAAGCGGCCGGCAGCCGCGGCGCCGGGTAGTTTTCCCCAAGCAAAGTGGATGGAGGCGCCGTGGCCGGGCGTCCGCCTCCGCCGTGGCGGGCGGCCTGGGCGCCCTTGGAGGGGGCTGGCCTCTGTGGGGAAACGGACTGGTCTCTCACTCCGCGGCAAGGACAAAGCCGCGAAAGGTGCCGTTGTCGCCGGGACGGT
Source organism: Meles meles (assembly GCF_922984935.1). NCBI lineage: Eukaryota > Metazoa > Chordata > Mammalia > Carnivora > Mustelidae > Meles > Meles meles. The sequence continues at coordinate 321,820 of NW_025721126.1, forward strand.
CGGGGGACTCGTAGCGCGGGACTCAGGGTTCCCCATGGGGATGCCCGTAAGGTCAGGCCCCTGGCAACGGAAGGCTGAGCAAGCAGGCCCGGGCCCGGGCCCGGCTTTCGGGGCTGGCCCGGCCCCAGCAGCCGGCGCCAGGGAGGGGACCCCCGGAGGCTGAGGAGCGGGAGGCGTCGGCCTCCCCGGGGCACGCCTCCCGGAGCTCCTCCTGGCGGTGCCGGAACGCGACGACAGGCGAACCCGGACAGGGCCCCGGGGGGGGCCGCCCTGCGGCCCTGTGGTGCCCGAAGTTTGTTCGCCGGGCGTTTTCCGGCCAATTCTCACGAGCGTTCTGCCAACGCTTGTGAGAATTGGCCGGCGTTGGGCAGCCCTGGTCAGCGCCCAGTTCCGCGTGCAGCAGGGCCCTTCTCGCTCGGGGCATGGCGCGGCCACCCGGAAAACGAGCCGCGACGATGGGGCGCCGCCGGCAGCCGCGGCGCCGGGGAGTTTTCCCCGAGCAGAGTGGATGGAGGCGCCGTGGCCGGGCGTCCGCCTCCGCCGTGGCGGGCGGCCGGGGCGCCCCTGGAGGGGGCTGGCCTCTGTGGGGAAACGGACTGGTCTCTCACTCCGCGGCTAGGACGAAGCCGCGAAAGGTGCCGTTGTCGCCGGGACGGTCGGGGGACTCGTGGCGCGGGACTCAGGGTTCCCCATGGGGAGGCCCCCAGGCTCAGGCCCCTGGCAACGGAAGGCTGAGCAAGCAGGCCCGGGCCCGGGCCCGGCTTTCGGGGCTGGCCCGGCCCCAGCTGCCGGCGCCAGGGAGGGGACCCCCGGAGGCTGAGGAGCGGGAGGCGTCGGCCTCCCCGGGGCAGGCCTCCCGGAGCTCCTCCTGGCGGTGCCGGAACGCGACGACAGGCGAACCCGGACAGGGCCCCGGGGGGGGCCGCCCTGCGGCCCTGTGGTGCCCGAAGTTTGTTCGCCGGGCGTTTTCCGGCCAATTCTCACGAGCGTTCTGCCCAAATCGGGATCGATTTGGGCAGAACGCTCGTGAGAATTGGCCCGCGTTGGGCAGCCCTGGTCAGCGCCCAGTTCCGCGTGCAGCAGGGCCCTTCTCGCTCTGGGCATGGCGCGGCCACCCGGAAAACGAGCCGCGACGATGGGGCGCCGCCGGCAGCCGTGGCGCCGGGGAGTTTTCCCCGAGCATAGTGGATGGAGGCGCCGTGGCCGGGCGTCCGCCTCCGCCGTGGCGGGCGGCCGGGGCGCCCCTGGAGGGGGCTGGCCTCTGTGGGGAAACGGACTGGTCTCTCACTCCGCGGCTAGGACGAAGCCGCGAAAGGTGCCGTTGTCGCCGGGACGGACGGGGGACTCGTGGCGCGGGACTCAGTGTTCCCCATGGGGAGGCCCCCAGGCTCAGGCCCCTGGCAACGGAAGGCTGAGCAAGCAGGCCCGGGCCCGGGCCCGGCTTTCGGGGCTGGCCCGGCCCCAGCTGCCGGCGCCAGGGAGGGGACCCCCGGAGGCTGAGGAGCGGGAGGCGTCGGCCTCCCCGGGGCACGTGTCCCGGAGCTCCTCCTGGCGGTGCCGGAACGCGACGACCCGCGATCCCGGACAGGGCCCCGGGGGGGGCCGCCCTGCGGCCCTGTGGTGCCCGAAGTGTGTTCGCCGGGCGTTTTCCGGCCAATTCTCACGAGCGTTCTGCCCAAATCGGGATCGATTTGGGCAGAACGCTCGTGAGAATTGGCCGGCGTTGGGCAGCCCTGGTCAGCGCCCAGTTCCACGTGCAGCAGGGCCCTTCTCGCTCGGGGCATGGCGCGGCCACCCGGAAAACGAGCCACGACGATGGGGCGCGGCCGGCAGCCGCGTCGCCGGGGAGTTTTCCCCAAGCAGAATTGATGGAGGCGCCGTAGCCGGGCGTCCGCCTCCGCCGTGGCGGGCGGCCGGGGTGCGCCTGGAGGGGGCTGGCCTCTGTGGGGAAACGGACTGGTCTCTCACTCCGCGGCTAGGACGAAGCCGCGAAGGTGCCGTTGTCGCCGGGACGGTCGGGGGACTCGTGGCGCGGGACTCAGGGTTCCCCATGGGGAGGCCCCCAGGCTCAGGCTCCTGGCAACGGAAGGCTGAGCAAGCAGGCCAGGGCCCGGGCCCGGCTTTCGGGGCTGGCCCGGCCCCAGCTGCCGGCGCCTGGGACGGGACCCCCGGAGGCTGAGGAGCGGGAGGCGTCGGCCTCCCCGGGGCACGCCTCCCGGTGCTCCTCCTGGAGGTGCCGGACCGCGACGACCCCCGATCCCGGACGGGGCCCCGGGGGGGGCCGCCCTGCGGCCCTGTGGTGCCCGAAGTGTGTTCGCCGGGCGTTTTCCGGCCAATTCTCACGAGCGTTCTGCCCAAATCGGGATCGATTTGGGCAGAACGCTCGTGAGAATTGGCCGGCGTTGGGCAGCCCTGGTCAGCGCCCAGTTCCGCGTGCAGCAGAGCCCTTTCTCGCTCGGGGCATGGCGCGGCCACCCAGAAAACGAGCCGCGACGATGGGAAGCGGCCGGCAGCCGCGGCGCCGGGTAGTTTTCCCCAAGCAAAGTGGATGGAGGCGCCGTGGCCGGGCGTCCGCCTCCGCCGTGGCGGGCGGCCTGGGCGCCCTTGGAGGGGGCTGGCCTCTGTGGGGAAACGGACTGGTCTCTCACTCCGCGGCAAGGACAAAGCCGCGAAAGGTGCCGTTGTCGCCGGGACGGTCGGGGGATTCGTGGCGCGGGACTCAGGGTTCCCCATGGGGATGCCCGTAAGGTCAGGCCCCTGGCAACGGAAGGCTGAGCAAGCAGGCCCGGGCCCGGGCCCGGCTTTCGGGGCTGGCCCGGCCCCAGCTGCCGGCGCCAGGGAGGGGACCCCCGGAGGCTGAGGAGCGGGAGGCGTCGGCCTCCCCGGGGCACGCCTCCCGGAGCTCCTCCTGGCGGTGCCGGAACGCGACGACAGGCGAACCCGGACAGGGCCCCGGGGGGGGCCGCCCTGCGGCCCTGTGGTGCCCGAAGTTTGTTCGCCGGGCGTTTTCCGGCCAATTCTCACGAGCGTTCTGCCCAAATCGGGATCGATTTGGGCAGAACGCTCGTGAGAATTGGCCGGCGTTGGGCAGCCCTGGTCAGCGCCCAGGGCCGCGTGGAGCAGGGCCCTTTCTCGCTCGGGGCATGGCGCGGCCACCCGGAAAACGAGCCGCGACGATGGGGCGCCGCCGGCAGCCGCGGCGCCGGGGAGTTTTCCCCGAGCAGAGTGGATGGAGGCGCCGTGGCCGGGCGTCCGCCTCCGCCGTGGCGGGCGGCCGGGGCGCCCCTGGAGGGGGCTGGCCTCTGTGGGGAAACGGACTGGTCTCTCACTCCGCGGCTAGGACGAAGCCGCGAAAGGTGCCGTTGTCGCCGGGACGGTCGGGGGACTCGTGGCGCGGGACTCAGGGTTCCCCATGGGGAGGCCCCCAGGCTCAGGCCCCTGGCAACGGAAGGCTGAGCAAGCAGGCCCGGGCCCGGGCCCGGCTTTCGGGGCTGGCCCGGCCCCAGCTGCCGGCGCCAGGGAGGGGACCCCCGGAGGCTGAGGAGCGGGAGGCGTCGGCCTCCCCGGGGCACGCCTCCCGGAGCTCCTCCTGGCGGTGCCGGAACGCGACGACAGGCGAACCAGGACAGGGCCCCGGGGGGGGCCGCCCTGCGGCCCTGTGGTGCCCGAAGTTTGTTCGCCGGGCGTTTTCCGGCCAATTCTCACGAGCGTTCTGCCAACGCTCGTGAGAATTGGCCGGCGTTGGGCAGCCCTTGTCAGCGCCCAGTTCCGCGTGCAGCAGGGCCCTTCTCGCTCGGGGCATGGCGCGGCCACCCGGAAAACGAGCCGCGACGATGGGGCGCCGCCGGCAGCCGCGGCGCCGGGGAGTTTTCCCCGAGCAGAGTGGATGGAGGCGCCGTGGCCGGGCGTCCGCCTCCGCCGTGGCGGGCGGCCGGGGCGCCCCTGGAGGGGGCTGGCCTCTGTGGGGAAACGGACTGGTCTCTCACTCCGCGGCTAGGACGAAGCCGCGAAAGGTGCCGTTGTCGCCGGGACGGTCGGGGGACTCGTGGCGCGGGACTCAGGGTTCCCCATGGGGAGGCCCCCAGGCTCAGGCCCCTGGCAACGGAAGGCTGAGCAAGCAGGCCCGGGCCCGGGCCCGGCTTTCGGGGCTGGCCCGGCCCCAGCTGCCGGCGCCAGGGAGGGGACCCCCGGAGGCTGAGGAGCGGGAGGCGTCGGCCTCCCCGGGGCACGCCTCCCGGAGCTCCTCCTGGCGGTGCCGGAACGCGCCGACACGCGATCCCGGACAGGGCCCCGGGGGGGCGGCCCTGCGGCCCTGTGGTGCCCGAAGTGTGTTCGCCGGGCGTTTTCCGGCCAATTCTCACGAGCGTTCTGCCCAAATCGGGATCGATTTGGGCAGAACGCTCGTGAGAATTGGCCGGCGTTGGGCAGCCCTGGTCATCGCCCAGGGCCGCGTGGAGCAGGGCCCTTTCTCGCTCGGGGCATGGCGCGGCCACCCGGAAAACGAGCCGCGACGAATGGGCGCGGCCGGCGGCCCCGGCGCCGGGGAGTTTTCCCCGAGCAGAGTGGATGGAGGCGCCGTGGCCGGGCGTCCGCCTCCGCCGTGGCGGGCGGCCGGGGCGCCCGTGGAGGGGGCTGGCCTCTGTGGGGGAACGGAGTGATCTCTCACTCCACAGCTGGGACGAAGCCGCGAAAGGTGCCGTGGTCGCCGGGACGGTCGGGGGGACTCGTGGCGCGGGACTCAGGGTTCCCCATGCGGAGGCCCCCAGGCTCAGGCCCCTCGCAACGGAAGGCTGAGCAAGCAGGCCCGGGCCCGGGCCCGGCTTTCGGGGCTGGCCCGGCCCCAGCGGCCGGTGCCAGGGAGGGGACCCCCGGAGGCTGAGGAGCGGGAGGCGTCGGCCTCCCCGGGGCCCGCCTCCCGGAGCTCCTCCTGGCGGTGCCGGAACGCGCCGACACGCGATCCCGGACAGGGCCCCGGGGGGGCGGCCCTGCGGCCCTGTGGTGCCCGAAGTGTGTTCGCCGGGCGTTTTCCGGCCAATTCTCACGAGCGTTCTGCCCAAATCGGGATCGATTTGGGCAGAACGCTCGTGAGAATTGGCCGGCGTTGGGCAGCCCTGGTCAGCGCCCAGGGCCGCGTGGAGCAGGGCCCTTTCTCGCTCGGGGCATGGCGCGGCCACCCGGAAAACGAGCCGCGACGATGGGGCGCGGCCGGCGGCCCCGGCGCCGGGGAGTTTTCCCCCGAGCAGAGTGGATGGAGGCGCCGTGGCCGGGCGTCCGCCTCCGCCGTGGCGGGCGGCCGGGGCGCCCGTGGAGGGGGCTGGCCTCTGTGGGGGAACGGAGTGATCTCTCACTCCACGGCTGGGACGAAGCCGCGAAAGGTGCCGTGGTCGCCGGGACGGTCGGGGGGACTCGTGGCGCAGGACTCAGGGTTCCCCATGCGGAGACCCCCAGGCTCAGGCCCCTGGCAACGGAAGGCTGAGCAAGCAGGCCCGGGCCCGGGCCCGGCTTTCGGGGCTGGCCCGGCCCCAGCGGCCGGCGCCAGGGAGGGGACCCCCGGAGGCTGAGGAGCGGGAGGCGTCGGCCTCCCCGTGGCCCGCCTCCCGGTGCTCCTCCTGGCGGTGCCGGAACGCGCCGACACGCGATCCCGGATAGGGCCCCGGGGGGGCGGCCCTGCGGCCCTCTGGTGCCCGAAGTGTGTTCGCCGGGCGTTTTCCGGCCAATTCTCACGAGCGTTCTGCCCAAATCGGGATCGATTTGGGCAGAACGCTCGTGAGAATTGGCCGGCGTTGGGCAGCCCTGGTCAGCGCCCAGGGCCGCGTGGAGCAGGGCCCTTTCTCGCTCGGGGCATGGCGCGGCCACCCGGAAAACGAGCCGCGACGATGGGGCGCCGCCGGCGGCCCCGGCGCCGGGGAGTTTTCCCCGAGCAGAGTGGATGGAGGCGCCGTGGCCGGGCGTCCGCCTCCGCCGTGGCGGGCGGCCGGGGCGCCCGTGGAGGGGGCTGGCCTCTGTGGGGGAACGGAGTGATCTCTCAATCCACGGCTGGGAGGAAGCCGCGAAAGGTGCCTTGGTCGCCGGGACGGTCGGGGGGACTCGTGGCGCGGGACTCAGGGTTCCCCATGCGGAGGCCCCCAGGCTCAGGCCCCTGGCAACGGAAGGCTGAGCAAGCAGGCCCGGGCCCGGGCCCGGCTTTCGGGGCTGGCCCGGCCCCAGCGGCCGGCGCCAGGGAGGGGACCCCCGGTGGCTGAGGAGCGGGAGGCGTCGGCCTCCCCGGGGCCCGCCTCCCGGAGCTCCTCCTGGCGGTGCCGGAACGCGCCGACACGCGATCCCGGACAGGGCCCCGGGGGGGCGGCCCTGCGGCCCTGTGGTGCCCGAAGTGTGTTCGCCGGGCGTTTTCCGGCCAATTCTCACGAGCGTTCTGCCCAAATCGGGATCGATTTGGGCAGAACGCTCGTGAGAATTGGCCGGCGTTGGGCAGCCCTGGTCAGCGCCCAGGGCCGCGTGGAGCAGGGCCCTTTCTCGCTCGGGGCATGGCGCGGCCACCCGGAAAACGAGCCGCGACGAATGGGCGCGGCCGGCGGCCCCGGCGCCGGGGAGTTTTCCCCGAGCAGAGTGCATGGAGGCGCCGTGGCCGGGCGTCCGCCTCCGCCGTGGCGGGCGGCCGGGGCGCCCGTGGAGGGGGCTGGCCTCTGTGGGGGAACGGAGTGATCTCTCACTCCACGGCTGGGACGAAGCCGCGAAAGGTGCCGTGGTCGCCGGGACGGTCGGGGGGACTCGTGGCGCGGGACTCAGGGTTCCCCATGCGGAGGCCCCCAGGCTCAGGCCCCTGGCAACGGAAGGCTGAGCAAGCAGGCCCGGGCCCGGGCCCGGCTTTCGGGGCTGGCCCGGCCCCAGCGGCCGGCGCCAGGGAGGGGACCCCCGGAGGCTGAGGAGCGGGAGGCGTCGGCCTCCCCGGGGCCCGCCTCCCGGAGCTCCTCCTGGCGGTGCCGGAACGCGCCGACACGCGATCCCGGACAGGGCCCCGGGGGGGCGGCCCTGCGGCCCTCTGGTGCCCGAAGTGTGTTCGCCGGGCGTTTTCCGGCCAATTCTCACGAGCGTTCTGCCCAAATCGGGATCGATTTGGGCAGAACGCTCGTGAGAATTGGCCGGCGTTGGGCAGCCCTGGTCAGCGCCCAGGGCCGCGTGGAGCAGGGCCCTTTCTCGCTCGGGGCATGGCGCGGCCACCCGGAAAACGAGCCGCGACGATGGGGCGCGGCCGGCGGCCCCGGCGCCGGGGAGTTTTCCCCGAGCAGAGTGGATGGAGGCGCCGTGGCCGGGCGTCCGCCTCCGCCGTGGCGGGCGGCCGGGGCGCCCGTGGAGGGGGCTGGCCTCTGTGGGGGAACGGAGTGATCTCTCACTCCACGGCTGGGACGAAGCCGCGAAAGGTGCCGTGGTCGCCGGGACGGTCGGGGGGACTCGTGGCGCAGGACTCAGGGTTCCCCATGCGGAGACCCCCAGGCTCAGGCCCCTGGCAACGGAAGGCTGAGCAAGCAGGCCCGGGCCCGGGCCCGGCTTTCGGGGCTGGCCCGGCCCCAGCGGCCGGCGCCAGGGAGGGGACCCCCGGAGGCTGAGGAGCGGGAGGCGTCGGCCTCCCCGTGGCCCGCCTCCCGGTGCTCCTCCTGGCGGTGCCGGAACGCGCCGACACGCGATCCCGGATAGGGCCCCGGGGGGGCGGCCCTGCGGCCCTCTGGTGCCCGAAGTGTGTTCGCCGGGCGTTTTCCGGCCAATTCTCACGAGCGTTCTGCCCAAATCGGGATCGATTTGGGCAGAACGCTCGTGAGAATTGGCCGGCGTTGGGCAGCCCTGGTCAGCGCCCAGGGCCGCGTGGAGCAGGGCCCTTTCTCGCTCGGGGCATGGCGCGGCCACCCGGAAAACGAGCCGCGACGATGGGGCGCCGCCGGCGGCCCCGGCGCCGGGGAGTTTTCCCCGAGCAGAGTGGATGGAGGCGCCGTGGCCGGGCGTCCGCCTCCGCCGTGGCGGGCGGCCGGGGCGCCCGTGGAGGGGGCTGGCCTCTGTGGGGGAACGGAGTGATCTCTCAATCCACGGCTGGGAGGAAGCCGCGAAAGGTGCCTTGGTCGCCGGGACGGTCGGGGGGACTCGTGGCGCGGGACTCAGGGTTCCCCATGCGGAGGCCCCCAGGCTCAGGCCCCTGGCAACGGAAGGCTGAGCAAGCAGGCCCGGGCCCGGGCCCGGCTTTCGGGGCTGGCCCGGCCCCAGCGGCCGGCGCCAGGGAGGGGACCCCCGGTGGCTGAGGAGCGGGAGGCGTCGGCCTCCCCGGGGCCCGCCTCCCGGAGCTCCTCCTGGCGGTGCCGGAACGCGCCGACACGCGATCCCGGACAGGGCCCCGGGGGGGCGGCCCTGCGGCCCTCTGGTGCCCGAAGTGTGTTCGCCGGGCGTTTTCCGGCCAATTCTCACGAGCGTTCTGCCCAAATCGGGATCGATTTGGGCAGAACGCTCGTGAGAATTGGCCGGCGTTGGGCAGCCCTGGTCAGCGCCCAGGGCCGCGTGGAGCAGGGCCCTTTCTCGCTCGGGGCATGGCGCGGCCACCCGGAAAACGAGCCGCGACGATGGGGCGCGGCCGGCGGCCCCGGCGCCGGGGAGTTTTCCCCGAGCAGAGTGGATGGAGGCGCTGTGGCCGGGCGTCCGCCTCCGCCGTGGCGGGCGGCCGGGGCGCCCGTGGAGGGGGCTGGCCTCTGTGGGGGAAAGGAGTGATCTGTCACTCCACGGCTGGGACGAAGCCGCGAAAGGTGCCGTGGTCGCCGGGACGGTCGGGGGGACTCGTGGCGCGGGACTCAGGGTTCCCCATGCGGAGGCCCCCAGACTCAGGCCCCTCGCAACGGAAGGCTGAGCAAGCAGGCCCGGGCCCGGGCCCGGCTTTCGGGGCTGGCCCGGCCCCAGCGGCCGGCGCCAGGGAGGGGACCCCCGGAGGCTGAGGAGCGGGAGGCGTCGGCCTCCCCGGGGCCCGCCTCCCGGAGCTCCTCCTGGCGGTGCCGGAACGCGCCGACACGCGATCCCGGACAGGGCCCCGGGGGGGGCGGCCCTGCGGCCCTCTGGTGCCCGAAGTGTGTTCGCCGGGCGTTTTCCGGCCAATTCTCACGAGCGTTCTGCCCAAATCGGGATCGATTTGGGCAGAACGCTCGTGAGAATTGGCCGGCGTTGGGCAGCCCTGGTCAGCGCCCAGGGCCGCGTGGAGCAGGGCCCTTTCTGGCTCGGGGCATGGCGCGGCCACCCGGAAAACGAGCCGCGACGATGGGGCGCGGCCGGCGGCCCCGGCGCCGGGGAGTTTTCCCCGAGCAGAGTGGATGGAGGCGCCGTGGCCGGGCGTCCGCCTCCGCCGTGGCGGGCGGCCGGGGCGCCCGTGGAGGGGGCTGGCCTCTGTGGGGGAACGGAGTGATCTCTCACTCCACGGCTGGGACGAAGCCGCGAAAGGTGCCGTGGTCGCCGGGACGGTCGGGGGGACTCGTGGCGCGGGACTCAGGGTTCCCCATGCGGAGGCCCCCAGGCTCAGGCCCCTGGCAACGGAAGGCTGAGCAAGCAGGCCCGGGCCCGGGCCCGGCTTTCGGGGCTGGCCCGGCCCCAGCGGCCGGCGCCAGGGAGGGGACCCCCGGAGGCTGAGGAGCGGGAGGCGTCGGCCTCCCCGGGGCCCGCCTCCCGGAGCTCCTCCTGGCGGTGCCGGAATGCGACGACACGCGATCCCGGACAGGGCCCCGGGGGGGCGGCCCTGCGGCACTGTGGTGCCCGAAGTGTGTTCGCCGGGCGTTTTCCGGCCAATTCTCACGAGCGTTCTGCCCAAATCGGGATCGATTTGGGCAGAACGCTCGTGAGAATTGGCCGGCGTTGGGCAGCCCTGGTCAGCGCCAAGGGCCGCGTGGAGCAGGGCACTTTCTCGCTCGGGGCATGGCGCGGCCACCCGGAAAACGAGCCGCGACGATGGGGCGCGGCCGGCGGCCCCGGCGCCGGGGTGTTTTCCCCGAGCAGAGTGGATGGAGGCGCCGTGGCCGGGAGTCCGCCTCCGCCGTGGCGGGCGGCCGGGGCGCCCGTGGAGGGGGCTGGCCTCTGTGGGGGAACGGAGTGATCTCTCACTCCACGGCTGGGACGAAGCCGCGAAAGGTGCCGTGGTCGCCGGGACGGTCGGGGGGACTCGTGGCGCGGGACTCAGGGTTCCCCATGCGGAGGCCCCCAGGCTCAGGCCCCTGGCAACGGAAGGCTGAGCAAGCAGGCCCGGGCCCGGGCCCGGCTTTCGGGGCTGGCCCGGCCCCAGCGGCCGGCGCCAGGGAGGGGACCCCCGGAGGCTGAGGAGCGGGAGGCGTCGGCCTCCCCGGGGCCCGCCTCCCGGAGCTCCTCCTGGCGGTGCCGGACGCGCCGACACGCGATCCCGGACAGGGCCCCGGGGGGGCGGCCCTGCGGCCCTCTGGTGCCCGAAGTGTGTTCGCCAGGCGTTTTCCGGCCAATTCTCACGAGCGTTCTGCCCAAATCGGGATCGATTTGGGCAGAACGCTCGTGAGAATTGGCCGGCGTTGGGCAGCCCTGGTCAGCGCCCAGGGCCGCGTGGAGCAGGGCCCTTTCTCGCTCGGGGCATGGCGCGGCCACACGGAAAACGAGCCGCGACGATGGGGCGCGGCCGGCGGCCCCGGCGCCGGGGAGTTTTCCCCGAGCAGAGTGGATGGAGGCGCCGTGGCCGGGCGTCCGCCTCCGCCGTGGCGGGCGGCCGGGGCGCCCGTGGAGGGGGCTGGCCTCTGTGGGGGAACGGAGTGATCTCTCACTCCACGGCTGGGACGAAGCCGCGAAAGGTGCCGTGGTCGCCGGGACGGTCGGGGGGACTCGTGGCGTGGGACTCAGGGTTCCCCATGCGGAGGCCCCCAGGCTCAGGCCCCTGGCAACGGAAGGCTGAGCAAGCAGGCCCGGGCCCGGGCCCGGCTTTCGGGGCTGGCCCGGCCCCAGCGGCCGGCGCCAGGGAGGGGACCCCCGGAGGCTGAGGAGCGGGAGGCGTCGGCCTCCCCGGGGCCCGCCTCCCGGAGCTCCTCCTGGCGGTGCCGGAACGCGCCGAGACGCGATCCCGGACAGGGCCCCGGTGGGGCGGCCCTGCGGCCCTGTGGTGCCCGAACTGTGTTCGCCGGGCGTTTTCCGGCCAATTCTCACGAGCGTTCTGCCCAAATCGGGATCGATTTGGGCAGAACGCTCGTGAGAATTGGCCGGCGTTGGGCAGCCCTGGTCAGCGCCCAGGGCCGCGTGGAGCAGGGCCCTTTCTCGCTCGGGGCATGGCGCGGCCACCCGGAAAACGAGCCGCGACGATGGGGCGCGGCCGGCGGCCCCGGCGCCGGGGAGTTTTCCCCGAGCAGAGTGGATGGAGGCGCCGTGGCCGGGCGTCCGCCTCCGCCGTGGCGGGCGGCCGGGGCGCCCGTGGAGGGGGCTGGCCTCTGTGGGGGAACGGAGTGATCTCTCACTCCACGGCTGGGACGAAGCCGCGAAAGGTGCCGTGGTCGCCGGGACGGTCGGGGGGACTCGTGGCGCGGGACTCAGGGTTCCCCATGCGGAGGCCCCCAGGCTCAGGCCCCTGGCAACGGAAGGCTGAGCAAGCAGGCCCGGGCCCGGGCCCGGCTTTCGGGGCTGGCCCGGCCCCAGCGGCCGGCGCCAGGGAGGGGACCCCCGGAGGCTGAGGAGCGGGAGGCGTCGGCCTCCCCGGGGCCCGCCTCCCGGAGCTCCTCCTGGCGGTGCCGGAACGCGCCGACACGCGATCCCGGACAGGGCCCCGGGGGGGGCGGCCCTGCGGCCCTCTGGTGCCCGAAGAGTGTTCGCCGGGCGTTTTCCGGCCAATTCTCACGAGCGTTCTGCCCAAATCGGGATCGATTTGGGCAGAACGCTCGTGAGAATTGGCCGGCGTTGGGCAGCCCTGGTCAGCGCCCAGGGCCGCGTGGAGCAGGGCCCTTTCTCGCTCGGGGCATGGCGCGGCCACCCGGAAAACGAGCCGCGACGAATGGGCGCGGCCGGCGGCCCCGGCGCCGGGGAGTTTTCCCCGAGCAGAGTGCATGGAGGCGCCGTGGCCGGGCGTCCGCCTCCGCCGTGGCGGGCGGCCGGGGCGCCCGTGGAGGGGGCTGGCCTCTGTGGGGGAACGGAGTGATCTCTCACTCCACGGCTGGGACGAAGCCGCGAAAGGTGCCGTGGTCGCCGGGACGGTCGGGGGGACTCGTGGCGCGGGACTCAGGGTTCCCCATGCGGAGGCCCCCAGGCTCAGGCCCCTGGCAACGGAAGGCTGAGCAAGCAGGCCCGGGCCCGGGCCCGGCTTTCGGGGCTGGCCCGGCCCCAGCGGCCGGCGCCAGGGAGGGGACCCCCGGAGGCTGAGGAGCGGGAGGCGTCGGCCTCCCCGGGGCCCGCCTCCCGGAGCTCCTCCTGGCGGTGCCGGAACGCGCCGACACGCGATCCCGGACAGGGCCCCGGGGGGGCGGCCCTGCGGCCCTGTGGTGCCCGAAGTGTGTTCGCCGGGCGTTTTCCGGCCAATTCTCACGAGCGTTCTGCCCAAATCGGGATCGATTTGGGCAGAACGCTCGTGAGAATTGGCCGGCGTTGGGCAGCCCTGGTCAGCGCCCAGGGCCGCGTGGAGCAGGGCCCTTTCTCGCTCGGGGCATGGCGCGGCCACCCGGAAAACGAGCCGCGACGATGGGGCGCCGCCGGCGGCCCCGGCGCCGGGGAGTTTTCCCCGAGCAGAGTGGATGGAGGCGCCGTGGCCGGGCGTCCGCCTCCGCCGTGGCGGGCGGCCGGGGCGCCCGTGGAGGGGGCTGGCCTCTGTGGGGGAACGGAGTGATCTCTCAATCCACGGCTGGGAGGAAGCCGCGAAAGGTGCCTTGGTCGCCGGGACGGTCGGGGGGACTCGTGGCGCGGGACTCAGGGTTCCCCATGCGGAGGCCCCCAGGCTCAGGCCCCTGGCAACGGAAGGCTGAGCAAGCAGGCCCGGGCCCGGGCCCGGCTTTCGGGGCTGGCCCGGCCCCAGCGGCCGGCGCCAGGGAGGGGACCCCCGGTGGCTGAGGAGCGGGAGGCGTCGGCCTCCCCGGGGCCCGCCTCCCGGAGATCCTCCTGGCGGTGCCGGAACGCGCCGACACGCGATCCCGGACAGGGCCCCGGGGGGGCGGCCCTGCGGCCCTCTGGTGCCCGAAGTGTGTTCGCCGGGCGTTTTCCGGCCAATTCTCACGAGCGTTCTGCCCAAATCGGGATCGATTTGGGCAGAACGCTCGTGAGAATTGGCCGGCGTTGGGCAGCCCTGGTCAGCGCCCAGGGCCGCGTGGAGCAGGGCCCTTTCTTGCTCGGGGCATGGCGCGGCCACCCGGAAAACGAGCCGCGACGATGGGGCGCGGCCGGCGGCCCCGGCGCCGGGGAGTTTTCCCCGAGCAGAGTGGATGGAGGCGCTGTGGCCGGGCGTCCGCCTCCGCCGTGGCGGGCGGCCGGGGCGCCCGTGGAGGGGGCTGGCCTCTGTGGGGGAAAGGAGTGATCTCTCACTCCACGGCTGGGACGAAGCCGCGAAAGGTGCCGTGGTCGCCGGGACGGTCGGGGGGACTCGTGGCGCGGGACTCAGGGTTCCCCATGCGGAGGCCCCCAGGCTCAGGCCCCTGGCAACGGAAGGCTGAGCAAGCAGGCCCGGGCCCGGGCCCGGCTTTCGGGGCTGGCCCGGCCCCAGCGGCCGGCGCCAGGGAGGGGACCCCCGGAGGCTGAGGAGCGGGAGGCGTCGGCCTCCCCGGGGCCCGCCTCCCGGAGCTCCTCCTGGCGGTGCCGGAACGCGCCGACACGCGATCCCGGACAGGGCCCCGGGGGGGCGGCCCTGCGGCCCTCTGGTGCCCGAAGAGTGTTCGCCGGGCGTTTTCCGGCCAATTCTCACGAGCGTTCTGCCCAAATCGGGATCGATTTGGGCAGAACGCTCGTGAGAATTGGCCGGCGTTGGGCAGCCCTGGTCAGCGCCCAGGGCCGCGTGGAGCAGGGCCCTTTCTCGCTCGGGGCATGGCGCGGCCACCCGGAAAACGAGCCGCGACGAATGGGCGCGGCCGGCGGCCCCGGCGCCGGGGAGTTTTCCCCGAGCAGAGTGCATGGAGGCGCCGTGGCCGGGCGTCCGCCTCCGCCGTGGCGGGCGGCCGGGGCGCCCGTGGAGGGGGCTGGCCTCTGTGGGGGAACGGAGTGATCTCTCACTCCACGGCTGGGACGAAGCCGCGAAAGGTGCCGTGGTCGCCGGGACGGTCGGGGGGACTCGTGGCGCGGGACTCAGGGTTCCCCATGCGGAGGCCCCCAGGCTCAGGCCCCTGGCAACGGAAGGCTGAGCAAGCAGGCCCGGGCCCGGGCCCGGCTTTCGGGGCTGGCCCGGCCCCAGCGGCCGGCGCCAGGGAGGGGACCCCCGGAGGCTGAGGAGCGGGAGGCGTCGGCCTCCCCGGGGCCCGCCTCCCGGAGCTCCTCCTGGCGGTGCCGGAACGCGCCGACACGCGATCCCGGACAGGGCCCCGGGGGGGCGGCCCTGCGGCCCTGTGGTGCCCGAAGTGTGTTCGCGGGGCGTTTTCCGGCCAATTCTCACGAGCGTTCTGCCCAAATCGGGATCGATTTGGGCAGAACGCTCGTGAGAATTGGCCGGCGTTGGGCAGCCCTGGTCAGCGCCAAGGGCCGCGTGGAGCAGGGCCCTTTCTCGCTCGGGGCATGGCGCGGCCACCCGGAAAACGAGCCGCGACGATGGGGCGCGGCCGGCGGCCCCGGCGCCGGGGAGTTTTCCCCGAGCAGAGTGGATGGAGGCGCCGTGGCCGGGCGTCCGCCTCCGCCGTGGCGGGCGGCCGGGGCGCCCGTGGAGGGGGCTGGCCTCTGTGGGGGAACGGAGTGATCTCTCAATCCACGGCTGGGACGAAGCCGCGAAAGGTGCCTTGGTCGCCGGGACGGTCGGGGGGACTCGTGGCGCGGGACTCAGGGTTCCCCATGCGGAGGCCCCCAGGCTCAGGCCCCTGGCAACGGAAGGCTGAGCAAGCAGGCCCGGGCCCGGGCCCGGCTTTCGGGGCTGGCCCGGCCCCAGCGGCCGGCGCCAGGGAGGGGACCCCCGGTGGCTGAGGAGCGGGAGGCGTCGGCCTCCCCGGGGCCCGCCTCCCGGAGATCCTCCTGGCGGTGCCGGAACGCGCCGACACGCGATCCCGGACAGGGCCCCGGGGGGGCGGCCCTGCGGCCCTCTGGTGCCCGAAGTGTGTTCGCCGGGCGTTTTCCGGCCAATTCTCACGAGCGTTCTGCCCAAATCGGGATCGATTTGGGCAGAACGCTCGTGAGAATTGGCCGGCGTTGGGCAGCCCTGGTCAGCGCCCAGGGCCGCGTGGAGCAGGGCCCTTTCTTGCTCGGGGCATGGCGCGGCCACCCGGAAAACGAGCCGCGACGATGGGGCGCGGCCGGCGGCCCCGGCGCCGGGGAGTTTTCCCCGAGCAGAGTGGATGGAGGCGCCGTGGCCGGGCGTCCGCCTCCGCCGTGGCGGGCGGCCGGGGCGCCCGTGGAGGGGGCTGGCCTCTGTGGGGGAAAGGAGTGATCTGTCACTCCACGGCTGGGACGAAGCCGCGAAAGGTGCCGTGGTCGCCGGGACGGTCGGGGGGACTCGTGGCGCGGGACTCAGGGTTCCCCATGCGGAGGCCCCCAGGCTCAGGCCCCTGGCAACGGAAGGCTGAGCAAGCAGGCCCGGGCCCGGGCCCGGCTTTCGGGGCTGGCCCGGCCCCAGCGGCCGGCGCCAGGGAGGGGACCCCCGGAGGCTGAGGAGCGGGAGGCGTCGGCCTCCCCGGGGCCCGCCTCCCGGAGCTCCTCCTGGCGGTGCCGGAACGCGCCGACACGCGATCCCGGACAGGGCCCCGGGGGGGCGGCCCTGCGGCCCTCTGGTGCCCGAAGTGTGTTCGCCGGGCGTTTTCCGGCCAATTCTCACGAGCGTTCTGCCCAAATCGGGATCGATTTGGGCAGAACGCTCGTGAGAATTGGCCGGCGTTGGGCAGCCCTGGTCAGCGCCCAGGGCCGCGTGGAGCAGGGCCCTTTCTGGCTCGGGGCATGGCGCGGCCACCCGGAAAACGAGCCGCGACGATGGGGCGCGGCCGGCGGCCCCGGCGCCGGGGAGTTTTCCCCGAGCAGAGTGGATGGAGGCGCCGTGGCCGGGCGTCCGCCTCCGCCGTGGCGGGCGGCCGGGGCGCCCGTGGAGGGGGCTGGCCTCTGTGGGGGAACGGAGTGATCTCTCACTCCACGGCTGGGACGAAGCCGCGAAAGGTGCCGTGGTCGCCGGGACGGTCGGGGGGACTCGTGGCGCGGGACTCAGGGTTCCCCATGCGGAGGCCCCCAGGCTCAGGCCCCTGGCAACGGAAGGCTGAGCAAGCAGGCCCGGGCCCGGGCCCGGCTTTCGGGGCTGGCCCGGCCCCAGCGGCCGGCGCCAGGGAGGGGACCCCCGGAGGCTGAGGAGCGGGAGGCGTCGGCCTCCCCGGGGCCCGCCTCCCGGAGCTCCTCCTGGCGGTGCCGGAACGCGCCGACACGCGATCCCGGACAGGGCCCCGGGGGGGCGGCCCTGCGGCCCTCTGGTGCCCGAAGTGTGTTCGCCGGGCGTTTTCCGGCCAATTCTCACGAGCGTTCTGCCCAAATCGGGATCGATTTGGGCAGAACGCTCGTGAGAATTGGCCGGCGTTGGGCAGCCCTGGTCAGCGCCCAGGGCCGCGTGGAGCAGGGCCCTTTCTGGCTCGGGGCATGGCGCGGCCACCCGGAAAACGAGCCGCGACGATGGGGCGCGGCCGGCGGCCCCGGCGCCGGGGAGTTTTCCCCGAGCAGAGTGGATGGAGGCGCCGTGGCCGGGCGTCCGCCTCCGCCGTGGCGGGCGGCCGGGGCCCCCGTGGAGGGGGCTGGCCTCTGTGGGGGAACGGAGTGATCTCTCACTCCACGGCTGGGACGAAGCCGCGAAAGGTGCCGTGGTCGCCGGGACGGTCGGGGGGACTCGTGGCGCGGGACTCAGGGTTCCCCATGCGGAGGCCCCCAGGCTCAGGCCCCTGGCAACGGAAGGCTGAGCAAGCAGGCCCGGGCCCGGGCCCGGCTTTCGGGGCTGGCCCGGCCCCAGCGGCCGGCGCCAGGGAGGGGACCCCCGGAGGCTGAGGAGCGGGAGGCGTCGGCCTCCCCGGGGCCCGCCTCCCGGAGCTCCTCCTGGCGGTGCCGGAATGCGACGACACGCGATCCCGGACAGGGCCCCGGGGGGGCGGCCCTGCGGCACTGTGGTGCCCGAAGTGTGTTCGCGGGGCGTTTTCCGGCCAATTCTCACGAGCGTTCTGCCCAAATCGGGATCGATTTGGGCAGAACGCTCGTGAGAATTGGCCGGCGTTGGGCAGCCCTGGTCAGCGCCAAGGGCCGCGTGGAGCAGGGCACTTTCTCGCTCGGGGCATGGCGCGGCCACCCGGAAAACGAGCCGCGACGATGGGGCGCGGCCGGCGGCCCCGGCGCCGGGGTGTTTTCCCCGAGCAGAGTGGATGGAGGCGCCGTGGCCGGGAGTCCGCCTCCGCCGTGGCGGGCGGCCGGGGCGCCCGTGGAGGGGGCTGGCCTCTGTGGGGGAACGGAGTGATCTCTCACTCCACGGCTGGGACGAAGCCGCGAAAGGTGCCGTGGTCGCCGGGACGGTCGGGGGGACTCGTGGCGCGGGACTCAGGGTTCCCCATGCGGAGGCCCACAGGCTCAGGCCCCTGGCAACGGAAGGCTGAGCAAGCAGGCCCGGGCCCGGGCCCGGCTTTCGGGGCTGGCCCGGCCCCAGCGGCCGGCGCCAGGGAGGGGACCCCCGGAGGCTGAGGAGCGGGAGGCGTCGGCCTCCCCGGGGCCCGCCTCCCGGAGCTCCTCCTGGCGGTGCCGGACGCGCCGACACGCGATCCCGGACAGGGCCCCGGGGGGGCGGCCCTGCGGCCCTCTGGTGCCCGAAGTGTGTTCGCCGGGCGTTTTCCGGCCAATTCTCACGAGCGTTCTGCCCAAATCGGGATCGATTTGGGCAGAACGCTCGTGAGAATTGGCCGGCGTTGGGCAGCCCTGGTCAGCGCCCAGGGCCGCGTGGAGCAGGGCCCTTTCTCGCTCGGGGCATGGCGCGGCCACACGGAAAACGAGCCGCGACGATGGGGCGCGGCCGGCGGCCCCGGCGCCGGGGAGTTTTCCCCGAGCAGAGTGGATGGAGGCGCTGTGGCCGGGCGTCCGCCTCCGCCGTGGCGGGCGGCCGGGGCGCCCGTGGAGGGGGCTGGCCTCTGTGGGGGAAAGGAGTGATCTGTCACTCCACGGCTGGGACGAAGCCGCGAAAGGTGCCGTGGTCGCCGGGACGGTCGGGGGGACTCGTGGCGCGGGACTCAGGGTTCCCCATGCGGAGGCCCCCAGGCTCAGGCCCCTGGCAACGGAAGGCTGAGCAAGCAGGCCCGGGCCCGGGCCCGGCTTTCGGGGCTGGCCCGGCCCCAGCGGCCGGCGCCAGGGAGGGGACCCCCGGAGGCTGAGGAGCGGGAGGCGTCGGCCTCCCCGGGGCCCGCCTCCCGGAGCTCCTCCTGGCGGTGCCGGAACGCGCCGACACGCGATCCCGGACAGGGCCCCGGGGGGGCGGCCCTGCGGCCCTCTGGTGCCCGAAGTGTGTTCGCCGGGCGTTTTCCGGCCAATTCTCACGAGCGTTCTGCCCAAATCGGGATCGATTTGGGCAGAACGCTCGTGAGAATTGGCCGGCGTTGGGCAGCCCTGGTCAGCGCCCAGGGCCGCGTGGAGCAGGGCCCTTTCTGGCTCGGGGCATGGCGCGGCCACCCGGAAAACGAGCCGCGACGATGGGGCGCGGCCGGCGGCCCCGGCGCCGGGGAGTTTTCCCCGAGCAGAGTGGATGGAGGCGCCGTGGCCGGGCGTCCGCCTCCGCCGTGGCGGGCGGCCGGGGCGCCCGTGGAGGGGGCTGGCCTCTGTGGGGGAACGGAGTGATCTCTCACTCCACGGCTGGGACGAAGCCGCGAAAGGTGCCGTGGTCGCCGGGACGGTCGGGGGGACTCGTGGCGCGGGACTCAGGGTTCCCCATGCGGAGGCCCCCAGGCTCAGGCCCCTGGCAACGGAAGGCTGAGCAAGCAGGCCCGGGCCCGGGCCCGGCTTTCGGGGCTGGCCCGGCCCCAGCGGCCGGCGCCAGGGAGGGGACCCCCGGAGGCTGAGGAGCGGGAGGCGTCGGCCTCCCCGGGGCCCGCCTCCCGGAGCTCCTCCTGGCGGTGCCGGAACGCGCCGACACGCGATCCCGGACAGGGCCCCGGGGGGGCGGCCCTGCGGCCCTCTGGTGCCCGAAGTGTGTTCGCCGGGCGTTTTCCGGCCAATTCTCACGAGCGTTCTGCCCAAATCGGGATCGATTTGGGCAGAACGCTCGTGAGAATTGGCCGGCGTTGGGCAGCCCTGGTCAGCGCCCAGGGCCGCGTGGAGCAGGGCCCTTTCTGGCTCGGGGCATGGCGCGGCCACCCGGAAAACGAGCCGCGACGATGGGGCGCGGCCGGCGGCCCCGGCGCCGGGGAGTTTTCCCCGAGCAGAGTGGATGGAGGCGCCGTGGCCGGGCGTCCGCCTCCGCCGTGGCGGGCGGCCGGGGCGCCCGTGGAGGGGGCTGGCCTCTGTGGGGGAACGGAGTGATCTCTCACTCCACGGCTGGGACGAAGCCGCGAAAGGTGCCGTGGTCGCCGGGACGGTCGGGGGGACTCGTGGCGCGGGACTCAGGGTTCCCCATGCGGAGGCCCCCAGGCTCAGGCCCCTGGCAACGGAAGGCTGAGCAAGCAGGCCCGGGCCCGGGCCCGGCTTTCGGGGCTGGCCCGGCCCCAGCGGCCGGCGCCAGGGAGGGGACCCCCGGAGGCTGAGGAGCGGGAGGCGTCGGCCTCCCCGGGGCCCGCCTCCCGGAGCTCCTCCTGGCGGTGCCGGAATGCGACGACACGCGATCCCGGACAGGGCCCCGGGGGGGCGGCCCTGCGGCACTGTGGTGCCCGAAGTGTGTTCGCCGGGCGTTTTCCGGCCAATTCTCACGAGCGTTCTGCCCAAATCGGGATCGATTTGGGCAGAACGCTCGTGAGAATTGGCCGGCGTTGGGCAGCCCTGGTCAGCGCCAAGGGCCGCGTGGAGCAGGGCACTTTCTCGCTCGGGGCATGGCGCGGCCACCCGGAAAACGAGCCGCGACGATGGGGCGCGGCCGGCGGCCCCGGCGCCGGGGTGTTTTCCCCGAGCAGAGTGGATGGAGGCGCCGTGGCCGGGAGTCCGCCTCCGCCGTGGCGGGCGGCCGGGGCGCCCGTGGAGGGGGCTGGCCTCTGTGGGGGAACGGAGTGATCTCTCACTCCACGGCTGGGACGAAGCCGCGAAAGGTGCCGTGGTCGCCGGGACGGTCGGGGGGTCTCGTGGCGCGGGACTCAGGGTTCCCCATGCGGAGGCCCACAGGCTCAGGCCCCTGGCAACGGAAGGCTGAGCAAGCAGGCCCGGGCCCGGGCCCGGCTTTCGGGGCTGGCCCGGCCCCAGCGGCCGGCGCCAGGGAGGGGACCCCCGGAGGCTGAGGAGCGGGAGGCGTCGGCCTCCCCGGGGCCCGCCTCCCGGAGCTCCTCCTGGCGGTGCCGGACGCGCCGACACGCGATCCCGGACAGGGCCCCGGGGGGGCGGCCCTGCGGCCCTCTGGTGCCCGAAGTGTGTTCGCCGGGCGTTTTCCGGCCAATTCTCACGAGCGTTCTGCCCAAATCGGGATCGATTTGGGCAGAACGCTCGTGAGAATTGGCCGGCGTTGGGCAGCCCTGGTCAGCGCCCAGGGCCGCGTGGAGCAGGGCCCTTTCTCGCTCGGGGCATGGCGCGGCCACACGGAAAACGAGCCGCGACGATGGGGCGCGGCCGGCGGCCCCGGCGCCGGGGAGTTTTCCCCGAGCAGAGTGGATGGAGGCGCCGTGGCCGGGCGTCCGCCTCCGCCGTGGCGGGCGGCCGGGGCGCCCGTGGAGGGGGCTGGCCTCTGTGGGGGAAAGGAGTGATCTGTCACTCCACGGCTGGGACGAAGCCGCGAAAGGTGCCGTGGTCGCCGGGACGGTCGGGGGGACTCGTGGCGCGGGACTCAGGGTTCCCCATGCGGAGGCCCCCAGGCTCAGGCCCCTGGCAACGGAAGGCTGAGCAAGCAGGCCCGGGCCCGGGCCCGGCTTTCGGGGCTGGCCCGGCCCCAGCGGCCGGCGCCAGGGAGGGGACCCCCGGAGGCTGAGGAGCGGGAGGCGTCGGCCTCCCCGGGGCCCGCCTCCCGGAGCTCCTCCTGGCGGTGCCGGAACGCGCCGACACGCGATCCCGGACAGGGCCCCGGGGGGGCGGCCCTGCGGCCCTCTGGTGCCCGAAGTGTGTTCGCCGGGCGTTTTCCGGCCAATTCTCACGAGCGTTCTGCCCAAATCGGGATCGATTTGGGCAGAACGCTCGTGAGAATTGGCCGGCGTTGGGCAGCCCTGGTCAGCGCCCAGGGCCGCGTGGAGCAGGGCCCTTTCTGGCTCGGGGCATGGCGCGGCCACCCGGAAAACGAGCCGCGACGATGGGGCGCGGCCGGCGGCCCCGGCGCCGGGGAGTTTTCCCCGAGCAGAGTGGATGGAGGCGCCGTGGCCGGGCGTCCGCCTCCGCCGTGGCGGGCGGCCGGGGCGCCCGTGGAGGGGGCTGGCCTCTGTGGGGGAACGGAGTGATCTCTCACTCCACGGCTGGGACGAAGCCGCGAAAGGTGCCGTGGTCGCCGGGACGGTCGG
Organism: Meles meles; assembly: GCF_922984935.1. Lineage (NCBI taxonomy): Eukaryota > Metazoa > Chordata > Mammalia > Carnivora > Mustelidae > Meles > Meles meles. The sequence continues at coordinate 343,563 of NW_025721126.1, forward strand.
GGGGACTCGTGGCGTGGGACTCAGGGTTCCCCATGCGGAGGCCCCCAGGCTCAGGCCCCTGGCAACGGAAGGCTGAGCAAGCAGGCCCGGGCCCGGGCCCGGCTTTCGGGGCTGGCCCGGCCCCAGCGGCCGGCGCCAGGGAGGGGACCCCCGGAGGCTGAGGAGCGGGAGGCGTCGGCCTCCCCGGGGCCCGCCTCCCGGAGCTCCTCCTGGCGGTGCCGGAACGCGCCGAGACGCGATCCCGGACAGGGCCCCGGTGGGGCGGCCCTGCGGCCCTGTGGTGCCCGAACTGTGTTCGCCGGGCGTTTTCCGGCCAATTCTCACGAGCGTTCTGCCCAAATCGGGATCGATTTGGGCAGAACGCTCGTGAGAATTGGCCGGCGTTGGGCAGCCCTGGTCAGCGCCCAGGGCCGCGTGGAGCAGGGCCCTTTCTCGCTCGGGGCATGGCGCGGCCACCCGGAAAACGAGCCGCGACGATGGGGCGCGGCCGGCGGCCCCGGCGCCGGGGAGTTTTCCCCGAGCAGAGTGGATGGAGGCGCCGTGGCCGGGCGTCCGCCTCCGCCGTGGCGGGCGGCCGGGGCGCCCGTGGAGGGGGCTGGCCTCTGTGGGGGAACGGAGTGATCTCTCACTCCACGGCTGGGACGAAGCCGCGAAAGGTGCCGTGGTCGCCGGGACGGTCGGGGGGACTCGTGGCGCGGGACTCAGGGTTCCCCATGCGGAGGCCCCCAGGCTCAGGCCCCTGGCAACGGAAGGCTGAGCAAGCAGGCCCGGGCCCGGGCCCGGCTTTCGGGGCTGGCCCGGCCCCAGCGGCCGGCGCCAGGGAGGGGACCCCCGGAGGCTGAGGAGCGGGAGGCGTCGGCCTCCCCGGGGCCCGCCTCCCGGAGCTCCTCCTGGCGGTGCCGGAACGCGCCGACACGCGATCCCGGACAGGGCCCCGGGGGGGCGGCCCTGCGGCCCTCTGGTGCCCGAAGAGTGTTCGCCGGGCGTTTTCCGGCCAATTCTCACGAGCGTTCTGCCCAAATCGGGATCGATTTGGGCAGAACGCTCGTGAGAATTGGCCGGCGTTGGGCAGCCCTGGTCAGCGCCCAGGGCCGCGTGGAGCAGGGCCCTTTCTCGCTCGGGGCATGGCGCGGCCACCCGGAAAACGAGCCGCGACGAATGGGCGCGGCCGGCGGCCCCGGCGCCGGGGAGTTTTCCCCGAGCAGAGTGCATGGAGGCGCCGTGGCCGGGCGTCCGCCTCCGCCGTGGCGGGCGGCCGGGGCGCCCGTGGAGGGGGCTGGCCTCTGTGGGGGAACGGAGTGATCTCTCACTCCACGGCTGGGACGAAGCCGCGAAAGGTGCCGTGGTCGCCGGGACGGTCGGGGGGACTCGTGGCGCGGGACTCAGGGTTCCCCATGCGGAGGCCCCCAGGCTCAGGCCCCTGGCAACGGAAGGCTGAGCAAGCAGGCCCGGGCCCGGGCCCGGCTTTCGGGGCTGGCCCGGCCCCAGCGGCCGGCGCCAGGGAGGGGACCCCCGGAGGCTGAGGAGCGGGAGGCGTCGGCCTCCCCGGGGCCCGCCTCCCGGAGCTCCTCCTGGCGGTGCCGGAACGCGCCGACACGCGATCCCGGACAGGGCCCCGGGGGGGCGGCCCTGCGGCCCTGTGGTGCCCGAAGTGTGTTCGCCGGGCGTTTTCCGGCCAATTCTCACGAGCGTTCTGCCCAAATCGGGATCGATTTGGGCAGAACGCTCGTGAGAATTGGCCGGCGTTGGGCAGCCCTGGTCAGCGCCCAGGGCCGCGTGGAGCAGGGCCCTTTCTCGCTCGGGGCATGGCGCGGCCACCCGGAAAACGAGCCGCGACGATGGGGCGCCGCCGGCGGCCCCGGCGCCGGGGAGTTTTCCCCGAGCAGAGTGGATGGAGGCGCCGTGGCCGGGCGTCCGCCTCCGCCGTGGCGGGCGGCCGGGGCGCCCGTGGAGGGGGCTGGCCTCTGTGGGGGAACGGAGTGATCTCTCAATCCACGGCTGGGAGGAAGCCGCGAAAGGTGCCTTGGTCGCCGGGACGGTCGGGGGGACTCGTGGCGCGGGACTCAGGGTTCCCCATGCGGAGGCCCCCAGGCTCAGGCCCCTGGCAACGGAAGGCTGAGCAAGCAGGCCCGGGCCCGGGCCCGGCTTTCGGGGCTGGCCCGGCCCCAGCGGCCGGCGCCAGGGAGGGGACCCCCGGAGGCTGAGGAGCGGGAGGCGTCGGCCTCCCCGGGGCCCGCCTCCCGGAGCTCCTCCTGGCGGTGCCGGACGCGCCGACACGCGATCCCGGACAGGGCCCCGGGGGGGCGGCCCTGCGGCCCTCTGGTGCCCGAAGTGTGTTCGCCAGGCGTTTTCCGGCCAATTCTCACGAGCGTTCTGCCCAAATCGGGATCGATTTGGGCAGAACGCTCGTGAGAATTGGCCGGCGTTGGGCAGCCCTGGTCAGCGCCCAGGGCCGCGTGGAGCAGGGCCCTTTCTCGCTCGGGGCATGGCGCGGCCACACGGAAAACGAGCCGCGACGATGGGGCGCGGCCGGCGGCCCCGGCGCCGGGGAGTTTTCCCCGAGCAGAGTGGATGGAGGCGCCGTGGCCGGGCGTCCGCCTCCGCCGTGGCGGGCGGCCGGGGCGCCCGTGGAGGGGGCTGGCCTCTGTGGGGGAACGGAGTGATCTCTCACTCCACGGCTGGGACGAAGCCGCGAAAGGTGCCGTGGTCGCCGGGACGGTCGGGGGGACTCGTGGCGTGGGACTCAGGGTTCCCCATGCGGAGGCCCCCAGGCTCAGGCCCCTGGCAACGGAAGGCTGAGCAAGCAGGCCCGGGCCCGGGCCCGGCTTTCGGGGCTGGCCCGGCCCCAGCGGCCGGCGCCAGGGAGGGGACCCCCGGAGGCTGAGGAGCGGGAGGCGTCGGCCTCCCCGGGGCCCGCCTCCCGGAGCTCCTCCTGGCGGTGCCGGAACGCGCCGAGACGCGATCCCGGACAGGGCCCCGGTGGGGCGGCCCTGCGGCCCTGTGGTGCCCGAACTGTGTTCGCCGGGCGTTTTCCGGCCAATTCTCACGAGCGTTCTGCCCAAATCGGGATCGATTTGGGCAGAACGCTCGTGAGAATTGGCCGGCGTTGGGCAGCCCTGGTCAGCGCCCAGGGCCGCGTGGAGCAGGGCCCTTTCTCGCTCGGGGCATGGCGCGGCCACCCGGAAAACGAGCCGCGACGATGGGGCGCGGCCGGCGGCCCCGGCGCCGGGGAGTTTTCCCCGAGCAGAGTGGATGGAGGCGCCGTGGCCGGGCGTCCGCCTCCGCCGTGGCGGGCGGCCGGGGCGCCCGTGGAGGGGGCTGGCCTCTGTGGGGGAACGGAGTGATCTCTCACTCCACGGCTGGGACGAAGCCGCGAAAGGTGCCGTGGTCGCCGGGACGGTCGGGGGGACTCGTGGCGCGGGACTCAGGGTTCCCCATGCGGAGGCCCCCAGGCTCAGGCCCCTGGCAACGGAAGGCTGAGCAAGCAGGCCCGGGCCCGGGCCCGGCTTTCGGGGCTGGCCCGGCCCCAGCGGCCGGCGCCAGGGAGGGGACCCCCGGAGGCTGAGGAGCGGGAGGCGTCGGCCTCCCCGGGGCCCGCCTCCCGGAGCTCCTCCTGGCGGTGCCGGAACGCGCCGACACGCGATCCCGGACAGGGCCCCGGGGGGGGCGGCCCTGCGGCCCTCTGGTGCCCGAAGAGTGTTCGCCGGGCGTTTTCCGGCCAATTCTCACGAGCGTTCTGCCCAAATCGGGATCGATTTGGGCAGAACGCTCGTGAGAATTGGCCGGCGTTGGGCAGCCCTGGTCAGCGCCCAGGGCCGCGTGGAGCAGGGCCCTTTCTCGCTCGGGGCATGGCGCGGCCACCCGGAAAACGAGCCGCGACGAATGGGCGCGGCCGGCGGCCCCGGCGCCGGGGAGTTTTTCCCCGAGCAGAGTGCATGGAGGCGCCGTGGCCGGGCGTCCGCCTCCGCCGTGGCGGGCGGCCGGGGCGCCCGTGGAGGGGGCTGGCCTCTGTGGGGGAACGGAGTGATCTCTCACTCCACGGCTGGGACGAAGCCGCGAAAGGTGCCGTGGTCGCCGGGGACGGTCGGGGGGACTCGTGGCGCGGGACTCAGGGTTCCCCATGCGGAGGCCCCCAGGCTCAGGCCCCTGGCAACGGAAGGCTGAGCAAGCAGGCCCGGGCCCGGGCCCGGCTTTCGGGGCTGGCCCGGCCCCAGCGGCCGGCGCCAGGGAGGGGACCCCCGGAGGCTGAGGAGCGGGAGGCGTCGGCCTCCCCGGGGCCCGCCTCCCGGAGCTCCTCCTGGCGGTGCCGGAACGCGCCGACACGCGATCCCGGACAGGGCCCCGGGGGGGCGGCCCTGCGGCCCTGTGGTGCCCGAAGTGTGTTCGCCGGGCGTTTTCCCGGCCAATTCTCACGAGCGTTCTGCCCAAATCGGGATCGATTTGGGCAGAACGCTCGTGAGAATTGGCCGGCGTTGGGCAGCCCTGGTCAGCGCCCAGGGCCGCGTGGAGCAGGGCCCTTTCTCGCTCGGGGCATGGCGCGGCCACCCGGAAAACGAGCCGCGACGATGGGGCGCCGCCGGCGGCCCCGGCGCCGGGGAGTTTTCCCCCGAGCAGAGTGGATGGAGGCGCCGTGGCCGGGCGTCCGCCTCCGCCGTGGCGGGCGGCCGGGGCGCCCGTGGAGGGGGCTGGCCTCTGTGGGGGAACGGAGTGATCTCTCAATCCACGGCTGGGAGGAAGCCGCGAAAGGTGCCTTGGTCGCCGGGACGGTCGGGGGGACTCGTGGCGCGGGACTCAGGGTTCCCCATGCGGAGGCCCCCAGGCTCAGGCCCCTGGCAACGGAAGGCTGAGCAAGCAGGCCCGGGCCCGGGCCCGGCTTTCGGGGCTGGCCCGGCCCCAGCGGCCGGCGCCAGGGAGGGGACCCCCGGTGGCTGAGGAGCGGGAGGCGTCGGCCTCCCCGGGGCCCGCCTCCCGGAGATCCTCCTGGCGGTGCCGGAACGCGCCGACACGCGATCCCGGACAGGGCCCCGGGGGGGGCGGCCCTGCGGCCCTCTGGTGCCCGAAGTGTGTTCGCCGGGCGTTTTCCCGGCCAATTCTCACGAGCGTTCTGCCCAAATCGGGATCGATTTGGGCAGAACGCTCGTGAGAATTGGCCGGCGTTGGGCAGCCCTGGTCAGCGCCCAGGGCCGCGTGGAGCAGGGCCCTTTCTCGCTCGGGGCATGGCGCGGCCACCCGGAAAACGAGCCGCGACGATGGGGCGCGGCCGGCGGCCCCGGCGCCGGGGAGTTTTCCCCCGAGCAGAGTGGATGGAGGCGCTGTGGCCGGGCGTCCGCCTCCGCCGTGGCGGGCGGCCGGGGCGCCCGTGGAGGGGGCTGGCCTCTGTGGGGGAAAGGAGTGATCTGTCACTCCACGGCTGGGACGAAGCCGCGAAAGGTGCCGTGGTCGCCGGGACGGTCGGGGGTACTCGTGGCGCGGGACTCAGGGTTCCCCATGCGGAGGCCCCCAGGCTCAGGCCCCTGGCAACGGAAGGCTGAGCAAGCAGGCCCGGGCCCGGGCCCGGCTTTCGGGGCTGGCCCGGCCCCAGCGGCCGGCGCCAGGGAGGGGACCCCCGGAGGCTGAGGAGCGGGAGGCGTCGGCCTCCCCGGGGCCCGCCTCCCGGAGCTCCTCCTGGCGGTGCCGGAACGCGCCGACACGCGATCCCGGACAGGGCCCCGGGGGGGCGGCCCTGCGGCCCTCTGGTGCCCGAAGTGTGTTCGCCGGGCGTTTTCCGGCCAATTCTCACGAGCGTTCTGCCCAAATCGGGATCGATTTGGGCAGAACGCTCGTGAGAATTGGCCGGCGTTGGGCAGCCCTGGTCAGCGCCCAGGGCCGCGTGGAGCAGGGCCCTTTCTGGCTCGGGGCATGGCGCGGCCACCCGGAAAACGAGCCGCGACGATGGGGCGCGGCCGGCGGCCCCGGCGCCGGGGAGTTTTCCCCGAGCAGAGTGGATGGAGGCGCCGTGGCCGGGCGTCCGCCTCCGCCGTGGCGGGCGGCCGGGGCGCCCGTGGAGGGGGCTGGCCTCTGTGGGGGAACGGAGTGATCTCTCACTCCACGGCTGGGACGAAGCCGCGAAAGGTGCCGTGGTCGCCGGGACGGTCGGGGGGACTCGTGGCGCGGGACTCAGGGTTCCCCATGCGGAGGCCCCCAGGCTCAGGCCCCTGGCAACGGAAGGCTGAGCAAGCAGGCCCGGGCCCGGGCCCGGCTTTCGGGGCTGGCCCGGCCCCAGCGGCCGGCGCCAGGGAGGGGACCCCCGGAGGCTGAGGAGCGGGAGGCGTCGGCCTCCCCGGGGCCCGCCTCCCGGAGCTCCTCCTGGCGGTGCCGGAATGCGACGACACGCGATCCCGGACAGGGCCCCGGGGGGGCGGCCCTGCGGCACTGTGGTGCCCGAAGTGTGTTCGCCGGGCGTTTTCCGGCCAATTCTCACGAGCGTTCTGCCCAAATCGGGATCGATTTGGGCAGAACGCTCGTGAGAATTGGCCGGCGTTGGGCAGCCCTGGTCAGCGCCAAGGGCCGCGTGGAGCAGGGCACTTTCTCGCTCGGGGCATGGCGCGGCCACCCGGAAAACGAGCCGCGACGATGGGGCGCGGCCGGCGGCCCCGGCGCCGGGGTGTTTTCCCCGAGCAGAGTGGATGGAGGCGCCGTGGCCGGGAGTCCGCCTCCGCCGTGGCGGGCGGCCGGGGCGCCCGTGGAGGGGGCTGGCCTCTGTGGGGGAACGGAGTGATCTCTCACTCCACGGCTGGGACGAAGCCGCGAAAGGTGCCGTGGTCGCCGGGACGGTCGGGGGGACTCGTGGCGCGGGACTCAGGGTTCCCCATGCGGAGGCCCACAGGCTCAGGCCCCTGGCAACGGAAGGCTGAGCAAGCAGGCCCGGGCCCGGGCCCGGCTTTCGGGGCTGGCCCGGCCCCAGCGGCCGGCGCCAGGGAGGGGACCCCCGGAGGCTGAGGAGCGGGAGGCGTCGGCCTCCCCGGGGCCCGCCTCCCGGAGCTCCTCCTGGCGGTGCCGGACGCGCCGACACGCGATCCCGGACAGGGCCCCGGGGGGGCGGCCCTGCGGCCCTCTGGTGCCCGAAGTGTGTTCGCCGGGCGTTTTCCGGCCAATTCTCACGAGCGTTCTGCCCAAATCGGGATCGATTTGGGCAGAACGCTCGTGAGAATTGGCCGGCGTTGGGCAGCCCTGGTCAGCGCCCAGGGCCGCGTGGAGCAGGGCCCTTTCTCGCTCGGGGCATGGCGCGGCCACACGGAAAACGAGCCGCGACGATGGGGCGCGGCCGGCGGCCCCGGCGCCGGGGAGTTTTCCCCGAGCAGAGTGGATGGAGGCGCCGTGGCCGGGCGTCCGCCTCCGCCGTGGCGGGCGGCCGGGGCGCCCGTGGAGGGGGCTGGCCTCTGTGGGGGAAAGGAGTGATCTGTCACTCCACGGCTGGGACGAAGCCGCGAAAGGTGCCGTGGTCGCCGGGACGGTCGGGGGGACTCGTGGCGCGGGACTCAGGGTTCCCCATGCGGAGGCCCCCAGGCTCAGGCCCCTGGCAACGGAAGGCTGAGCAAGCAGGCCCGGGCCCGGGCCCGGCTTTCGGGGCTGGCCCGGCCCCAGCGGCCGGCGCCAGGGAGGGGACCCCCGGAGGCTGAGGAGCGGGAGGCGTCGGCCTCCCCGGGGCCCGCCTCCCGGAGCTCCTCCTGGCGGTGCCGGAACGCGCCGACACGCGATCCCGGACAGGGCCCCGGGGGGGCGGCCCTGCGGCCCTCTGGTGCCCGAAGTGTGTTCGCCGGGCGTTTTCCGGCCAATTCTCACGAGCGTTCTGCCCAAATCGGGATCGATTTGGGCAGAACGCTCGTGAGAATTGGCCGGCGTTGGGCAGCCCTGGTCAGCGCCCAGGGCCGCGTGGAGCAGGGCCCTTTCTGGCTCGGGGCATGGCGCGGCCACCCGGAAAACGAGCCGCGACGATGGGGCGCGGCCGGCGGCCCCGGCGCCGGGGAGTTTTCCCCGAGCAGAGTGGATGGAGGCGCCGTGGCCGGGCGTCCGCCTCCGCCGTGGCGGGCGGCCGGGGCGCCCGTGGAGGGGGCTGGCCTCTGTGGGGGAACGGAGTGATCTCTCACTCCACGGCTGGGACGAAGCCGCGAAAGGTGCCGTGGTCGCCGGGACGGTCGGGGGGACTCGTGGCGCGGGACTCAGGGTTCCCCATGCGGAGGCCCCCTGGCTCAGGCCCCTGGCAACGGAAGGCTGAGCAAGCAGGCCCGGGCCCGGGCCCGGCTTTCGGGGCTGGCCCGGCCCCAGCGGCCGGCGCCAGGGAGGGGACCCCCGGAGGCTGAGGAGCGGGAGGCGTCGGCCTCCCCGGGGCCCGCCTCCCGGAGCTCCTCCTGGCGGTGCCGGAATGCGACGACACGCGATCCCGGACAGGGCCCCGGGGGGGCGGCCCTGCGGCACTGTGGTGCCCGAAGTGTGTTCGCCGGGCGTTTTCCGGCCAATTCTCACGAGCGTTCTGCCCAAATCGGGATCGATTTGGGCAGAACGCTCGTGAGAATTGGCCGGCGTTGGGCAGCCCTGGTCAGCGCCAAGGGCCGCGTGGAGCAGGGCACTTTCTCGCTCGGGGCATGGCGCGGCCACCCGGAAAACGAGCCGCGACGATGGGGCGCGGCCGGCGGCCCCGGCGCCGGGGTGTTTTCCCCGAGCAGAGTGGATGGAGGCGCCGTGGCCGGGAGTCCGCCTCCGCCGTGGCGGGCGGCCGGGGCGCCCGTGGAGGGGGCTGGCCTCTGTGGGGAAACGGAGTGATCTCTCACTCCACGGCTGGGACGAAGCCGCGAAAGGTGCCGTGGTCGCCGGGACGGTCGGGGGGACTCGTGGCGCGGGACTCAGGGTTCCCCATGCGGAGGCCCACAGGCTCAGGCCCCTGGCAACGGAAGGCTGAGCAAGCAGGCCCGGGCCCGGGCCCGGCTTTCGGGGCTGGCCCGGCCCCAGCGGCCGGCGCCAGGGAGGGGACCCCCGGAGGCTGAGGAGCGGGAGGCGTCGGCCTCCCCGGGGCCCGCCTCCCGGAGCTCCTCCTGGCGGTGCCGGACGCGCCGACACGCGATCCCGGACAGGGCCCCGGGGGGGGCGGCCCTGCGGCCCTCTGGTGCCCGAAGTGTGTTCGCCGGGCGTTTTCCGGCCAATTCTCACGAGCGTTCTGCCCAAATCGGGATCGATTTGGGCAGAACGCTCGTGAGAATTGGCCGGCGTTGGGCAGCCCTGGTCAGCGCCCAGGGCCGCGTGGAGCAGGGCCCTTTCTCGCTCGGGGCATGGCGCGGCCACACGGAAAACGAGCCGCGACGATGGGGCGCGGCCGGCGGCCCCGGCGCCGGGGAGTTTTCCCCGAGCAGAGTGGATGGAGGCGCCGTGGCCGGGCGTCCGCCTCCGCCGTGGCGGGCGGCCGGGGCGCCCGTGGAGGGGGCTGGCCTCTGTGGGGGAACGGAGTGATCTCTCACTCCACGGCTGGGACGAAGCCGCGAAAGGTGCCGTGGTCGCCGGGACGGTCGGGGGGACTCGTGGCGTGGGACTCAGGGTTCCCCATGCGGAGGCCCCCAGGCTCAGGCCCCTGGCAACGGAAGGCTGAGCAAGTAGGCCCGGGCCCGGGCCCGGCTTTCGGGGCTGGCCCGGCCCCAGCGGCCGGCGCCAGGGAGGGGACCCCCGGAGGCTGAGGAGCGGGAGGCGTCGGCCTCCCCGGGGCCCGCCTCCCGGAGCTCCTCCTGGCGGTGCCGGAACGCGCCGAGACGCGATCCCGGACAGGGCCCCGGTGGGGCGGCCCTGCGGCCCTGTGGTGCCCGAACTGTGTTCGCCGGGCGTTTTCCGGCCAATTCTCACGAGCGTTCTGCCCAAATCGGGATCGATTTGGGCAGAAAGCTCGTGAGAATTGGCCGGCGTTGGGCAGCCCTGGTCAGCGCCCAGGGCCGCGTGGAGCAGGGCCCTTTCTCGCTCGGGGCATGGCGCGGCCACCCGGAAAACGAGCCGCGACGATGGGGCGCGGCCGGCGGCCCCGGCGCCGGGGAGTTTTCCCCGAGCAGAGTGGATGGAGGCGCCGTGGCCGGGCGTCCGCCTCCGCCGTGGCGGGCGGCCGGGGCGCCCGTGGAGGGGGCTGGCCTCTGTGGGGGAACGGAGTGATCTCTCACTCCACGGCTGGGACGAAGCCGCGAAAGGTGCCGTGGTCGCCGGGACGGTCGGGGGGACTCGTGGCGCGGGACTCAGGGTTCCCCATGCGGAGGCCCCCAGGCTCAGGCCCCTGGCAACGGAAGGCTGAGCAAGCAGGCCCGGGCCCGGGCCCGGCTTTCGGGGCTGGCCCGGCCCCAGCGGCCGGCGCCAGGGAGGGGACCCCCGGAGGCTGAGGAGCGGGAGGCGTCGGCCTCCCCGGGGCCCGCCTCCCGGAGCTCCTCCTGGCGGTGCCGGAACGCGCCGACACGCGATCCCGGACAGGGCCCCGGGGGGGCGGCCCTGCGGCCCTCTGGTGCCCGAAGAGTGTTCGCCGGGCGTTTTCCGGCCAATTCTCACGAGCGTTCTGCCCAAATCGGGATCGATTTGGGCAGAACGCTCGTGAGAATTGGCCGGCGTTGGGCAGCCCTGGTCAGCGCCCAGGGCCGCGTGGAGCAGGGCCCTTTCTCGCTCGGGGCATGGCGCGGCCACCCGGAAAACGAGCCGCGACGATGGGGCGCGGCCGGCGGCCCCGGAGCCGGGGAGTTTTCCCCGAGCAGAGTGGATGGAGGCGCCGTGGCCGGGCGTCCGCCTCCGCCGTGGCGGGCGGCCGGGTCGCCCATGGAGGGGGCTGGCCTCTGTGGGGGAACGGAGTGATCTCTCACTCCACGGCTGGGACGAAGCCGCGAAAGGTGCCGTGGTCGCCGGGACGGTCGGGGGGACTCGTGGCGCGGGACTCAGGGTTCCCCATGCGGAGGCCCCCAGGCTCAGGCCCCTGGCAACGGAAGGCTGAGCAAGCAGGCCAGGGCCCGGGCCCGGCTTTCGGGGCTGGCCCGGCCCCAGCGGCCGGCGCCAGGGAGGGGACCCCCGGAGGCTGAGGAGCGGGAGGCGTCGGCCTCCCCGGGGCCCGCCTCCCGGAGCTCCTCCTGGCGGTGCCGGAACGCGCCGACACGCGATCCCGGACAGGGCCCCGGGGGGGCGGCCCTGCGGCCCTCTGGTGCCCGAAGTGTGTTCGCCGGGCGTTTTCCGGCCAATTCTCACGAGCGTTCTGCCCAAATCGGGATCGATTTGGGCAGAACGCTCGTGAGAATTGGCCGGCGTTGGGCAGCCCTGGTCAGCGCCCAGGGCCGCGTGGAGCAGGGCCCTTTCTCGCTCGGGGCATGGCGCGGCCACCCGGAAAACGAGCCGCGACGATGGGGCGCGGCCGGCGGCCCCGGCGCCGGGGAGTTTTCCCCGAGCAGAGTGGATGGAGGCGCCGTGGCCGGGCGTCCGCCTCCCCCGTGGCGGGCGGCCGGGGCGCCCGTGGAGGGGGCTGGCCTCTGTGGGGGAACGGAGTGATCTCTCACTCCACGGCTGGGACGAAGCCGCGAAAGGTGCCGTGGTCGCCGGGACGGTCGGGGGGACTCGTGGCGCGGGACTCAGGGTTCCCCATGCGGAGGCCCCCAGGCTCAGGCCCCTGGCAACGGAAGGCTGAGCAAGCAGGCCCGGGCCCGGGCCCGGCTTTCGGGGCTGGCCCGGCCCCAGCGGCCGGCGCCAGGGAGGGGACCCCCGGAGGCTGAGGAGCGGGAGGCGTCGGCCTCCCCGGGGCCCGCCTCCCGGAGCTCCTCCTGGCGGTGCCGGACGCGCCGAAACGCGATCCCGGACAGGGCCCCGGTGGGGCGGCCCTGCGGCCCTCTGGTGCCCGAAGTGTGTTCGCCGGGCGTTTTCCGGCCAATTCTCACGAGCGTTCTGCCCAAATCGGGATCGATTTGGGCAGAACGCTCGTGAGAATTGGCCGGCGTTGGGCAGCCCTGGTCAGCGCCCAGGGCCGCGTGGAGCAGGGCCCTTTCTCGCTCGGGGCATGGCGCGGCCACCCGGGAAAACGAGCCGCGACGATGGGGCGCGGCCGGCGGCCCCGGCGCCGGGGAGTTTTCCCCGAGCAGAGTGGATGGAGGCGCCGTGGCCGGGCGTCCGCCTCCGCCGTGGCGGGCGGCCGGGGCGCCCGTGGAGGGGGCTGGCCTCTGTGGGGGAACGGAGTGATCTCTCACTCCACGGCTGGGACGAAGCCGCGAAAGGTGCCGTGGTCGCCGGGACGGTCGGGGGGACTCGTGGCGCGGGACTCAGGGTTCCCCATGCGGAGGCCCCCAGGCTCAGGCCCCTGGCAACGGAAGGCTGAGCAAGCAGGCCCGGGCCCGGGCCCGGCTTTCGGGGCTGGCCCGGCCCCAGCGGCCGGCGCCAGGGAGGGGACCCCCGGAGGCTGAGGAGCGGGAGGCGTCGGCCTCCCCGGGGCCCGCCTCCCGGAGCTCCTCCTGGCGGTGCCGGAACGCGCCGACACGCGATCCCGGACAGGGCCCCGGGGGGGCGGCCCTGCGGCCCTCTGGTGCCCGAAGAGTGTTCGCCGGGCGTTTTCCGGCCAATTCTCACGAGCGTTCTGCCCAAATCGGGATCGATTTGGGCAGAACGCTCGTGAGAATTGGCCGGCGTTGGGCAGCCCTGGTCAGCGCCCAGGGCCGCGTGGAGCAGGGCCCTTTCTCGCTCGGGGCATGGCGCGGCCACCCGGAAAACGAGCCGCGACGATGGGGCGCGGCCGGCGGCCCCGGAGCCGGGGAGTTTTCCCCGAGCAGAGTGGATGGAGGCGCCGTGGCCGGGCGTCCGCCTCCGCCGTGGCGGGCGGCCGGGTCGCCCATGGAGGGGGCTGGCCTCTGTGGGGGAACGGAGTGATCTCTCACTCCACGGCTGGGACGAAGCCGCGAAAGGTGCCGTGGTCGCCGGGACGGTCGGGGGGACTCGTGGCGCGGGACTCAGGGTTCCCCATGCGGAGGCCCCCAGGCTCAGGCCCCTGGCAACGGAAGGCTGAGCAAGCAGGCCAGGGCCCGGGCCCGGCTTTCGGGGCTGGCCCGGCCCCAGCGGCCGGCGCCAGGGAGGGGACCCCCGGAGGCTGAGGAGCGGGAGGCGTCGGCCTCCCCGGGGCCCGCCTCCCGGAGCTCCTCCTGGCGGTGCCGGAACGCGCCGACACGCGATCCCGGACAGGGCCCCGGGGGGGCGGCCCTGCGGCCCTCTGGTGCCCGAAGTGTGTTCGCCGGGCGTTTTCCGGCCAATTCTCACGAGCGTTCTGCCCAAATCGGGATCGATTTGGGCAAAACGCTCGTGAGAATTGGCCGGCGTTGGGCAGCCCTGGTCAGCGCCCAGGGCCGCGTGGAGCAGGGCCCTTTCTCGCTCGGGGCATGGCGCGGCCACCCGGAAAACGAGCCGCGACGATGGGGCGCGGCCGGCGGCCCCGGCGCCGGGGAGTTTTCCCCGAGCAGAGTGGATGGAGGCGCCGTGGCCGGGCGTCCGCCTCCCCCGTGGCGGGCGGCCGGGGCGCCCGTGGAGGGGGCTGGCCTCTGTGGGGGAACGGAGTGATCTCTCACTCCACGGCTGGGACGAAGCCGCGAAAGGTGCCGTGGTCGCCGGGACGGTCGGGGGGACTCGTGGCGCGGGACTCAGGGTTCCCCATGCGGAGGCCCCCAGGCTCAGGCCCCTGGCAACGGAAGGCTGAGCAAGCAGGCCCGGGCCCGGGCCCGGCTTTCGGGGCTGGCCCGGCCCCAGCGGCCGGCGCCAGGGAGGGGACCCCCGGAGGCTGAGGAGCGGGAGGCGTCGGCCTCCCCGGGGCCCGCCTCCCGGAGCTCCTCCTGGCGGTGCCGGACGCGCCGAAACGCGATCCCGGACAGGGCCCCGGTGGGGCGGCCCTGCGGCCCTCTGGTGCCCGAAGTGTGTTCGCCGGGCGTTTTCCGGCCAATTCTCACGAGCGTTCTGCCCAAATCGGGATCGATTTGGGCAGAACGCTCGTGAGAATTGGCCGGCGTTGGGCAGCCCTGGTCAGCGCCCAGGGCCGCGTGGAGCAGGGCCCTTTCTGGCTCGGGGCATGGCGCGGCCACCCGGAAAACGAGCCGCGACGATGGGGCGCGGCCGGCGGCCCCGGCGCCGGGGAGTTTTCCCCGAGCAGAGTGGATGGAGGCGCCGTGGCCGGGCGTCCGCCTCCGCCGTGGCGGGCGGCCGGGGCGCCCGTGGAGGGGGCTGGCCTCTGTGGGGGAACGGAGTGATCTCTCACTCCACGGCTGGGACGAAGCCGCGAAAGGTGCCGTGGTCGCCGGGACGGTCGGGGGGACTCGTGGCGCGGGACTCAGGGTTCCCCATGCGGAGGCCCCCAGGCTCAGGCCCCTGGCAACGGAAGGCTGAGCAAGCAGGCCCGGGCCCGGGCCCGGCTTTCGGGGCTGGCCCGGCCCCAGCGGCCGGCGCCAGGGAGGGGACCCCCGGAGGCTGAGGAGCGGGAGGCGTCGGCCTCCCCGGGGCCCGCCTCCCGGAGCTCCTCCTGGCGGTGCCGGAACGCGCCGACACGCGATCCCGGACAGGGCCCCGGGGGGGCGGCCCTGCGGCCCTCTGGTGCCCGAAGTGTGTTCGCCGGGCGTTTTCCGGCCAATTCTCACGAGCGTTCTGCCCAAATCGGGATCGATTTGGGCAGAACGCTCGTGAGAATTGGCCGGCGTTGGGCAGCCCTGGTCAGCGCCCAGGGCCGCGTGGAGCAGGGCCCTTTCTCGCTCGGGGCATGGCGCGGCCACCCGGAAAACGAGCCGCGACGATGGGGCGCGGCCGGCGGCCCCGGCGCCGGGGAGTTTTCCCCGAGCAGAGTGGATGGAGGCGCCGTGGCCGGGCGTCCGCCTCCGCCGTGGCGGGCGGCCGGGGCGCCCGTGGAGGGGGCTGGCCTCTGTGGGGAAACGGAGTGATCTCTCACTCCACGGCTGGGACGAAGCCGCGAAAGGTGCCGTGGTCGCCGGGACGGTCGGGGGGACTCGTGGCGCGGGACTCAGGGTTCCCCATGCGGAGGCCCCCAGGCTCAGGCCCCTGGCAACGGAAGGCTGAGCAAGCAGGCCCGGGCCCGGGCCCGGCTTTCGGGGCTGGCCCGGCCCCAGCGGCCGGCGCCAGGGAGGGGACCCCCGGAGGCTGAGGAGCGGGAGGCGTCGGCCTCCCCGGGGCCCGCCTCCCGGAGCTCCTCCTGGCGGTGCCGGAACGCGCCGACACGCGATCCCGGACAGGGCCCCGGGGGGGCGGCCCTGCGGCCCTCTGGTGCCCGAAGTGTGTTCGCCGGGCGTTTTCCGGCCAATTCTCACGAGCGTTCTGCCCAAATCGGGATCGATTTGGGCAGAACGCTCGTGAGAATTGGCCGGCGTTGGGCAGCCCTGGTCAGCGCCCAGGGCCGCGTGGAGCAGGGCCCTTTCTCGCTCGGGGCATGGCGCGGCCACCCGGAAAACGAGCCGCGACGATGGGGCGCGGCCGGCGGCCCCGGCGCCGGGGAGTTTTCCCCGAGCAGAGTGGATGGAGGCGCCGTGGCCGGGCGTCCGCCTCCGCCGTGGCGGGCGGCCGGGGCGCCCGTGGAGGGGGCTGGCCTCTGTGGGGGAACGGAGTGATCTCTCACTCCACGGCTGGGACGAAGCCGCGAAAGGTGCCGTGGTCGCCGGGACGGTCGGGGGGACTCGTGGCGCGGGACTCAGGGTTCCCCATGCGGAGGCCCCCAGGCTCAGGCCCCTGGCAACGGAAGGCTGAGCAAGCAGGCCCGGGCCCGGGCCCGGCTTTCGGGGCTGGCCCGGCCCCAGCGGCCGGCGCCAGGGAGGGGACCCCCGGAGGCTGAGGAGCGGGAGGCGTCGGCCTCCCCGGGGCCCGCCTCCCGGAGCTCCTCCTGGCGGTGCCGGAACGCGCCGACACGCGATCCCGGACAGGGCCCCGGGGGGGCGGCCCTGCGGCCCTCTGGTGCCCGAAGTGTGTTCGCCGGGCGTTTTCCGGCCAATTCTCACGAGCGTTCTGCCCAAATCGGGATCGATTTGGGCAGAACGCTCGTGAGAATTGGCCGGCGTTGGGCAGCCCTGGTCAGCGCCCAGGGCCGCGTGGAGCAGGGCCCTTTCTCGCTCGGGGCATGGCGCGGCCACCCGGAAAACGAGCCGCGACGATGGGGCGCGGCCGGCGGCCCCGGCGCCGTGGAGTTTTCCCCGAGCAGAGTGGATGGAGGCGCCGTGGCCGGGCGTCCGCCTCCGCCGTGGCGGGCGGCCGGGGCGCCCGTGGAGGGGGCTGGCCTCTGTGGGGGAACGGAGTGATCTCTCACTCCACGGCTGGGACGAAGCCTCGAAAGGTGCCGTGGTCGCCGGGACGGTCGGGGGGACTCGTGGCGCGGGACTCAGGGTTCCCCATGCGGAGGCCCCCAGGCTCAGGCCCCTGGCAACGGAAGGCTGAGCAAGCAGGCCCGGGCCCGGGCCCGGCTTTCGGGGCTGGCCCGGCCCCAGCGGCCGGCGCCAGGGAGGGGACCCCCGGAGGCTGAGGAGCGGGAGGCGTCGGCCTCCCCATGGCCCGCCTCCCGGAGCTCCTCCTGGCGGTGCCGGAACGCGCCGACACGCGATCCCGGACAGGGCCCCGGGGGGGCGGCCCTGCGGCCCTCTGGTGCCCGAAGTGTGTTCGCCGGGCGTTTTCCGGCCAATTCTCACGAGCGTTCTGCCCAAATCGGGATCGATTTGGGCAGAACGCTCGTGAGAATTGGCCGGCGTTGGGCAGCCCTGGTCAGCGCCCAGGGCCGCGTGGAGCAGGGCCCTTTCTCGCTCGGGGCATGGCGCGGCCACCCGGAAAACGAGCCGCGACGATGGGGCGCGGCCGGCGGCCCCGGCGCCGGGGAGTTTTCCCCGAGCAGAGTGGATGGAGGCGCCGTGGCCGGGCGTCCGCCTCCGCCGTGGCGGGCGGCCGGGGCGCCCGTGGAGGGGGCTGGCCTCTGTGGGGGAACGGAGTGATCTCTCACTCCACGGCTGGGACGAAGCCGCGAAAGGTGCCGTGGTCGCCGGGACGGTCGGGGGGACTCGTGGCGCGGGACTCAGGGTTCCCCATGCGGAGGCCCCCAGGCTCAGGCCCCTGGCAACGGAAGGCTGAGCAAGCAGGCCCGGGCCCGGGCCCGGCTTTCGGTGCTGGCCCGGCCCCAGCGGCCGGCGCCAGGGAGGGGACCCCCGGAGGCTGAGGAGCGGG
The DNA here is from genome assembly GCF_922984935.1 of Meles meles. NCBI lineage: Eukaryota > Metazoa > Chordata > Mammalia > Carnivora > Mustelidae > Meles > Meles meles. The sequence goes on from NW_025721126.1 coordinate 360,762, forward strand.
AGGCGTCGGCCTCCCCGGGGCCCGCCTCCCGGAGCTCCTCCTGGCGGTGCCGGAACGCGCCGACACGCGATCCCGGACAGGGCCCCGGGGGGGCGGCCCTGCGGCCCTCTGGTGCCCGAAGTGTGTTCGCCGGGCGTTTTCCGGCCAATTCTCACGAGCGTTCTGCCCAAATCGGGATCGATTTGGGCAAAACGCTCGTGAGAATTGGCCGGCGTTGGGCAGCCCTGGTCAGCGCCCAGGGCCGCGTGGAGCAGGGCCCTTTCTCGCTCGGGGCATGGCGCGGCCACCCGGAAAACGAGCCGCGACGATGGGGCGCGGCCGGCGGCCCCGGCGCCGGGGAGTTTTCCCCGAGCAGAGTGGATGGAGGCGCCGTGGCCGGGCGTCCGCCTCCGCCGTGGCGGGCGGCCGGGGCGCCCGTGTAGGGGGCTGGCCTCTGTGGGGGAACGGAGTGATCTCTCACTCCACGGCTGGGACGAAGCCGCGAAAGGTGCCGTGGTCGCCGGGACGGTCGGGGGGACTCGTGGCGCGGGACTCAGGGTTCCCCATGCGGAGGCCCCCAGGCTCAGGCCCCTGGCAACGGAAGGCTGAGCAAGCAGGCCCGGGCCCGGGCCCGGCTTTCGGGGCTGGCCCGGCCCCAGCGGCCGGCGCCAGGGAGGGGACCCCCGGAGGCTGAGGAGCGGGAGGCGTCGGCCTCCCCGGGGCCCGCCTCCCGGAGCTCCTCCTGGCGGTGCCGGAACGCGCCGACACGCGATCCCGGACAGGGCCCCGGGGGGGCGGCCCTGCGGCCCTCTGGTGCCCGAAGTGTGTTCGCCGGGCGTTTTCCGGCCAATTCTCACGAGCGTTCTGCCCAAATCGGGATCGATTTGGGCAGAACGCTCGTGAGAATTGGCCGGCGTTGGGCAGCCCTGGTCAGCGCCCAGGGCCGCGTGGAGCAGGGCCCTTTCTCGCTCGGGGCATGGCGCGGCCACCCGGAAAACGAGCCGCGACGATGGGGCGCGGCCGGCGGCCCCGGCGCCGGGGAGTTTTCCCCGAGCAGAGTGGATGGAGGCGCCGTGGCCGGGCGTCCGCCTCCGCCGTGGCGGGCGGCCGGGGCGCCCGTGGAGGGGGCTGGCCTCTGTGGGGGAACGGAGTGATCTCTCACTCCACGGCTGGGACGAAGCCGCGAAAGGTGCCGTGGTCGCCGGGACGGTCGGGGGGACTCGTGGCGCGGGACTCAGGGTTCCCCATGCGGAGGCCCCCAGGCTCAGGCCCCTGGCAACGGAAGGCTGAGCAAGCAGGCCCGGGCCCGGGCCCGGCTTTCGGGGCTGGCCCGGCCCCAGCGGCCGGCGCCAGGGAGGGGACCCCCGGAGGCTGAGGAGCGGGAGGCGTCGGCCTCCCCGGGGCCCGCCTCCCGGAGCTCCTCCTGGCGGTGCCGGAACGCGCCGACACGCGATCCCGGACAGGGCCCCGGGGGGGCGGCCCTGCGGCCCTCTGGTGCCCGAAGTGTGTTCGCCGGGCGTTTTCCGGCCAATTCTCACGAGCGTTCTGCCCAAATCGGGATCGATTTGGGCAGAACGCTCGTGAGAATTGGCCGGCGTTGGGCAGCCCTGGTCAGCGCCCAGGGCCGCGTGGAGCAGGGCCCTTTCTCGCTCGGGGCATGGCGCGGCCACCCGGAAAACGAGCCGCGACGATGGGGCGCGGCCGGCGGCCCCGGCGCCGGGGAGTTTTCCCCGAGCAGAGTGGATGGAGGCGCCGTGGCCGGGCGTCCGCCTCCGCCGTGGCGGGCGGCCGGGGCGCCCGTGGAGGGGGCTGGCCTCTGTGGGGGAACGGAGTGATCTCTCACTCCACGGCTGGGACGAAGCCGCGAAAGGTGCCGTGGTCGCCGGGACGGTCGCGGGGACTCGTGGCGCGGGACTCAGGGTTCCCCATGCGGAGGCCCCCAGGCTCAGGCCCCTGGCAACGGAAGGCTGAGCATGCAGGCCCGGGCCCGGGCCCGGCTTTCGGGGCTGGCCCGGCCCCAGCGGCCGGCGCCAGGGAGGGGACCCCCGGAGGCTGAGGAGCGGGAGGCGTCGGCCTCCCCGGGGCCCGCCTCCCGGAGCTCCTCCTGGCGGTGCCGGAACGCGCCGACACGCGATCCCGGACAGGGCCCCGGGGGGGCGGCCCTGCGGCCCTCTGGTGCCCGAAGTGTGTTCGCCGGGCGTTTTCCGGCCAATTCTCACGAGCGTTCTGCCCAAATCGGGATCGATTTGGGCAGGACGCTCGTGAGAATTGGCCAGCGTTGGGCAGCCCTGGTCAGCGCCCAGGGCCGCGTGGAGCAGGGCCCTTTCTCGCTCGGGGCATGGCGCGGCCACCCGGAAAACGAGCCGCGACGATGGGGCGCGGCCGGCGGCCCCGGCGCCGTGGAGTTTCCGCGAGCAGAGTGGATGGAGGCGCCGTGGCCGGGCGTCCGCCTCCGCCGTGGCGGGCGGCCGGGGCGCCCGTGGAGGGGGCTGGCCTCTGTGGGGGAACGGAGTGATCTCTCACTCCACGGCTGGGACGAAGCCGCGAAAGGTGCCGTGGTCGCCGGGACGGTCGGGGGGACTCGTGGCGCGGGATTCAGGGTTCCCCATGCGGAGGCCCCCAGGCTCAGGCCCCTGGCAACGGAAGGCTGAGCAAGCAGGCCCGGGCCCGGGCCCGGCTTTCGGGGCCGGCCCGGCCCCAGCGGCCGGCGCCAGGGAGGGGACCCCCGGAGGCTGAGGAGCGGGAGGCGTCGGCCTCCCCGGGGCCCGCCTCCCGGAGCTCCTCCAGGCGGTGCCGGAACGCGCCGACACGCGATCCCGGACAGGGCCCCGGGGGGGCGGCCCTGCGGCCCTCTGGTGCCCGAAGTGTGTTCGCCGGGCGTTTTCCGGCCAATTCTCACGAGCGTTCTGCCCAAATCGGGATCGATTTGGGCAGAACGCTCGTGAGAATTGGCCGGCGTTGGGCAGCCCTGGTCAGCGCCCAGGGCCGCGTGGAGCAGGGCACTTTCTCGCTCGGGGCATGGCGCGGCCACCCGGAAAACGAGCCGCGACGGTGGGGCGCGGCCGGCGGCCCCGGCGCCGGGGAGTTTTCCCCGAGCAGAGTGGATGGAGGCGCCGTGGCCGGGCGTCCGCCTCCGCCGTGGCGGGCGGCCGGGGCGCCCGTGGAGGGGGCTGGCCTCTGTGGGGCAACGGAGTGATATCTCACTCCACGGCTGGGACGAAGCCGCGAAAGGTGCCGTGGTCGCCGGGACGGTCGGGGGGACTCGTGGCGCGGGACTCAGGGTTCCCCATGCGGAGGCCCCCAGGCTCAGGCCCCTGGCAACGGAAGGCTGAGCAAGCAGGCCCGGGCCCGGGCCCGGCTTTCGGGGCTGGCCCGGCCCCAGCGGCCGGCGCCAGGGAGGGGACCCCTGGAGGCTGAGGAGCGGGAGGCGTCGGCCTCCCCATGGCCCGCCTCCCGGAGCTCCTCCTGGCGGTGCTGGAACGCGCCGACACGCGATCCCGGACAGGGCCCCGGTGGGGCGGCCCTGCGGCCCTCTGGTGCCCGAAGTGTGTTCGCCGGGCGTTTTCCGGCCAATTCTCACGAGCGTTCTGCCCAAATCGGGATCGATTTGGGCAGAACGCTCGTGAGAATTGGCCGGCGTTGGGCAGCCCTGGTCAGCGCCCAGGGCCGCGTGGAGCAGGGCCCTTTCTCGCTCGGGGCATGGCGCGGCCACCCGGAAAACGAGCCGCGACGATGGGGCGCGGCCGGCGGCCCCGGCGCCGGGGAGTTTTCCCCGAGCAGAGTGGATGGAGGCGCCGTGGCCGGGCGTCCGCCTCCGCCGTGGCGGGCGGCCGGGGCGCCCGTGTAGGGGGCTGGCCTCTGTGGGGGAACGGAGTGATCTCTCACTCCACGGCTGGGACGAAGCCGCGAAAGGTGCCGTGGTCGCCGGGACGGTCGGGGGGACTCGTGGCGCGGGACTCAGGGTTCCCCATGCGGAGGCCCCCAGGCTCAGGCCCCTGGCAACGGAAGGCTGAGCAAGCAGGACCGGGCCCGGGCCCGGCTTTCGGGGCTGGCCCGGCCCCAGCGGCCGGCGCCAGGGAGGGGACCCCCGGAGGCTGAGGAGCGGGAGGCGTCGGCCTCCCCGGGGCCCGCCTCCCGGAGCTCCTCCTGGCGGTGCCGGAACGCGCCGACACGCGATCCCGGACAGGGCCCCGGGGGGGCGGCCCTGCGGCCCTCTGGTGCCCGAAGTGTGTTCGCCGGGCGTTTTCCGGCCAATTCTCACGAGCGTTCTGCCCAAATCGGGATCAATTTGGGCAGAACGCTCGTGAGAATTGGCCGGCGTTGGGCAGCCCTGGTCAGCGCCCAGGGCCGCGTGGAGCAGGGCCCTTTCTCGCTCGGGGCATGGCGCGGCCACCCGGAAAACGAGCCGCGACGATGGGGCGCGGCCGGCGGCCCCGGCGCCGGGGAGTTTTCCCCGAGCAGAGTGGATGGAGGCGCCGTGGCCGGGCGTCCGCCTCCGCCGTGGCGGGCGGCCGGGGCGCCCGTGGAGGGGGCTGGCCTCTGTGGGGGAACGGAGTGATCTCTCACTCCACGGCTGGGACGAAGCCGCGAAAGGTGCCGTGGTCGCCGGGACGGTCGGGGGGACTCGTGGCGCGGGACTCAGGGTTCCCCATGCGGAGGCCCCCAGGCTCAGGCCCCTGGCAACGGAAGGCTGAGCAAGCAGGCCCGGGCCCGGGCCCGGCTTTCGGGGCTGGCCCAGCCCCAGCGGCCGGCGCCAGGGAGGGGACCCCCGGAGGCTGAGGAGCGGGAGGCGTCGGCCTCCCCGGGGCCCGCCTCCCGGAGCTCCTCCTGGCGGTGCCGGAACGCGCCGACACGCGATCCCGGACAGGGCCCCGGGGGGGCGGCCCTGCGGCCCTCTGGTGCCCGAAGTGTGTTCGCCGGGCGTTTTCCGGCCAATTCTCACGAGCGTTCTGCCCAAATCGGGATCGATTTGGGCAGAACGCTCGTGAGAATTGGCCGGCGTTGGGCAGCCCTGGTCAGCGCCCAGGGCCGCGTGGAGCAGGGCCCTTTCTCGCTCGGGGCATGGCGCGGCCACCCGGAAAACGAGCCGCGACGATGGGGCGCGGCCGGCGGCCCCGGCGCCGGGGAGTTTTCCCCGAGCAGAGTGGATGGAGGCGCCGTGGCCGGGCGTCCGCCTCCGCCGTGGCGGGCGGCCGGGGCGCCCGTGGAGGGGGCTGGCCTCTGTGGGGGAACGGAGTGATCTCTCACTCCACGGCTGGGACGAAGCCGCGAAAGGTGCCGTGGTCGCCGGGACGGTCGCGGGGACTCGTGGCGCGGGACTCAGGGTTCCCCATGCGGAGGCCCCCAGGCTCAGGCCCCTGGCAACGGAAGGCTGAGCAAGCAGGCCCGGGCCCGGGCCCGGCTTTCGGGGCCGGCCCGGCCCCAGCGGCCGGCGCCAGGGAGGGGACCCCCGGAGGCTGAGGAGCGGGAGGCGTCGGCCTCCCCGGGGCCCGCCTCCCGGAGCTCCTCCTGGCGGTGCCGGAACGCGCCGACACGCGATCCCGGACAGGGCCCCGGGGGGGCGGCCCTGCGGCCCTCTGGTGCCCGAAGTGTGTTCGCCGGGCGTTTTCCGGCCAATTCTCACGAGCGTTCTGCCCAAATCGGGATCGATTTGGGCAGGACGCTCGTGAGAATTGGCCAGCGTTGGGCAGCCCTGGTCAGCGCCCAGGGCCGCGTGGAGCAGGGCCCTTTCTCGCTCGGGGCATGGCGCGGCCACCCGGAAAACGAGCCGCGACGATGGGGCGCGGCCGGCGGCCCCGGCGCCGTGGAGTTTTCCCCGAGCAGAGTGGATGGAGGCGCCGTGGCCGGGCGTCCGCCTCCGCCGTGGCGGGCGGCCGGGGCGCCCGTGAAGGGGGCTGGCCTCTGTGGGGGAACGGAGTGATCTCTCACTCCACGGCTGGGACGAAGCCGCGAAAGGTGCCGTGGTCGCCGGGACGGTCGGGGGGACTCGTGGCGCGGGACTCAGGGTTCCCCATGCGGAGGCCCCCAGGCTCAGGCCCCTGGCAACGGAAGGCTGAGCAAGCAGGCCCGGGCCCGGGCCCGGCTTTCGGGGCCGGCCCGGCCCCAGCGGCCGGCGCCAGGGAGGGGACCCCCGGAGGCTGAGGAGCGGGAGGCGTCGGCCTCCCCGGGGCCCGCCTCCCGGAGCTCCTCCAGGCGGTGCCGGAACGCGCCGACACGCGATCCCGGACAGGGCCCCGGGGGGGCGGCCCTGCGGCCCTCTGGTGCCCGAAGTGTGTTCGCCGGGCGTTTTCCGGCCAATTCTCACGAGCGTTCTGCCCAAATCGGGATCGATTTGGGCAGAACGCTCGTGAGAATTGGCCGGCGTTGGGCAGCCCTGGTCAGCGCCCAGGGCCGCGTGGAGCAGGGCACTTTCTCGCTCGGGGCATGGCGCGGCCACCCGGAAAACGAGCCGCGACGGTGGGGCGCGGCCGGCGGCCCCGGCGCCGGGGAGTTTTCCCCGAGCAGAGTGGATGGAGGCGCCGTGGCCGGGCGTCCGCCTCCGCCGTGGCGGGCGGCCGGGGCGCCCGTGGAGGGGGCTGGCCTCTGTGGGGGAACGGAGTGATCTCTCACTCCACGGCTGGGACGAAGCCGCGAAAGGTGCCGTGGTCGCCGGGACGGTCGGGGGGACTCGTGGCGCGGGACTCAGGGTTCCCCATGCGGAGGCCCCCAGGCTCAGGCCCCTGGCAACGGAAGGCTGAGCAAGCAGGCCCGGGCCCGGGCCCGGCTTTCGGGGCTGGCCCGGCCCCAGCGGCCGGCGCCAGGGAGGGGACCCCCGGAGGCTGAGGAGCGGGTGGCGTCGGCCTCCCCATGGCCCGCCTCCCGGAGCTCCTCCTGGCGGTGCCGGAACGCGCCGACACGCGATCCCGGACAGGGCCCCGGGGGGGCGGCCCTGCGGCCCTCTGGTGCCCGAAGTGTGTTCGCCGGGCGTTTTCCGGCCAATTCTCACGAGCGTTCTGCCCAAATCGGGATCGATTTGGGCAGAACGCTCGTGAGAATTGGCCGGCGTTGGGCAGCCCTGGTCAGCGCCCAGGGCCGCGTGGAGCAGGGCCCTTTCTCGCTCGGGGCATGGCGCGGCCACCCGGAAAACGAGCCGCGACGATGGGGCGCGGCCGGCGGCCCCGGCGCCGGGGAGTTTTCCCCGAGCAGAGTGGATGGAGGCGCCGTGGCCGGGCGTCCGCCTCCGCCGTGGCGGGCGGCCGGGGCGCCCGTGGAGGGGGCTGGCCTCTGTGGGGGAACGGAGTGATCTCTCACTCCACGGCTGGGACGAAGCCGCGAAAGGTGCCGTGGTCGCCGGGACGGTCAGGGGGACTCGTGGCGCGGGACTCAGGGTTCCCCATGCGGAGGCCCCCAGGCTCAGGCCCCTGGCAACGGAAGGCTGAGCAAGCAGGCCCGGGCCCGGGCCCGGCTTTCGGGGCTGGCCCGGCCCCAGCGGCCGGCGCCAGGGAGGGGACCCCCGGAGGCTGAGGAGCGGGAGGCGTCGGCCTCCCCGGGGCCCGCCTCCCGGAGCTCCTCCTGGCGGTGCCGGAACGCGCCGACACGCGATCCCGGACAGGGCCCCGGGGGGGCGGCCCTGCGGCCCTCTGGTGCCCGAAGTGTGTTCGCCGGGCGTTTTCCGGCCAATTCTCACGAGCGTTCTGCCCAAATCGGGATCGATTTGGGCAAAACGCTCGTGAGAATTGGCCGGCGTTGGGCAGCCCTGGTCAGCGCCCAGGGCCGCGTGGAGCAGGGCCCTTTCTCGCTCGGGGCATGGCGCGGCCACCCGGAAAACGAGCCGCGACGATGGGGCGCGGCCGGCGGCCCCGGCGCCGGGGAGTTTTCCCCGAGCAGAGTGGATGGAGGCGCCGTGGCCGGGCGTCCGCCTCCGCCGTGGCGGGCGGCCGGGGCGCCCGTGTAGGGGGCTGGCCTCTGTGGGGGAACGGAGTGATCTCTCACTCCACGGCTGGGACGAAGCCGCGAAAGGTGCCGTGGTCGCCGGGACGGTCGGGGGGACTCGTGGCGCGGGACTCAGGGTTCCCCATGCGGAGGCCCCCAGGCTCAGGCCCCTGGCAACGGAAGGCTGAGCAAGCAGGCCCGGGCCTGGGCCCGGCTTTCGGGGCTGGCCCGGCCCCAGCGGCCGGCGCCAGGGAGGGGACCCCCGGAGGCTGAGGAGCGGGAGGCGTCGGCCTCCCCGGGGCCCGCCTCCCGGAGCTCCTCCTGGCGGTGCCGGAACGCGCCGACACGCGATCCCGGACAGGGCCCCGGGGGGGCGGCCCTGCGGCCCTCTGGTGCCCGAAGTGTGTTCGCCGGGCGTTTTCCGGCCAATTCTCACGAGCGTTCTGCCCAAATCGGGATCGATTTGGGCAGAACGCTCGTGAGAATTGGCCGGCGTTGGGCAGCCCTGGTCAGCGCCCAGGGCCGCGTGGAGCAGGGCCCTTTCTCGCTCGGGGTATGGCGCGGCCACCCGGAAAACGAGCCGCGACGATGGGGCGCGGCCGGCGGCCCCGGCGCCGTGGAGTTTTCCCCGAGCAGAGTGGATGGAGGCGCCGTGGCCGGGCGTCCGCCTCCGCCGTGGCGGGCGGCCGGGGCGCCCGTGGAGGGGGCTGGCCTCTGTGGGGGAACGGAGTGATCTCTCACTCCACGGCTGGGACGAAGCCGCGAAAGGTGCCGTGGTCGCCGGGACGGTCGGGGGGACTCGTGGCGCGGGACTCAGGGTTCCCCATGCGGAGGCCCCCAGGCTCAGGCCCCTGGCAACGGAAGGCTGAGCAAGCAGGCCCGGGCCCGGGCCCGGCTTTCGGGGCTGGCCCGGCCCCAGCGGCCGGCGCCAGGGAGGGGACCCCCGGAGGCTGAGGAGCGGGAGGCGTCGGCCTCCCCATGGCCCACCTCCCGGAGCTCCTCCTGGCGGTGCCGGAACGCGCCGACACGCGATCCCGGACAGGGCCCCGGGGGGGCGGCCCTGCGGCCCTCTGGTGCCCGAAGTGTGTTCGCCGGGCGTTTTCCGGCCAATTCTCACGAGCGTTCTGCCCAAATCGGGATCGATTTGGGCAGAACGCTCGTGAGAATTGGCCGGCGTTGGGCAGCCCTGGTCAGCGCCCAGGGCCGCGTGGAGCAGGGCCCTTTCTCGCTCGGGGCATGGCGCGGCCACCCGGAAAACGAGCCGCGACGATGGGGCGCGGCCGGCGGCCCCGGCGCCGGGGAGTTTTCCCCGAGCAGAGTGGATGGAGGCGCCGTGGCCGGGCGTCCGCCTCCGCCGTGGCGGGCGGCCGGGGCGCCCGTGGAGGGGGCTGGCCTCTGTGGGGGAACGGAGTGATCTCTCACTCCACGGCTGGGACGAAGCCGCGAAAGGTGCCGTGGTCGCCGGGACGGTCGGGGGGACTCGTGGCGCGGGACTCAGGGTTCCCCATGCGGAGGCCCCCAGGCTCAGGCCCCTGGCAACGGAAGGCTGAGCAAGCAGGCCCGGGCCCGGGCCCGGCTTTCGGTGCTGGCCCGGCCCCAGCGGCCGGCGCCAGGGAGGGGACCCCCGGAGGCTGAGGAGCGGGAGGCGTCGGCCTCCCCGGGGCCCGCCTCCCGGAGCTCCTCCTGGCGGTGCCGGAACGCGCCGACACGCGATCCCGGACAGGGCCCCGGGGGGGCGGCCCTGCGGCCCTCTGGTGCCCGAAGTGTGTTCGCCGGGCGTTTTCCGGCCAATTCTCACGAGCGTTCTGCCCAAATCGGGATCGATTTGGGCAAAACGCTCGTGAGAATTGGCCGGCGTTGGGCAGCCCTGGTCAGCGCCCAGGGCCGCGTGGAGCAGGGCCCTTTCTCGCTCGGGGCATGGCGCGGCCACCCGGAAAACGAGCCGCGACGATGGGGCGCGGCCGGCGGCCCCGGCGCCGGGGAGTTTTCCCCGAGCAGAGTGGATGGAGGCGCCGTGGCCGGGCGTCCGCCTCCGCCGTGGCGGGCGGCCGGGGCGCCCGTGTAGGGGGCTGGCCTCTGTGGGGGAACGGAGTGATCTCTCTCTCCACGGCTGGGACGAAGCCGCGAAAGGTGCCGTGGTCGCCGGGACGGTCGGGGGGACTCGTGGCGCGGGACTCAGGGTTCCCCATGCGGAGGCCCCCAGGCTCAGGCCCCTGGCAACGGAAGGCTGAGCAAGCAGGCCCGGGCCCGGGCCCGGCTTTCGGGGCTGGCCCGGCCCCAGCGGCCGGCGCCAGGGAGGGGACCCCCGGAGGCTGAGGAGCGGGAGGCGTCGGCCTCCCCGGGGCCCGCCTCCCGGAGCTCCTCCTGGCGGTGCCGGAACGCGCCGACACGCGATCCCGGACAGGGCCCCGGGGGGGCGGCCCTGCGGCCCTCTGGTGCCCGAAGTGTGTTCGCCGGGCGTTTTCCGGCCAATTCTCACGAGCGTTCTGCCCAAATCGGGATCGATTTGGGCAGGACGCTCGTGAGAATTGGCCAGCGTTGGGCAGCCCTGGTCAGCGCCCAGGGCCGCGTGGAGCAGGGCCCTTTCTCGCTCGGGGCATGGCGCGGCCACCCGGAAAACGAGCCGCGACGATGGGGCGCGGCCGGCGGCCCCGGCGCCGTGGAGTTTTCCCCGAGCAGAGTGGATGGAGGCGCCGTGGCCGGGCGTCCGCCTCCGCCGTGGCGGGCGGCCGGGGCGCCCGTGAAGGGGGCTGGCCTCTGTGGGGGAACGGAGTGATCTCTCACTCCACGGCTGGGACGAAGCCGCGAAAGGTGCCGTGGTCGCCGGGACGGTCGGGGGGACTCGTGGCGCGGGACTCAGGGTTCCCCATGCGGAGGCCCCCAGGCTCAGGCCCCTGGCAACGGAAGGCTGAGCAAGCAGGCCCGGGCCCGGGCCCGGCTTTCGGGGCCGGCCCGGCCCCAGCGGCCGGCGCCAGGGAGGGGACCCCCGGAGGCTGAGGAGCGGGAGGCGTCGGCCTCCCCGGGGCCCGCCTCCCGGAGCTCCTCCAGGCGGTGCCGGAACGCGCCGACACGCGATCCCGGACAGGGCCCCGGGGGGGCGGCCCTGCGGCCCTCTGGTGCCCGAAGTGTGTTCGCCGGGCGTTTTCCGGCCAATTCTCACGAGCGTTCTGCCCAAATCGGGATCGATTTGGGCAGAACGCTCGTGAGAATTGGCCGGCGTTGGGCAGCCCTGGTCAGCGCCCAGGGCCGCGTGGAGCAGGGCACTTTCTCGCTCGGGGCATGGCGCGGCCACCCGGAAAACGAGCCGCGACGGTGGGGCGCGGCCGGCGGCCCCGGCGCCGGGGAGTTTTCCCCGAGCAGAGTGGATGGAGGCGCCGTGGCCGGGCGTCCGCCTCCGCCGTGGCGGGCGGCCGGGGCGCCCGTGGAGGGGGCTGGCCTCTGTGGGGGAACGGAGTGATCTCTCACTCCACGGCTGGGACGAAGCCGCGAAAGGTGCCGTGGTCGCCGGGACGGTCGGGGGGACTCGTGGCGCGGGACTCAGGGTTCCCCATGCGGAGGCCCCCAGGCTCAGGCCCCTGGCAACGGAAGGCTGAGCAAGCAGGCCCGGGCCCGGGCCCGGCTTTCGGGGCTGGCCCGGCCCCAGCGGCCGGCGCCAGGGAGGGGACCCCCGGAGGCTGAGGAGCGGGTGGCGTCGGCCTCCCCATGGCCCGCCTCCCGGAGCTCCTCCTGGCGGTGCCGGAACGCGCCGACACGCGATCCCGGACAGGGCCCCGGGGGGGCGGCCCTGCGGCCCTCTGGTGCCCGAAGTGTGTTCGCCGGGCGTTTTCCGGCCAATTCTCACGAGCGTTCTGCCCAAATCGGGATCGATTTGGGCAGAACGCTCGTGAGAATTGGCCGGCGTTGGGCAGCCCTGGTCAGCGCCCAGGGCCGCGTGGAGCAGGGCCCTTTCTCGCTCGGGGCATGGCGCGGCCACCCGGAAAACGAGCCGCGACGATGGGGCGCGGCCGGCGGCCCCGGCGCCGGGGAGTTTTCCCCGAGCAGAGTGGATGGAGGCGCCGTGGCCGGGCGTCCGCCTCCGCCGTGGCGGGCGGCCGGGGCGCCCGTGGAGGGGGCTGGCCTCTGTGGGGGAACGGAGTGATCTCTCACTCCACGGCTGGGACGAAGCCGCGAAAGGTGCCGTGGTCGCCGGGACGGTCAGGGGGACTCGTGGCGCGGGACTCAGGGTTCCCCATGCGGAGGCCCCCAGGCTCAGGCCCCTGGCAACGGAAGGCTGAGCAAGCAGGCCCGGGCCCGGGCCCGGCTTTCGGGGCTGGCCCGGCCCCAGCGGCCGGCGCCAGGGAGGGGACCCCCGGAGGCTGAGGAGCGGGAGGCGTCGGCCTCCCCGGGGCCCGCCTCCCGGAGCTCCTCCTGGCGGTGCCGGAACGCGCCGACACGCGATCCCGGACAGGGCCCCGGGGGGGCGGCCCTGCGGCCCTCTGGTGCCCGAAGTGTGTTCGCCGGGCGTTTTCCGGCCAATTCTCACGAGCGTTCTGCCCAAATCGGGATCGATTTGGGCAAAACGCTCGTGAGAATTGGCCGGCGTTGGGCAGCCCTGGTCAGCGCCCAGGGCCGCGTGGAGCAGGGCCCTTTCTCGCTCGGGGCATGGCGCGGCCACCCGGAAAACGAGCCGCGACGATGGGGCGCGGCCGGCGGCCCCGGCGCCGGGGAGTTTTCCCCGAGCAGAGTGGATGGAGGCGCCGTGGCCGGGCGTCCGCCTCCGCCGTGGCGGGCGGCCGGGGCGCCCGTGTAGGGGGCTGGCCTCTGTGGGGGAACGGAGTGATCTCTCACTCCACGGCTGGGACGAAGCCGCGAAAGGTGCCGTGGTCGCCGGGACGGTCGGGGGGACTCGTGGCGCGGGACTCAGGGTTCCCCATGCGGAGGCCCCCAGGCTCAGGCCCCTGGCAACGGAAGGCTGAGCAAGCAGGCCCGGGCCCGGGCCCGGCTTTCGGGGCTGGCCCGGCCCCAGCGGCCGGCGCCAGGGAGGGGACCCCCGGAGGCTGAGGAGCGGGAGGCGTCGGCCTCCCCGGGGCCCGCCTCCCGGAGCTCCTCCTGGCGGTGCCGGAACGCGCCGACACGCGATCCCGGACAGGGCCCCGGGGGGGCGGCCCTGCGGCCCTCTGGTGCCCGAAGTGTGTTCGCCGGGCGTTTTCCGGCCAATTCTCACGAGCGTTCTGCCCAAATCGGGATCGATTTGGGCAGAACGCTCGTGAGAATTGGCCGGCGTTGGGCAGCCCTGGTCAGCGCCCAGTGCCGCGTGGAGCAGGGCCCTTTCTCGCTCGGGGCATGGCGCGGCCACCCGGAAAACGAGCCGCGACGATGGGGCGCGGCCGGCGGCCCCGGCGCCGGGGAGTTTTCCCCGAGCAGAGTGGATGGAGGCGCCGTGGCCGGGCGTCCGCCTCCGCAGTGGCGGGCGGCCGGGGCGCCCGTGGAGGGGGCTGGCCTCTGTGGGGGAACGGAGTGATCTCTCACTCCACGGCTGGGACGAAGCCGCGAAAGGTGCCGTGGTCGCCGGGACGGTCGGGGGGACTCGTGGCGCGGGACTCAGGGTTCCCCATGCGGAGGCCCCCAGGCTCAGGCCCCTGGCAACGGAAGGCTGAGCAAGCAGGCCCGGGCCCGGGCCCGGCTTTCGGGGCTGGCCCGGCCCCAGCGGCCGGCGCCAGGGAGGGGACCCCCGGAGGCTGAGGAGCGGGAGGCGTCGGCCTCCCCGGGGCCCGCCTCCCGGAGCTCCTCCTGGCGGTGCCGGAACGCGCCGACACGCGATCCCGGACAGGGCCCCGGGGGGGCGGCCCTGCGGCCCTCTGGTGCCCGAAGTGTGTTCGCCGGGCGTTTTCCGGCCAATTCTCACGAGCGTTCTGCCCAAATCGGGATCGATTTGGGCAGAACGCTCGTGAGAATTGGCCGGCGTTGGGCAGCCCTGGTCAGCGCCCAGGGCCGCGTGGAGCAGGGCCCTTTCTCGCTCGGGGCATGGCGCGGCCACCCGGAAAACGAGCCGCGACGATGGGGCGCGGCCGGCGGCCCCGGCGCCGGGGAGTTTTCCCCGAGCAGAGTGGATGGAGGCGCCGTGGCCGGGCGTCCGCCTCCGCCGTGGCGGGCGGCCGGGGCGCCCGTGGAGGGGGCTGGCCTCTGTGGGGGAACGGAGTGATCTCTCACTCCACGGCTGGGACGAAGCCGCGAAAGGTGCCGTGGTCGCCGGGACGGTCGGGGGGACTCGTGGCGCGGGACTCAGGGTTCCCCATGCGGAGGCCCCCAGGCTCAGGCCCCTGGCAACGGAAGGCTGAGCAAGCAGGCCCGGGCCCGGGCCCGGCTTTCGGGGCTGGCCCGGCCCCAGCGGCCGGCGCCAGGGAGGGGACCCCCGGAGGCTGAGGAGCGGGAGGCGTCGGCCTCCCCGGGGCCCGCCTCCCGGAGCTCCTCCTGGCGGTGCCGGAACGCGCCGACACGCGATCCCGGACAGGGCCCCGGGGGGGCGGCCCTGCGGCCCTCTGGTGCCCGAAGTGTGTTCGCCGGGCGTTTTCCGGCCAATTCTCACGAGCGTTCTGCCCAAATCGGGATCGATTTGGGCACAACGCTCGTGAGAATTGGCCGGCGTTGGGCAGCCCTGGTCAGCGCCCAGGGCCGCGTGGAGCAGGGCCCTTTCTCGCTCGGGGCATGGCGCGGCCACCCGGAAAACGAGCCGCGACGATGGGGCGCGGCCGGCGGCCCCGGCGCCGGGGAGTTTTCCCCGAGCAGAGTGGATGGAGGCGCCGTGGCCGGGCGTCCGCCTCCGCCGTGGCGGGCGGCTGGGGCGCCCGTGGAGGGGGCTGGCCTCTGTGGGGGAACGGAGTGATCTCTCACTCCACGGCTGGGACGAAGCCGCGAAAGGTGCCGTGGTCGCCGGGACGGTCGCGGGGACTCGTGGCGCGGGACTCAGGGTTCCCCATGCGGAGGCCCCCAGGCTCAGGCCCCTGGCAACGGAAGGCTGAGCATGCAGGCCCGGGCCCGGGCCCGGCTTTCGGGGCTGGCCCGGCCCCAGCGGCCGGCGCCAGGGAGGGGACCCCCGGAGGCTGAGGAGCGGGAGGCGTCGGCCTCCCCGGGGCCCGCCTCCCGGAGCTCCTCCTGGCGGTGCCGGAACGCGCCGACACGCGATCCCGGACAGGGCCACGGGGGGGCGGCCCTGCGGCCCTCTGGTGCCCGAAGTGTGTTCGCCGGGCGTTTTCCGGCCAATTCTCACGAGCGTTCTGCCCAAATCGGGATCGATTTGGGCAGGACGCTCGTGAGAATTGGCCGGCGTTGGGCAGCCCTGGTCAGCGCCCAGGGCCGCGTGGAGCAGGGCCCTTTCTCGCTCGGGGCATGGCGCGGCCACCCGGAAAACGAGCCGCGACGATGGGGCGCGGCCGGCGGCCCCGGCGCCGTGGAGTTTCCGCGAGCAGAGTGGATGGAGGCGCCGTGGCCGGGCGTCCGCCTCCGCCGTGGCGGGCGGCCGGGGCGCCCGTGGAGGGGGCTGGCCTATGTGGGGGAACGGAGTGATCTCTCACTCCACGGCTGGGACGAAGCCGCGAAAGGTGCCGTGGTCGCCGGGACGGTCGGGGGGACTCGTGGCGCGGGATTCAGGGTTCCCCATGCGGAGGCCCCCAGGCTCAGGCCCCTGGCAACGGAAGGCTGAGCAAGCAGGCCCGGGCCCGGGCCCGGCTTTCGGGGCCGGCCCGGCCCCAGCGGCCGGCGCCAGGGAGGGGACCCCCGGAGGCTGAGGAGCGGGAGGCGTCGGCCTCCCCGGGGCCCGCCTCCCGGAGCTCCTCCAGGCGGTGCCGGAACGCGCCGACACGCGATCCCGGACAGGGCCCCGGGGGGGCGGCCCTGCGGCCCTCTGGTGCCCGAAGTGTGTTCGCCGGGCGTTTTCCGGCCAATTCTCACGAGCGTTCTGCCCAAATCGGGATCGATTTGGGCAGAACGCTCGTGAGAATTGGCCGGCGTTGGGCAGCCCTGGTCAGCGCCCAGGGCCGCGTGGAGCAGGGCACTTTCTCGCTCGGGGCATGGCGCGGCCACCCGGAAAACGAGCCGCGACGGTGGGGCGCGGCCGGCGGCCCCGGCGCCGGGGAGTTTTCCCCGAGCAGAGTGGATGGAGGCGCCGTGGCCGGGCGTCCGCCTCCGCCGTGGCGGGCGGCCGGGGCGCCCGTGGAGGGGGCTGGCCTCTGTGGGGGAACGGAGTGATCTCTCACTCCACGGCTGGGGCGAAGCCGCGAAAGGTGCCGTGGTCGCCGGGACGGTCGGGGGGACTCGTGGCGCGGGACTCAGGGTTCCCCATGCGGAGGCCCCCAGGCTCAGGCCCCTGGCAACGGAAGGCTGAGCAAGCAGGCCCGGGCCCGGGCCCGGCTTTCGGGGCTGGCCCGGCCCCAGCGGCCGGCGCCAGGGAGGGGACCCCCGGAGGCTGAGGAGCGGGAGGCGTCGGCCTCCCCTGGGCCCGCCTCCCGGAGCTCCTCCTGGCGGTGCCGGAACGCGCCGAGACAGGATCCCGGATAGGGCCCCGGGGGGGCGGCCCTGCGGCCCTCTGGTGCCCGAAGTGTGTTCGCCGGGCGTTTTCCGGCCAATTCTCATGAGCGTTCTGCCCAAATCGGGATCGATTTGGGCAGAACGCTCGTGAGAATTGGCCGGCGTTGGGCAGCCCTGGTCAGCGCCCAGGGCCGCGTGGAGCAGGGCCCTTTCTCGCTCGGGGCATGGCGCGGCCACCCGGAAAACGAGCCGCGACGATGGGGCGCGGCCGGCGGCCCCGGCGCCGGGGAGTTTTCCCCGAGCAGAGTGGATGGAGGCGCCGTGGCCGGGCGTCCGCCTCCGCCGTGGCGGGCGGCCGGGGCGCCCGTGGAGGGGGCTGGCCTCTGTGGGGGAACGGAGTGATCTCTCACTCCACGGCTGGGGCGAAGCCGCGAAAGGTGCCGTGGTCGCCGGGACGGTCGGGGGGACTCGTGGCGCGGGACTCAGGGTTCCCCATGCGGAGGCCCCCAGGCTCAGGCCCCTGGCCACGGAAGGCTGAGCAAGCAGGCCCGGGCCCGGGCCCGGCTTTCGGGGCTGGCCCGGCCCCAGCGGCCGGCGCCAGGGAGGGGACCCCCGGAGCCTGAGGAGCGGGAGGCGTCGGCCTCCCCGGGGCCCGCCTCCCGGAGCTCCTCCTGGCGGTGCCGGAACGCGCCGACACGCGATCCCGGACAGGGCCCCGGGGGGGCGGCCCTGCGGCCCTCTGGTGCCCGAAGTGTGTTCGCCGGGCGTTTTCCGGCCAATTCTCACGAGCGTTCTGCCCAAATCGGGATCGATTTGGGCACAACGCTCGTGAGAATTGGCCGGCGTTGGGCAGCCCTGGTCAGCGCCCAGGGCCGCGTGGAGCAGGGCCCTTTCTCGCTCGGGGCATGGCGCGGCCACCCGGAAAACGAGCCGCGACGATGGGGCGCGGCCGGCGGCCCCGGCGCCGGGGAGTTTTCCCCGAGCAGAGTGGATGGAGGCGCCGTGGCCGGGCGTCCGCCTCCGCCGTGGCGGGCGGCCGGGGCGCCCGTGGAGGGGGCTGGCCTCTGTGGGGGAACGGAGTGATCTCTCACTCCACGGCTGGGGCGAAGCCGCGAAAGGTGCCGTGGTCGCCGGGACGGTCGGGGGGACTCGTGGCCGGGACTCAGGGTTCCCCATGCGGAGGCCCCCAGGCTCAGGCCCCTGGCAACGGAAGGCTGAGCAAGCAGGCCCGGGCCCGGGCCCGGCTTTCGGGGCTGGCCCGGCCCCAGCGGCCGGCGCCAGGGAGGGGACCCCCGGAGGCTGAGGAGCGGGAGGCGTCGGCCTCCCCGGGGCCCGCCTCCCGGAGCTCCTCCTGGCGGTGCCGGAACGCGCCGACACGCGATCCCGGACAGGGCCCCGGGGGGGGCGGCCCTGCGGCCCTCTGGTGTCCGAAGTGTGTTCGCCGGGCGTTTTCCGGCCAATTCTCACGAGCGTTCTGCCCAAATCGGGATCGATTTGGGCAGAACGCTCGTGAGAATTGGCCGGCGTTGGGCAGCCCTGGTCAGCGCCCAGGGCCGCGTGGAGCAGGGCCCTTTCTCGCTCGGGGCATGGCGCGGCCACCCGGAAAACGAGCCGCGACGATTGGGCGCGGCCGGCGGCCCCGGCGCCGGGGAGTTTTCCCCGAGCAGAGTGGATGGAGGCGCCGTGGCCGGGCGTCCGCCTCCGCCGTGGCGGGCGGCCGGGGCGCCCGTGGAGGGGGCTGGCCTCTGTGGGGGAACGGAGTGATCTCTCACTCCACGGCTGGGGCGAAGCCGCGAAAGGTGCCGTGGTCGCCGGGACGGTCGGGGGGACTCGTGGCGCGGGACTCAGGGTTCCCCATGCGGAGGCCCCCAGGCTCAGGCCCCTGGCAACGGAAGGCTGAGCAAGCAGGCCCGGGCCCGGGCCCGGCTTTCGGGGCTGGCCCGGCCCCAGCGGCCGGCGCCAGGGAGGGGACCCCCGGAGGCTGAGGAGCGGGAGGCGTCGGCCTCCCCGGGGCCCGCCTCCCGGAGCTCCTCCTGGCGGTGCCGGAACGCGCCGAGACGCGATCCCGGACAGGGCCCCGGGGGGGCGGCCCTGCGGCCCTCTGGTGCCCGAAGTGTGTTCGCCGGGCGTTTTCCGGCCAATTCTCAGGAGCGTTCTGCCCAAATCGGGATCGATTTGGGCAGAACGCTCGTGAGAATTGGCCGGCGTTGGGCAGCCCTGGTCAGCGCCCAGGGCCGCGTGGAGCAGGGCCCTTTCTCGCTCGGGGCATGGCGCGGCCACCCGGAAAACGAGCCGCGACGATGGGGCGCGGCCGGCGGCCCCGGCGCCGGGGAGTTTTCCCCGAGCAGAGTGGATGGAGGCGCCGTGGCCGGGCGTCCGCCTCCGCCGTGGCGGGCGGCCGGGGCGCCCATGGAGGGGGCTGGCCTCTGTGGGGGAACGGAGTGATCTCTCACTCCACGGCTGGGGCGAAGCCGCGAAAGGTGCCGTGGTCGCCGGGACGGTCGGGGGGACTCGTGGCGCGGGACTCAGGGTTCCCCATGCGGAGGCCCCCAGGCTCAGGCCCCTGGCAACGGAAGGCTGAGCAAGCAGGCCCGGGCCCGGGCCCGGCTTTCGGGGCTGGCCCGGCCCCAGCGGCCGGCGCCAGGGAGGGGACCCCCGGAGGCTGAGGAGCGGGAGGCGTCGGCCTCCCCGGGGCCCGCCTCCCGGAGCTCCTCCTGGCGGTGCCGGAACGCGCCGAGACGCGATCCCGGACAGGGCCCCGGGGGGGCGGCCCTGCGGCCCTCTGGTGCCCGAAGTGTGTTCGCCGGGCGTTTTCCGGCCAATTCTCACGAGCGTTCTGCCCAAATCGATCCCGATTTGGGCAGAACGCTCGTGAGAATTGGCCCGCGTTGGGCAGCCCTGGTCAGCGCCCAGGGCCGCGTGGAGCAGGGCCCTTTCTCGCTCGGGGCATGGCGGGGCCACCCGGAAAACGAGCCGCGACGATGGGGCGCGGCCGGCGGCCCCGGCGCCGGGGAGTTTTCCCCGAGCAGAGTGGATGGAGGCGCCGTGGCCGGGCGTCCGCCTCCGCCGTGGCGGGCGGCCGGGGCGCCCGTGGAGGGGGCTGGCCTCTGTGGGGGAACAGAGTGATCTCTCACTCCACGGCTGGGACGAAGCCGCGAAAGGTGCCGTGGTCGCCGGGACGGTCGGGGGGACTCGTGGCGCGGGACTCAGGGTTCCCCATGCGGAGGCCCCCAGGCTCAGGCCCCTGGCAACGGAAGGCTGAGCAAGCAGGCCCGGGCCCGGGCCCGGCTTTCGGGGCTGGCCCGGCCCCAGCGGCCGGCGCCAGGGAGGGGACCCCCGGAGGCTGAGGAGCGGGAGGCGTCGGCCTCCCCTGGGCCCGCCTCCCGGAGCTCCTCCTGGCGGTGCCGATACGCGACGACACGCGATCCCGGACAGGGCCCCGGGGCGGCGGCCCTGCGGCCCTCTGGTGCCAAAGTCTGTTCGCCGGGCGTTTTCCGGCCAATTCTCACGAGCGTTCTGCCCAAATCGGGATCGATTTGTGCAGAACGCTCGTGAGAATTGGCCGGCGTTGGGCAGCCCTGGTCAGCGCCCAGTGCCGCGTGGAGCAGGGCCCTTTCTCGCTCGGGGCATGGCGCGGCCACCCGGAAAACGAGCCACGACGATGGGGCGTGTCCGGCGGCCCCGGCGCCAGGAAGTTTTCCCCGAGCAGAGTGGATGGAGGCGCCGTGGCTGGGCGTCCGCCTCCGCCGTGGCGGGCGGCCGGGGCGCCCGTGGAGGGGTCTGGCCTCTGTGGGGAAACGGATTGATCTCTCACTCCACAACTCGGACGAAGCCGCGAAAGGTGCCATTGACGCCGGGACGGTCTGAGGACTCGCGGCGTGGTACTCAGTGTTCCCCATGGGGAGGCCCCCAGGCTCAGGCCCCTGGCAATGGAAGGCTGAGCAAGCAGGCCCGGGCCCGGACCCGGCTTTCGGGGCTGGCCCGGCCCCAGATTCCGGCGGCAGGGAGGGGACCCCCTGAGGCTGTGGAGCGGGCGGCGTCGGCCTCCCCGGTGCCTGCCTCCCGGAGCTCCTCCTGGCGGTGCCGGAACGCGACGACACGCGATCCCGGACAGGGCCCCGGGGGGGCGGCCCTGCGGCCCTCTGGTGCCCGAAGTGTGTTCGCCGGGCGTTTTCCGGCCAATTCTCACGAGCGTTCTTCCCAAATCGGGATCGATTTGGGCAGAACGCTCGTGAGAATTGGCCAGCGTTGGGCAGCCCTGTTCAGCGCCCAGTTCCGCGTGGAGCAGGGCCCTTTCTCGCTCGGGGCATGTCGCGTCCACCCGGAAAACGAACCGCGACGATGGGGCGCGGCCGGCAGCCGTGGCGCCGGGGAGTTTTCCCCGAGCAGAGTGGATGGAGGCGCCGTGGCCGGGCGTCCGCCTCCGCCGTGGCGGGCGGCCGGGGCGCCCGTGGGAGGGGCTGGCCTCCGTGGGAACGGATTGATCTCTAAATCCACGGCTGGGAAGAAGCCTCGAAAGGTGCCTTTGTCGCCGGGACGGTCGGGGGACTCGTGGCGCGGGACTCAGTGTTCCCCATGGGGAGGCCCCCAGGCTCAGGCCCCTGGCAATGGAAAGCTGAGCAAGCAGGCCCGAACCCGGGCCCGGCTTTCGTGGCTGGCCCGGCCCCAGTTGCCGGCGCCAGAGAGGGGACCCCTGGAGGCTGAGGAGCGGGAGGCTTCGGCCTCCCCGGGTCACACCTCCCGGAGCTCTTCCTGGCGGTGCCGGAACGCGACGACACGCGATCCTTGTCAAGGCCCCTGGGGGGCCGCCCTGCGGCCCTATGGTGCCCGAAGTGTGTTCCCCGGGCGTTTTCCGGCCAATTCTCACGAGCGTTCTGCCCAAATCGGGATCGATTTGGGCAGAACGCTCTTGAGAATTGGCCAGCGTTGGGCAGCCCTGGTCAGCGCCCAGTTCCGCGTGGAGCAGGGCCCTTTCTCGCTCGGGGCATGTTGCGGCCACCTGGAAAACGAGACGCAACGATGGGGAGTGGCAGGCGGCCCAGGCGCCGGGGAGTTTTCCCCGAGCAGAGTGGATGGAGGCGCCGTGGCCTGGCGCGTGGCGGGCGGCCGGGGCGCCCGTGGAGGGGGCTGGCCACTGTGGGGGAACGGACTGATCTCTCACTCCACGGCTGGGACGAAGCCGCGAAAGGTGCCGTTGTCGCCGGGATGGTCGGGGGACTCGTGGCGCGGGACTCAGGGTTTCCCGTGGGGAGGCCCCCAGGCTCAAGCCCCTGGCAACGGAAGGTTGAGCAAGCAGGCCCGGGCCCGGGCCCGGCTTTCGGGGCCGGCCCGGCCCGAGCTGCCCGCGCCAGTGAGGGGACCCCCGGAGGCTGAGGAGCGGGAGGCGTCGGCCTCCCCGGGGCCCGCCTCCCGGAGCTCCTCCTGGCGGTACCAGAACGCGACGACACGCCATCCCGGGCAGGGCCCAGGGGGGTGGCCCTTCGGCCCTGTCGTGCCCGAAGTGTGTTTGCCGCCTGTTTTCCGGCCAATTCTCACGAGCGTTTTGCCCAAATCGGGATCGATTTGGTCAGAACGCTCGTGAGAATTGGCCGGCTTTCGGCAGCCATGGTGACCGCCCAGTTCCGTGTGGACCAGGGCCCTTTCTCTCTTGGGGCATTTCGCGGCCACCCTGACAACGAGCCGTGACGATGGGGCGCGGTCGGCGGTCCCGGCGCCGGGGAGTTTTCCCCGAGCAGAGTTGATGGAGGGGCTGTGGCCGGGCGTCCGCCTTCGCCGTGGTAGGCCCCCGGGGCGCACTTGGAGGGGTCTGGCCTCTGTGAGGGAACGAATTGATCTCTCACTCCTCGGCTGGGACGCAGCCGCGAAAGGCACCATTGTCTCTGGGACTGTGGCGGACTTGTGGCCCGGGACTCAGGATTCCCGGGGTGAGGCCCTAGGTACAGGCCCCTGGCAATGGAAGGCTGAACAAGCAGGCCTGGGTCCGGGCCCGGATTTCGTGGCAGGCCCGGCCCCAGCTGCCACCGCCAAGGTGAGACCCCCAGAATCTGTGGAGAGGGACGCGTCTGCCTCGCCATCAGGGAGATTCTAATTAAAACTACATTGAGATACCACCTGACACCAGTTAGAATGTCCAAAATTAGGAAGACAGGAAATAACGTTTGTTGGAGAGGATTTCGAGAAAGTGGAACCCTTTTACACTGTTGGTGAGACTGCAATTTAGTGCAGCCACTTTCGAGAACACTGTGCAGATGACTCAAGAAATTAAAAATAGAGCTTCCCTATGACCCTGCAATTACACTGATGGGTATTTACCCCAAAGATACAGATGGAGTGAAAAGAAGAGCCATCTGTACCCCAATGTTTATTGCAGCAATGGCCACGGTCGCCAAACTGTGGAAAGAACCAAGATGCCCTTCAACGGATGAATGGATAAGGAAGATGTGGTACATATACACAATGGAGTATTATGGCTCCATCAGAAAGGATGAATACCCAACTTTTGTAGCAACATGGAAGGGACTCGAAGAGATTATGCTGAGTGAAATAAGTCAAGCAGAGAGAGTCAAATATCATATGGTCTCCCTTATTTGTGGAGCATAACAAAGAACACGGAGGACATGGGGAGATGGAGAGGAGAGGGAGTTGAGGGAACCTGGAAGGGGAGATGAACCATGAGAGACTATGGACTCTGAAAAACAACCTGAGTGTTTTGGAAGGGCGGGGGTTGGGAGGTTGGGGAACCAGGTGGTGGGTAATAGGGAGGGCACGTACTGCATGGAGCACTGGGTGTGGTGCAAAAACAGTGAACACTGTTATGCTGAAAATAAACAAATAAAAAAAAGAAAATTGTACTCTTAGTCCCCGTCATCTATATCACTCATCCCTCCATCCACTTCCACTCTGGTAACCACAGAGTCGGTTTTTGTTTTGTATCTTCTTTCTCCTTTATTTATGTATGTTTGTTTCCTAAATTCCATGGAAGAGTGACATCCAAAGGCCTTTGTCTTTCTCTGACTGACTGATTTCACTTAGGATAGTATTCTCTAGCTCCATCCATGTGTCTGCAAATGGCAAGATTTTTTATGGCTGAGTAATTTCGCACTGTGTGTGTGTGTGTGTGTGTGTGTGTGTGTATACATTTATCATCTCATTTATCAAGTTATCAAGAAATACTTGGATTGTTTCCATATTGTAATATTGTAATTAATGTTGCAAGAAACATAGGGGCACATGTATCCTTTTGAGTTACTGTTCTCATATTCTTCGGGTAATCACCCGGTAGTGTGATTGCTGGATTATAAGGTAGTTCTAATATTTAACGTTTTGAGGAACAGTGATACTGTTTTCCACAGGGACTGCAGCAGCTAGCATTCCCACCACAGTGCAAGAGGGTTCCCTTTTACCCACATCCTCCCAACATTTGTTTTCTTGTGCTGGTGCTGTTAGCCATTCTGATAGTATGAGGTAATATCTCATGGACCTTTTCATTTGGATTTTCCTGTTGATGGCTGATGTGAACATCTTCTCACGTGACTGTTGGCCATCTGTATGTCTTCTTTGGAGCAATGTCTGTTCATGTCTTCTGTCTATTTTTTAATTGGATTTTTTGTTTTTTGGTTGTTGCGTTGTATCAGTTCTACATATTTTGGACACTACCCCTTTATTGCACATGATATTTGCAAACATCTTCTCCTCTTAAGTACGTTGTATTCTATTTATTACATTTTCATTGCTGTTCTGCTGTGCGGTAAGTTTTTATATTGATGGAGCTCTAGTAGTTTATTTTTGCTTTTGTTTCCTTTGCCTTAGGAGGCATGTCTATTAAATGTATGGTTCATGTCAGAGAAGTTACTGTCTGTGCCTTCTTGTAGGATTTTTATGATTTAAGGTCTCACATTGAGGTCTTGAAACTGTTTTGAGTTTATTTGTCCATATGGTGTAAGAAAGCAGTCTAATTTCATTGTTTTGTGCATAGCTGTTCAGTTTTCCCAACACCATTTGTTGTAGAAACTGTCCTTTTCCCTTTTAATAGTTTTGCCTGTTTTGCAGAAGATTAATTGGGCACGTGATTGTGGGCTGATGTCTGAGCTTCTATTCCGTTTCCTTGGTCACTGTGTGTATTTTTTTTTTTTTGCCAGTCCCATACTGTGAGGATGAATGCAGCTTTGTAGTATAATTTGAAATATGGAATTGTGACGCCTCCAGCTTTGATTTTCTTCATAACATTGTGCTGGTTGTTCAGTATCTTTTGTGATTCCATACAAAGTGTTAGGGTAGTTTATTTGAGTTCTTTCATATTTTATTTGAATTCAATGAGCCAACTTATCATACATCATTATTTTCAGATGTAGTGTTAAATAATATATCAGATGTGTATTGCATCACGTGCCCTCCTTAATGCCCATCACCCCAGTTACCCCCCCACCCCCCATCCAGCAACCCTCAGTTGGTTGCTATAGTTAAGAGTCTATCATGGTTTTTTCCCCATCTCTGATGACTTCCCATTCTGTTTCCCCTTCCTTTGCCTACGGTTCTCTGCCCTGTTTCTGATATTTCACATATGAGTGAAACCCTATGATAATTGTGTTTCTTTCATGGACATATTTTACTCAGCATAATATCTTCCAGACCCATCCAGGTTGATATGATGGTAAGTATTCATCCTTTCTGATGGCTGAGGAATATTCCATTGAATATATGAACCACATCTTCTTTATCCATTCCTCTGTCCATAGATATCTGGGTTCTTTCCATAGTTTATCTAGAGTGGATATTGTTGCGATGAACACTGGGGTGCAGGTGCCAGTTCTTTCCTCTACATCTCTATTTTTGTGGTAAAAGCCCTGTAGTGAAATTGCTGTGTTTTAGGGTAACTTTACTTTTAACTTCTTGAGGAAACCCCGTACTGTTTTCCAGAGTGGATATAACAGTCTGCATTCCAACCAGGAATGTAGGAGGGTTCTCCATTCTCTGCATCCTCACCAATATTTGTGGTTTCATGTCCTGTTAACTTTAGACATTCTGCCTGGTGTGATAGGACACCTCAATGTGGTTTAGATTTGCATTTCCCAGAAGCCATGTGATATAGAACATTTATGTATATATCTGTTGGTCACATGCGTGTCATCATTGGAGAAATATCTGTTCATATTTTCGCCCATGTCTAGACCTTCCGTTGGATTAAGGCCCAGAAGCCTAGAAGATACAATCAGCCAGAACTTTGGAGATTTTCACAAGGTCTGAGATACAATGGAGATTTAGGGTGTGTATCAAGCTCAGGGATTGTCTTCAGAGGGTGGATGGAAGTGTAGGTTCACTGACATTGTCTCAGGTTTGCATTCAGATGTCTCATGCTCTGAATCCAGTCTGGAGTAAAAAAAGGAGTTTCCTTTTGTGTGGCGGGCTGATCCTCTGGTTTTGCTAAAGTGTTCCCAATACCCGGGGCTTGGGATCCAGGCCTCTACAGATGGACCTCTCAGAACTCCAAATAGGGTTAGGATTAGGACCTAGGAAAATGGAAGGTCTGAATTGCCAACCGTGTGGTGAGCGTCCTGGAGGGCTGAGTTGAGGACATGGGTCAGGGTGAGTGTCCGGCTCAGGGTTTCAATCCATGAGCCCTTGAATGTGGGAGTTCACTGGGATGGAAACAGATGGGCCTTCATATTTATACTGACCTATATACTTACTGGAGTCCATTATGGAAAGATTTCCATCTGGGTGTGAGGCTGAGTCCTGTGGTATTGCTCAGGCATCCCCAAATCCTAGGGCTTTGGAGCCCACCCTTATGGGACGGAGACATGAGAACCCAAGCTAGGGATAGAGTTAGGGCCGAAGGACATTGCAGGCCCAAACAGCTGACAGTGTGTGTGGTTCCTAGAGGCTGGAATTAAGGATGAGTGTTCTGTTTCTGGTCAGGCACAGGGTTTGTGACCTAGAGGCCACTGAAATTGGGGGTTTGCTGGTATGGGCTCAGATGGGCAGGCATTTTATCCTGCTTTGAATACTTTCTAGAGGTCTACATGGCACGCTTTCCTCCTGTGGTATGGCTAAGGTGACCCCAGTCCGTGGGGTAGGGAGCCAGACCCCTAGGAATTGAATGCTCAGAACACAAACTAAGCTTCAGTTAGGGTTTAGGAGCATGGCAGGCCCAATCTGATGGTGGTGTGGCAAGCTATCCAGAGGGCTGAGTACAGAGGGATGGATAGAGTAAGTGTCAGGTTCAGGTTTGTGTCCAGCTGCTGACTCTGGGTGAACTCAGTGGTGCGTGGCAGATTTCTCCTGCTCAGAATCCTTTGCAGAGTCCCAAATGGTATGGTTTCCTTCTGGGTGGCAGGCAGAGATCTCAAATCTTGCTAGGGGTCCCCATCCGTGGGACTTGGGTGCCAGTCCTCTGGGGACAGAGCATGAAACCCCAACCTAGGGTTGGGGCTAGGTCCCAGCAACATGACAGGCCTGATTTGCTGGTGCTGTGCAGAGCTCTCACGGGGACTGAGTAGAGAACATGGGTCAGTCTGAGTCAGGCTCCGGGTTGGTGGCCCTGGGGGGAAAGGCAGATTTCTCCTGCTCTCAGTCCTTGGCAGAGTTCCAATTCTACTGTTTCCTTCTGGGTTGAAGACAGAGTCCTCTGGCATTTCTCAGGGGTCCCACATATGTGGGGCTTTGGTACCTGTATTCTTGGGACACAAGACAGAAAATGTACCTAAGTTTTGGTTAGGGCTGAGGGTCATGTCAGTCTCAATAGGCCACCCTGAGAGGAGTGACCTGGGGAGCAGAGTTGAGGACGTGGGTCAGTGTGAGTGTTAAGATCCAGGTGTGAACGGGGGGTGCTGAAAGTGGGATAGCCTCATGGGGCCAAGAAATATTCTGGTATAGTTCAGGTGTAACCCATCAGCGGAGCTTTGGTGTCAATCATCAGAGGACAGAAGACTGAAAACACAACCTAGGGCTTGGAAAAGAGCACAGGGGCATGGCTGGCCTGATCTGCTGGTGCCGAGGCTAGATGTCTGGGGTACTGAGTTGAGGGCCATGGTCAGGTGGTGCATTACGATCTGGGTTTGTGCCTGGGGGGTGGCCGAAGGTGGAGGTGGCTTCAGGGAGCATGAAGATTTCTCCCGTTCCGATGGTTCTATGCAGCTCCAAACAGAACGGTTTCCTCCCGGGTGGCAGACAGAGCACTGGGTTGTGGCTCAGGGGTCCAAATATGGAGGAATTGGGGGACCATCCTCTGGGGATGAAGACTGAAAATGCAACCTAGGCTTAAGGTTAAGGTCAGGGGCATGGCAGGCCCAATTTGCTGGCACTGAGAAGGGATCCCAGGGGGATGAATTGAGGGCAGAGGTCCGGTGGCATGAGAGGGTCCAGGTTTGTGGTCAGGGGACCGCTGAAGGAGGGGGTTGTGCTCAGGGAGGCATGCAGTTTCTCCCACTCTGAGTGTTCTACTCAGTTTCAAATGGCACGGTTTCCTCCTGGGTGGTAGGCAGGCTGAGTGCCAGCCTCCACATTTGTGGCCCAATAGTGCGCAGAGGGTGGGGGATAGCCTCAGGTGAACCGTGCAGGTTTCTCCCGCTCTGAGGATTCGACACAGCTCCAAACAGCATGGTTTCCTCCTGCATGGTGGACAGAGTCCTGAGGTGTCACTCAGGATTCTTTAATCTTGGGGTCTTGGGGTCAGGACTCTTGGGGATGATACCTGAAAACCAAAATTAGGGATAGGGTTAAGGCCTAGGGCCATGGTAGACCTGATATGCCAGTGCAGAGGCAGGTGCCCTGGTGCACTGAGTTGAGTTCGGGTGTCAGACGGGGCATTAGCCTCTGGGTGTGTGTCCAGACATTCGCATAACCTGGGGGTGACTTCAGGGGTGCATGGAAGTTTCTCCAGCTCTGAGGGTTCAGCGCAGCTCCAAACAGCACAGCGGTGCCCTGAGTGGCAGGCAGATTCCCAGCATGAGTATCAGGCATCCTCAATCCTTGTGACGCAGTATGTGGTCTATTCTGGAGAAGGTTCCATGTGCACTTGAGAAGAATGTGCATTCTGTTGTTTTAGGGTGGAATGTTCTGTATATGTCTATGAGGTCCATCTGGTCCAATGTTTCATTCAATGCTCTTATTTCTTTTTTAATTTTCTGCTTCGATGATCTGTCTATTTTTGAGAGAGGCGTACGAAGATCTCCTACTATTATTGTATTCATATCAATATGACTCTTTATCTTGATTAATAGTTTTCTTATGGAATTGGGAGCTCCCATATTGGGGGCATAGATATTCACAATTGTTAGATCATCTTGGCGGATAGTCCCTTTAAGAATTATGGAGTGTCCTTCTGTATCTCTGACTACAGTCTTTAGTTTAAAATCTAATTTATCTGATATGAGAATCGCTACCCTGGCCTTCTTTTGAGGCCCATTGGCATGAAAGATGCTTCTCCATCCGTTCACTTTCAGTCTGGGTGTATCCTTAGGTTCAAAATGGGTCTCTTGTAGACAACATATGGATGGGTCCTGTCGTTTTATCCAATCTGCAACCCTGTGTCGTTTTATGGGCGCATTTAGGCCATTCACATTGAGAGTGATTATTGAGAGATAGGTTTTGATTCATGTCATGTTGCCTTTGAAGTCTTTCTGTCTGTAGATTGTTTCTATATTTCTGTTCAATGATATTCTTAGGATTTTTTCTCTTTTATAGGACCCCGCTTAATATTTCCTGCAGTGTCGGCTTGGTGGTTGCATAGTCTTTTAAGCCTTGCCGGTCTTGGAAACTCTTTATCTCTCCATCCATTTTAAATGTCAGTCTTGCCGGATAGAGTATTCTTGGTTGCATGTTCTTCTCATTTAGTACTCTGAATATATTTTGCCAGCCCTTCCTGGCTTGCCAGGTCTCTGTGAAAAGGTCTGACGTTATTCTAATGGGCTTGGATGCCCACTCTCACCACTCTTGTTCAACATAGTATTAGAAGTCCTAGCAACGGCAATCAGACAACAAAGAGAAATAAAAGGTATCCAAATTGGCAAGGAAGAAGTCAAACTCTCTCTCTTCGCAGATGACATGATTTTTTATATGGAAAACCCCAAAGACTCCACCCCCAAACTACTAGACTCATACAGCAATTCAGTAACGTGGCAGGATACAAAGTCAATGTACAGAAATCAGTGGCTTTCTTATACACTAACAATGAAAATACAGAAAGGGAAATTAGAGAATCGATTCCATTTACTAGAGCACCAAGAACCATAAGATACCTGGGAATAAACCTAACCAAAGAGGTAAAGGACCTGTACTCGAGGAACTACAGAACACTCATGAAAGAAATTGAAGAAGACCCAAAAAGATGGAAGACAATTCCATGCTCTTGGATTGGAAGAATAAACATTGTTAAAATGTTTATACTGCCTAGAGCAATCTATGCTTTTAATGCCATTCCGATCAAAATTCCACCGGTAGTTTTCAAAGAGCTGGAGCCAATAATCCTAAAATTTGTATGGAATCAGAAGAGACCCCGAATTGCTAAGGCAATGTTGAAAAACAAAAACAAAACTGGCGGCATCACGTTACCCGATTTCAAGCTTTACTACAAAGCTGCGATCACCAAGACAGCGTGGCCCTGGCATAAAAACAGACACATAGACCAGTGGAACAGAGTGGAGAGCCCAGATATGGACCCTCAACTCCACGGTGAAATAATCTTCGACAAAACAGGAAAAAATATTCAATGGAAAAAAAGACAGTCTCTTCAATCAATGGTGCTGGGAAAACTGGACAGCTATATGTAGAATAATGAAACTCAACCATTCTCTTACACTCGAAATGGATAAAAGACCTCATCATGAGACAGGAATCCATCAGAATCCTAGAGGAGAACATAGGCAGTAACCTCTTCGATATCAGCCACAGCAACTTCTTTCAAGATATGTCTCCAAAGGCCAAGGAAACAAAAGCGAAAATAAACTTTTGGCACTTCATCAAGATCAAAAGCTTCTGCACAGCAAAGGAAACAGTCCACCAAACAAAAACGCAACCCACGGAATGGGAGAAGATATTTGCAAATGACAGTACAGACAAAAGGTTGATATCCAGGATCTATAAAGAACTTCTCAAACTCAACACACACAAAACAGATAATCATATCCAAAAATGGGCAGAAGATATGAACAGACACTTCTCCAACGAAGACATACAAATGGCTATCAGACACATGACAAAATGTTCATCATCACTAGCCATCAGGGAGATTCAAATGAAAACCACATTGAGATACCACCTGACACCAGTTAGAATGGCCAAAATGAGCAAGACAGGAAACAACGTGTGTTGGAGAGGATGTGGAGAAAGGGGAACCCTCTTACACTGTTGGTGGGAATGCAAGTTGGTGCAGTCACTTTGGAGAACAGTGTGGAGATTCCTCCAGAAATTAAGAATAGAGCTTCCCTATGACCCTGCAATTGCACTGCTGGGTATTTACCCCAAAGATACAGATGTAGTGAAAAGAAGGGCCATCTGTACCCCAATGCTTATTGTAGCAATGGCTATGCTCACCAAACTGTGGAAAGAACCAAGATGCCCTTCAACGGATGAATGGATAAGGAAGATGTGGTACATATACGCAATGGAGTATTATGCCTCCATCAGAAAGGATGAATACCCAACTTTTGTAGCAACATGGACGGGACTGGAAGAAATTATGCTGAGCGAAATAAGTCAAGCAGAGAGAGAGTCATGTATCATATGGTCTCACTTATTTGTGGAGCATAGCAAATAACACGGAGGACATAGGGAGATGGAGAGGAGAGGGAGTTGAGAGAAACTGGAAGGGGAGATGAACCATGAGAGACTATGGACTCTGAAAAACAACCAGAGGGTTTTGGAGGGGCAGGGTGGGGTGGGAGTTTGAGGAATCAGGTGGTGGTTAATAGGGAGGGCACGTACTGCATGGAGCACTGGGTGTGATGCCAAAACAATGAACACTGTTATGCTGTAAATAAACAAATAAAAAAAAAAATGAGTCTATGGAAGGCCCGGCAGTGCCAGTTCACTCCACTGGAGGGAGTGGTGAGCCGTGGTGTGAGATACCCTGGAAGGCATGGCGATGCTGCTTGCCACCACTGGAGGCAGCGGCGAGCTGCCATGGGAAACACACCTGAAGAGGAGTCAGTGCAGCTTGCTGGCTCTGAAGGCAGGGCGGAGGTGCCCGGTGAGAGACCCTGAAACGTGAGGCACTACAGCTTATTTTTACAGGATGGAGTGGTGAGCTGTATAGTCTCTGTTTCTCCAGGCTCAAGGGTGGTGGTAAGAATTGATGGAGCCTGTCCCCCACTCAGCATTGTGCCCTCTTTCCCCAGGTTTGCTGGTAATGTGCTGTCAGGATGGTTCAGGAGGGTCCTCCCAGTTGGGCTCTGGAGCCAGGGGAACCAAACCCGACTCATGGTGCATTTGGAACCGAGGAGCTGAGTGTTTGTTTGGAAAAGTATGTTTGTTTCTCCAAAAAGGACAAGGGCATTGACCAGCTTGAGAGGGAAGTGAATGACCAGTTAAGAAACAAGCCTGTGTCTCTCCTTCTCCCAGGAATCAGAGCAGATGTGCAGGCTTTAGGTGGGAGACGCCTGCTTATCTGCACCTGACAACCCTTCTTCACTCTGGCTCCATGAGACCTGAAGTTTGGAAGTCAGCGTCTGAGTCAGTCATGCAGCTTGTCCCAGGACGTCAGTGTTCAGAGAAAACAGCAGGCCTGTGGGTGACAATGTCACATCCATGCCAGGATGGCAGGTAAAAATTCCCTTTCACCCCAAATTTCCTGGGCTTTTCTCTTGTCTCCAGTGGAGCTCACAAATGGCACCCTGAACCAGCTGTAAGCAATCTCGTGTGGGTGCCAGAGCTCCTGAGTTTCTCTGCAGGGAGCACCTGGCAGGGATCTCATTTTCTGTTTATTTCTGGCTTACAAAGGTATTTGGAACATCTCTTTCCTAGGAAATCCCTTGGATTCGAAAGGGAAGGTGAGATTGACTTGGTGTGCCTTTTGAACATAGAAAGTATTCCTTCACCGAACAGTGTTTACTCCACTGGGCCTAGACTCTGGTGGAACGGCTGGCATCTAGAGTGAGGTGGCTGTTTGTGGTCAGATAGAGACTTGGATGATGGCTTCTTCTTTGTCCAAGGTGATGTATCCTAATGGATTCGTCTTTGAATCCAAAGAGTTCCAATGAGGGCAGAGGGAAAATTCAAAATGATTCCAAGGAGTCTTGGACAATTTAAAAGGGATGCTTGTCTTCCTAGGTTCACTCAAACGGCTATATATGGTTGGACATGCTGTATTTTCTCTGCAGTTTCATGGGTAGTGAAGTCAGAAGGAGAGTCTTTGGGAATTTCCCTGGATAAAGGCACTCTGTTGGCTTCAAGGGACTTGGTGTCAGGAACCCTGGGCTGAATTTCTGTGGCTGCTTTCCTGATGCTCAGTGAGTCAGGTTTTCCCACAGGTTTTATATTTCCTCCTTAGGAAATTGCTGGCAGGGAATGTTCTGTTTAAAGTGGAACCCTCGGGGGCACCTGTGTGGCTCAGTGGGTTAAGCCACTGCCTTCGGCTCAGGTCATGGTCTCAGGGTCCTGAGATCGAGCCCCGCATTGGGCTCTCTGCTCAGCGGGGAGTCTGCTTCGTCCTCTCTCTCTGCCTGCCTCTCTGCCTACTTGTGACCTCTGTCAAATAAATAAATAAAATCTAAAAAAAAAAAACAAAACCCAAAACCGGGACCCTCCTACATTGTTGGTGGGCCTGCGTGTTGTTGCAGCCACTCTTGGAAAGAATACAGTCTGTCCTCCAAAAGCTAAGAACTGAACAACAGTAGGATCCAGCAATTGTCCTCCTAGTTATTTCCCTAAAGGGCACAAAAATGCACATTCAGTGGAGTATAAGCACCGTGATATTTACAGCAGCATTTTCAACCATTGTAAAACAATGGAGGGAGACCAAATGTCCATTCACTGATGAGTGATATATATATATATATATATATATATATATATATATATATATATATCACTCGTATATATCATATGTGTGTGTGTGTGTATGTGTATTCATTCTCCCACATCTTCTTAATGGAATAGGATCCAGGTTCATAAAGGATGAAATCTTACCATCTGCAAGGATGTGGATGGATCTACAGTGGATTTAGCTAAGTAAAATCAGTAAGAAAAGACCAATAGCCTATATCTTGACCTCTATGGAATTTCAGAAAGAAAACAGATGAACATAGTGAGGGGAGAAAGGCCAATGAGGAAACAGACTCTAACCTAGAGCAAAATCGAGGGTTGCTAGGGGGCAGGGGTGTGGGGCGAAGGGTTAAGTGGGTGACAGCTATTAGGGAGAGTACTTGTTGTGATGAGCTCTGGGTGTTCTATGCAGGTGAGGAATCACAAAATCCTACCCCTGAAGGAGAGGAATGAACATTGCATGGAAACGAATTGGAATTGAAGTCAATGAAGAAAAGAAGACCATGTTCTACTTCATGAAGACTGAGGTCAAACTGGAATGACTTTTGCTCTCCTGTTCTGTAGCTGTTCATTATGAAACACTCTGTGGCAGGATACACTAGTTTCCTATTGCATAAGGAGCCCTCAGAAAGTTGCCATGAAAGATTTAGATCTCAGAGCATGTACATGTTCCATTGATATGTTACTTTCAGTTTGCCCAGGTGCAAAGGTAAGTGGAGAGAAATAGGGCTGAAGAGGAAAGGAGGTATTAAGCATTCAAGAGGTAGCCTTCCCCTTTCTCATGAATGCCTGGGCCAGTGTAAATTGGGACGAAGGAGGGGGGATCCCAGAGCTTTGCCGCAGACAGGGGAGTTCTAGGTCTGCCTAGAGCTGGTGGTGTCCATGAGCAGAGCTGAGCTAGTGGCGTGGCAGGCCCGAACTGCTGGTGTTGAGGTGAGTTCCCCAAGGAGCTGAGTTGAGAATGGGGGTCAGGTGGTGAATCAGGCTCTGGGTTTGTGGCCAGGGGGCTGCAGAATGTGGGGGAGTCCTAATGGGGTCATGCAGGTTTCTCTGGCTCTGAGGGTTCCGCACAGCTCCAAAGGGACAAGTTTCCTGCTGGGTGGCAGGGGGACTCCTACAGTGTGGCTCCAAGTTTACCAATCTAGAGGGCTTGGTGGATAGGCCCCTGGGGAAGGAAGCCTGAAAATGCAACATAGGGTTAAGGGTAATGGGCTGGGCAGGACAGGCCTGATCAGCCGACACAGAGGTGAGATACCCTCAGAATTGAGTTGAGGAAATGCATCCTGCAATGCAGAAGAGTCAGGGTTTCTGGCCAGAGGGACGGCTGATCGTGGGGGTGGCTTTAGAGGGGCATGCTGGTTTCTCCCTCTCTGAGGAAACTTTGGAGCTCCAAATGTCATGGCTTCCCCCTGCATGGCATTCAGGTTTCTGCCTTGTTACAGGGGGGTCCTGAATCTGGGGAGTTTGGGGGCCAGGCCTCTTGGGATGGAAGCCCGAAATCAGAAACTAGAGCTACGGTAAGGGCGTAGGGGCATGGCATGCTCAATCTGCTACTGCTGAGGTGGGCTCCCTGGTGGGCTGACTTCAGGGTGGGTATCAGGTGGCATGTCAGACTCAGAGTTTGTGTCCAGGGATGCCACAGAAGCTGGGCGTGACCTCAGGGTTGCATGCAGGTTTCTCCTACCCTGAGGGTTCTGCAGAGCTCCAAATGGCATGGTTTCCTCCTGTGTGGCAGACGCAGTCCTGGGGTGTCACTGAGGAATCCTTAATCTCTACTGGCATGAATCTCGGAGGTGCCCAATCTGGCGGGCTTGGGGGACAGGCCTCTGTTCATGAAAGCCTGTACACCCCACCTAGGTTTATGGTTAGGGCCGAAGGGCATGGCAGGTCCAATGTGCCGGTGCTGATGCGGGCTCCCCTAAGGGTCGAGTTGAGGGCATAGATCTGGCATCGCAGGAGAATCTGGTTTTATGGCCATGGGGGTGACTCATGGTGGGGTGGCATTACGGGGGTTTGCATGTTTCTCCCCGTCTGAGTGTTCAGTGCAGCTCTAAACCACAAGTTTTCCTCATGAGTGCCAGGTGGAGTCCCGTGGTGGCGCTCAGTAGACCTTAATCTGGGGGGACATGGGAGGCAGGCCCCTGGGATGGAAGCCTGAAAACCTAAAGAGGGGTTCTGGTAAGGGCTTAGGGGCATGGTGGCCTGATCTGCTTATGTTGAGGTGGGGCGCCCTAGGGTCTGAATTTATGGCATGCGTCCGGCAGCTCAGCAGAATCTGGTTTATGGCCGGGGGGACGGGTGCAGATGATGGGAGTGCCTTTAGAGGGGCAAGTTTCTCCCCCTCTGAGGGTTCAGCACAACTCCAAGGCACAGGTTCCTACTGTGTGGCAAGCGGAGTCCTGAGGTGTATGTCAAGATTCCTTAATCCAGGGGATTTTGTTGCCTGGACCCTCAGCATGGAAGACTGAACACACAAACTTGTGTTAGGGTTAGGGCCTAGGGGCAATGGCAGGCCCGATCTGCCAGTGCTGAGGCGGGATCCCCTATGGGCTCAGTTGAGGGTATGCATTTGGTGGCGGGATGGAATCCAGCTCTATGGCCAGAGTGGCTGTTGATTATTGGGGTGGCTTTAGGGTGGCATGAAAGTTTCTCCCCATCTGAGGGTTCATTGCAGCTCCAAACCACAAGGTTTCCACTTGTGTGACAGGCTGTGTCCTGTGGTGTTGCTCAGAAGTCCTTAATCTGGGGGGCGTGGGGGCCAGGCCTCTTGGGATGGAAGCCTGAAAATCCAAACTAGGGTTAGGGTTAAGGCTTAGGGACATGGCAGGCCCGATCTGCTGCAATTGAGGTGGTCTCCTGGATAGGCCGAATGGAGGGTGGGAATCAGGCAGGACTTGAGGTCTGTGTTTGTGTTTGTGGGGGCAAAGAAGCTAGTGGTGTCCGCGGGGGGCATGCAGCTTTCTCCTGCTCTGAGGTTCCTGCACAGTTCCAAATGGCACCATTTTGCCCTAGGAGGCTGGAGGAGTGCTGGCGGGAGTCTCAGTCATCCCCAGTCTGATGGGCTTGGGGTACAGGCCTCTGGGCACGGAAGGCTGTATACCCGACCTAGGGTTAGGGTTAGGGTCTAGGGTCATGGCAGGCCCAATCTGCCGGCGCTGAGATGGGCTCCCCTCAGGGCTGAGTTGAGGGCATGTGTCCGGTAGCTTCATAGAAAACAGCTTTCTGGCCTGGGGTGCCGCAAATTGTGCGGATAGCTTTACGGGGGCTTGAAGGTTTCTCACCCTCTGAGTATTCAGCAGCTCCAAACTGCAAGGTTTCATCCTGCGTGGCTGTTGGAGTCCTGCAATGTCACTCAGGGGTCCTTAATCCAGGGGGCCTGGAGGCTAGGCATCTTGGGATGGAAGCCTGGAAACTCAAACTAAGGGTGAGGTCTTGGGGCGCGACAGGCCCAATCTGCCAGTGCTGAGGCGGACTCCCCGGTGGCCTGAGTTGAGGGTCGGTGATAGGTGGCTAGTGTGAATCTGGGTTTGTGTTCAGGAGGGGCTCAGATGCTGGGGCTTGCCTTGGGGGGCATGAAGTTATCTTTTGCTCTGAGGTCTAAGTAGCTCCAAATGGCACTGTAACAGCATAGGCAGCCTCCAGACTGCCAGAGTGAGTCTCATGCATCCACAATCTGGCGGGTTTGGGGGCTAGGCCTCTGGGTACGGAAGACTGTACACCCAACCTAGGGTTAGGGTTAAGGCCTAGGGGCATGGCAGTTCTGATATGCTGCTGATATGCTGTGTTGAGGCGGGCTCCCTCAGGGCTGAGTGGATGACATGCATCTGGCGTTGTGGCAGAATCTGGCATTATGTCTGGGGCATTTCCAATGGCGGGTGTGTTTAGGTGCTCATGCACCTTTCTTTCTGGAGGGCAGGCAGAGTCCTGTGTTGTGACTTTGGAATCCCCAGTCTGGAGGGTTAGGGTTAGGGATAGAGGTTCGGAGAGTGTTAGGGTTAGTTGTTAGGGGTTAGGGTTAGGGTTAGGGTTAGGAGTTAGGGGATAGGGTTAGAGGTAAGGTTTAGGGTTAGGCTTAGGGTTAGGCGTATGTCTTAGGGACAAGGCATGTCAGATCTGCCAACACAGATATGGACTCACCCAAGGGCTGTGTTGAGGGCGGGACTCAGGAGTCTCCTCAGGCCCTGGATTTTTGGACTGGAGGGGCAAAGAAGGTGGGAATCGCCTCTGGGGAGCATGATGGTTTCTACTGCTCCGAGGTTGTTATGTTAGGTTTAGAGGTTAGGGTTAGGTTTTGTGGTTAGGGTTAGTGTTAAGATTAGTGTTAAGGTGGGGCGCCTGGGTGGCTCAGTTGGTTAAAGCCTCTGCCTTCCGCTCAGGTCATGATCTCAGGGTCCTGGGATGGAGCCCCACATCAGGCTCTCTGCTCAGCGGGGAGCGTGCTTCGTCCTCTCTGTGCCTTCTTCTGATCTGTCTCTGTCAAAGAAATGAATAAAATCTTAAAAAAAATAAAAAGATTAGGGTTAGGGTTATGTCTTAGGGACAAGGCATGTTGGATCTGGTAACACTTATATGGGCTCACCCAAGGGCTGAGTTGAAGGCGGGACTCAGGAGGCTCCTTAGGCCCTGGGTTTTTTTCCTAGAAGGTAAAGATGGTGGGAATGGCCTCAGGGGAGCATGCTGGTTTCGAGGTCTCTGAGAGTGTTAGATAGCACTAAATGAAATGGTTTATTTCATTTATTCTCCTGGCTGAGAGGCTGAGTCCTGCCATCAGTCTGATGTTCCTATCCACTGGGATGGAATTGGGTATCAGGCCTCTGGGGTCCAGAGCCTGACCACCTGAGCTAAGGTATTAGGGTTTGGTCCTGGGAGCATGGCAGGCCTGAGGTGCCAGTGCGGACTCAGGCTCTCCGGAGGGCTGAGTTGAGGGTATTGCTCTGGTGGCCCATCAGGCACTGGGCGGTGGTGTGTGGGTCCTCGGAAGGTGTGGGTGTCTTTAGGGGGCGTGGAGGTTTCTCCGGCCAGGAGCGTACTGCACAGGGCCATGTGGGCCATTTTCCTTGTGGGTGGCAGCCGGAGTCCAGCATTGCAAATACAGGGTCCCCAGTCTGGACGGCTAGGGAGCCAGGCCTCTGTGGATCGAAGCATAAACACCCATCCTAGCATTATGGTTAAGTCTTTGGGGCATGGTAACCCCGATCTGCCGGTGCTGTGGTGACCCATCCTGATGCCTGAGTTGAGGCTATGTCTGCAGGACATTGAGACTCTGGTTCCCGGTCCTTGGGAGGGTCCAGAAGTGCTTTGGCCTCAGGGAGACTTGCAGGCTTCTCCTGCTCTGTGGCTTCAGCCCATTTCTAAACGGCACGGTTCATGCTGGGATCATGTGCAATTATGGGGTGCAACTCAGGGGTCCCCTATCTGGGGTTTTGAGGACCAGTTGTGGGAGGATGATGCCTGAGCACGAACCTGGGCTAGGGTTAGTATTAGGATTAGGGTTAAGGTTATGTCTTAGGGACAAGGCATGTCGGATATGCAAGCACAGATATCAGCTCGCCCAAGGGCTGAGTTGAGGGTGGGACTCAGGAGGCTCCTCGGGCACTGGGGTTTTGGGCTGTACGGGCAAAGATGTTGGAAATCGCCTCAGGGGAGCATGCCAGTTTCTACAATTCTCAGGGCATTAGATAGCACGAAATGAAAGGTCACCTTCTGGCTGAGAGGGTGAGTCCTGCTGTGAGGGTTAGGTTGTAGGGGCATTGCAGCCCCAATCTGCTGGCGCTGTGGTGGCCCATCCCAATGCTTGAGTTCAGAGCGTGTGTCTGCAGGACCATGAGACTCCTGGTTCTTGGTCCTTGGGGGCGCTGGAAGTGGGGTGCACTCAGGGAGACATTCCAATTTATCCCGCTCTGTGGGTTCAGCACAATTCTAAACAGCATGGTTTCCTCCTGGTGTCAGGTTCAATGATGGGGTATCGCTCACGGGTCCCCCATCTGGGGCCTTGGGGACCAGGAGTCAGAGTATGGACGCCTGAACACACAACCTGGGCTAGGTATAGTATTATGGTTAGTGTTAGGCTTAGGGACAGGGCATGTCGGATCTGCTAGCACAGATACGGGCTCACCCAAGGGCTGAGTTGAGGGCAGGACTCAGGGGCTCCTCAGGCCCTGGGTTCTTGGCCTGGAGGAGCAAAGCTGGTGGGAATGGCCTCAAGGGAGAATGGCTGGTTGCTACTGCTCTGAGGGTGTGAGAGAACACCAAATGAAAAGGTCTCCTCCTGGCTGAGAACTGAGTCCTGCCGACAGTCTGATGCTCAACCCATGGGAGGAATTGGGTGTCAGGCCTCTGGGTCCAATGCCTGAACACCCAACCTAGTGTTAGGGTTTCGTCCTGGGAGAATGGCAGGCCTGCCAGTGCGGCTCAGGTTCTCCGGAGGGCTGAGTTGAGGGCATTGCTCTGGTGGCCTGTCAGGCTCTGGGTTTGTGGTGTGGCATTTCTTGGAAGGCGTGGGTGGCTTTAGGGGGCATGGAGGATTCTGTGGCCAGGAGCATACTGCACAGGATCATATGGTCCAGTTTCATCGTGGGTGGCAGCCAGAGTCCTGCATTGGGAATCCAGGGTCCCCAGTCTGGAGGGCTAGGGGTCCAGTCCTCAGGGGACAGAAGCCTGACACCCAACCTAGGGTTAGGGTAGGGTTGTAAGGGCATGGCAGCCCCGATCTGATGGCGCTGTGGTGATGCTTCCCAATGCCTGAGTTGAGGGCGCGAGTCTGTAGCACTGTGAGAGTCCTGGTTCCTGGTCCTTGGGTGTGCCAGAAGTGGCAGTGGCCTCTGGGAGGCATGCAGGTTTCTCCCGCTCTGCGGGTTCAACACATTTCTAAAGGGCAGGGTTTCCTCCTGGGATCAGGCGCAATTATGGGGTGCAGCTCAGGGGTCCCCCATCTGGCCGTTTGGGGGACCAGGCTATGGAGGAGGGATGCCTGAACACACAACCTGGGCTAGAGTTAGTATTAGGGTTAGGCTTAGCGTTAAGGTTATGTCTTAGGGAGAAGGCATGTGGGATCTGCCAGCACAGATATTGGCTCACTCAAGGGCTGAGTTGAGGGCAGGGCTCCGGAGGCTTCTCAGGCCCTGGGTTTTTGGCCTGGAGGTGCAAAGATGGCGGGAATGGCCTCAGGGCAGCTTGGCCGGTTCCTAGGGCTCTGAGGGTGTTGGAGAGCACCAAATGGAATCTCCTGCTGGTTGAGAAGCTGAGTCATGCCATCAGTTTGATGCTCCCACCCATGGGTGGAATTGGGTGTCAGGGTTCTAGAACCTGAACACCCAACCTAGGCTTAGGGTTTGGTCCTGGGAGAATGGCAGGCCTGATGTGCCAGCACGGACTCAGGCTCTCTGGAGGGCTGGGCTGAGGGCATTGTTCTGGCGGCCTGTAAGGCTAAGGAATTGTGGTGTGGGGGTGCTCAGAAGATGTGGTTGGCTTTAGGGGTCATGGAGGTTTCTCCGGCAAGGAGCGTTCTGCAAAGGTCCATTGGTCAAGTTTCATCATGGGTGGCGGCCAGAGTCCTACGTTGGGAATATGGGGTCCCCAGTCTGGAGGGCTAGGGAGCCAGTCCTCTGGGGACTGAAGCCTGAACACCCAACGAAGGGTTAGGTTTAGGTCACAGGGGCATGGCGGCCCGGATCTGCCGGCACAGTGATGACCAATCCCGATGCCTGAGTTGAGGACGTGAGTCTGCAGGACCGTGAGACTCCTCATTCCTGCTCCTCAGGGGCGCCGGTATTGGGGGTGGCGTCAGGGAGGCATTCTGGTTTCTTCTGCTCTGTAGGTTCAGCACATTCCTTTTTTTTTTTTCACTTTCAATATCTATCTATCTATCTATATTATTTCTTTTCAGCATAACAGTATTCCTTATATTTGCACCACACCCAGTGCTCCATGCAACACGTGCCCTCCCTAATACCCACCACCTTGTTCTCCCAACCTCCCACTCCCCACCCATTCAAGACCCTCAGGTTCTTTTTCAGAGTCCGTAGTCTCTCATGGTTCACATCCCCTTCCCATTTCCCACAACTTCCTTCTCCTCTCCATCTCCCCATGTCCTCCTTGTTCTTTGTTATGCTCCACAAATAAGTGAAACCATATGATAGTTGACTCTCTCTGCTTGACTTATTTCACTCAGCATAATCTCTTCCACTCCCGTCCATATTGCTACAAAAGTTGGTATTCATCCTTTCTGATGGAGGCATAATACTCCATCTTGTATATGGACCACATCTTCCTTATCCATTCGTCCATTGAAGGGCATCTTGGTTCCTTCCACAGTTTGGCGACCGAGGCCTTTGCTGCTATAAACATTGGGGTACAGATGGCCCTTCCTTTCTGTACATCTGTATCTTTGGGGTAAATACCCAGCAGTGCAATTGCAGGGTCATAGGGAAGCTCTATTCTTAATTTCTGGAGGAATCTCCACACTGTTCTCCAAAGTGACTGCACCAACTTGCATTCCCACCAACAGTGTAAGAGGGTTCCCCTTTCTCCACATCCTCTCCAACACACGTTGTTTCCTGTCTTGCTAATTGTGGCCTTTCTAACTGGTGTCAGGTGGTATCTCAATGTCGTTTTCATTTGAATCTCCCTGATGGCTAGTGATGATGAACATTTTGTCATGTGTCTGATAGCCATTTGTATGTCTTCGTTGGAGGAGTGTCTGTTCATATCTTCTGCCCATTTTTGGATATGATTATCTGTTTTGTGTGTGTTGAGTTTGAGAAGTTCTTTCTAGATCCTGGATATCAACCTTTTGTCTGAACTGTCATTTACAAATATCTTCTCCCATTCCGTGGGTTGCCTTTTGATTGGTGGACTGTTCCCTTTGCTGTGCAGAAGCTATTGATCTTGATGAAGTGCCAAAAGTTCATTTTCGCTTTTCTTTCCTTGGCCTTTGGAGACATATCTTGAAAGAAGTTGCTGTGGCTGATATCGAAGAGGTTACTGCCTATGTACTCCTCTAGGATTCTGAGAGAATCCTGTCTCACGTTGAGCTCCTTTATCGAGTTCGAGTTTATCATTGTGTATGGTGTAAGAGAATGGTCGAGTTTCATTCTTCTACATATCGCTGTCCAGTTTTCCCAGCACCATTGATTGAGGAGAATGTCTTTTGTTACATTGAATATTTTTTCCTGATTTCTCGATGATTATATCACAATAGAGTTGAGGGTCCATATCTAATCGGGATCGATTTGGGCAGAGCGCTCATGAAAATTAGCTGGCGTTGGACAACCATGGGGACGGCCTTGTTCCGCGTGGCCCAGGACCCTTTCTCGCTCGGGGTATGTCCCAGCCACCCAAAAACGCGCCGAGACGACGGGGCCCGGCCGGGGGCCTCAGCGCCGGGGAGCTTGCTCCGAGCAGAGTTGATGGAGGGGCTGTGGTCGGGCATTCGGCTCCGCCTTGGAGGGAGGCCGGGGCGCCCGGGAAGGGCTTGGCCTCTCTGGGGGAACAAGAAGATCTGTCGCTCCACAGCTGTGTCGCAGCCGCAAAACGTGCCGTTGTCGCCGGGACGGTCGGGGGACTCGTGGCGCGGGACTCAGGGTTCCCCATGCGGAGGCCCCCAGGCTCAGGCCCCTGGCAACGGAAGGCTGAGCAAGCAGGCCCGGGCCCGGGCCCGGCTTTCGCGGCTGGCCCGGCCCCAGCTGCCGGCGCCAGGGAGGGGACCCCCGGAGGCTGAGGAGCGGGAGGCGTCGGCCTCCCCGGGGCCCGCCTCCTGGAGCTCCTCCTGGCGGTGCCGGAACGCGTCGACACGCGATCCCGGACAGGGCCCCGGGGGGGCGGCCCTGCGGCCCTGTGGTGCCCGAAGTGTGTTCGCCGGGCGTTTTCCGGCCAATTCTCACGAGCGTTCTGCCAAAATCGGGATCGATTTGGGCAGAACGCTCGTGAGAATAGGCCGGCGTTGGGCAGCCCTGGTCAGCGCCCACTGCCGCGTGGAGCAGGGCCCCTTCTCACTCGGGGCATGTCGTTGCCACCCGGAAAAGGCGCAGTGACGATGGGGCGCGTCCGGCGGCACAAGGGCCGGGGAGTTTTCCCCGAACAGAGTTGATGGCGCGGCTGTGGCCGGGCATCCGCCTCCGCCGTGGCGGGAGGCCGGGGCGCCCGTGGAGGGGGCTGGCCTCTGTGGGGAAACGGATGGATCTCTCAATCCATGGCTGGGACGAAGCCGCGAAAGGTGCCGTTGTAGCCGGGACGGTCAGGGGATTCGTGGCGCGGGACTCAGGGTTCCCCATGGGGAGGCCCCCAGGCTCAGGCCCCTGGAAACGGAAGGCTGAGCAAGCAGGCCCGGGCCCGGGCCCGGCTTTCGGGGCTGGCCCGGGTTCACCTGCCGGCGCCAGGGAGAGGACCCCTGGTGGCTGAGGAGCGGGAGGCCTCGGCCTCCCCTGGGCACGCCTCCCGGAGCTCCTCCTGGCGGTGCCAGAACGCGACGACACGCGATCCCGGACAGTGCCCCGGGGGGGCGGCCCTGCGGCCCTGTGGTGCCCGAAGTGTGTTCGCCGGGCGTTTTCCGGCCAATTCTCACGAGCGATCTGCCCAAATCGGGATCGATTTGGGCAGAACGCTCGTGAGAATTGGCCGGCGTTGGGCAGCCCTTGTCAGCGGCCAGTTCCGCGTGGAGCAGAGCCCTTTCTCGCTCGGGGCATGTCGCGGCCACCCGGAAAACGAGCCGCGAAGATGGGGCGCGGCCGGCGGCTCCGGCGCCGGGAAGTTTTCCCCGAGCAGCGTGGATGGAGGCGCCGTGGCCGGGCGTCCGCCTCCGGCGTGGCGGGCGGCCAGGGCGCCCGTGGAGGGGGCTGGCCTCTGTGGGGGAACGGAGTGATCTCTCACTCCACGGCTAGGACGA
The DNA here is from genome assembly GCF_922984935.1 of Meles meles. Classification (NCBI taxonomy): domain Eukaryota; kingdom Metazoa; phylum Chordata; class Mammalia; order Carnivora; family Mustelidae; genus Meles; species Meles meles. The sequence goes on from NW_025721126.1 coordinate 405,013, forward strand.
AGCCGCGAAAGGTGCCGTTGTCGCCGGGACGGTCGGGGGGACTCGTCGCGCGGGACTCAGGGTTCCCCATGCGGAGGCCCCCAGGCTCAGGCCCCTGGCAACGGAAGGCTGAGCAAGCAGGCCCGGGCCCGGGCCCGGCTTTCGGGGATGGCTCGGCCCCAGCGGCCGGCGCCAGGGAGGGGACCCCGGAGGCTGAGGAGCAGGAGGCGTCGGCCTCCCCAGGGCCCGCCTCCCGGAGCTCCTCCTGCCGGTGCCGGAACGCGACGACACGCGATCCCGGACAGGGCGCCAGGGGGGCGGCCCTGCGGCCCTCTGGTGCCCGAAGTGTGTTCGCCGGGCGTTTTCCGGCCAATTCTCACGAGCGTTCTGCCCAAATCGGGATCGATTTGGGCAGAACGCTCGTGAGAATTGGCCGGCGTTGGGCAGCCCTGGTCAGCACCCAGTGCCGCGTGGAGCAGGGCCCTTTCTCGCTCGGGGCATGTCGCGGCCACCCGGAAAACGAGCCGCGACGATGGGGCGCGGCCGGCGGCCCCGGCGCCGGGGAGTTTTCCCCGAGCAGAGTGGATGGAGCGCCGTGGCCGGGCGTCCGCCTCCGCCGTGGCGGGCGGCCGGGGCGCCCGTGGAGGGGGCTGGCCTCTGTGGGGGAACGGAGTGATCTCTCACTCCACGGCTTGGACGAAGCCGCGAAAGGTGCCGTTGTCGCCGGGACGGTCGGGGGGACTCGTGGCTCGGGACTCATGGTTCCCCATGCGGAGGCCCCCAGGCTCAGGCCCCTGGCAACGGAAGGCTGAGCAAGCAGGGCCGGGCCTGGGCCCGGCTTTCGGGGCTGGCCCGGCCCCAGCGGCCGGCGCCAGGGAGGGGACCCCCGGAGGCTGAGGAGCGGGAGGCGTCGGCCTCCCCGAGGCCCGCCTCCCGGAGCTCCTCCTGGCGGTGCCGGAACGCGACGACACGCGATCCCGGACAGGGCCCCGGGGGGGCGGCCCTGCGGCCCTGTGGTGCCCGAAGCGTGTTCGCCCGTCGTTTGGGCAGAACGCTCGTGAGAATTGGCCGGCGTTGGGCAGCCCTGGTCAGCGGCCAGTTCCACGTGGAGCAGGGCCCTTTCTCGCTCGGGGCATGTCGCGGCCACCCGGAAAACGAGCAGTGACGATGGGGCGCGGCCGGCGGCCCCGTCGCCGGGGTGGTTTCCCCGAGCAGAGTTGATGGAGGCGCCGTGGCCGGGCGTCCGCCTCCGCCGTGGCGGGCCTCCGGGGCGCCCATGGAGGGGGCTGGCCTCCGTGGGGGAACGGATGGATCTCTCACTCCACGGCTGGGACGAAGCCGCGAAAGGTGCCGTTGTCGCCGGGACGGTCGGGGGACTCGTGGCGCGGTACGCAGGGTTCCCCGTGGGGAGGCCCCCAGGCTCAGGCCCCTGGCAACGGAAGGCTGAGCAAGCAGGCCCGGGCCCGGGCCCGGCTTTCGGGGCTGGCCCGGCCCCAGCGGCCGGCGCCAGGGAGGGGACCCCCGGAGGCTGAGGAGCGGGAGGCGTCGGCCTCCCCGGGGCCCGCCTCCCGGAGCTCCTCCTGGCGGTGCCGGAACGCGACGACGCGCGATCCCGGACAGGGCCCCGGGGGGGCGGCCCTGCGGCCCTCTGGTGCCCGAAGTGTGTTCGCCGGGCGTTTTCCGGCCAATTCTCACGAGCGTTCTGCCCAAATCGGGATCGATTTGGGCAGAACGCTCGTGAGAATTGGCCGGCGTTGGGCAGCCCTGGTCAGCGCCCAGGGCCGCGTGGAGCAGGGCCCTTTCTCGCTCGGGGCATGGCGCGGCCACCCGGAAAACGAGCCGCGACGATGGGGCGCGGCCGGCGGCCCCGGCGCCGGGGAGTTTTCCCCGAGCAGAGTGGATGGAGGCGCCGTGGCCGGGCGTCCGCCTCCGCCGTGGCGGGCGTCCGGGGCGCCCGTGGAGGGGGCTGGGCTCTGTGGGGGAACGGAGTGATCTCTCACTCCACGGCTGGGACGAAGCCGCGAAAGGTGCCGTCGTCACCGGGACGGTCGGGGGGACTCGTGGCGCGGGACTCAGGGTTCCCCATGCGGAGGCCCCCAGGCTCAGGCCCCTGGCAACGGAAGGCTGAGCAAGCAGGCCCTGGCCCGGGCCCGGCTTTCGGGGCTGGCCCGGCCCCAGCGGCCGGCGCCAGGGAGGGGACCCCCGGAGGCTGAGGAGCGGGAGGCGTCGGCCTCCCCGGGGCCCGCCTCCCGGAGCTCCTCCTGGCGGTGCCGGAACGCGACGACACGCGATCCCGGACAGGGCCCCGGGGGGGCGGCCCTGCGGCCCTCTGGTGCCCGAAGTGTGTTCGCCGGGCGTTTTCCGGCCAATTCTCACGAGCGTTCTGCCCAAATCGGGATCGATTTGGGCAGAACGCTCGTGAGAATTGGCCGGCGTTGGGCAGCCCTGGTCAGCGCCCAGGGCCGCGTGGAGCAGGGCCATTTCTCGCTCGGGGCATGGCGCGGCCACCCGGAGAACGAGCCGCGACGATGGGGCGCGGCCGGCGGCCCCGGCGCCGGGGAGTTTTCCCCGAGCAGTGTGGATGGAGGCGCCGTGGCCGGGCGTCCGCCTCCGCCGTGGCGGGCGGCCGGGGCGCCCGTGGAGGGGGCTGGCCTCTGTGGGGGAACGGAGTGATCTCTCACTCCACGGCTGGGACGAAGCCGCGAAAGGTGCCGTCGTCACCGGGACGGTCGGGGGGACTCGTGGCGCGGGACTCAGGGTTCCCCATGCGGAGGCCCCCAGGCTCAGGCCCCTGGCAACGGAAGGCTGAGCAAGCAGGGCCGGGCCTGGGCCCGGCTTTCGGGGCTGGCCCGGCCCCAGCGGCCGGCGCCAGGGAGGGGACCCCCGGAGGCTGAGGAGCGGGAGGCGTCGGCCTCCCCGAGGCCCGCCTCCCGGAGCTCCTCCTGGCGGTGCCGGAACGCGCCGACACGCGATCCCGGACAGGGCCCCGGGGGGGCGGCCCGGCGGCCCTGTGGTGCCCGAAGCGTGTTCGCCGGTCGTTTGGGCAGAACGCTCGTGAGAATTGGCCGGCGTTGGGCAGCCTTGGTCAGCGGCCAGTTCCGCGTGTAGCAGGGCCCTTTCTCGCTCGGGGCATGTCGCGGGCACCCGGAAAACGAGCCGTGACGATGGGGCGCGGCCGGCGGCCCCGGCGCCGGGGTGGTTTCCCCGAGCAGAGTTGATGGAGGCGCAGTGGCCGGACGTCCGCCTCCGCCGTCCGGGCGTTCCGGGCGCCCATGGAGGGGGCTGGCCTCCGTGGGGGAACGGATGGATCTCTCACTCCACGTCTGGGACGATGCCGCGAAAGGTGCCGTTGTCGCCGGGACGGTCGGGGGACTCGTGGCGCGGGGCTCAGTGTTCCCCGTGGGGAGGCCCCCAGGCTCAGGACCCTGGCAACGGAAGGCTGAGCAAGCAGGCCCGGGCCCGGGCCCGGTTTTCGGGGCTGGCCTGGCCCCAGCTGCCGGCGCCAGCGAGGGGACCCCCGGAGGCTGAGGAGCGGGAGGCGTCGGCCTCCCCGCGGCACGCCTCCCGGAGCTCCTCCTGGCGGTGCCGGAACGCGACGACACGCGATCCCGGACAGGGCCCCGGGGGGGTCGCCCTGCGGCCCTGTGGTGCCCGAAGTGTGTTCGCCGGGCGTTTTGCGGCCAATTCTCACGAGCGTTCTGCCCAAATCGGGATCGATTTTGGCAGAACGCTCGGGAGAATTGGCCGGCGTTGGGCAGCCCTGGTCAGCGCCCAGTTCCGCGTGGAGCAGGGCCCTTTCTCGCTCGGGGCATGTCGCGGCCACCCGGAAAACGAGCTGCGACGATGGGGCGCGGCCGGCAGCCGCGGCGCTGGGGAGTTTTCCCCGAGCAGAGTGGATGGAGGCGCCGTGGCCGGGCGTCCGCCTCCGCCGTGGCGGGCGGCCGGGGCGCCCCTGGAGGGGGCTGGCCTCTGTGGGGAAACGGACTGGTCTCTGACTCCGCGGCTAGGACGAAGCCGCGAAAGGTTCTGTTGTCGCCGGTACGGTCGGGGGACTCGTGGCGCGGGACTCAGGGTTCCCCATGGGGAGGCCCCCAGGCTCAGGCCCCTGGCAACGGAAGGCTGAGCAAGCAGGCCCGGGGCCGGGCCCGGCTTTCGGGGCTGGCCCGGCCCCAGCTGCCGGCGCCAGGGAGGGGACCCCCGGAGGCTGAGGAGCGGGAGGCGTCGGCCTCCCCGCGGCACGCCTCCCAGAGCTCCTCCTGGCGGTGCCGGAACGCGACGACACGCGATCCCGGACAGGGCCCCGGGTGGGGCCGCCCTGCGGCCCTGTGGTGCCCGAAGTGTGTTCGCCGGGCGTTTTCCAGCCAATTCTCCCGAGCGTTCTGCCCAAATCGGGATCGATTTGGGCATAACGCTCGGGAGAATTGGCCGGCGTTGGGCAGCCCTGGTCAGCGCCCAGTTCCGCGTGGAGCAGGGCCCTTTCTCGCTCGGGGCATGTCGCGGCCACCCGGAAAACGAGCTGCGACGATGGGGCGCGGCCGGCGGCCCCGGCGCCGGGGAGTTTTCCCCGAGCAGAGTGGATGGAGGCGCCGTGGCCGGGCGTCCGCCTCCGCTGTGGCGGGCGGCCGGGGCGCCCCTGGAGGGGGCTGGCCTCTGTCTGGAAACGGACTGGTCTCTCACTCCGCGGCTAGGACGAAGCCGCGAAAGGTGCTGTTGTCGCCGGAACGGTCGGGGGAATCGTGGCGCGGCACTCAGGGTTCCCCATGGGGAGGCCCCCAGGCTCAGGCCCCTGGCAACGGAAGGCTGAGCAAGCAGGCCCGGGCCCGGGCCCGGCTTTCGGGGCTGGCCCGGCCCCAGCGGCCGGCGCCAGGGAGGGGACCCCCGGAGGCTGAGGAGCGGGAGGCGTCGGCCTCCCCGCGGCACGCCTCCCGGAGCTCCTCCTGGCGGTGCCGGAACGCGACGACACGCGGGCCCGGACAGGGCCCCGGGGAGGGGCGGCCCTTCGGCCCTGTGTTGCCCGAAGTGTGTTCGCCGGGCGTTTTCCGGCCAATTCTCACGAGCGTTCTTCCCAAATCGGGATCGATTTGGGCAGAACGCTCGGGAGAATTGGCCGGCGTTGGGCAGCCCTGGTCAGCGCCCAGTTCCGCGTGGAGCAGGGCCCTTTCTCGCTCTTGGCATGTCGCGGTCACCCGGAAAACGAGCCGCGACGATGGGGCGCGGCCGGCAGCCGCGGCGCCGGGGAGTTTTCCCCGAGCAGAGTGGATGGAGGCGCCGTGGCCGGGCGTCCGCCTCCGCCGTGGCGGGCGGCCGGGTCGCCCCTGGAGGGGGCTGGCCTCTGTGGGGAAACGGACTGGTCTCTCACTCCGCGGCTAGGACGAAGACGCGACAGGTGCTTTTGTCGCCGGGACGGTCGGGGGACTCGTGGCGCGGGACTCAGGGTTCCCCATGGGGAGGCCCCCAGGCTCAGGACCCTGGCAACGGAAGGCTGAGCAAGCAGGCCCGGGCCCGGGCCCGGGTTTCGGGGCTGGCCCGGCCCCAGCTGCTGGCGCCAGGGAGGGGACCCCCGGAGGCTGAGGAGCAGGAGGCGTCGGCCTCCCCGCGGCACTCCTCCCGGAGCTCCTCCTGGCGGTGCCGGAACGCGACGACACGCGATCCCGGACAGGGCCCCGGGGGGGCGGCCCTGCGGCCCTGTGGTGCCCTAAGTGTGTTCGCCGGGCTTTTTCGGGCCAATTCTCACGAGCGTTCTGCCCAAATCGGGATCGATTTGGGCAGAACGCTCGTGAGAATTGGCCTGAGTTGGACAGCCCTGGTCAGCGTCCAGTTCCGCGTGGAGCAGGGTCCTTTCTCGCTCGGGGCATGTCGCGGCCACCCGGAAAACGAGCCGCGACGATGGGGCGCGGCCGGTGGCCCCGGCGCGGGGAGTTTTCCCCGAGCAGAGTAGATGGATGCACCGTGGCTGAGCGTCCACCTACGCCCTGGAGGGCGGCCGGGGCGCCCGTTTTGGGGGCTGGCCTCTGTGGGGAAACGGATTGATGTCTCACTCCACGGCTGGGACGAAGCCGCGATTGGTGCCGTTTTCGCCGGGACGGTCGGGGGACTCGTGGCGCGGGACTCAGGGTTCCCCATGGGGAGGCCCCCAGGCTCAGGCCCCTGGGAACGGAAGGCTGAGCAAGCAGGCCGGTCCCAGGCCCGGCTTTCTGGGCTGGCCGGCCCCAGCTGCCGGCGCCAGCGAAGTGATCCCCGGAGGCTGAGGAGCGGGAGGCGACGGCCTCCCCGTTGCACGCCTCCCGGAGCTCCTCCTGGTGGTGCCGGAACGCGACGACACGCGATCCCGGACAGGGCCCCGGGGGGGCGTCCCTGCGGCCCTGTGGTGCCCTAAGTGTGTTCGCCGGGCTTTTTCCGGCCAATTCTCACGAGCGTCCTGGGATCGATTTGGGCAGAATGCTCGTGAGAATTGGCCGGTGTTGGGCAGCCTTGGTCAGTGCCCAGTTCTGCGTGGAGCAGGGCCCTTTCTCGCTCGGGGCATGGCGCGGCCACCCGGAAAACGAGCCGCGAAGATGGGGCGCGGCCGGCGGCCCCGGCGCCGGGGAGTTTTCCCCGAGCAGAGTGGATGGAGGCGCCGTGGCCGGGCGCCTGCCTCCGACGTGGCGGGCGGCCAGGGCGCTTGTGGAGGGGGCTGGCCTCTGTGGGGAAACGGATTGATCTCTCACTCCACGGCTGGGACGAAGACGCGAATGGTGCCGTTGTCGCCGGGAAGGTCGGGGGACTCGTGGCGCGGGACTCAGGGTTCCCCATGGGGAGGCCCCCAGGCTCAGGCCCCTGGCAACCGAAGGCTGAGCAAGCAGGCCCGGGCCCGGGCCCTGGTTTCGGGGCTGACCCGGCCCCAGCTGCCGGTGACAGGAAGGGGACCCCCGGAGGCTGAGGTGCGGGAGGCGTCGGCCTCCCCGGTGCACGTGTCCCGGAGCTCCTCCTGGCGGTGCCGGAACGCGACGACACGCGATCCCGGACAGGGCCCCGGGGGGGCCGCCCTGCGGCCCTGTGGTGCCCGAAGTGTGTTCGCCGGGCTTTTTCCGGCCAATTCTCACGAGCGTTCTCCCCAAATCGGGATCGATTTGGGCAGAACGCTCGTGAGAATTGGCCAGCGTTGGGCAGCCATGGTCAGCGCCCAGTTCCGCGTGGAGCAGGGCCCTTTCTCGCTCGGGGCATGTCGCGGCCACCCTGAAAACGAGCCGCGACGATGGGGCGCGGCCGGCGGCCCCGGCGCCTGGGAGTTTTCCCCGAGCAGAAAGGATGGAGGAGCCTTGGCCGGGCGTCCGCCTCCGCCGTGGTGGGCGGCCGGGGCTCCGGTGGAGGGGGCTGGCCTCTGTGGGGAAACGGATTGATCTCTCACTCCACGGCTGGGACGAAGCCGCGAATGGTGCCGTTGTCGCAGGGACGGTCGGGGGACTCGTGGCGCGGGACTCAGGGTTCCCCATGGGGAGGCTCCCAGGCTCAGGCCCCTGGCAACGGATGGCTGAGCAAGCAGTCCCGGGCCCGGGCCCTGGTTTTGGGGCTGGGCCGGTCCCAGCTGCCGGTGCCAGGGAGGGGACCCCTGGATGTTGGGGAGCGAGAGGCGTCGGCCTTCCCGGTGCACGCCTCCCGGAGCTCCTCCTGGCGGTGCCGGAACGCGACGACACACGATCACGGAGAGGGCCCCGGTGGGGGCGGCCCTGCGGCCCTGTGTTGCCCGACGTGTGTTCGCCGGGCTTTTTCGGGCCAATTCTCACGAGCGTTCTGCCCAAATCGGGATCGATTTGGGCAGAACGCTCGTGAGAATTGGCCGGCTTGGGCAGCCCTGGTCAGCGTCCAGTTCCGCGTGGAGCAGGGTCCTTTCTCGCTCGGGGCATGTCGCGGCCACCCGGAAAACTAGCCGCGACGATGGGGCGCGGCCGGCGGCCCCGGCGCCGGGGAGTTTTCCCCGAGCAGAGTCGATGGAGGCACCGTGGCTGAGCGTCCACCTACGCCCTGGAGGGCGGCCGGGGCGCCCGTTGAGGGGGCTGGCCTCTGTGGGGAAACGGATTGATGTCTAACTCCACGGCTGGGACGAAGCCGCGAATGGTGCCGTTGTCGCCGGGACGGTCGGGGGACTCGTGTCCCGGGACTCAGGGTTCCCCGTGAGGAGGCCCCCAGGCTCAGGCCCCTGGCAACTGAAGGCTGAGCAAGCAGGCCCGGGCCCGGGCCCTGGTTTCGGGGCTGGACCGGCCCCAGCTGCCGGTGCCAGGGAGGGGACCCCTGGAGGTTGGGGAGCGAGAGGCGTCGGCATTCCCGGTGCACGCCTCCCGGAGCTCCTCCTGGCGGTGCCGGAACGCGACGACACACGATCACGGACAGGGCCCCAGGGGGGGCGGCCCTGCGGTTCTGTGGTGCCCGAAGTGTGTTCGCCGGGCTTTTTCCGGCCAATTCTCACGAGCGTTCTGCCCAAATCGGTATCGATTTGGGCAGAACGCTCGTGAGAACTGGCCGGCATTGGGCAGCCGTGGTCAGCGCCCAGTTCCGCGTGGAGCAGGGCCCTTTCTCGCTCGGGGCATGTCGCGGCCACCCGGAAAACGAGCCGCGACGATGGGGCGCGGCCCGCGGCCCCGGCGCCGGGGAGTTTTCCCTGAGCAGAGTAGATGGAGGCGCCGTGGCCGGGCGTCCGCCTCCGCCGTGGCGGGCGGCCGGGACGCCCGTGGAGGGGGCTGGCATCTGTGGGGAAACGGATTGATCTCTCACTCCACGGCTGGGACGAAGCCGCGAATGGTGCCGTTGTCGCAGGGACGGTCGGGGGACTCGTGGCGCCGGACTCAGGGTTCCCCTTGGGGAGAACCCCAGGCTCAGGCCCCTGGCAACGGAAGGCTGAGCAAGCAGGCCCGGTCCCGGGCCCTGGTTTCGGGGCTGGCCCGGCCCCAGCTGCCGGCGCCATGGAGAGGACCCCCAGAGGCTGAGGAGCGAGAGGCGTCGGCCTCCCCGGTGCACGCCTCCCGGAGCTCCTCCTGGCGGTGCCGGAACGCGACAACACGCGATCCCGGACAGGGCCCCGGGGGAGCGGCCCTGCGGCCCTGTGTTGCCCGAAGTGTGTTCGCCGGGCTTTTTCCGGCCAATTCTCGCGAGCGTTCTGCCCAAATCGGGATCGATTTGGGCAGAACGCTCGTGAGAATTGGCCGGCGTTGGGCAGCCGTGGTCAGCGCCCAGTTCCGCGTGGAGCAGGGCCCTTTCTCGCTCGGGGCATGTCGCGGCCACCCGGAAAACGAGCCCCACAATGGGGCGCGGCCGGCGGCCCCGGCGCCGGGGCGTTTTCCCCGAGCAGAGTGGATGGAGGCGCCGTGGCCGGGCGTCCTCCTCCGCCGTGGCGGGCGTCCGCCTCCGCCGTGTCGGGCGTCCGCCTCCGCCGTGGCGGGCGGCCGGGGCGCCCGTGGAGGAGGCTGGCCTCTGTGGGGAACGGATTGATGTCTCACTCCACGGCTGGGACGAAGCCGCGAATGGTGCCGTTGTCACCGGGACGGTCGGGGGACTCGTGGCGCGGGACTCAGAGATCCCCATGGGGAGGCCCCCAGGCTCAGGCCCCTGGCAACGGAAGTCTGAGCAAGCAGTCCCGGGCCCGGGCCCGGCTTTCGGGGCTGGCCCGGCCCCAGCTGCCGGCGCCATGGAGGGGACCCCCGGAGGCTGAGGAGCGGGAGGCGTCGGGCGCCCCGTGGCACGCCTCCCGGAGCTCCTCCTGGCGGTGCCGGAACGCGACGACACGCGGTCCCGGACAGGGCCCCGGGGGGGGCGGCCCTGCGGCCCTGTGGTGCCCGAAGTTGTTCGCCGGGCGTTTTCCGGCCAATTGTCAAGAGCGTTCGGCCCAAATCGGGATCGATTTGGGCAGAACGCTCGTGAGAATTGGCCGGCGTTGGGCAGCCCTGGTCAGCGCCCAGGGCCGCGTGGAGCAGGGCCCTTTCTCGCTCGGGGCATGGCGCGGCCACCCGGAAAACGAGCCGCGACGATGGGGCGCGGCCGGCGGCCCCGGCGCCGGGGAGTTTTCCCCGAGCAGAGTGGATGGAGGCGCCGTGGCCGGGCGTCCGCCTCCGCCGTGGCGGGCGGCCGGGGCGCCCGTGGAGGGGGCTGGCCTCTGTGGGGGAACGGAGTGATCTCTCACTCCACGGTTGGGACGAAGCCGCGAAAGGTGCAGTTGTCGCCGGGACGGTCGGGGGGACTCGTGGCGCGGGACTCAGGGTTCCCCATGCGGAGGCCCCCAGGCTCAGGCCCCTGGCAACGGAAGGCTGAGCAAGCAGGCCCGGGCCCGGGCCCGGCGTTCGGGGCTGGCCCGGCCCCAGCGGCCGGCGCCAGGGAGGGGACCCCCGGAGGCTGAGGAGCGGGAGGCGTCGGCCTCCCCGGGGCCGGCCTCCCAGAGCTCCTCCGGGCGGTGCCGGAACGCGACGACACGCGATCCCGGACAGGACCCCGGGAGGGCGGCCCTGCGGCCATGTGGTGCCCGAAGTGTGTTCGCCGGGCGTTTTCCGGCCAATTCTCACGAGCATTCTGCCCAAATCGGGATCGATTTGGGCAGAACGCTCGTGAGAATTGGCCGGCGTTGGGCAGCCCTGGTCAGCGCCCAGTTCCGCGTGGAGCAGGGCCCTTTATCGCTCGGGGCATGGCGCGGCCACCCGGAAAACGAGCCGCGACAATGGGGCGCGGCCGGCGGCCCCGGCGCCGGGGAGTTTAACCCGAGCAGAGTGGATGGAGGCGCCGTGGCCGGTCGTCCGCCTCCGCCGTGGCGGGCGGCCGGGGCGCCCGTGGAGGGGGCTGGCCTCTGTGGGGGAACGGAGTGATCTCTCAATCCACGGCTGGGACGAAGCCGCGAAAGGTGCCGTTGTCGCCGGTACAGTCGGGGGGACTCGTGGCGCGGGATTCAGGGTTCCCCATGCGGAGGCCCCCAGGCTCAGGCCCCTGGCAACGGAAGGCTGAGCAAGCAGGCCCGGGCCCGGGCCCGGCGTTCGGGGCTGGCCCGGCCCCAGCGGCCGGCGCCAGGGAGGGGACCCCCGGAGGCTGAGGAGCGGGAGGCGTCGGCCTCCCCGGGGCCCGCCTCCCGGAGCTCCTCCTGGCGGTGCCGGAACGCGACGACACGCGATCCCGGACAGGGCCCCGGGGGGGCGGCCCTGCGGCCCTGTGTTGCCCGAAGTGTGTTCGCCGGGCGTTTTCCGGCCAATTCTCACGAGCGTTCTGCCCAAATCGGGATCGATTTGGGCAGAACGCTCGTGAGAATTGGCCGGCGTTGGGCAGCCCTGGTCAGCGCCCAGGGCCGCGTGGAGCAGGGCCCTTTCTCGCTCGGGGCATGGCGCGGCCACCCGGAAAACGAGCCGCGAAGATGGGGCGCGGCCGGCGGCCCCGGAGCCGGGGAGTTTTCCCCGAGCAGAGTGGATGGAGGCGCCGTGGCCGGGCGTCCGCCTCCGCCGTGGCGGGCGGCCGGGGCGCCCGTGGAGGGGGCTGGCCTCTGTGGGGGAACGGAGTGATCTCTCACTCCACGGCTGGGACGAAGCCGCGAAAGGTGCCCTTGTCGCCGGGACGGTCGGGGGGACTCGTGGCGCGGGACTCAGGGTTCCCCATGCGGAGGCCCCCAGGCTCAGGCCCCTGGCAACGGACGGCTGAGCAAGCAGGCACGGGCCCGGGCCCGGCTTTCGGGGCTGGCCCGGCCCCGGCGGCCGGCGCCAGGGAGGGGACCCCCGGAGGCTGAGGAGCGGGAGACGTCGGCCTCCCCGGGGCCCGCCTCCCGGTGCTCCTCCTGGCGGTGCCGGAACGCGACGACACGCGATCCCGGACAGGGACCCGGGGGGGCGGCCCTGCGGCCCTGTGGGGCCCGAAGTGTGTTCGCCGGGCGTGTTCCGGCCAATTCTCACGAGTGTTCTGCCCAAATCGGGATCGATTTGGGCAGAACGCTCGTGAGAATTGGCCGGCGTTGGGCAGCCCTGGTCAGCGCCCAGGGCCGCGTGGAGCAGGGCCCTTTCTCGCTCGGGGCATGGCACGGCCACCCGGAAAACGAGCCGCGACGATGGGGCGCGGCCGGCGGCCCCGGCGCGGGGAGTTTTCCCCGAGCAGAGTGGATGGAGGCGCCGTGGCCGGGCGTCCGCCTCCGCCGTGGCGGGCGGCCGGGGCGCCCGTGGAGGGGGCTGGCCTCTGTGGGGGAACGGAGTGATCTCTCACTCCACGGCTGGGACGAAGCCGCGAAAGGTGCCGTTGTCGCCGGGACGGTCGGGGGGACTCGTGGCGCGGGATTCAGGGTTCCCCATGCGTAGGCCCCCAGGCTCAGGCCCCTGGCAACGGAAGGCTGAGCAAGCAGGACCGGGCCCGGGCCCGGCTTTCGGGGCTGGCCCGGCCCCAGCGGCCGGCGCCAGGGAGGGGACCCCCGGAGGCTGAGGAGCGGGAGGCGTCGGCCTCCCCGGGGCCCGCCTCCCGGAGCTCCTCCTGGCGGTGACGGAACGCGACGACACGCGATCCCGCACAGGGCTCCGGGGGGGCGGTCCTGCGGCCCTGTGGTGCCCGAAGTGTGTTCGCCGGGCGTTTTCCGGCCAATTCTCACGAGCGTTCTGCCGAAATCGGGATCGATTTGGGCAGAACGCTCGTGAGAATTGGCCGGCGTTGGGCAGCCCTGGTCAGTGCCCAGGGCCGCGTGGAGCAGGGCCCTTTATCGATCGGGGCATGGCGCGGCCACCCGGAAAACGAGCCGCGACTATGGGGCGCGGCCGGCGGCCCCGGCGCCTTGGAGTTTTCCCCGAGCAGAGTGGATGGAGGCGCCGTGGCCGGGCGTCCGCCTCCGCCGTGGCGGGCGGCCGGGGCGCCCGTGGAGGGGGCTGGCCTCTGTTGGGGAACGGAGTGATCTCTCACTCCACGGCTGGGACGAAGCCGCGAAAGGTGCCGTGGTCGCCGGGACGGTCGGGGGGACTCGTGGCGCGGGACTCAGGGTTCCCCATGTGGAGGCCCCCAGGCTCAGGTCCCTGTCAACGGAAGGCTGAGCAAGCAGGCCCGGGCCCGGGCCCGGCTTTCGGGGCTGGCCCGGCCCCAGCGGCCGGCGCCAGGGAGGGGACCCCCGGAGGCTGAGGAGCGGGAGGCGTCGGCCTCCCCGTGGCCCGCCTCCCGGAGCTCCTCCTGGCGGTGCCGGAACGCGACGACACGCGATCCCGGACAGGGCCCCGGGGGGGCGGCCCTGCGGCCCTCTGGTGCCCGAAGTGTGTTCGCCGGGCGTTTTCCGGCCAATTCTCACGAGCGTTCTGCCCAAATCGGGATCGATTTGGGCAGAACGCTCGTGAGAATTGGCCGGCGTTGGGCAGCCCTGGTCAGCGCCCAGGGCCGCGTGGAGCAGGGCCCTTTCTCGCTCGGGGCATGGCGCGGCCACCTGGAAAACGAGCCGCGACGATGGGGCGCGGCCGGCGGCCCCGGCGTCGGGGAGTTTTCCCCGAGCAGAGTGGATGGAGGCGCCGTGGCAGGGCGTCCTCCTCTGCCGTGGCGGGCGTCCGGGTCGCCCGTGGAGGGGGCTGGCCTCTGTGGGGGAACGGAGTGATCTCTCACTCCACGGCTGGGACGAAGCCGCGAAAGGTGCCGTTGTCGCCGGGACGGTCGGGGGGACTCGTGGCACGGGACTCAGGGTTCCCCATGCGGAGGCCCCCAGGCTCAGGCCCCTGGCAACGGAAGGCTGAGCAAGCAGGCCCGGGCCCGGGCCCGGCTTTCGGGGCTGGCCCGGCCCCAGCGGCTGGCGCCAGGGAGGGGACCCCCGGAGGCTGAGGAGCGGGAGGCGTCGGCCTCCCCGGGGCCCGCCTCCCGGAGCTCCTCCTGGCGGTGCCGGAACGCGACGACACGCGATCCCGGACAGGGCCCCGGGGGGGCGGCCCTAAGGCCCTCTGGTGCCCGAAGTGTGTTCGCCGGGCGTTTTCCGGCCAATTCTCACGAGCGTTCTGCCCAAATCGGGATCGATTTGGGCAGAACGCTCGTGAGAATTGGCCGGCGTTGGGCAGCCCTGGTCAGCGCCCAGGGCCGCGTGGAGCAGGGCCCTTTCTCGCTCGGGGCATGGCGCGGCCACCTGGAAAACGAGCCGCGACGATGGGGCGCGGCCGGCGGCCCCGGCGCCGGGGAGTTTTCCCCGAGCAGAGTGGATGGAGGCGCCGTGGCCGGTCGTCCGCCTCCGCCGTGGCGGGCGGCCGGGGCGCCCGTGGAGGGGGCTGGCCTCTGTGGGGCAACGGAGTGATCTCTCACTCCACAGCTGGGACGAAGCCGCGAAAGTTGCCGTCGTCGCCGGGACGGTCGGGGGGATCCTGGCGCGGGACTCAGGGTTCCCCATGCGGAGGCCCCCAGGCTCAGGCCCCTGGAAACGGAAGGCTGAGCAAGCAGGCCCGGGCCCGAGCCCGGCTTTCGGGGCTGGCCCGGCCCCAGCGGCTGGCGCCAGGGAGGGGACCCCCGGAGGCTGAGGAGCGGGAGGCGTGGGCCTCCCCGGGGCCTGCCTCCCGGAGCTCCTCCTGGCGGTGCCGTAACGCGACGACACGCGATCCCGGACAGGGCCCCGGGGGGGTGGCGCTGCGGCCCTCTGGTGCCCGAAGTGTGTTCGCCGGGCGTTTTCCGGCCAATTCTCACGAGCGTTCTGCCCAAATCGGGATCGATTTGGGCAGAACGCTCGTGAGAATTGGCTGGCGTTGGGCAGCCCTGGTCAGCGCCCAGGGCCGCGTGGAGCAGGGCCCTTTCTCGCTCGGGGCATGTCGCGGCCACCTGGAAAACGAGCCGCGACGATGGGGCGCGGCCGGCGGCCCCGGCGCCGGGGAGTTTTCCCCGAGCAGAGTGGATGGAGGCGCCGTGGCCGGTCGTCCGCCTCCGCCGTGGCGGGCGGCCGGGGCGCCCGTGGAGGGGGCTGGCCTCTGTGGGGCAACGGAGTGATCTCTCACTCCACAGCTGGGACGAAGCCGCGAAAGTTGCCGTCGTCGCCGGGACGGTCGGGGGGACTCCTGGCGCGGGACTCAGGGTTCCCCATGCGGAGGCCCCCAGGCTCAGGCCCCTGGAAACGGAAGGCTGAGCAAGCAGGCCCGGGCCCGAGCCCGGCTTTCGGGGCTGGCCCGGCCCCAGCGGCCGGCGCCAGGGAGGGGACCCCCGGAGGCTGAGGAGCGGGAGGCGTGGGCCTCCCCGGGGCCCGCCTCCCGGAACTCCTCCTGGAGGTGCCGTAACGCGACGACACGCGATCCCGGACAGGGCCCCGGGGGGGCGGCCCTGCGGCCCTCTGGTGCCCGAAGTGTGTTCGCCGGGCGTTTTCCGGCCAATTCTCACGAGCGTTCTGCCCAAATCGGGATCGATTTGGGCAGAACGCTCGTGAGAATTGGCCGGCGTTGGGCAGCCCTGGTCAGCGCCCAGGGCCGCGTGGAGCAGGGCCCTTTCTCGCTCGGGGCATGGCACGGCCACCCGGAAAACGAGCCGCGACGATGGGGCGCGGCCGGCGGCCCCGGCGCGGGGAGTTTTCCCCGAGCAGAGTGGATGGAGGCGCCGTGGCCGGGCGTCCGCCTCCGCCGTGGCGGGCGGCCGGGGCGCCCGTGGAGGGGGCTGGCCTCTGTGGGGGAACGGAGTGATCTTTCACTCCACGGCTGGGACGAAGCCGCGAAAGGTGCCGTTGTCGCCGGGACGGTCGGGGGGACTCGTGGCGCGGGACTCAGGGTTCCCCATGCGGAGGCCCCCAGGCTCAGGCCCCTGGCAACGGAAGGCTGAGCAAGCAGGACCGGGCCCGGGCCCGGCTTTCGGGGCTGGCCCGGCCCCAGCGGCCGGCGCCAGGGAGGGGACCCCCGGAGGCTGAGGAGCGGGAGGCGTCGGCCTCCCCGGGGCCCGCCTCCCGGAGCTCCTCCTGGTGGTGACGGAACGCGACGACACGCGATCCCGCACAGGGCTCCGGGGTGGCGGCCCTGCGGCCCTGTGGTGCCCGAAGTGTGTTCGCCGGGCGTTTTCCGGCCAATTCTCACGAGCGTTCTGCCCAAATCGGGATCGATTTGGGCAGAACGCTCGTGAGAATTGGCCGGCGTTGGGCAGCCCTGGTCAGCGCCCAGGGCCGCGTGGAGCAGGGCCCTTTCTCGCTCGGGGCATGGCGCGGCCACCTGGAATACGAGCCGCGACGATGGGGCGCGGCCGGCGGCCCCGGCGTCGGGGAGTTTTCCCCGAGCAGAGTGGATGGAGGCGCCGTGGCAGGGCGTCCTCCTCCGCCGTGGCGGGCGTCCGGGGCGCCCGTGGAGGGGGCTGGCCTCTGTGGGGGAACGGAGTGATCTCTCACTCCACGGCTGGGACGAAGCCGCGAAAGGTGCCGTTGTCGCCGGGACGGTCGGGGGGACTCGTGGCACGGGACTCAGGGTTCCCCATGCGGAGGCCCCCAGGCTCAGGCCCCTGGCAACGGAAGGCTGAGCAAGCAGGCCCGGGCCCGGGCCCGGCTTTCGGGGCTGGCCCGGCCCCAGCGGCCGGCGCCAGGGAGGGGACCCCCGGAGGCTGAGGAGCGGGAGGCGTCGGCCTCCCCGGGGCCCGCCTCCCGGAGCTCCTCCTGGCGGTGCCGGAACGCGACGACAGGCGATCCCGGACAGGGCCCCGGGGGGGGCGGCCCTGCGGCCCTCTTGTGCCCGAAGTGTGTTCGCCGGGTGTTTTCCGGCCAATTCTCACGACCGTTCTGCCCAAATCGGGATCGATTTGGGCAGAACGCTCGTGAGAATTGGCCGGCGTTGGGCAGCTCTGGTCAGCGCCCAGGGCCGCGTGGAGCAGGGCACTTTCTCGCTCGGGGCATGGCGCGGCCACCCGGAAAACGAGCCGCGAAGATGGGGCGCGGCCGGCGGCCCCGGCGCCGGGGAGTTTTCCCTGAGCAGAGTGGATGGAGGCGCCGTGGCCGGGCGTCCGCCTCCGCCGTGGCGGGCGGCCGGGGCGCCCGTGGAGGGGGCTGGCCTCTGTGGGGGAACGGAGTGATCTCTCACTCCACGGCTGGGACGAAGCCGCGAAAGGTGCCCTTGTCGCCGGGACGGTCGGGGGGACTCGTGGCGCGGGACTCAGGGTTCCCCATGCGGAGGCCCCCAGGCTCAGGCCCCTGGCAACGGACGGCTGAGCAAGCAGGCACGGGCCCGGGCCCGGCTTTCGGGGCTGGCCCGGCCCCGGCGGCCGGCGCCAGGGAGGGGACCCCCGGAGGCTGAGGAGCGGGAGACGTCGGCCTCCCCGGGGCCCGCCTCCCGGTGCTCCTCCTGGCGGTGCCGGAACGCGACGACACGCGATCCCGGACAGGGACCCGGGGGGGCGTCCCTGCGGCCCTGTGGGGCCCGAAGTGTGTTCGCCGGGCGTGTTCCGGCCAATTCTCACGAGTGTTCTGCCCAAATCGGGATCGATTTGGGCAGAACGCTCGTGAGAATTGGCCGGCGTTGGGCAGCCCTGGTCAGCGCCCAGGGCCGCGTGGAGCAGGGCCCTTTCTCGCTCGGGGCATGGCACGGCCACCCGGAAAACGAGCCGCGACGATGGGGCGCGGCCGGCGGCCCCGGCGCGGGGAGTTTTCCCCGAGCAGAGTGGATGGAGGCGCCGTGGCCGGGCGTCCGCCTCCGCCGTGGCGGGCGGCCCGGGCGCCCGTGGAGGGGGCTGGCCTCTGTGGGGGAACGGAGTGATCTCTCACTCCACGGCTGGGACGAAGCCGCGAAAGGTGCCGTTGTCGCCGGGACGGTTGGGGGGACTCGTGGCGCGGGACTCAGGGTTCCCCATGCGGAGGCCCCCAGGCTAAGGCCCCTGGCAACGGAAGGCTGAGCAAGCAGGACCGGGCCCGGGCCCGGCTTTCGGGGCTGGCCCGGCCCCAGCGGCCGGCGCCAGGGAGGGGACCCCCGGAGGCTGAGGAGCGGGAGGCGTCGGCCTCCCCGGGGCCCGCCTCCCGGAGCTCCTCCTGGCGGTGCCGGATCGCGACGACACGCGATCCCGGACAGGGCCCCGGGGGGGCGGCCCTGCGGCCCTCTGGTGCCCGAAGTGTGTTCGCCGGGCGTTTTCCGGCCAATTCTCACGAGCGTTCGGCCCAAATCGGGATCGATTTGGGCCGAACGCTCGTGAGAATTGGCCGGCGTTGGGCAGCCCTGGTCAGCGCCCAGGGCCGCGTGGAGCAGGGCCCTTTCTCGCTCGGGGCATGGCGCGGCCACCCGGAAAAACAGCTGCGACGATGGGGCGCGGCCGTAGGCCCCGGCGCCGGGGAGTTTTCCCGGAGCAGAGTGGATGGAGGCGCCGTGGCCGGGCGTCCGCCTCCGCCGTGGCGAGCGTCCGGGGCGCCCGTGGAGGGGGCTGGCCTCTGTGGGGGAACGGAGTGATCTCTCACTCCACGGTTGGGACGAAGCCGCGAAAGGTGTCGTTGTCGCCGGGACGGTCTGGGGGACTCGTGGCGCGGGACTCAGGGTTCCCCATGCGGAGGCCCCCAGGCTCAGGCCCCTGGCAACGGAAGGCTGAGCAAGCAGGCCCGGGCCCGGGCCCGGCGTTCGGGGCTGGCCCGGCCCCAGGGGCTGGCCCGGCCCCAGCGGCCGGCGCCAGGGAGGGGACCCCCGGAGGCTGAGGAGCGGGAGGCGTCGGCCTCCCCGGGGCCCGCCTCCCGGAGCTCCTCCTGGCGGTGACGGAACGCGACGACACGCGATCCCGGACAGGGCCCCGGGGGGGCGGCCCTGCTTCCCTGTGGTGCCCGAAGTGTGTTCGCCGGGCGATTTCCGGCCAATTCACACGAGCGTTCTGCCCAAATCGGGATCGATTTGGGCAGAACGCTCGTGAGAATTGGCCGGCGTTGGGCAGCCCTGGTCAGCGCCCAGTGCCGCGTGGAGCAGAGCCCTTTCTCACTCGGGGCATGGCGCGGCCACCAGGAAAACGAGCCGCGACGATGGGGCGCGGCCGGCGGCCCCGGCGCCGGGGAGTTTTCCCCGAGCAGAGTGGATGGAGGCGCCGTGGCCGGGCGTGCGCCTCCGCCGTGGCGGGCGGCCGGGGCGCCCGTGGAGGGGGCGGGCCTCTGTGGGGGAACGGAGTGATCTCTCACTCCACGGCTGGGACGAAGCCGCGAAAGGTGCCGTTGTCGCCGGGCCGGTCGGGGGGACTCGTGGCGCGGGACTCAGGATTCCCCACGCGGAGGCCCCCAGGCTCAGGCCCCTGGCAACGGAAGGCTGAGCAAGCAGGCCCGGGCCCGGGCCCGGCGTTCGGGGCTGGCCCGGCCCCAGCGGCCGGCGCCAGGGAGGGGACCCCCGGAGGCTGAGGAGCGGGAGGCGTCGGCCTCCCCGGGGCCCGCCTCCCGGAGCTCCTCCTGGCGGTGCCGGAACGCGACGACACGCGATCCCGGACAGGGCCCAGGGGGGGCGGCCCTGCGGCCCTCTGGTGCCCGAAGTGTGTTCGCCGGGCGTTTTCCGGCCAATTCTCACGAGCGTTCTGCCCAAATCGATCCCGATTTGGGCCGAACGCTCGTGAGAATTGGCCGGCGTTGGGCAGCCCTGGTCAGCGCCCAGGGCCGCGTGGAGCAGGGCCCTTTCTCGCTCGGGGCATGGCGCGGCCACCCGGAAAACGAGCCGCGACGATGGGGCGCGGCCGGCGGCCCCGGCGCCGGGGAGTTTTCCCCGAGCAGAGTGGATGGAGGCGCCGTGGCCGGGCGTCCGCCTCCGCCGTGGCGGGCGGCCGGGGCGCCCGTGGAGGGGGCTGGCCTCTGTGGGGGAACGGAGTGATCTCTCACTCCACGGCTGGGTCCAAGCCGCGAAAGGTGCCGTTGTCGCCGGGACGGTCGGGGGGACTCGTGGCGCGGGACTCAGTGTTCCCCATGCGGAGGCCCCCAGGCTCAGGCCCCTGGCAACGGAAGGCTGAGCAAGCAGGCCCGGGCCCGGGCCCGGCGTTCGGGGCTGGCCCGGCCCCAGCGGCCGGCGCCAGGGAGGGGACCCCCGGAGGCTGAGGAGCGGGAGGCGTCGGCCTCCCCGGGGCCCGCCTCCCGGAGCTCCTCCTGGCGGTGCCGGAACGCGACGACACGCGATCCCGGACAGGGCCCCGGGGGGGCGGCCCTGCGGCCCTCTGGTGCCCGAAGTGTGTTCGCCGGGCGTTTTCCGGCCAATTCTCATGAGCGTTCGGCCCAAATCGGGATCGATTTGGGCAGAACGCTCGTGAGAATTGGCCGGCGTTGGGCAGCCCTGGTCAGCGCCCAGGGCCGCGTGGAGCAGGGCCCTTTCTCGCTCGGGGCATGGCGCGGCCACCCGGAAAACGAGCCGCGACGATGGGGCGCGGCCGGCGGCCCCGGCGCCGGGGAGTTTTCCCCGAGCAGAGTGGATGGAGGCGCCGTGGCCGGGCGTCCGCCTCCGCCGTGGCGGTGCGGCCGGGGAGCCCGTGGAGGGGGCTGGGCTCTGTGGGGGAACGGCGTGATCTCTCACTCCACGGCTGGGACGAAGCCGCGAAAGATGCCGTTGTCGCCGGGACGGTCGGGGGGACTCGGGGCGGGGGACTCAGAGTTCCCCATGCGGAGGCCCCCAGGCTCAGGCCCCTGGCAACGGAAGGCTGAGCAAGCAGGCCCGGGCCCGGGCCCGGGGTTCGGGGCTGGCCCGGCCACAGCGGCCGGCGCCAGGGAGGGGACCCCCGGAGGCTGAGGAGCGGGAGGCGTCGGCCTCCCCGGGGCCCGCCTCCCGGAGCTCCTCCTGGCTGTGCCGGAACGCGACGACACGCGATCCCGGACAGGGCCCCGGGGGGGCGGCCCTGCGGCCCTCTGGTGCCCGAAGTGTGTTCGCCGGGCGTTTTCCGGCCAATTCTCACGAGCGTTCTGCCCAAATCGGGATCGATTTGGGCAGAACGCTCGTGAGAATTGGCCGGCGTTGGGCAGCCCTGGTCAGCGCCCAGGGCCGCGTGGAGCAGGGCCCTTTCTCGCTCGGGGCATGGCGCGGCCACCCGGAAAACGAGCCGCGACGATGGGGCGCGGCCGGCGGCCCCGGCGCCGGGGAGTTTTCCCCGAGCAGAGTGGATGGAGGCGCCGTGGCCGGGCGTCCGCCTCCGCCGTGGCGGGCGGCCGGGGCGCCCGTGGAGGGGGCTGGCCTCTGTGGGGGAACGGAGTGATCTCTCACTCCACGGCTGGGGCGAAGCCGCGAAAGGTGCCGTGGTCGCCGGGACGGTCGGGGGGACTCGTGGCGCGGGACTCAGGGTTCCCCATGCGGAGGCCCCCAGGCTCAGGCCCCTGGCCACGGAAGGCTGAGCAAGCAGGCCCGGGCCCGGGCCCGGCTTTCGGGGCTGGCCCGGCCCCAGCGGCCGGCGCCAGGGAGGGGACCCCCGGAGGCTGAGGAGCGGGAGGCTTCGGCCTCCCCGGGGCCCGCCTCCCGGAGCTCCTCCTGGCGGTGCCGGAACTCGCCGAGACGCGATCCCGGACAGGGCCCCGGGGGGGCGGCCCTGCGGCCCTCTGGTGCCCGAAGTGTGTTCGCCGGGCGTTTTCCGGCCAATTCTCACGAGCGTTCTGCCCAAATCGGGATCGATTTGGGCAGAACGCTCGTGAGAATTGGCCGGCGTTGGGCAGCCCTGGTCAGCGCCCAGGGCCGCGTGGAGCAGGGCCCTTTCTCGCTCGGGGCATGGCGCGGCCACCCGGAAAACGAGCCGCGACGATGGGGCGCGGCCGGCGGCCCCGGCGCCGGGGAGTTTTCCCCCGAGCAGAGTGGATGGAGGCGCCGTGGCCGGGCGTCCGCCACCGCCGTGGCGGGCGGCCGGGGCGCCCGTGGAGGGGGCTGGCCTCTGTGGGGGAACGGAGTGATCTCTCACTCCACGGCTGGGGCGAAGCCACGAAAGGTGCCGTGGTCGCCGGGACGGTCGGGGGGACTCGTGGCGCGGGACTCAGGGTTCCCCATGCGGAGGCCCCCAGGCTCAGGCCCCTGGCCACGGAAGGCTGAGCAAGCAGGCCCGGGCCCGGGCCCGGCTTTCGGGGCTGGCCCGGCCCCAGCGGCCGGCGCCAGGGAGGGGACCCCCGGAGGCTGAGGAGCGGGAGGCGTCGGCCTCCCCGGGGCCCGCCTCCCGGAGCTCCTCCTGGCGGTGCCGGAACGCGCCGAGACGCGATCCCGGACAGGGCCCCGGGGGGGCGGCCCTTCGGCCCTCTGGTGCCCGAAGTGTGTTCGCCGGGCGTTTTCCGGCCAATTCTCACGAGCGTTCTGCCCAAATCGGGATCGATTTGGGCAGAACGCTCGTGAGAATTGGCCGGCGTTGGGCAGCCCTGGTCAGCGCCCAGGGCCGCGTGGAGCAGGGCCCTTTCTCGCTCGGGGCATGGCGCGGCCACCCGGAAAACGAGCCGCGACGATGGGGCGCGGCCGGCGGCCCCGGCGCCGGGGAGTTTTCCCCGAGCAGAGTGGATGGAGGCGCCGTGGCCGGGCGTCCGCCTCCGCCGTGGCGGGCGGCCGGGGCGCCCGTGGAGGGGGCTGGCCTCTGTGGGGGAACGGAGTGATCTCTCACTCCACGGCTGGGGCGAAGCCGCGAAAGGTGCCGTGGTCGCCGGGACGGTCGGGGGGACTCGTGGCGCGGGACTCAGGGTTCCCCATGCGGAGGCCCCCAGGCTCAGGCCCCTGGCCACGGAAGGCTGAGCAAGCAGGCCCGGGCCCGGGCCCGGCTTTCGGGGCTGGCCCGGCCCCAGCGGCCGGCGCCAGGGAGGGGACCCCCGGAGGCTGAGGAGCGGGAGGCGTCGGCCTCCCCGGGGCCCGCCTCCCGGAGCTCCTCCTGGCGGTGACGGAACGCGACGACACGCGATCCCGGACAGGGCCCCGGGGGGGTGGCCCTGCGGCCCTGTGGTGCCCGAAGTGTGTTCGCCGGGCGTTTTGTGGCCAATTCTCACGAGCGTTCTGCCCAAATCGGGATCGATTTGGGCAGAACGCTTGTGAGAATTGGCCGGCGTTGGGCAGCCCTGGTCAGCGCCCCGGGCCGCGTGGAGCAGGGCCCTTTCTCGCTTGGGGCATGGCGCGGCCACCCGGAAAACGAGCCGCGACGATGGGGCGCGGCCGGCGGCCCCGGCGCCGGGGAGTTTTCCCCGAGCAGAGTGGATGGAGGCGCCGTGGCCGGGCGTCCGCCTCCGCCGTGGCGGGCGGCCGGGGCGCCCGTGGAGGGGGCTGGCCTCTGTGGGGGAACGGAGTGATCTCTCACTCCACGGCTGGGACGAAGCCGCGAAAGTTGCCGTTCTCGCCGGGATGGTCGGGGGGACTCGTGGCGCGGGACTCAGGGTTCCCCATGCGGAGGCCCCCAGGCTCAGGCCCCTGGCAACGGAAGGCTGAGCAAGCAGGCCCGGGCCCGGGCCCGGCGTTCGGGGCTCGCCCGGCCCCAGCGGCCGGCGCCAGGGAGGGGACCCCCGGAGGCTGAGGAGCGGGAGGCGTCGGCCTCCCCGCGGCCCGCCTCCCGGAGCTCCTCCTGGCGGTGCCGGAACGAGACGACACGCGATCCCGGACAGGGCCCCGGGTGGGCGGCCCTGCGGCCATCTGGTGCCCGAAGTGTGTTCGCCGGGAGTTTTCCGGCCAATTCTCACGAGCGTTCGGCCCAAATCGGGATCGATTTGGGCAGAACGCTCGTGAGAATTGGCCGGCGTTGGGCAGCCTTGGTCAGCGCCCAGGGCCGCGTGGAGCAGGGCCCCTTCTCGCTCGGGGCATGGCGCGGCCACCCGGAAAACGAGCCGCGACGATGGGGCGCGGCCGGCGGCCCCGGCGCCGGGGAGTTTTCCCCGAGCAGAGTGGATGGAGGCGCCGTGGCCGGGCGTCCGCCTCTGCCGTGGCGGTGCGGCCGGGGAGCCCGTGGAGGCGGCTGGGCTCTGTGGGGGAACGGCGTGATCTCTCACTCCACTGCTGGGACGAAGCCGCGAAAGGTGCCGTTGTCGCCGGGACGGTCGGGGGGACTCGTGGCGGGGGACTCAGGGTTCCCCATGCGGAGGCCCCCAGGCTCAGGCCCCTGGCAACGGAAGGCTGAGCAAGCAGGCCCGGGCCCGGGCCCGGGGTTCGGGGCTGGCCCGGCCCCAGCGGCCGGCGCCAGGGAGGGGACCCCCGGAGGCTGAGGAGCGGGAGGCGTCGGCCTCCCCGGGGCCCGCCTCCCGGAGCTCCTCCTGGCGGTGCCGGAACGCGACGACACGCGATCCCGGACAGGGCCCCGGGGGGGCGGCCCTGCGGCCCTCTGGTGCCCGAAGTGTGTTCGCCGGGCCTTTTCAGGCCAATTCTCACGAGCGTTCTGCCCAAATCGGGATCGATTTGGGCAGAACGCTGGTGAGAATTGGCCGGCGTTGGGCAGCCCTGGTCAGCGCCCAGGGCCGCGTGGAGCAGGGCCCTTTTTCGCTCGGGGCATGGCGCGGCCACCCGGAAAACGAGCCGCGACGATGGGGCGCGGCCGGCGGCCACGGCGCCGGGGAGTTTTCCCCGAGCAGAGTGGATGCAGGCGCCGTGGCCGGGCGTCCGCCTCCGCCGTGGCGGGCGGCCGGGGCGCCCGTGGAGGGGGCTGGCCTCTGTGGGGGAACGGAGTGATCTCTGACTCCACAGCTGGGACGAAGCCGCGAGAGGTGCCGATGTTGCCGGGACGGTCGGGGGGATTGAGGCGCGGGACTCAAGGTTCCCCATGGGGAGTCCCCCAGGCTCAGGCCCCTGGCAACGGAAGGCTGAGCAAGCAGGCCCGGGCCCGGGCCCGGCGTTCGGTGCTGGCCCGGCCCCAGCGGCCGGCGCCAGGGAGGGGACCCCCGGAGGCTGAGGAGCGGGAGGCGTCGGCCTCCCCGGGGCCCGCCTCCCGGAGCTCCTCCTGGCGGTGCCGGAACGCGACGACACGCGTTCCCGCACAGGGCCCCGGGGGGGCGGCCCTGCGGCCCTGTGGTGCCCGAAGTGTGTTCGCTGGGCGTTTTCCGGCCAATTCTCACGAGCGTTCTGCCCAAATCGGGATCGATTTGGGCAGAACGCTCGTGAGAATTGGCCGGCGTTGGGCAGCCCTGGTCAGCGCCCCGGGCCGCGTGGAGCAGGGCCCTTTCTCGCTCGGGGCATGGCGCGGCCACCCGGAAAACGAGCCGCGACGATGGGGCGCGGCCGGCGGCCCCGGCGCCGGGGAGTTTTCCCCGAGCAGAGTGGATGGAGGCGCTGTGACCGGGCGTCCGCCTCCGCCGTGGCGGGCGGCCGGGGCGCCCGTGGAGGGGGCTGGCCTCTGTGGGGGAACGGAGTGATCTCTCACTCCACGGCTGGGACGAAGCCGCGAGAGGTGCCGATGTCGCCGGGACGGTCGGGGGGATTGAGGCGCGGGACTCAAGGTTCCCCATGGGGAGTCCCCCAGGCTCAGGCCCCTGGCAACGGAAGGCTGAGCAAGCAGGCCCGGGCCCGGGCCCGGCGTTCGGTGCTGGCCCGGCCCCAGCGGCCGGCGCCAGGGAGGGGACCCCCGGAGGCTGAGGAGCGGGAGGCGTCGGCCTCCCCGGGGCCCGCCTCCCGGAGCTCCTCCTGGCAGTGCCGGAACGCGACGACACGGGATCCAGCACAGGGCCCCGGGGGGGCGGCCCTGCGGCCCTGTGGTGCCCGAAGTGTGTTCGCCGGGCGTTTTCCGGCCAATTCTCACGAGCGTTCTGCCCAAATCGGGATCGATTTGGGCAGAACGCTCGTGAGAATTGGCCGGCGTTGGGCAGCCCTGGTCAGCGCCCAGGGCCGCGTGGAGCAGGGCCCTTTCTCGCTCGGGGCATGGCGCGGCCACCCGGAAAACGAGCCGCGACGATGGGGCGCGGCCGGCGGCCCCGGCGCCGGGGAGTTTTCCCCGAGCAGAGTGGATGGAGGCGCCGTGGCCGGGCGTCCGCCTCCGCCGTGGCGGGCGGCCGGGGCGCCCGTGGAGGGGGCTGACCTCTGTGGGGGAACGGAGTGATCTCTCACTCCACGGCTGGGACGAAGCCGCGAAAGGTGCCGTTGTCGCCGGGACGGTAGGGGGGACTCGTGGCGCGGGACTCAGGGTTCCCCATGCGGAGGCCCCCAGGCTCAGGCCCCTGGCAACGGAAGCCTGAGCTAGCAGGCCCGGGCCCGGGCCCGGCGTTCGGGGCTGGACCGGCCCCAGCGGCCAGCGCCAGGGAGGGGACCCCCGGAGGCTGAGGAGCGGGAGGCGTCGGCCTCCCCTGGGCCCGCCTCCCGGAGCTCCTCCTGGCGGTGCCGGAACGCGACGACACGCGATCCCGGAAAAGGCCCCGGGGGGGCGGCCCTGCGGCCCTCTGGTGCCCGAAGTGTGTTCGCTGGGCGTTTTCCGGCCAATTCTCACGAGCGTTCGGCCCAAATCGGGATCGATTTGGGCAGAACGCTCGTGAGAATTGGCCGGCGTTGGGCAGCCCTGGTCAGCGCCCAGGGCCGCGTGGAGCAGGGCCCTTTATCTCTCGGGGCATGGCGCGGCCACCCGGAAAACGAGCCGCGACTATGGGGCGCGGCCGGCGACCCCGGCGCCTTGGAGTTTTCCCCGAGCAGAGTGGATGGAGGCGCCGTGGCCGGGCGTCCGCCTCCGCCGTGACAGGCGTCCGGGGCGCCCGTGGAGGGGGCTGGCTTCTGTGGGGGAACAGAGTGATCTCTCACTCCACGGCTGGGACGAAGCCGCGAAAGGTGCCGTTGTCGCCGGGAAGGTCGGGGGGACTCGTGGCGCGGGACTCAGGGTTCCCCATGCGGAGGCCCCCAGGCTCAGGACCCTGGCAACGGAAGGCTGAGCAAGCATGCCCGGGCCCGGGCCCGGCGTTCGGGGCTGGCCCGGCCCCAGCGGCCGGCGCCAGGGAGGGGACCCCCGGAGGCTGAGGAGCGGGAGGCGTCGGCCTCCCCGGGGCCCGCCACCCGGAGCTCCTCCTGGCGGTACCGGAACGCGACGACACGCTATCCCGGACAGGGCCCCAGGGGGGCGGCCCTGCTTCCCTGTGGTGCCCGAAGTGTGTTCGCCGGGCGATTTCCGGCCAATTCACACGAGCGTTCTGCCCAAATCGGGATCGATTTGGGCAGAACGCTCGTGAGAATTGGCCGGCGTTGGGCAGCCCTGGTCAGCGCCCAGTGCCGCGTGGAGCAGAGCCCTTTCTCACTCGGGGCATGGCGCGGCCACCAGGAAAACGAGCCGCGACGATGGGGCGCGGCCGGCGGCCCCGGCGCCGGGAAGTTT
Organism: Meles meles; assembly: GCF_922984935.1. Classification (NCBI taxonomy): domain Eukaryota; kingdom Metazoa; phylum Chordata; class Mammalia; order Carnivora; family Mustelidae; genus Meles; species Meles meles. The sequence continues at coordinate 432,067 of NW_025721126.1, forward strand.
TCCCCGAGCAGAGTGGATGGAGGCGCCGTGGCCGGGCGTGCGCCTCCGCCGTGGCGGGCGGCCGTGGCGCCCGTGGAGGGGGCGGGCCTCTGTGGGGGAACGGAGTGATCTCTCACTCCACGGCTGGGACGAAGCCGCGAAAGGTGCCGTTGTCGCCGGGACGGTCGGGGGGACTCGTGGCGCGGGACTCAGGGTTCCCCACGCGGAGGCCCCCAGGCTCAGGCCCCTGGCAACGGAAGGCTGAGCAAGCAGGCCCGGGCCCGGGCCCGGCGTTCGGGGCTGGCCCGGCCCCAGCGGCCGGCACCAGGGAGGGGACCCCCGGAGGCTGAGGAGCGGGAGGCGTCCGCCTCCCCGGGGCCCGCCTCCCGGAGCTCCTCCTGGCGGTGCCGGAACGCGACGACACGCGATCCCGGACAGGGCCCAGGGGGGGCGGCCCTGCGGCCCTCTGGTGCCCGAAGTGTGTTCGCCGGGCGTTTTCCGGCCAATTCTCACGAGCGTTCTGCCCAAATCGATCCCGATTTGGGCCGAACGCTCGTGAGAATTGGCCGGCGTTGGGCAGCCCTGGTCAGCGCCCAGGGCCGCGTGGAGCAGGGCCCTTTCTCGCTCGGGGCATGGCGCGGCCACCCGGAAAACGAGCCGCGACGATGGGGCGCGGCCGGCGGCCCCGGCGCCGGGGAGATTTCCCCGAGCAGAGTGGATGGAGGCGCCGTGGCCGGGCGTCCGCCTCCGCCGTGGCGGGCGGCCGGGGCGCCCGTGGAGGGGGCTGGCCTCTGTGGGGGAACGGAGTGATCTCTCACTCCACGGCTGGGTCCAAGCCGCGAAAGGTGCCGTTGTCGCCGGGACGGTCGGGGGGACTCGTGGCGCGGGACTCAGAGTTCCCCATGCGGAGGCCCCCAGGCTCAGGCCCCTGGCAACGGAAGGCTGAGCAAGCAGGCCCGGGCCCGGGCCCGGCGTTCGGGGCTGGCCCGGCCCCAGCGGCCGGCGCCAGGGAGGGGACCCCCGGAGGCTGAGGAGCGGGAGGCGTCGGCCTCCCCGGGGCCCGCCTCCCGGAGCTCCTCCTGGCGGTGCCGGAACGCGACGACACGCGATCCCGGACAGGGCCCCGGGGGGGGCGGCCCTGCGGCCCTCTGGTGCCCGAAGTGTGTTCGCCGGGCGTTTTCCGGCCAATTCTCACGAGCGTTCGGCCCAAATCGGGATCGATTTGGGCAGAACGCTCGTGAGAATTGGCCGGCGTTGGGCAGCCCTGGTCAGCGCCCAGGGCCGCGTGGAGCAGGGCCCTTTCTCGCTCGGGGCATGTCGCGGCCACCCGGAAAACAAGCCGGGACGATGGGGCGCGGCCGGCGGCCCCGGCGCCGGCGAGTTTTCCCCGAGCAGAGTGGATGGAGGCGCCGTGGCCGGGCGCACGCCTCCGCCGTGGCGGGCGGCCGGGGCGCCTGTGGAGGGGGCTGGCCTCTGTGGGGGAACGGTCTGATCTCTCACTCCACGGCTGGGACGAAGCCGCGAAAGGTGCCGTTGTCGCCGGGACGGTCGGTGGACTCGTGGCGCGGGACTCAGTGTTCCCCGTGGGGAGGTCCCCAGGCTCAGGCCCCTGGCAACGGAAGGCTGAGCAAGCAGGCCTGGGCCCGGGCCCGGATTTCGGGGCTGGCCCGGCCCCAGCTCCCGGCGCCAGGGAGGGGACCCCCAGAGGCTGAGGAACGGGAGGCGTCGGCCTCGCCCACGCCTGCCTCACGGAGGTCCTAGTGGCAGTGCCGGGACGCCACCCCTCGCAATCCCAGCCAGGTCCAGTGGGGCGGCCCTGCGGCCCTGCGGCGCACGAAGTGGGTTCTCCGGGCGTTTTCCGGCCAATTCTCACGAGCGTTCTGCCCAAATCAGCAGAACGCTCGTGAGAATTGGCCGGCGTTGGGCATCCCTGGGGAACGCCTTGTTCCGCATGGGCCAGGGCCCTTTCTCGCTCGGGGTATGTCGCGGCCACCCCGAAACGCGCCATGACGACGGGGCCCGGCTGGGGGCCCCGGCGCCGGGGAGCTTTCCCCGAGCAGAATAGATGGAGGGTTCTGGCGTCCGCCTCCGCCTTGGTGGGTGGTCGGGGCGCCTGGGCTGGGCTTGGCCTCTCTGGGGGAACGATTGGCTCTCTCGCTCCACGGCTGTGTCGCAGTCACGAAAGGGGCCATTGGCGCCGGGACGGTCAGGGGACTCTTGCCTCGGGACTCAGGGTTCCCCGCGGGGAGTCGACCAGGCAGAGGCCCCTGGAAACGGAAGGCTGAGGAAGCAGGCCTTGGCCCGAGCCCAGGTTTCGGTCCAGGCCCGACCCTTGCTGTCGGCACCAGGGAAGGGACCCCCGGAGGCTGAGGAGCGGGAGGCGGCGGCTTCCCCGGGGCCTGCCTCCTGGAGCTCTTCCTGGCGGTGCCGGTACGCGACGACACGCGATCCCGGGCAGGGCCCAGGGGGGCGGCCCTGCGGCCCTGTCGTGCCCGAAGTGTGTTTGCCGCCTGTTTTCCGGCCAATTCTCACGAGCGTTCTGCCCAAATCAGGATCGATTTGGGCAGAACGCTCGTGAGAATTGGCCGGCTTTCGGCAGCCATGGTGACCGCCCAGTTCCGTGTGGACCAGGGCCCTTTCTCTCTCGGGGCATGTTGCGGCCACCCGGAAAACGAGCCGTGACGATGGGGCGCGGTCGGCGGTCCCGGCGCCGGGGAGTTTTCCCCGAGCAGAGTGGATGGAGGGGCTGTGGCCGGGCGTCCGCCTTCGCCGTGGTAGGCCCCCGGGGCGCCCGTGGAGGGCTCTGGCCTCTGTGGGGGAACGAATTGATCTCTCACTCCTCGGCTGGGACGCAGCCGCGAAAGGCACCATTGTCTCTGGGACTGTGGCGGACTTGTGGCCCGGGACTCAGGATTCCCGGGGTGAGGCCCTACCTACAGGCCCCTGGCAATGGAAGGCTGAAGAAGCAGGCCTTGGTCCGGGCCCGGATTTCGTGGCAGGCCCGGCCCCAGCTGCCACCGCCAAGGTGAGACCCCCAGAATCTGTGGAGAGGGAGGCGTCTGCCTCGCCATCAGGGAGATTCTAATTAAAACTACATTGAGATACCACCTGACACCAGTTAGAATGTCCAAAATTAGGAAGACAGGAAATAACGTTTGTTGGAGAGGATGTCGAGAAAGTGGAACCCTGTTACACTGTTGGTGAGACTGCAATTTAGTGCAGCCACTTTGGAGAACAGTGTGCAGATGACTCAAGAAATTAAAAATAGAGCTTCCCTATGACCCTGCAATTACACTGATGGGTATTTACCCCAAAGATACAGATGGAGTGAAAAGAAGAGCCATCTGTACCCCAATGTTAATTGCAGCAATGGCCACCAAACTGTGGAAAGAACCAAGATGCCCTTCAACGGATGAATGGATAAGGAAGATGTGGTCCATATACACAATGGAGTATAATGGCTCCATCAGAAAGGATGAATACCCAACTTTTGTAGCAACATGGACGGGACTCGAAGAGATTATGCTGAGTGAAATAAGTCAAGCAGAGAGAGTCAAATATCATATGGTCTCCCTTATTTGTGGAGCATAACAAAGAACACGGAGGACATGGGGAGATGGAGAGGAGAGGGAGTTGAGGGAACCTGGAAGGGGAGATGAACCATGAGAGACTATGGACTCTGAAAAACAACCTGAGTGTTTTGGAAGGGCGGGGGTTGGGAGGTTGGGGAACCAGGTGGTGGGTAATAGGGAGGGCACGTACTGCATGGAGCACTGGGTGTGGTGCAAAAACAGTGAACACTGTTATGCTGAAAATAAACAAATAAAAAAAAGAAAATTGTACTCTTAGTCCCCGTCATCTATATCACTCATCCCTCCATCCACTTCCACTCTGGTAACCACAGAGTCAGTTTTTGTTTTGTATCTTCTTTCTCCTTTATTTATGTATGTTTGTTTCCTAAATTCCATGGAAGAGTGACATCCAAAGGCCTTTGTCTTTCTCTGACTGACTGATTTCACTTAGGATAGTATTCTCTAGCTCCATCCATGTGTCTGCAAATGGCAAGATTTTTTATGGCTGAGTAATTTCGCACTGTGTGTGTGTGTGTGTGTGTGTGTGTGTGTGTATACATTTATCATCTCATTTACCAAGTTATCAAGAAATACGTGGATTGTTTCCATATTGTAATATTGTAATTAATGTTGCAAGAAACATAGGGGCACATGTATCCTTTTGAGTTACTGTTCTCATATTCGTCGGGTAATCACCCGGTAGTGTGATTGCTGGATTATAAGGTAGTTCTAATATTTAACGTTTTGAGGAACAGTGATACTGTTTTCCACAGGGACTGCAGCAGCTAGCATTCCCACCACAGTGCAAGAGGGTTCCCTTTTACCCACATCCTCCCAACATTTGTTTTCTTGTGCTGGTGCTGTTAGCCATTCTGATAGTATGAGGTAATATCTCATGGACCTTTTCATTTGGATTTTCCTGTTGATGGAATCATTATTTTCAGATGTAGTGTTAAATAATATATCAGATGTGTATTGCATCACGTGCCCTCCTTAATGCCCATCACCCCAGTTACCCCCCCACCCCCCATCCAGCAACCCTCAGTTGGTTGCTATAGTTAAGAGTCTATCATGGTTTTTTCCCCATCTCTGATGACTTCCCATTCTGTTTCCCCTTCCTTTGCCTACGGTTCTCTGCCCTGTTTCTGATATTTCACATATGAGTGAAACCCTATGATAATTGTGTTTCTTTCATGGACATATTTTACTCAGCATAATATCTTCCAGACCCATCCAGGTTGATATGATGGTAAGTATTCATCCTTTCTGATGGCTGAGGAATATTCCATTGAATATATGAACCACATCTTCTTTATCCATTCCTCTGTCCATAGATATCTGGGTTCTTTCCATAGTTTATCTAGAGTGGATATTGTTCAAATGAACACTGGGGTGCAGGTGCCAGTTCTTTCCCCTACATCTCTATTTTTGTGGTAAAAGCCCTGTAGTGCAATTGCTGTGTTTTAGGGTAACTTTACTTTTAACTTCTTGAGGAAACCCCGTACTGTTTTCCAGAGTGGATATAACAGTCTGCATTCCAACCAGGAGTGTAGGAGGGTTCTCCATTCTCTGCATCCTCACCAATATTTGTGGTTTCATGTCCTGTTAACTTTAGACATTCTGCCTGGTGTGATAGGACACCTCAATGTGGTTTAGATTTGCATTTCCCAGAAGCCATGTGATATAGAACATTTATGTATATATCTGTTGGTCACATGCGTGTCATCATTGGAGAAATATCTGTTCATATTTTCACCCATGTCTAGACCTTCCGTTGGATTAAGGCCCAGAAGCCTAGAAGATACAATCAGCCAGAACTTTGGAGATTTTCACAAGGTCTGAGATACAATGGAGATTTAGGGTGTGTATCAAGCTCAGGGATTGTCTTCAGAGGGTGGATGGAAGTGTAGGTTCACTGACATTGTCTCAGGTTTGCATTCAGATGTCTCATGCTCTGAATCCAGTCTGGAGTAAAAAAAGGAGTTTCCTTTTGTGTGGCGGGCTGATCCTCTGGTTTTGCTAAAGTGTTCCCAATACCCGGGGCTTGGGATCCAGGCCTCTACAGATGGACCTCTCAGAACTCCAAATAGGGTTAGGGTTAGGACCTAGGAAAATGGAAGGTCTGAATTGCCAACCGTGTGGTGAGCGTCCTGGAGGGCTGAGTTGAGGACATGGGTCAGGGTGAGTGTCCGGCTCAGGGTTTCAATCCATGAGCCCTTGAATGTGGGAGTTCACTGGGATGGAAACAGATGGGCCTTCATATTTATACTGACCTATATACTTACTGGAGTCCATTATGGAAAGATTTCCATCTGGGTGTGAGGCTGAGTCCTGTGGTATTGCTCAGGCATCCCCAAATCCTAGGGCTTTGGAGCCCACCCTTAGGGGACGGAGACATGAGAACCCAAGCTAGGGATAGAGTTAGGGCCAAAGGACATTGCAGGCCCAAACAGCTGACAGTGTGTGTGGTTCCTAGAGGCTGGAATTAAGGATGAGTGTTCTGGTTCTGGTCAGGCACAGGGTTTGTGACCTAGAGGCCACTGAAATTGGGGGTTTGCTGGTATAGGCTCAGATGGGCAGGCATTTTATCCTGCTTTGAATACTTTCTAGAGGTCTACATGGCACGCTTTCCTCCTGTGTGTTAGGATGAGTCCTGTGGTATGGCTAAGGTGACCCCAGTCCGTGGGGTAGGGAGCCAGACCCCTAGGAATTGAATGCTCAGAACACAAACTAAGCTTCAGTTAGGGGTTAGGAGCATGGCAGGCCCAATCTGATGGTGGTGTGGCAAGCTATCCAGAGGGCTGAGTACAGAGGGATGGATAGAGTAAGTGTCAGGTTCAGGTTTGTGTCCAGCTGCTGACTCTGGGTGAACTCAGTGGTGCGTGGCAGATTTCTCCTGCTCAGAATCCTTTGCAGAGTCCCAAATGGTATGGTTTCCTTCTGGGTGGCAGGCAGAGATCTCAAATATTGCTCAGGGGTCCCCATCCGTGGGACTTGGGTGCCAGTCCTCTGGGGACAGAGCATGAAACCCCAACCTACGGTTGGGGCTAGGTCCCAGCAACATGACAGGCCTGATTTGCTGGTGCTGTGCAGAGCTCTCACGGGGACTGAGTAGAGAACATGGGTCAGTCTGCGTCAGGCTCCGGGTTGGTGGCCATGGGGGGAAAGGCAGATTTCTCCTGCTCTCAGTCCTTGGCAGAGTTCCAATTCTACTGTTTCCTTCTGGGTTGAAGACAGAGTCCTCTGGCATTTCTCAGGGTCCCACATATGTGGGGCTTTGGTACCTGTATTCTTGGGACACAAGACAGAAAATGTACCTAAGTTTTGGTTAGGGCTGAGGGTCATGTCAGTCTCAATAGGCCACCCTGAGAGGAGTGACCTGGGGAGCAGAGTTGAGGACGTGGGTCAGTGTGAGTGTTAAGATCCAGGTGTGAACGGGGGGTGCTGAAAGTGGGATAGCCTCAGGGGGCCAAGAAATATTCTGGTATAGTTCAGGTGTAACCCATCAGCGGAGCTTTGGTGTCAATCATCAGAGGACAGAAGACTGAAAACACAACCTAGGGCTTGGAAAAGAGCACAGGGGCATGGCTGGCCTGATCTGCTGGTGCTGAGGCTAGATGTCTGGGGTACTGAGTTGAGGGCCATGGTCAGGTGGTGCATTACGATCTGGGTTTGTGCCTGGGGGGTGGCCGAAGGTGGAGGTGGCTTCAGGGAGCATGAAGATTTCTCCCATTCCGATGGTTCTGTGCAGCTCCAAACAGAACGGTTTCCTCCCGGGTGGCAGACAGAGCACTGGGTTGTGGCTCAGGGGTCCAAATATGGAGGGATTGGGGGACCAGCCTCTGGGGATGAAGACTGAAAATGCAACCTAGGCTTAAGGTTAGGGTCAGGGGCATGGCAGGCCCAATTTGCTGGCACTGAGAAGGGATCCCAGGGGGATGAATGGAGGGCAGAGGTCCGGTGGCATGAGAGGGTCCAGGTTTGTGGTCAGGGGACCGCTGAAGGAGGGGGTTGTGCTCAGGGAGGCATGCAGTTTCTCCCACTCTGAGTGTTCTACTCAGTTTCAAATGGCACGTTTTCCTCCTGGGTGGTAGGCAGGCTGAGTGCCAGCCTCCACATTTGTGGCCCAATAGTGCGCAGAGGGTGGGGGATAGCCTCGGGTGAACCGTGCAGGTTTCTCCCGCTCTGAGGATTCGACACAGCTCCAAACAGCATGGTTTCCTCCTGCATGGTGGACAGAGTCCTGAGGTGTCACTCAGGATTCTTTAATCTTGGGGTCTTGGGGTCAGGACTCTTGGGGATGATACCTGAAAACCAAAATTAGGGATAGGGTTAAGGCCTAGGGCCATGGTAGACCTGATATGCCAGTGCAGAGGCAGGTGCCCTGGTGCGCTGAGTTGAGCTCGGGTGTCAGACGGGGTCTTAGCCTCTAGGTGTGTGTCCAGACGTTCGCATAACCTGGGGGTGTCTTCAGGGGTGCATGGAAGTTTCTCCAGCTCTGAGGGTTCAGCGCAGCTCCAAACAGCACAGCGGTGCCCTGCGTGGCAGGCAGATTCCCAGCATGAGTATCAGGCATCCTCAATCCTTGTGACGCAGTATGTGGTCTATTCTGGAGAAGGTTCCATGTGCACTTGAGAAGAATGTGTATTCTGTTGTTTTAGGGTGGAATGTTCTGTATATGTCTATGAGGTCCATCTGGTCCAATGTTTCATTCAATGCTCTTATTTCTTTTTTAATTTTCTGCTTCGATGATCTGTCTATTTTTGAGAGAGGCGTACGAAGATATCCTACTATTATTGTATTCATATCAATATGACTCTTTATCTTGATTAATAGTTTTCTTATGGAATTGGGTGCTCCCATATTGGGGGCATAGATATTCACAATTGTTAGATCATCTTGGCGGATAGTCCCTTTAAGAATTATGGAGTGTCCTTCTGTATCTCTGACTACAGTCTTTAGTTTAAAATCTAATTTATCTGATATGAGAATCGCTACCCCGGCCTTCTTTTGAGGCCCATTGGCATGAAAGATGCTTCTCCATCCGTTCACTTTCAGTCTGGGTGTATCCTTAGGTTCAAAATGGGTCTCTTGTAGACAACATATGGATGGGTCCTGTCGTTTTATCCAATCTGCAACCCTGTGTCGTTTTATGGGCGCATTTAGGCCATTCACATTGAGAGTGATTATTGAGAGATAGGTTTTGATTCATGTCATGTTGCCTTTGAAGTCTTTCTGTCTGTAGATTGTTTCTATATTTCTGTTCAATGATATTCTTAGGATTTTTTCTCTTTTATAGGACCCCCCCTTAATATTTCCTGCAGTGTCGGCTTGGTGGTTGCATAGTCTTTTAAGCCTTGCCGGTCTTGGAAACTCTTTATCTCTCCATCCATTTTAAATGTCAGTCTTGCCGGATAGAGTATTCTTGGTTGCATGTTCTTCTCATTTAGTACTCTGAATATATTTTGCCAGCCCTTCCTGGCTTGCCAGGTCTCTGTGAAAAGGTCTGACGTTATTCTAATGGGCTTGGATGCTCACTCTCACCACTCTTGTTCAACATAGTATTAGAAGTCCTAGCAACGGCAATCAGACAACAAAGAGAAATAAAAGGTATCCAAATTGGCAAGGAAGAAGTCAAACTCTCTCTCTTCGCAGATGACATGATTTTTTATATGGAAAATCCCAAAAACTCCACCCCCAAGCTACTAGACTCATACAGCAATTCAGTAACGTGGCAGGATACAAAGTCAATGTACAGAAATCAGTGGCTTTCTTATACACTAACAATGAAAATACAGAAAGGGAAATTAGAGAATCGATTCCATTTACTAGAGCACCAAGAACCATAAGATACCTGGGAATAAACCTAACCAAAGAGGTAAAGGACCTGTACTCGAGGAACTACAGAACACTCATGAAAGAAATTGAAGAAGACCCAAAAAGATGGAAGACAATTCCATGCTCTTGGATTGGAAGAATAAACATTGTTAAAATGTTTATACTGCCTAGAGCAATCTATGCTTTTAATGCCATTCCGATCAAAATTCCACCGGTAGTTTTCAAAGAGCTGGAGCCAATAATCCTAAAATTTGTATGGAATCAGAAGAGACCCCGAATTACTAAGGCAATGTTGAAAAACAAAAACAAAACTGGCGGCATCACGTTACCCGATTTCAAGCTTTACTACAAAGCTGCGATCACCAAGACAGCGTGGCCCTGGCATAAAAACAGACACATAGACCAGTGTAACAGAGTGGAGAGCCCAGGTATGGACCCTCAACTCCACGGTGAAATAATCTTCGACAAAACAGGAAAAAATATTCAATGGAAAAAAAGACAGTCTCTTCAATCAATGGTGCTGGGAAAACTGGACAGCTATATGTAGAATAATGAAACTCAACCATTCTCTTACACTCGAAATGGATAAAAGACCTCATCATGAGACAGGAATCCATCAGAATCCTAGAGGAGAACATAGGCAGTAACCTCTTCGATAGCAGCCACAGCAACTTCTTTCAAGATATGTCTCCAAAGGCCAAGGAAACAAAAGCGAAAATAAACTTTTGGCACTTCATCAAGATCAAAAGCTTCTGCACAGCAAAGGAAACAGTCCACCAAACAAAAAGGCAAACCACGGAATGGGAGAAGATATTTGCAAATGACAGTACAGACAAAAGGTTGATATCCAGGATCTAGAAAGTACTTCTCAAACTCAACACACACAAAACAGATAATCATATCCAAAAATGGGCGGAAGATATGAACAGACACTTCTCCAATGAAGACATACAAATGGCTATCAGACACATGAAAAAATGTTCATCATCACTAGCCATCAGGGAGATTCAAATGAAAACCACATTGAGATACCACCTGACACCAGTTAGAATGGCCAAAATTAGCAAGACAGGAAACAACGATTGTTGGAGAGGATGTGGAGAAAGGGGAACCCTCTTACACTGTTGGTGGGAATGCAAGTTGGTGCAGCCACTTTGGAGAACAGTGTGGAGATTCCTCAAGAAATTAAGAATAGAGCTTCCCTATGACCCTGCAATTGCACTGCTGGGTATTTACCCCAAAGATACAGATGTAGTGAAAAGAAGGGCCATCTGTACCCCAATGTTTATTGTAGCAATGGCTAAGCTCACCAAACTGTGGAAAGAACCAAGATGCCCTTCAACGGATGAATGGATAAGGAAGATGTGGTCCATATACGCAATGGAGTATTATGCCTCCATCAGAAAGGATGAATACCCAACTTTTGTAGCAACATGGACGGGACTGGAAGAAATTATGCTGAGCGAAATAAGTCAAGCAGAGAGAGAGTCATGTATCATATGGTCTCCCTTATTTGTAGAGCATAGCAAATAACACGGAGGACATAGGGAGATGGAGAGGAGAGGGAGTTGAGAGAAACTGGAAGGGGAGATGAACCATGAGAGACTATGGACTCTGAAAAACAACCAGAGGGTTTTGGAGGGGCAGGATGGGGTGGGAGTTTGAGGAATCAGGTGGTGGTTAATAGGGAGGGCACGTACTGCATGGAGCACTGGGTGTGATGCCAAAACAATGAACACTGTTATGCTGTAAATAAACAAATAAAAAAAAAAATGAGTCTATGGAAGGCCCGGCAGTGCCAGTTCACTCCACTGGAGGGAGCGGTGAGCAGTGGTGTGAGATACCCTGGAAGGCATGGCGATGCTGCTTGCCACCACTGGAGGCAGCGGCGAGCTGCCATGGGAAACACACCTGAAGAGGAGTCAGTGCAGCTTGCTGGCTCTGAAGGCAGGGCGGAGGTGCCCGGTGAGAGACCCTGAAACGTGAGGCACTACAGCTTATTTTTACAGGACGGAGTGGTGAGCTGTATAGTCTCTGTTTCTCCAGGCTCAAGGGTGGTGGTAAGAATTGATGGAGCCTGTCCCCCACTCAGCATTGTGCCCTCTTTCCCCAGGTTTGCTGGTAATGTGCTGTCAGGATGGTTCAGGAGGGTCCTCCCAGTTGGGCTCTGGAGCCAGGGGAACCAAACCCGACTCATGGTGCATTTGGAACCGAGGAGCTGAGTGTTTGTTTGGAAAAGTATGTTTGTTTCTCCAAAAAGGACAAGGGCATTGACCAGCTTGAGAGGGAAGTGAATGACCAGTTAAGAAACAAGCCTGTGTCTCTCCTTCTCCCAGGAATCAGAGCAGGTGTGCAGGCTTTAGGTGGGAGACGCCTGCTTATCTGCACCTGACAACCCTTCTTCACTCTGGCTCCATGAGACCTGAAGTTTGGAAGTCAGCGTCTGAGTCAGTCATGCAGCTTGTCCCAGGACGTCAGTGTTCAGAGAAAACAGCAGGCCTGTGGGTCACAATGTCACATCCATGCCAGGATGGCAGGTAAAAATTCCCTTTCACCCCAAATTTCCTGGGCTTTTCTCTTGTCTCCAGTGGAGCTCACAAATGGCACCCTGAACCAGCTGTAAGCAATCTCGTGCGGGTGCCAGAGCTCCTGAGTACCTCTGCAGGGAGCACCTGGCAGGGATCTCATTTTCTCTGTTTATTTCTGGCTTACAAAGGTATTTGGAACATCTCTTTCCTAGGAAATCCCTTGGATTCGAAAGGGAATGTGAGATTGACTTGGTGTGCCTTTTGAACATAGAAAGTATTCCTTCACCGAACAGTGTTTACTCCACTGGGCCTAGACTCTGGTGGAACGGCTGGCATCTAGAGTGAGGTGGCTGTTTGTGGTCAGATAGAGACTTGGATGATGGCTTCTTCTTTGTCCAAGGTGATGTATCCTAATGGATTCGTCTTTGAATCCAAAGAGTTCCAATGAGGGCAGAGGGAAAATTCAAAATGATTCCAAGGAGTCTTGGACAATTTAAAAGGGATGCTTGTCTTCCTAGGTTCACTCAAACGGCTATATATGGTTGGACATGCTGTATTTTCTCTGCAGTTTCATGGGTAGTGAAGTCAGAAGGAGAGTCTTTGGGAATTTCCCTGGATAAAGGCACTCTGTTGGCTTCAAGGGACTTGGTGTCAGGAACCCTGGGCTGAATTTCTGTGGCTGCTTTCCTGATGCTCAGTGAGTCAGGTTTTCCCACAGGTTTTATATTTCCTCCTTAGGAAATTGCTGGCAGGGAATGTTCTGTTTAAAGTGGAACCGTCGGGGGCACCTGTGTGGCTCAGTGGGTTAAGCCACTGCCTTCGGCTCAGGTCATGGTCTCAGGGTCCTGAGATGGAGCCCCGCATTGGGCTCTCTGTTCAGCGGGGAGTCTGCTTCGCCCTCTCTCTCTGCCTGCCTCTCTGCCTACTTGTGATCTCTGTCAAATAAATAAATAAAATCTAAAAAAAAAAAAAAAACCCAAAACCGGAACCCTCCTACATTGTTGGTGGGCATGCGTGTTGTTGCAGCCACTCTTGGAAAGAATACAGTCTGTCCTCCAAAAGCTAAGAACTGAACAACAGTAGGATCCAGCAATTGCCCTCCTAGTTATTTCCCTAAAGGGCACAAAAATGCACATTCAGTGGGGTATAAGCACCGTGATATTTACAGCAGCATTTTCAACCATTGTAAAACAATGGAGGGAGACCAAATGTCCATTCACTGATGAGTGATATATATATATATCACTGGTATATATCATATGTGTGTGTGTGTGTGTGTGTGTGTGTGTGTGTATGTGTATTCATTCTCCCACATCTTCTTAATGGAATAGGATCCAGGTTCAAAAAGGATGAAATCTTACCATCTGCAAGGATGTGGATGGATCTACAGTGGATTTAGCTAAGTAAAATCAGTCAGAAAAGACCAATAGCCTATATCTTGACCTCTATGGAATTTCAGAAAGAAAACAGATGAACATAGTGAGGAGAGAAAGGCCAATGAGGAAACAGACTCTAACCTAGAGCAAAATCGAGGGTTGCTAGGGGGCAGGGGTGTGGGGCGAAGGGTTAAGTGGGTGACAGCTATTAGGGAGAGTACTTGTTGTGATGAGCTCTGGGTGTTCTATGCAGGTGAGGAATCACAAAATCCTACCCCTGAAGGAGAGGAATGAACATTGCATGGAAACGAATTGGAATTGAAGTCAATGAAGAAAAGAAGACCATGTTCTACTTCATGAAGACTGAGGTAAAACTGGAATGACTTTTGCTCTCCTGTTCTGTAGCTGTTCATTATGAAACACTCTCTGGCAGGATACACTAGTTTCCTATTGCATAAGGAGCCCTCAGAAAGTTGCCATGAAAGATTTAGATCTCAGAGCATGTACATGTTCCATTGATATGTTACTTTCAGTTTGCCCAGGTGCAAAGGTAAGTGGAGAGAAATAGGGCTGAAGAGGAAAGGAGGTATTAAGCATTCAAGAGGTAGCCTTCCCCTTTCTCATGAATGCCTGGGCCAGTGTAAATTGGGAAGAAGGAGGGGGGATCCCAGAGCTTTGCCGCAGACAGGGGAGTTCTAGGTCTGCCTAGAGCTGGTGGTGTCCATGAGCAGAGCTGCGCTAGTGGCGTGGCAGGCCCGAACTTCTGGTGTTGAGGTGAGTTCCCCAAGGAGCTGAGTTGAGAATGGGGGTCAGGTGGTGAATCAGGCTCTGGGTTTGTGGCCAGGGGGCTGCAGAATGTGGGGGAGTCCTAATGGGGTCATGCAGGTTTCTCTGGCTCTGAGGGTTCTGCACAGCTCCAAAGGGACAAGTTTCCTGCTGGGTGGCAGGGGGACTCCTACAGTGTGGCTCCAAGTTTACCAATCTAGAGGGCTTGGTGGATAGGCCCCTGGGGAAGGAAGCCTGAAAATGCAACATAGGGTTAAGGGTAATGGGCTGGGCAGGACAGGCCTGATCAGCTGACACAGAGGTGAGATACCCTCAGAATTGAGTTGAGGAAATGCATCCTGCAATGCAGAAGAGTCAGGGTTTCTGGCCAGAGGGACGGCTGATCATGGGGGTGGCTTTAGAGGGGCATGCTGGTTTCTCCCTCTCTGAGGAAACTTTGGAGCTCCAAATGTCATGGCTTCCCCCTGCATGGCATTCAGGTTTCTGCCTTGTTACAGGGGGGTCCTGAATCTGGGGAGTTTGGGGGCCAGGCCTCTTGGGATGGAAGCCCGAAATCAGAAACTAGAGCTACGGTAAGGGCGTAGGGGCATGGCATGCTCAATCTGCTACTGCTGAGGTGGGCTCCCTGGTGGGCTGACTTCAGGGTGGGTATCAGGTGGCATGTCAGGCTCAGAGTTTGTGTCCAGGGATGCCACAGAAGCTGGGCGTGACCTCAAGGTTGCATGCAGGTTTCTCCTACCCTGAGGGTTCTGCAGAGCTCCAAATGGCATGGTTTCCTCCTGTGTGGCAGACGCAGTCCTGGGGTGTCACTGAGGAATCCTTAATCTCTACTGGCATGAATCTCGGAGGTGCCCAATCTGGCGGGCTTGGGGGACAGGCCTCTGTTCATGAAAGCCTGTACACCCCACCTCGGTTTATGGATAGGGCCAAAGGGCATGGCAGGTCCAATGTGCCGGTGCTGATGCGGGCTCCCCTAAGGGTCGAGTTGAGGGCATAGATCTGGCATCGCAGGAGAATCTGGTTTTATGGCCATGGGGGTGACTCATGGTGGGGTGGCATTACGGGGTTTGCAGGTTTCTCCCCGTCTGAGTGTTCAGTGCAGCTCTAAACCACAAGTTTTCCTCATGAGTGCCAGGTGGAGTCCCGTGGTGGCGCTCAGTAGACCTTAATCTGGGGGGACATGGGAGGCAGGCCCCCTGGGATGGAAGCCTGAAAACCTAAAGAGGGGTTCTGGTAAGGGCCTAGGGGCATGGTGGCCCGATCTGCTTATGTTGAGGTGGGGCGCCCTAGGGTCTGAATTTATGGCATGCGTCCGGCAGCTCAGCAGAATCTGGTTTATGGCCGGGGGGACGGGTGCAGATGATGGGAGTGCCTTTAGAGGGGCAAGTTTCTCCCCCTCTGAGGGTTCAGCACAACTCCAAGGCACAGGTTCCTACTGTGTGGCAAGCGGAGTCCTGAGGTGTATGTCAAGATTCCTTAATCCAGGGGATTTTGTTGCCTGGACCCTCAGAATGGAAGACTGAACACCCAAACTTGTGTTAGGGTTAGGGCCTAGGGGCAATGGCAGGCCCGATCTGCCAGTGCTGAGGCGGGATCCCGTATGGGCTGAGTTGAGGGTATGCATTTGGTGGCGGGATGGAATCCAGCTCTATGGCCAGAGTGGCTGTTGATTATTGGGGTGGCTTTAGGGTGGCATGAAAGTTTCTCCCCATCTGAGGGTTCATTGCAGCTCCAAACCACAAGGTTTCCACTTGTGTGACAGGCTGTGTCCTGTGGTGTTGCTCAGAAGTCCTTAATCTGGGGGGCGTGGGGGCCAGGCCTCTTGGGATGGAAGCCTGAAAATCCAAACTAGGGTTAGGGTTAAGGCTTAGGGACGTGGCAGGCCCGATCTGCTGCAATTGAGGTGGTCTCCTGGATAGGCCGAATGGAGGGTGGGAATCAGGCAGGACTTGAGGTCTGTGTTTGTGTTTGTGGGGGCAAAGAAGCTAGTGGTGTTCTTGGGGGGCATGCAGCTTTCTCCTGCTCTGAGGTTCCTGCACAGTTCCAAATGGCACCATTTTGCCCTAGGAGGCTGGAGGAGTGCTGGCGGGAGTCTCAGTCATCCCCAGTCTGATGGGCTTGGGGTACAGGCCTCTGGGCACGGAAGGCTGTATACCCCACCTAGGGTTAGGGTTAGGGTCTAGGGTCATGGCGGGCCCAATCTGCCGGCGCTGAGATGGGCTCCCCTCAGGGCTGAGTTGAGGGCATGTGTCCGGTAGCTTCATAGAAAACAGCTTTCTGGCCTGGGGTGCCGCAAATTGTGCGGATAGCTTTACGGGGGCTTGAAGGTTTCTCACCCTCTGAGTATTCAGCAGCTCCAAACTGCAAGGTTTCATCCTGCGTGGCTGTTGGAGTGCTGCAATGTCACTCAGGGGTCCTTAATCCAGGGGGCCTGGAGGCTAGGCATCTTGGGATGGAAGCCTGGAAACTCAAACTAAGGTTGAGGTCTTGGGGTGCGACAGGCCCAATCTGCCAGTGCTGAGGCAGACTCCCCGGTGGCCTGAGTTGAGGGTCGGTGATAGGTGGCTAGTGTGAATCTGGGTTTGTGTTCAGGAGGGGCTCAGATGCTGGGGCTTGCCTTGGGGGGCATGAAGTTATCTTTTGCTCTGAGGTCTAAGTAGCTCCAAATGGCACTGTAACAGCATAGGCAGCCTCCAGACTGCCAGAGTGAGTCTCATGCATCCACAATCTGGCGGGTTTGGGGGCTAGGCCTCTGGGTACGGAAGACTGTACACCCAACCTAGGGTTAGGGTTAAGGCCTAGGGGCATGGCAGTTCTGATATGCTGCTGATATGCTGTGTTGAGGCGGGCTCCCTCAGGGCTGAGTGGATGACATGCATCTGGCGTTGTGGCAGAATCTGGCATTATGTCTGGGGCATTTCCAATGGCGGGTGTGTTTAGGTGCTCATGCACCTTTCTTTCTGGAGGGCAGGCAGAGTCCTGTGTTGTGACTTTGGAATCCCCAGTCTGGAGGGTTAGGGTTAGGGATAGAGGTTCGGAGAGTGTTAGGGTTAGTTGTTAGGGGTTAGGGTTAGGGTTGGGGTTAGGGTTAGGAGTTAGGGGATAGGGTTAGAGGTAAGGTTTAGGGTTAGGCTTAGGGTTAGGCGTATGTCTTAGGGACAAGGCATGTCAGATCTGCCAGCACAGATATGGACTCACCCAAGGGCTGTGTTGAAGGCGGGACTCAGGAGTCTCCTCAGGCCCTGGATTTTTGGACTGGAGGGGCAAAGAAGGTGGGAATCGCCTCTGGGGAGCATGATGGTTTCTACTGCTCCGAGGTTGTTATGTTAGGTTTAGAGGTTAGGGTTAGGTTTTGTGGTTAGGGTTAGTGTTAAGATTAGTGTTAAGGTGGGGCGCCTGGGTGGCTCAGTTGGTTAAAGCCTCTGCCTTCCGCTCAGGTCATGATCTCAGGGTCCTGGGATCGAGCCCCACATCAGGCTCTCTGCTCAGCGGGGAGCGTGCTTCGTCCTCTCTGTGCCTTCTTCTGATCTGTCTCTGTCCAAGAAATGAATAAAATCTTAAAAAAAATAAAAAGATTAGGGTTAGGGTTATGTCTTAGGGACAAGGCATGTTGGATCTGGTAACACTTATATGGGCTCACCCAAGGGCTGAGTTGAAGGCGGGACTCAGGAGGCTCCTTAGGCCCTGGGTTTTTTTCCTAGAAGGTAAAGATGGTGGGAATGGCCTCAGGGGAGCATGCTGGTTTCGAGGTCTCTGAGAGTGTTAGATAGCACTAAATGAAATGGTTTATTTCATTTATTCTCCTGGCTGAGAGGCTGAGTCCTGCCATCAGTCTGATGATCCTATCCACTGGGATGGAATTGGGTATCAGGCCTCTGGGGTCCAGAGCCTGACCACCTGAGCTAGGGTATTAGGGTTTGGTCCTGGGAGCATGGCAGGCCTGAGGTGCCAGTGCGGACTCAGGCTCTCCGGAGGGCTGAGTTGAGGGTATTGCTCTGGTGGCCCATCAGGCACTGGGCGGTGGTGTGTGGGTCCTCGGAATGTGTGGGTGTCTTTAGGGGGCATGGAGGTTTCTCCGGCCAGGAGCGTACTGCACAGGGCCATGTGGGCCATTTTCCTTGTGGGTGGCAGCCGGAGTCCAGCATTGCAAATACAGGGTCCCCAGTCTGGACGGCTAGGGAGCCAGGCCTCTGTGGATCGAAGCATAAACACCCATCCTAGCATTATGGTTAAGTCTTTGGGGCATGGTAACCCCGATCTGCCGGTGCTGTGGTGACCCATCCTGATGCCTGAGTTGAGGCTATGTCTGCAGGACCTTGAGACTCTGGTTCCCGGTCCTTGGGAGGGTCCAGAAGTGCTTTGGCCTCAGGGAGACTTGCAGGCTTCTCCTGCTCTGTGGCTTCAGCCCATTTCTAAACGGCACGGTTCATGCTGGGATCATGTGCAATTATGGGGTGCAACTCAGGGGTCCCCTATCTGGGGTTTTGAGGACGAGTTGTGGGAGGATGATGCCTGAGCACGAACCTGGGCTAGGGTTAGTATTAGGATTAGGGTTAAGGTTATGTCTTAGGGACAAGGCATGTCGGATATGCAAGCACAGATATCAGCTCACCCAAGGGCTGAGTTGAGGGCGGGACTCAGGAGGCTCCTCGGGCACTGGGGTTTTGGGCTGTACGGGCAAAGATGTTGGAAATCGCCTCAGGGGAGCATGCCAGTTTCTACAATTCTCAGGGCATTAGATAGCATGAAATGAAAGGTCACCTTCTGGCTGAGAGGGTGAGTCCTGCTGAGAGGGTTAGGTTGTAGGGGCATTGCAGCCCCAATCTTCTGGCGCTGTGGTGACCCATCCCAATGCCTGAGTTCAGAGCGTGTGTCTGCAGGACCATGAGACTCCTGGTTCTTGGTCCTTGGGGGCGCTGGAAGTGGGGTGGCCTCAGGGAGACATTCAAATTTATCCCGCTCTGTGGGTTCAGCACAATTCTAAACAGCATGGTTTCCTCCTGGTGTCAGGTTCAATGATGGGGTATCGCTCACGGGTCCCCCATCTGGGGCCTTGGGGACCAGGAGTCAGAGTATGGTCGCCTGAACACACAACCTGGGCTAGGTTTAGTATTATGGTTAGTGTTAGGCTTAGGGACAGGGCATGTCGGATCTGCTAGCACAGATACGGGCTCACCCAAGGGCTGAGTTGAGGGCAGTACTCAGGAGGCTCCTCAGGCCCTGGGTTCTTGGCCTGGAGGAGCAAAGCTGGTGGGAATGGCCTCAAGGGAGAATGGCTGGTTGCTACTGCTCTGAGGGTGTGAGAGAACACCAAATGAAAAGGTCTCCTCCTGGCTGAGAACTGAGTCCTGCCGACAGTCTGATGCTCAACCCATGGGAGGAATTGGGTGTCAGGCCTCTGGGTCCAATGCCTGAACACCCAACCTAGTGTTAGGGTTTCGTCCTGGGAGAATGGCAGGCCTGATGTGCCAGCACGGACTCAGGCTCTCTGGAGGGCTGGGCTGAGGGCATTGTTCTGGCGGCCTGTAAGGCTAAGGAATTGTGGTGTGGGGGTGCTCAGAAGATGTGGTTGGCTTTAGGGGTCATGGAGGTTTCTCCGGCAAGGAGCGTTCTGCAAAGGTCCATGTGGTCAAGTTTCATCATGGGTGGCAGCCAGAGTCCTACGTTGGGAATATGGGGTCCCCAGTCTGGAGGGCTAGGGAGCCAGTCCTCTGGGGACTGAAGCCTGAACACCCAACCGAGGGTTAGGTTTAGGTCACAGGGGCATGGCGGCCCGGATCTGCCGGCACAGTGATGACCAATCCCGATGCCTGAGTTGAGGACGTGAGTCTTCAGGACCGTGAGACTCCTCATTCCTGCTCCTCAGGGGCGCCGGTATTGGGGGTGGCGTCAGGGAGGCATTCTGGTTTCTTCTGCTCTGTAGGTTCAGCACATTCCTTTTTTTTTTCACTTTCAATATCTATCTATCTATCTATATTATTTCTTTTCAGCGTAACAGTATTCCTTATTTTTGCACCACACCCAGTGCTCCATGCAACACGTGCCCTCCCTAATACCCACCACCTTGTTCTCCCAACCTCCCACTCCCCACCCATTCAAGACCCTCAGGTTCTTTTTCAGAGTCCGTAGTCTCTCATGGTTCACCTCCCCTTCCAATTTCCCACAACTTCCTTCTCCTCTCCATCTCCCCATGTCCTCCTTGTTCTTTGTTATGCTCCACAAATAAGTGAAACCATATGATAATTGACTCTCTCTGCTTGACTTATTTCACTCAGCATAATCTCTTCCACTCCCGTCCATATTGCTACAAAAGTTGGGTATTCATCCTTTCTGATGGAGGCATAATACTCCATCTTGTATATGGACCACATCTTCCTTATCCATTCGTCCATTGAAGGGCATCTTGGTTCTTTCCACAGTTTGGCGACCGAGGCCTTTGCTGCTATAAACATTGGGGTACAGAAGGCCCTTCTTTTCACTCCATCTGTATCTTTGGGGTAAATACCCAGCAATGCAATTGCAGGGTCATAGGGAAGCTCTATTTTTAATTTCTGGAGGAATCTCCACACTGTTCTCCAAAGTGGCTGCACCAACTTGCATTCCCACCAACAGTGTAAGAGGGTTCCCCTTTCTCCACATCCTCTCCAACACACGTTGTTTCCTGTCTTGCTAATTGTGGCCTTTCTAACTGGTGTCAGGTGGTATCTCAATGTCGTTTTAATTTGAATCTGCCTGATGGCTAGTGATGATGAACATTTTGTCATGTGTCTGATAGCCATTTGTATGTCCTCATTGGAGGAGTGTCTGTTCATATCTTCTGCCCATTTTTGGATATGATTATCTGTTTTGTGTGTGTTGAGTTTGAGAAGTTCTTTCTAGATCCTGGATATCAATCTTTTGTCTGTACTGTCATTTACAAATATCTTCTCCCATTCCGTGGGTTGCCTTTTTGTTTAGTGGACTGTTTCCTTTGCTGTGCAGAAGCTTTTGATCTTGATGAAGTCCCAAAAGTTCATTTTCGCTTTTGTTTCCTTGGCCTTTGGAGACATATCTTGAAAGAAGTTGCTGTGGCTGATATCGAAGAGGTTACTGCCTATGTTCTCCTCTAGGATTCTTATGGAATCCTGTCTCATGATGAGGTCTTTTATCCATTTCGAGTGTAAGAGAATGGTTGAGTTTCATTATTCTACATATAGCTGTCCTGTTTTCCCAGCACTGTTTATTGAAGAGACTGTCTTTTTTCCATTGAATATTTTTTCCTGTTTTGTCGAAGATTATTTGACCATAGGGTTGAGGGTCCATATCTGGGCTCTCCACTCTGTTCCACTGGTCTATGCGTCTGTTTTTATGCCAGGACCACGCTGTCTTGGTGATCACAGCTTTGTAGTAAAGCTTGAAATCAGGTAATGTGATGCTGCCAGGTTTTTTTGTTTGTTTGTTTGTTTGCTTGTTTTTCAACATTTCCTTAGCAATTCGGGGTCTCTTCTGATTCCATAAAATTTTTGGATTATTTGCTCCAGCTCTTTGAAAAATACGGTAGGAATATTGATCAGAATGACATTAAAAGTATAGATTGCCCTAAACAGTATAGACATTTTAACAATGTTATTCTCTGATCCAAGAGCATGGAATTGTCTTCCATCTTTTTGTGTCTTCTTCAATTTCTTTCATGAGTGTTCTGTAGTTCTGCGAGTACAGATGCTTTACTTCTTTGGTTAGGTTTATTCCCAGGTATCTGATGGTTCTTGGTGCTATAGTAAATGGAATCGATTTTCTAATTTCCCTTTCTGTATTTTCATTGTTAGTGTATAAGAAAGCCACTGATTTCTGTACATTGACTTTGTATCCTGCCACGTTACTGAATTGCTGTATGAGTTCTAGCAGTTTGGTGGTGGAATATTTGGGGTTTTCCAAATAAAGAATCATGTCATCTGCGAAGAGAGAGAGTTTGACTTCTTCCTTGCCAATTTAGATACCTTTTATTTCTCTTTGTTGTCTGATTGCCATTGCTAGGACTTCTAATACTATGTTGAACCAGAGTGGTGACAATGGGCATCCTTGTTGTGTTCCTGATCTCAACAGGAAAGCTACAAGCTTTTTCCCATTGAGGACGATTTTTGCTGTGGGTCTTTCATAGAGAGATTTTATGAAGTTCAGGAATGTTCCCTCCATCCCTATACTTTGAAGTGTTTTCCTCAGGAATGGATGCTGGATTTTGTCAAATGCTTTTTCTGCATCAATTGAGAGGACCATGTGGTTCTTCTCTCTTCTCTTATTGATTTGTTCTATCACATCAATTGGTTTGCGAATGTTGAACCATCCTTGCAACCCAGGGATGAATCCCACCTGGTCATGGTGGATAATCTTTCTAATGTACTTTTGGATTTTGTTTGCTAGGATCTTGTTGAGAATCTTTGCATCCATATTCATCAGTGATATTGGCCTGAAATTCTCCTTTTTGGTAGGGTCTTTGCCTGGTTTGGGGATCAGGGTAATGCCGGCTTCATAAAATGAGTCTGGAAGTTTTCTTCCTGCTTCAATTTTTTGAAACAGTTTCAGGAGAATAGGTGTTATTTCTTCTTTGAAAGTTTGATAGAATTCCCCAGGGAATTCGTCAGATCCTGGGCTCTTGTATTTTGGGACGTTTTTGATGACAACTTCGATCTTGTTACTAGATATCCATCTATTCAGGTTGTCAAGTTCTTCCTGGTTCAATTTTGGGAGTTTATAGTTTTCCAAGAATGCACCCATTTCATCTAGTTTGCTTAGCTTATTGGCATATAACTGTTGATAATAACTTCTGATGATTGTTTCTACTTCCCGGTGTTAGTTGTGATCTCTCCCTTTTCATTCATAATTTTATTAATATGGGCTTTCTCTCGTTTCTTTTGGATTGGTGTGGCCAATTGTTTATTGATCTTATTGATTCAAAAAACCAGGTTCTAGTTTCATTGATATGTTCTACTGTGTCTTTGGTTTCTACCTCATTGATCTCTGCTCTAATCTTGATTATTTCCCTTCTTATGTGTGGAGTTGGTTTTATTTGTTGTTGCTTCTCCAGCTCTTTAAGGTGTAGAGATAGCTGGTGTACTCTGGATTTTTCAGTTTTTTTTAAATAAACTTTTTTTTTTTTTTTTTTTTTTTTTTAAAGATTTTATTTATTTATTTGACAGAGAGAGATCACAAGTAGACAGAGAGGCAGGCAGAGAGAGAGAGAGGGAAGCAGGCTCCCCGCCGAGCAGAGAGCCCGATGCGGGACTCGATCCCAGGACCCCGAGATCATGACCCGAGCCGAAGGCAGCGGCCCAACCCACTTTCAGCGTAACTATTCATTGTTTTTGCACAACACCCAGTGCTGCATGCAATATGTGCCCTCCCTATTACTCACTACCTGGTTCCCCAAACCTCCCACCCCCACCCCTTCAAAACCCTCAGGTTGTTTTTCAGAGTCCATAGTCTCTTATGGTTCACCTCCCCTTCCAATTTTTTTTTATAAACATATAATATATTTTTATCCCCAGGGGTACAGGTCTGTGAATCGCCAGGTTTACATACTTCACAGCACTCACGTAGCCCTCCCCAATGTCCATAACCCCCTCCCCTTCTCCCAACCCCACCTCCCTCCAGAAAACCCCAGTTTGTTTTGTGAGATTAAGAGTCATTTATGGTTTGTCTCCCTCCCAATCTCATCTTGTTTCATTTATTCTTCTCCTATCCGCCTAACCCCCCATGTTGCATCTCCATATCCTCATATCAGGGAGATCATATGATAGTTGTATTTCTCCGATTGACTTATTTCACTAAGCATGATACCCTCTACTTCCATCCACGTCGTTGCAAATGGCAAGATTTCATTTCTTTGGATGGCTGCATAGTATTCCATTGTGTATATATACCATATCTTCTTTATCCATTCTTCTGTTGATGGACATCTAGGTTTTTTCCATAGTTTGGCTATTGTAGACGTTGCTGCTATAAAAATTCGGGTACACGTGCCCCTTCGGATCACTGCATTTGTATCTTTAGGGTAAATAGCCAGTAGTGTAATTGCTGGGTCATAGGGTAGTTCTATTTTCAACATTTTGAGGAACCTCCATGCTGTTTTCCAGAGTGGTTGCACCAGCTTGCATTCCCACCAACAGTGAAGGAGGGTTCCCCTTTCTCCGCGTCCTCGCCAGCATCTGTCATTTCCTGACTTGTTAATTTTAGCCATTCTGACTGGTGTGAGGTGATATCTCATTGTGGTTTTGCTTTGTATTTCCCTGATGCCGAGTGACGTGGAGCACTTTTTCATGTGTCTGTTGGCCATCTGGATGTCTTCTTTGCAGAAATGTCTGTTCATGTCCTCTGCGCATTTCTTGATTCGATTGTTTGTTCTTTGGGTGTTGAGTTTGCTAAGTTCCTTACAGATTTTTGGATACTAGCCCTTGATCTGATATGTCATTTGCAAATATCTTCTCCCATTCTGTCAGTTGTCTTTTGGTTTTGTTAACTGTTTCCTTTGCTGTGCAAAAGCTTTAGATCTTGACGAAATCCCAATAGTTCATCTTTGCCCTTTGCTTCCCTTGCCTTTGCCGATGTTCCTAGGAATATGTTGCTGCGGCTGAGGTCAAAGAGGTTGCTGCCTGCATTCTCCTCAAGGATTTTGATGGATTCCTTTTTCACATTGAGGTCCTTCATCCATTTGGTGTCTATTTTCGTGTGTGGTGTAAGAAAGGGGTCCAATTTCATTTTTCTGCATGTGGCTGTCCAATTTCCCCAGCACCATTTATTGAAGAGGCTGTCTTTTTTCCATTGGACATTCTTTCCTGCTTTGTCGAAGATGAGTTGACCATAGAGTTGAGGGTCTATTTCTGGGCTCTCTATTCTGTTCCATTGATGTATGTGTCTGTTTTTGTGCCAGTACCATGCTGTCTTGATGATGACAGCTTTGTAATAGAGCTTGACGTCCGGAATTGTGATGCCACCAACTTTGGCTTTGTTTTTCAATATTCCTTTGGCTATTCGAGGTCTTTTCTGGTTCCATATAAATTTTAGGATTATTTGCTCCATTTCTTTGAAAAAAATGGATGGAATTTTGATAGGGATTGCATTAAATGTGTAGATTGCTTTAGGTAGCATAGACATTTTCACAATATTTATTCTTCCAATCCAGGAGCATGGAACTTTTTCCCATTTCTTTGTGTCTTCCTCAATTTCTTTCATGAGTACTTTAGAGTTTTCTGCATATAGATTCTTAGCCTCTTTGGTTAGGTTTATTCCTATGTATCTTATAGTTTTGGGTGCAATTGTAAATGGGATTGACTCCTTTAATTTCTCTTTTTCTGTCTTGTTGTTGGTGTACAGAAATGTAACTGATTTTTGTGCATTGATTTTATATCCTGAAACATTACTGAATTCCTGTACAAGTCCTAGCAGTTTTGGAGTGGAGTCTTTTGGGTTTTCCACATATAGTATCATATCATCTGCGAAGAGTGATAGTTTGACTTCTTCTTTGCCGATTTGGATGCCTTTAATTTCTTTTTGTTGTCTGATTGTTGAGGCTAGGACTTCTAGTAGTATGTTGAATAGCAGTGGTGATAGTGGACATCCCTGCCATGTTCCTGACCTTAGCGGAAAAGCTTTTAGTTTTTCTCCATTGAGAATGATAATTGCGGTGGGTTTTTCATAGATGGCTTTGATAATATTAAGGTATGTGCCCTCTATTCATACACTTTGAAGAGTTTTGATCAGGAAGGGATGCTGTACTTTGTCAAATGCTTTTACAGCATCTATGGAGAGTATCATATGGTTCTTGTTCTTTCTTTTATTAATGTGTTCTATCACATTGATTGATTTGTGGATGTTGAACCAACCTTGCAGCCCTGGAATAAATCCCACTTGGTCGTGGTGAATAATCCTTTTAATGTACTGTTGAATCCTATTGGCTAGTATTTTGGTGAGAATTTTTGCATCTGTGTTCATCAAGGATATTGGTCTGTAGTTCTCTTTTTTGGTGGGATCCTTGTCTGGTTTTGGGATCAAGGTGATGCTGGCCTCATAAAATGAGTTTGGAAGTTTTCCTTCCATTTCTATTTTTTGGAACCGTTTCAGGAGAATAGGAATTAGTTCTTCTTTAAATGTTTGGTAGAATGCCCCTGGGAAGCCGACTGGCCCTGGGCTTTTGTTTGTTTGGAGATTTTGGATGACTGTTTCAATCTCCTTACTGGTTATGGGCCTGTTCAGGTTTTCTATTTCTTCCTGGTTCAGTTGTGGTAGTTTATATGTCTCTAGGAATGCATCCATTTCTTCCAGATTGTCTAATTTGTTGGCATAGAGTTGTTCATAGTATGTTCTTATAATTGTCTGTATTTCTTTGGTGGTAGTTGTGATCTCTCCTCTTTCATTCATGATTTTATTTATTTTGTTCTTTCTCTTTTCTTTTTGATGAGTCTGGCCAGGGGTTTATCAATCTTATTGATTCTTTCAAAGAACCAGCTCCTAGTTTCATTGATTTGTTCTATTTTTTTTTTTTTTTTTGGTTTCTATTTCATTGATTTCTGCTCTGATCTATATGATTTCTCTTCTCCTTCTGGGTTTAGGGTTTCTTTCTTGTTCTTTCTCCAGCTCCTTTAGGTGTAGGGTTAGGTTGTGTACTTGAGACCTTTCTTGTTTCTTGAGAAAGGCTTGTACCGCTATATAATTTCCTCTCAGGACTGCCTTTGCTGTGTCCCACAAATTTTGAATCGTTGTGTTTTCATTATCATTTGTTTCCCTGAATTTTTTCAATTCTTCTTTAATTTCCTGGTTGACCCATTCATTCTTTAGAAGGATGCTGTTTATTCTCCATGTATTTGGGTTCTTTCCAGCTTTCCTCTTGTGATTGAGTTCTACCTTCAGAGCATTGTGGTCTGAAAATATGCAGGGAATGATCCTAATCTTTTGATACCGGTTGAGACCTGATTTGTGACCCAGGATGTGATCTATTCTGGAGAATGTTCCATGTGCACTAGAGAAGAATGTGTATTCTGTTGCTTTGAGATGAAATGTTCTGAATATATCTGTGATATCCATCTGGTGAAGTGTGTCATTTAAGGCCTTGATTTCCTTGTTGATCTTTTGCTTGGGTGATATGTCCATTTCAGTGAGGGGAGTGTTAAAGTCCCCTACTATTATTGTATTATTATTGATGTGTTTCTTTGATTTTGTTATTAATTGGTTGATAGAGTTGGCTGCTCCCACGTTAGGGGCATAGATATTTAAAATTGTTAGATCTTCTTGTTGGACAGACTCTTTGAGTAGGATATAGTGTATCCTCATCTCTAATTATAGTCTTTGGCTTAAAATCTAATTGATCTGATAGAAGGATTGCCACCCCAGCTTTCTTCTGATGCCCAGTAGCATGGTAAATTGTTTTCCACCCCCTCACTTTAAATCTGGAGGTGTCTTTGAGCCTAAAATGATTTTCTTGTAGGCAACATACTGATTGGTTTTGTTTTTTTAATCCATTCTGAAACCCTGTGTCTTTTAATTGGGGCATTTAGCCCATTAACATTCAGGGTAACTATTGAGA
The DNA here is from genome assembly GCF_922984935.1 of Meles meles. Classification (NCBI taxonomy): domain Eukaryota; kingdom Metazoa; phylum Chordata; class Mammalia; order Carnivora; family Mustelidae; genus Meles; species Meles meles. The sequence goes on from NW_025721126.1 coordinate 459,698, forward strand.
GATATGAATTTATTGCCATTATTAGTCTGTAAGGTGACTGTGACTGTATATTGTCTCTGTACCTTTCTGATCTACTACTTTTAGACTCTCTCTTTGCTAAGAGGACCCCTTTCAATATTTCCTGTAGAGCTGGTTTGGTGTTTGCAAATTCTTTCAGTTTTTGTTTGTCCTGGAAGCTTTTGATCTCTCCTTCTATTTTCAATGATAGCCTAGCTGGATAGAGTATTCTTGGCTGCATGTTTTTCTCATTGAGTGCTCTGAATATATCATGCCAGCTCTTCCTGGCCTGCCAGGTCTCTGTGGATAAGTCTGCTGCCAATCTAATATTTTTACCATGGTATGTTACAGACTTCTTTTCTCGGGCTGCTTTCAGGATTTTCTCTTTGTCACTAAGACTTGTAAATTTTCCTATTAGGTGACGGGGTGTGGACCTATTCTTGTTGACTTTGAGGGGGGTTCTCTGCATCTCCTGGATTTTGATGCTTGCTCCCTTTGCCATATTAGGGAAATTCTGTCCAATAATTCTCTCCAATAGAACTTCTGCTCCCCTCTCTGTTTCTTCTTCTGGAATCCCAATTATTCTAATGTTGTTTCATCTTATGGTGTCACTTATCTCTCGAATTCTCCCCTCATGGTCCAGTAGCTGTTTGTCCCTCTTTTGTTCGGCTTCTTTATTCTCTGTCATTTGGTCTTCTATAGGATAGAGTATTCTTGGCTGCATGTTTTTCTCATTTAGTGCTCTGAATATATCATGCCAGCACTTTCTGGCCTGCCAGGTCTCTGTGGATAAGTTTGCTGCCAATCTAATAATTTTACCATGGTATGTTACAGACTTCTTTTCCAGGGCTGCTTTCAGGATTTTCTCTTTGTCACTAAGACTTGTAAATTTTACTATTAGGTAACGGGGTGTGGACCTATTCTTGTTGACTTTGAGGGGGATTCTCTGCATCTCCTGGATTTTGATGCTTGCTCCCTTTGCCATATTAGGGAAATTCTCTCCAATAATTCTCTCCAATAGACCTTCTGCTCCCCTCTCTGTTTCTTCTTCTTCTGGAATCCCAATTATTCTAATGTTGTTTCATCTTATGGTGTCACTTATCTCTTGAATTCTCCCCTCGTGGTCCAGTAGCTGTTTGTCCCTCTTTTGCTCAGCTTCTTTATTCTCTGTCATTTGGTCTTCTATATCACTATTCTTTCTTCTGCCTCATTGATCCTAGCAGTGAGAGCCTCCATTTTTGATTGCACCTCATTAATAGCTTTTTTGATTTCAACTTGGTTAGATTTTAGTTCTTTCATTTCTCCAGAAAGGGCTTTTATATCTCCAGAGAGGGTTTCTCTAATATCTTCCATGCCTTTTTCGAGCCCGGCTAGAATGTTCAGAATCATCATTCTGAACTCTTGATCTGACATATTACCAATGTCTGTGTTGATTAGGTCCCTAGCCTTTGGTACTGCCTCTTGTTCTTTTGTTTGTGGTGGTTTTTTCCGCCTTGTCATTTTGTCCAGATAAGAGGATATGAAGGAGCAAATAAACTACTAAAAGGGTGGCAAAGACCCCAGAAAAATGCGCTGTAACCAAGTCAGAAGAGACCCCAAATTGTGGGGGGGGGGGAGAAAGGGGATAAAAAGAGGTTCAGAAAGAAAAAGAAAAAAATTTAAAAGATAAAACAAATAAAGAAAAAATATAAAAAAGAAAGAAAAAATATATATATTTCGATAAACTAGTCAAAAACGTTAAAAAAGAAAAGGGTAAAAGTTTTAAAAAATTTAGCAGAGGAAGAAAAAAGAAAGAAAAAAAATTGAAAAAAGAAAAAAAATTGAATTAACCACAAGACTAAAGAATCATGGGGAGAAAACCACGAGTTCCGTGCTTTGCTTTCTCCTCCTCTGGAATTCTGCGGCTGTCTTAGGAATTGAACCTGCTTACCATGATAGATGAACTTCGTCCTGGCTGGATATTTTGTTGATTTTCTGGGGGATGGGCCTGTTGTAGTGACTCTCAAGTGTCTTTGACCGAGGCGTAATTGCACCGCCTTACCGGGCGCCGGATTAAGTAATCAGCTCGGGTTCGCTTTGGGAGCTTCTGTTCCCTGAATGCTTTCCATAGAGTTCCGGAGGATGGGAATGAAAATGGCGGGCTCCTAGTCTCTGGCCCGGAGGAGCCGAGAGCCCGGGGCCCCACTCCTCAGTGTGCTCCCAGAGGACAGCACCCAATCACTCCCGTATCCCCAGCCTCTAGCAGCGCTCCGAGCTCACCCAGCCCGCGACCATTTCAAGGTAACCCCGAGCTGAGAGTTCAGTCCTGGGCTCTGCTCTGTAGCTGGCTTCTCCATTCTAATACCTGCGAGCTCAGTGACACTCCGACACCCCCGATTCTTCTGTGACCCTGCGGGACCTGGGGCCATGCAGACCCCGCGTGGGCTTCACCCCAGCTTAGCCTCTGGATCAATGTCCCTCAGTGGAACAGACTTTGAAAAGTCCTGATTTAGACCTCCGTTGCTCTGCCGCTTGCCGGGAGCCGGCCCCTCCCCCGCGGTCTATCTTCCCGTCGTTTTAGATTCACTTCTCTGCCAGTTCTACCTTTCAGAAAGTGGTTGATTTTTTGTTTCTAGAATTGCTGTTCTTCTTCTCTTCGATCTCCTGTTGGATTTGTAGGTGTTTGTTTAGATAAGATATAGAGCTGATCTCCTGCTACCTGATGTAGTCTCAGCCTGCTACTTCTCCGCCATCTTGACTCCACCTCCTGGATTTTTCCATTTTTTTGAGGGAGGCTTGTATGGCTCTGTATTTCCCCCTTAGGACTGCCTTTGCTCTATCCCATAGGTTTTAGACTGAAGTGTCTTCGTTCTCGTTGGTTTCCATGAATTGTTTAAGTTCTTCTTTGATCTCCTGGTTGATCCAAGCATTCTTAAGCAAGGTGGTCTTTAGCTTCCAGGTGTTTGAGTTCCTTCTGAACTTTTCCTTGTGATTGAGCTCCAGTTTCAAAGCATTGTGATCTGAGAATATGCAGGGAATAATCTTAGTCTTTTGGTATCAGTTGAGTCCTGATTTGTGACCGAGTATGTGGTCTATTCTGGAGAAGGTTCCATGTGCACTTGAGAAGAATGAGTCTTCTGTTGTTTTAGAGTGGAATGTTCTGTATATACCTATGAGGTCCATCTGGTCCAATGTGTCATTCAATTGATTTTCTGCTTTGATGATCTGTCTATTACTGAGAGAGGTGTGTTAAGATCTCCTAGTATTAATGTATTCATATCAATATGACTCTTTATCTTGATTAATAGTTTTCTTATGTAACTGGGTGCTCCCATATTGGGGGCGTAGATATTTACAATTGTTAGATCAACTTGGGGATAGTCCCTTTAAGAATTATGTAGTGTCCTTCTGCATCTCTGACTACAGTCTTTAGTTTAAAATCTAATTTATCTGATATGAGAATCGCTACCCCGGCCTTCTTTTGAATCCCATTGGCATGAAAGATGCTTCTCCATCCCTTCACTTTCAGTCTGGGTGTATCTTTAGGTCAAAATGGGTCTCTTGTAGACAACATATGGATGGCTCCTGTCGTTTTATCCAATCTGCAATCTCGTGTCATTTTATGGGTGCTTTTAGGCCATTCACATTGAGAGTGATTATTGATAGATACGTTTTTACTGACATCGTGTTACCGTTGAAGTCTTTCTTTCTGTAGATTGTCTCTATATTTCTGTTCAATGACATTTTTAGTATTTGTTTTCTTTTATAGACCCCCCCCCTTAATATTTCTTGCAGTGTAGGCTTGGTGTTTACATAATCTTTTAAGCCTTGCCGGTCTTGGAAACTCTTTATTTCTCCATCCATTTTGAATGTCAGTCTTGCTGGATAAAGTATTCTTGGCTGCATGTTCTTCTCATTTGGTACCCTGAATATACCTTGCCAACCCTTTCTGGCTTTCTGGGTCTCTGTGGACAGGTCTGACGTTATTCTGATGGACTTTCCTCTGTAGGTAAGGAGCCTCTTTCTCCTAGTGGCTTTCAAGAGATTGTATCTACAATTATGATTTCTCAGTTTTGCTATCAGGTGCCTTGTTGTTTTTTTAGAATCTATAATCTTGGGGGTAGACTGTTCTGTCTCTAGTATATGAACGCTGGTTCCATTCGCACGTTTGGGAAAATTTCCATGTAGAACTTGTTCCACTATATCTTCTAGACTTCTTTCTTTCTCCTCCCCTTCAGGGATTCCAATACATCTGACGTTGGAATGTTTCATGGCATCATTTATTTCCCTGATTCTGTTTTCATGGCTTTCATACTGTTTGTTCCAGGCTTCCTCCTGATCCTTTCTCTCTACCTGTTTGTCCTCCAGATCACTAATTCTATCTTCTGTCTCAGTTGCCCTAGCTTTTAGAGAATTTAGATTCGATTGGAAAGCCTGGTGGCTTTCAGTTCTTCCCTAACATTGTGTACATCATCCCTGGTGGCTTTCAGTTCTGCCCTAATCAAATCCGTTTGGTCATCCATGGCTTTCTCCAACCTAGCTATTGCCTGGATAATTGTTAGCCTGAATTCCTTTTCCGACATCTTGTCTATGTTGATAGCCATTAGCTCTGTTGTAGAAGACCCATCCTCTGTGTTTTTCTTCTGTTGGGCATTCCTCCTCCTAGTCATTTTGGTGAGAGATGACTGAACAGATGTAGCTGGATGTATCGATTGTGGTGCAGTCAAGGTGTACCCTGGAACGCTTCTTCTTCTTCTTTTTTTTTTTAAAGATTTTATTTATTTATTTGACAGAGATAGATCACAAGTAGACAGAGAGGCAGGCAGATAGAGAGAGAGAGGGAAGCAGGCTCGCTGCTGAGCAGAGAGCCCGATGTGGGACTCGATCCCAGGACCCTGAGATCATGACCTGAGCCGAAGGCAGCAGCTTAACACACTGAGCCACCCAGGCGCCCCCCCTGGAACGCTTCTGAGCAATCAGGATTCCCCACGCAAATGAGAGAAAAAAGAAAAGAAAAAGAGAAAGAGAGAGAGAGAGAGAGAGAGAGAGAGAGAATTGAGAAAAAGGGAAGATAAAAGAGAAGGCTCAGCCAAAATGGGCCCCAAGGTAAGATTTATGAAGTATACAAACAAAAACAGACAAACGAAAAGACTGATAAAGTATATGACAAGAGAGAAGTATATATATTTATATATAAATCAAAAAAAGGAAGAACCTCATCAAAAAGAACCCCAAGTATAAGATTTATATACTATCAGAACAAACACAAATACACAGAAACAGTGGCAGAAGAAAAAGTTTGGAGAGTGGTTATAAATTCTCAGTGTGAGCGAGAAAGTTTATTTTGATTCTTCCTGGATGTATCTTGATATCTTTGTTAAAGTACTCAACTTTCCTATGATAAAGGGGGATTACAAATTGGTTTACCTATAGGGGTAGCATTCATTGGGCAAAGGGGTTTACCTTGAATTTAACCCCATATGAATATTAGAAAATAAAAATTAAAATAGTATAAACTAGAGTAAACTAAACTAAAATTTAAAAAAAAAATAGAAAAGCAAAAGCAAAACACTGGTGTGTGTATCAAAAATTTCAGGTCAGAAGGTTATTTTGGAATTTGATGTACTGGACATCTCACTGTGATGGAAAAAGAGTTAAAAATTATCTATATATATAAAAAACGAACCAGAATAGTGGGAACGAGTTAAAAATAAAAGTTGTATCTATGAAGTAGTGGTGGTTGTTCTCTTGTCGTCTTTTTTTTCCTTTCCAGGTTGGTTCTCTGGGGGGAGGGACCTGCCACGTGGGTTTTCAGAAAATGATGTTCTCTGAGTTAAGTCCTCCTGCCCCCCTCAAGGGGGTGGGCTCTGAGGGAACCGGTTTTTCAGTCTTTTGTTCTCTGGAGGTTTTTATGTTTGTTTGTTCATTTTGTTGTTGTTTTTTTTTTTTCTCTCGACTTGACAGCTTAAACTCCCTCTCAGAGAGAAGCCTCAGAATGCTCCCCTGGGGGTGTTGCAGAGGTGCTGGCAGAGTAGGTTCTGAATCGTGGTCCCTAGCGATGCAGGATCTCCTCTTGTACCCAAAACCACGGAGGTGGCGGCTGTCTGGACAGGTCCAGATCACCAGAGAGGTTCCAAGCAGTGATCGCACACTGAGATTTTCCCGCTGGCCTGGGCTTGGAGTGCCTGGTCTTTCCAGGTGGAGAGTGCAGAGTGGCAGGCACCTCTCCCAGGGGAGGGTGTGAGGCGCACACGTCTCAGGCTCTGAAAGTGAGGCACGGCATTCTGCCATCTGGCGAGGCTCCCAGCCCCTCACGGGAGCTAGACCCCACAAGTTCTCAAGCGCGGGCGGCTCAGGGACCAAGACCTGGTTTCTCTGCCGCACTCTCTCTGGCTCAGTGCCAGAGGAGGCTGTCCTGGTCTGGGGACTTAAGCCCCTGTCCCTAACCACCCCAATTCATACAATTCCCCCCCCCCCACGATCTTTTGCTTTTTTTGAGTGCTTTCAACCAGACTCCAAGTTAATGCTGGTCCCCAGTTGCAGGGCACTCTCGTATTGGGGTATTACTTTCTAATCGGTTCACCTCTGGTGTCCCCCTTCCCCTTTTGTTTATCTTCCGATATCAGCCCAACATTCCCACTCCACTTTACCTGCCCACTGGCGTCTTCTGCCCCCGTAGAGATCCAGACGTGTATAATTCTGATCTCAGGCTGATTTCATGGGTGATCAGAGTTCTTTGGTAGGTAATCAGCTCACTTCAGTGTACAGACTGAGACGGCGCCTCCTACTTCCTGCCATCTTGTCCCTCTCCATTCAGCACATTTCTAAATGGCAGGATTTCCTCCTGGGTTCAGGCACAGTTATGGGGTGCAGCTCAGGGGTCCTCCATCTGACGGTTTTGGTCACCAGACATCGGAAGATGGATGCCTGAACACAGAACCTGGGCTAGGGTTGGTATTAGGTTAGGGTTAGCCTTAGCTTAATATTGTATCTTAGGGAGAAGGCATGTCCAATCAGTCAGCACAGGTCTCTGCTCACCCAAGGGATGAGTTGAGGGCGGGGCTCTGGAGGCTAGTTATGCCCAGGGTTTTTGGCCTGGAGGGCAAAGATTGTGGGATTGGCCTCAGGGGAGCATGGCCAGTTCCTAGGGCTCTGAGGGTGTGAGAGAACACCAAAGAAACAGTCTCTTCCTGTCTGAAAGGCTGAGTCCTATAGTCAGTCTGATGCTCCCACCCATGGGAGGAATTGGGTGTCAGGCCTCTGGGGTACACAAAACCTAGGGTTAGGGTTTGGTCCTGGGAGAATGGCAGGCCTATGTGACAATGCGAACTTAGGCTCTCCGGAGGACTGAGTTAAGGGCATTGCTCCTGCGGCCCATCAGGCTCCGGGATTTGGGTGTGGCGGTCCTCGGAAGGTGTGGGTGACTTTAGGGAGCATGGAGGTTTCTTCCCCTAGGAGGGTTCTTCACAGGGCCACGTGGTCCAGTTTCCTTGTGGGTGGCATCCAGAGTCCTGCGTTGGGAATACAGGGATCCCAGTCTGGAGGGCTAGGGAGCCAGGCCTCTGGGGATGGAATCCTGACACCCAACTTAGGGTTAGGGTTAGGTGGTAGGCGCATGGAGCCCCGATATGCTGGCGCTGTGGTGACACATCCTGATGCCTGAGTTGAGGGCGCATGTCTGCAGGATCGTGAGACTCCTGGTTCTTGGTCCTTGGGGGTGCTGGAAGTGGGGTGGCCTCAGGGAGGCATGCAGGTTTCTCCCGCTCTGCTGGTTCAACACATTTCCAAACAGCAGGGTTTCCTCCTGTGATCAGGTGCAATTATGGGGTCCAACTCAGGGGTCTCCATCTGTAGGTTTGGGGGACCAGGCTATGGAGGAGGGATGCCTGAACACACAACCTTGGCTAGGGTTAGTATTAGTGTTACAGTCAGACTGTAACTAACTAACAGCGTTAGTGTTATGTTTTAGGGAGAAGGCATGTCGGATCTGCCAGGACACCTATTGGTTCCTCCAAGGGCTGAGTTGAGGGCGGGAATCCAGAGGCACATCTGGCCTGAGTTTTTGGCCTGGAGGGGCAAAGATGGCGGGAATGGCCACACGAGAGCATGGCCATTTCCTATGGCTCTGAGGATGTTAGAGTACACCAAATGAAACGATCTCCTCATTGAGAGGCTGAGTCCTGCCATCAGTTTGATGCTCCCATTCATGGGAGGAATTGGGTGTCAGGCCTGTGGGTCCAGAGCCTAAAGGCCCAACCTAGGGTTAGGGATTTTCCTGGGATGATGGCAGGCCTGATGTGCAAGTGTGGACTCAGACTCTCCAGGTGGCTGAGTTGAAGGCATCACTCTGTGGGGGAACGAATATATCTCTCGCTCAAAGGCTGGTGCACAGATGCAAAAGGCACCATTGGCGCCGGGATGGTCGGGGGACTCATGGCGCGGGATTCAGGGTTCCCCAGTTGGAGGCCCCAAGGGACAGAACCCTGGAAACGGAAGGCTGAGCAAACAGGCGAGGGTCCGTGCCTGGTTTTCGGGCCCATCTGCCAGCTCCAGGGAGAGAAACCCCGGAGGCTGAGGAGCAGGAGGCATCGGCATCGCCAGTGCGTGACTCACGGAGGTCTTTCTGGTGGTGTTCGGAACTAAACACTCCCGATCACGGGCGAGGCCCAGGGGGCTACCTGTGGACTGGGACACCCGAAGCGAACCCGTCTGGCATTTTCCGGCCAATTCTCATGAGCATTCTGCCCAAATCCGAATATATTTGGGCTGATCTGCAGATGCTGAGGCTAGCTCCCCAGGATCTGAAGGTAGGGCAAGTTTCAGGCACTCACTCAGTCTTGAGTTTGTGTCCATGATGGCCAGGGATTGTGGGGGCAGTCTCAAGGGGCCATGGAGGTCTCTATCTCTCGGGAGTTTTTGCACAGCTCCAAATAGCAATGTTTTCTTCTGTGGGACAGGAGGAGTCTTGTTCTATGGCTCCAGGGTCCCCAGTATGGAGGGATTCAAGGCCAGGCCTATGGGTATGGATGCTTGAAAACCCAGGATAGGGTTAGTCTTAGGGCCAGTGGGATTGGCACGCCCGATCTGCTGTCTCTCAGGAGAGCTACCCGGGAGCTGAGTTGAAAAAAGGGCTCAGGATGAGTGTCTGATGGACATTAGTGTCCAGGGTGGAACTCTGAAACTGGGGGTGGCATTGGGGGATATGCCGGTTTCTGCTATTCCAGGGGATCTGCGCACTCCATAGGGCACAGTTTCCTTCTGAAGGGGTGGCAGAGACCTGTGGTGTGGCTACAGAGTCGCCAGTTTGGAGGGCTTTTGGGCCAGGATTCTGTGCATTGAAGTCTGAAAACCCAAGTTAGGACCGTCGTTAGGGCATAGGGCATGGCATTCCCACTCTGTTGGCTCTTAGGATAGGTACCCAGCGGGCTGAGTTTAGAGTTGAGCTCAAGCTGAGGGTCAGAATGCATATTAGAGTCCAGGACAAGCCTCTGAATTTGGGTTGGCTCGGGAGGCCGCAGGTTTCTCCTAATCTGCGGGATTTGTGCAACTCCATAGGGCATGGTTTCCTTGGGAAGGCAGGCAGAGTCCTTTGGTGTGGCTCTGGAGTCCCCAATCCAGAGGGGTTGTGGGCCAGGAATCTGGGGAAGGAAATCTGATAACCCAAGCTAGGGTGAGGGTTAGGGCCTAGGGCTTGGCATACCTGATCTGCAGATGCGGAGGGAAGCTCCCCAGGATCTGAAGGTAGGGCAAGTTTCAGGCACTCACTCAGTCTTGAGTTTGTGTCCACGATGGCCAGGGATTGTGGGGGCAGTCTCAAGGGGCCATGGAGGTCTCTATCTCTCGGGAGTTTTTGCACAGCTCCAAATAGCAATGTTTTCTTCTGCGGGACAGGAGGAGTCTTTTTTTATGGCTCAGGGGTCCCCAGTATGGAGGGATTCAAGGCCAGGCCTATGGGTATGGATTCTTGAAAACCCAATATAGGGTTAGTCTCAGGGCCTACGGTATTGGCAAGCCCGATCTGCCGTCTCTCGGGAGAGCTACTCGGGAGCTGAGTTGAAAAAAGTGCTCAGGATGAGTGTCTGATGGACATTAGTGTCCAGGGTGGAACTCTGAAACTGGGGCTGGCATTGGGTTTATGCCGGTTTCTGCTATTCCAGGGGTTTTGTGCGCTCCATAGAGCACAGTTTCCTTCTGAAGGGGTGGCAGAGACCTGTGATGTGGATCCAGATTCGCCAGTTTGGAGGGCTTTAGGGCCAGGATTCTGTGCATTGAAGTCTGAAAACACAAGTTAGGCCAGAGTTAGGGCATAGGGCATGGCAGTCCCACTCTGGTGGCTCTGGGGTGAGGTACCCAGCGGACTGAGTTTAGAGCTGAGCTCAGGCCGAGGGTCAGAATGCATATTATTATCCAGGACAAGCCTCTGAATTTGGGTTGGGCTCGGGAGGGCGCAGTTTTCTCCTAAGCTGCGGGATTTATGTAACTCCATAGGGCATGGAAGGCCTTAGGAAGGCAGGCAGAGTCCTGTGGTGTGGTTCTGGAGTCCCCAGTCCAGAGGGCTTGTGGGTCAGGACTCTGGGAATGGAAGTCTGAAAACCCAAGCTAGGGTTAGGGTTAGGGCCTAGGGCATGGCTGGCCTGACCTGTAGACACCGAGGCAAGCTCCCAGGGTTATGAAATTAGGGAAGTTTCAGTCTGTGCCTCAGGCTGGAGTTTGTGTTCATGGGGGCCGCTGAATGTGGATGTGGCGTCAGGGGGAGATCGACATTTCTCCATCTCTGAAGCTTTTATGCAGTTCCAAATAGCAAGGTTTCATTCCGGGGGATGGGAAGAGGCCTGTTTTATGGCTCAGGGATTCCCCATATGTAGGGATTCGAGAGTAGGCCTTTGGGTATGGATGTCTGAAAACCCATTTAGGGTTCGGAATATGGCCAAGGGGTATGGCAGGCCTGATCTGATGGCTTTGGGGCGAGCTACCCATGGGGCTGAGTTGAAAACAGGGCTCAGGCTGAGGTCACGATGCAGGTTTGTGTGCAGGACAGCCTCTCAAAGTCATGGTGGACGCATGGACCATTCAGGATTCTCCTACACTGAAGGTTTTACACAGCCTCAAATGGCAAGGTTTCCTTCTGGGGATATTGGAGTAGTTCTGTTTTGTGGCTCAGGGGTCCGCCCTTATTGAGGGATATGAGGCCATGCCTCGGGATGGATGTCTAAAAACCCAAGGTTTAGAATTGGGACCTAGATTGCAGGCCGTATCTGGTGGCTGTGGGGCAAGGTAGCAGGGTTTTCTGAGTGGAGGGCAGGTCTCAGACTGAGTGTCTAATGGGCATTAGTATCCAGGGTGGAACTCTGAACCTGGGTTGACATTGGGAAACATGCAGGTTTCTGCTATTCCAGAGGTTTTTTGTTCTTCATAGGGCACGGTTTCCTTCTGAAGGGGTGGCAGAGTCCTATGGTGTGGCTCTAGAGTCCCCAGTCTGGAGGGCTTTTGGGCCAGGATTCTGTGCATTGAAGTCTGAAAAACCCTAGTTGGGCCTATGGTTAGGGCACAGGGCATGGCAGTCCGACTCTGGTGGCTCCGGAGTGAGGTACTCAGTGGGCTGAGTTTAGAGCTGAGCTCAAGCTGAGGGTCAGAATGCAAATTAGTGTCCAGGGCCATCCTCCGAAATTGGGTTGGCCTCGGGAGACCGCAGGTTTCTCCTCATCTGCAGGTTTTGTGCTGCTCCGTAGGGAATGTTTCCTCGGGAACGCAGGGAGAGTCCTGTGGTGTGGTTCTGGAGTCCCCAGTCTGGAGCGCTACTGTGCCAGGAATCTGGGGAAGTCTGAAAACCCAAGCTAGGGTGAGGGTTTGGGCCTATGGCTTGGCATACCTGATCTGCAGATGCGGAGGCAAGCTCCCCAGGATCTGAAGGTAGGGCAAGCTGCAGGCACTCACTCAGTCTTGAGTTTGTGTCCATGATGGCCAGTGATTGTGGGGGCAGTCTCAAGGGGCCATGGAGGTCTCTACCTCTCTGGAGGTTTTTGTTTGTTTGGTTGGTTGTTTATTTACAGCATAGCATTGTTCATAGTTTTGGCCTCACACCGAGTGCTCCATGCAGTACGTGCCCTCCCTGTTTCCCACCACCTGGTTCCTCAACCTCCCACCTCCTCCGGCCCCTTCAAAACACTCTGGTTGTTTTTCAGAGTCCATAGTCTCTCATGGTTCATCTCCCCTTCCAGTTTCCCTCAACTCCCTCTCTTCTCCATCTCCCCATGTCCTCCTTGTTCTTTGTTATGCTCCACAAATAAATGAGACCTTATGATATTTGACTCTCTCTGCTTGACTTATTTCGCTCAGCATAATCTCTTCCAGTCCCGTCCATGTTTTTACAAAAGTTGGGTATTCTTCCTTTCTGATGGAGGCATAATACTCCATTGTGTATATGTACCACATCTTCCTTATCCATTCATCCGTTGAAGGGCATCTTGGTTCTTTCCACAGTTTGGCGACCGTAGCCATTGCTGCAATAAACATTGGGTACAGATGGCCCTTGTTTTCACTCCATCTGTATCTTTGGGGTAAATACCCAGCAATGCAATTGCAGGGTCATAGGGAAGCTCTATTCTTAATTTCTTGAGGAATCTCCACACTGTTCTCCAAAGTGGCTGCACCAACTTGCATTCCCACCAACAGTGTAAGAGGGTTCCCCTTTCTCCACATCCTCTCCAACACACGTTGTTTCCTGTCTTGCTAATTTTGGCCATTCTAACTGGTGTCAGGTGGTATCTCAATGTGGTTTTAATTTGAATCTCCCTGATGGCTAGTGATGATGAACATTTTTTCATGTGTCTGATAGCCATTTGTATGTCTTCGTTGGAGAAGTGTCTGTTCATATCTTCTGCCCATTTTTCGCTATGATTATCTGTTTTGTGTGTGTTGAGTTTGAGAAGTTCTTTCTAGATCCTGGATATCAACCTTTTGTCTGAACTGTCATTTACAAATATCTTCTCCCATTCCGTGGGTTGCCTTTTGATTGGTGGACTGTTCCCTTTGCTGTGCAGAAGCTTTTGATCTTGATGAAGTGCCAAAAGTTCATTTTCGCTTTTCTTTCCTTGGCCTTTGGAGACATATCTTGAAAGAAGTTGCTGTGGCTGATATCGAAGAGGTTACTGCCTATGTTCTCCTCTAGGATTCTGAGAGAATCCTGTCTCACGTTGAGCTCCTTTATCGAGTTCGAGTTTATCATTGTGTATGGTGTAAGAGAATGGTCGAGTTTCATTCTTCTACATATCGCTGTCCAGTTTTCCCAGCACCATTGATTGAGGAGAATGTCTTTTGTTACATTGAATATTTTTTCCTGATTTCTCGATGATTATATCACAATAGAGTTGAGGGTCCATATCTAATCAGGATCGATTTGGGCAGAGCGCTCATGAAAATTGGCTGGCGTTGGACAACCATGGGGACCGCCTTGTTCCGCGTGGCCCAGGACCCTTTCTCGCTCGGGGTATGTCGCAGCCACCCAGAAACGCGCCGAGACGACGGGGCCCGGCCGGGGGCCTCAGCGCCGGGAAGCTTGCTCGGAGCAGAGTTGATGGAGGGGCTGTGGTCGGGCGTCCGCCTCCGCCTCGGAGGGAGGCCGGGGCGCCCGGGAAGGGCGTGGCCTCTCTGGGGGAACAAATGGATCTGTCGCTCCACAGCTGTGTCGCAGCCACGAAAGGGGCCGTTGGCGCCGGGACGGTCGGGGGACTCGTGGCGCTGGACTCAGGGTTCCCCATGGGGAGGACAGCAGGCTCAGGCCCCTGGCAACGGAAGGCTGAGCAAGCAGGCCTGGACCGGGCCCGGGTTTCGGGGCTGGCCCAGCCCCAGCTACCAGCGCAGGGAGGGAACCCCCGGAGGCTGAGGAGCGGGAGGCGTCAGCCTCCCCGGGGCCTGCCTCCCGGAGCTCCTCCTGGCGGTGCCGGAACGCGACGACACGCGAACCCAGAGAGGGCCCCGGGGGGGCGGCCCTGCGGCCCTGTGGGGCCCGAAGTGTGTTCGCCGGGCGTTTTCCGGCCAATTCTCACGAGCGTTCTGCCCAAATCGGGATCGATTTGGGCAGAACGCTCGTGAGAATTGGCCGGCGTTGGGCAGCCCTGGTCAGCGCCCAGTTCCGCGTGGAGCAGGGCCCTTTCTCGCTCGGGGCATGGCGCGGCCACCCGGAAAACGAGCCGTGACGATGGGGCGCGGCCGGCAGCTGCGGCGCCGGGGAGTTTTCCCCGAGCAGAGTGGATGGAGGCGCCGTGGCCGGGCGTCCGCCTCCGCCGTGGCGGGCGGCCGGGGCGCCCCTGGAGGGGGCTGGCCTCTGTGGGGAAACGGACTGGTCTCTCACTCCGCGGCTAGGACGAAGCCGCGAAAGGTGCCGTTGTCGCCGGGACGGTCGGGGGACTCGTGGCGCGGGACTCAGGGTTTCCCATGGGGAGGCCCCCAGGCTCAGGCCCCTGGCAACGGAAGGCTGAGCAAGCAGGCCCGGGCCCTGGCCCGGCTTTCGGGGCTGGCCGGACCCAGCTGCCGGCGCCAGGGAGGGGACCCCCGGAGGCTGAGGAGCGGGAGGCGTCGGCCTCCCCGCGGCACGCCTCCCGGAGCTCCTCCTGGCGGTGCCGGAACGCGACGACACGCGTTCCCGGACAGGGCCCCGGGGGGGGCCGCCCTGCGGCCCTGTGGTGCCCGAAGTGTGTTCGCCGGGCATTTTCGGGCCAATTCTCACAAGCGTTCTGCCCAAATCGGGATCGATTTGGGCAGAACGCTCGTGAGAATTGGCCGGCGTTGGGCAGCCCTGGTCAGCGCCCACTTCCGCGTGGAGCAGGGCCCTTTCTCGCTCGGGGCATGTCGCGGCCACCCGGAAAATGAGCCGCGACGATGGGGCGCGGCCGGCAGCTGCGGCGCCGGGGAGTTTTCCCCGAGCAGAGTGGATGGAGGCTCCGTGGCCGGGCGTCCGCCTCCGCCGTGGCGGGCGGCCGGGGCGCCTGTGGAGGGGGCTGGCCTCTGTGGGGGAACGGAGTGATCTCTCACTCCACGGCTGGGACGAAGCCGCGAAAGGTGCCGTTGTCGCCGGGACGGTCGGGGGGACTCGTGGCGCGGGACTCAGGGTTCCCCATGCGGAGGCCCCCAGGCTCAGGCCCCTGGCAACGGAAGGCTGAGCAAGCAGGCCCGGGCCCGGGCCCGGCTTTCGGGGCTGGCCCGGCCCCAGCGGCCGGCGCCAGGGAGGGGACCCCCGGAGGCTGAGGAGCGGGAGGCGTCGGCCTCCCCGGGGCCCGCCTCCCGGAGCTCCTCCTGGCGGTGCCGGAACGCGACGACACGCGATCCCGGACAGGGCCCCGGGGGGGCGGCCCTGCGGCCCTCTGGTGCCCGAAGTGTGTTCGCCGGGCGTTTTCCGGCCAATTCTCACGAGCGTTCTGCCCAAATCGGGATCGATTTGGGCTGAACGCTCGTGAGAATTGGCCGGCGTTGGACAGCCCTGGTCAGCGACCAGGGCCGCGTGGAGCAGGGCCCTTTCTCGCTCGGGGCATGACGCGGCCACCCGGAAAACGAGCCACGACGATGGGGCGCGGCCGGCGGCCCCGGCGCCAGGGAGTTTTCCCCGAGCAGAGTGGATGGAGGCGCCGTGGCCGGGCGTCCGCCTCCGCCGTGGCGGGCGGCCGGGGCGCCCCTGGAAGGGGGCTGGCCTCTGTGGGGAAACGGACTGGTCTCTCACTCCGCGGCTAGGACGAAGCCGCGAAAGGTGCCGTTGTCGCCGGGACGGTCGGGGGACTCGTGGCGCGGGACTCAGGGTTCCCCATGGGGAGGCCCCCAGGCTCAGGCCCCTGGCAACGGAAGGCTGAGCAAGCAGGCCCGGGACCGGGCCCGGCTTTCGGGGCTGGCCGGGCCCCAGCTGCCGGCGCCAGGGAGGGGACCCACGGAGGCTCAGGAGCGGGAGGCGTCGGCCTCCCCGCGACACGCCTCCCGGAGCTCCTCCTGGCGGTGCCGGAACGCGACGACACGCGATCCCGGACAGGGCCCCGGTGGGGGCCGCCCTGCGGCCCTGTGGTGCCCGAAGTGTGATCGCCGGGCGTTTTCCGGCCAATTCTCACGAGCGTTCTGCGCTCGTGGGAATTGGCCGGCGTTGGGCAGCCCTGGTCAGCGCCCAGTTCCGCGTGGAGCAGGGCCCTTTCTCGCTCGGGGCATGGCGCGGCCACCCGGAAAACGAGCCGCGACGATGGGGCGCGGCCGGCAGCCGCGGCGCCGGGGAGTTTTCCCCGAGCAGAGTGGATGGAGGCGCCGTGGCCGGGCGTCCGCCTCCGCCGTGGCGGGCGGCCGGGCGCCCCTGGAGGGGGCTGGCCTCTGTGGGGAAACGGACTGGTCTCTCACTCCGCGGCTAGGACGAAGCCGCGAAAGGTGCCATTGTCGCCGGGACGGTCGGGGGACTCGTGGCGCGGGACTCAGGGTTTCCCATGGGGAGGCCCCCAGGCTCAGGCCCCTGGCAACGGAAGGCTGAGCAAGCAGGCCCGGGCCCGGGCCCGGCGTACGGGGCTGGCCCGACCCAGCTGCCGGCGCCAGGGAGGGGACCCCCGGAGGCTGAGGAGCGGGAGGCGTCGGCCTCCCCGCGGCACGCCTCCCGGAGCTCCTCCTGGCGGTGCCGGAACGCGACGACACGCGATCCCGGACAGGGGCCCGGGGGGGCGGCCCTGCGGCCCTCTGGTGCCCGAAGTGTGTTCGCCGGGCGTTTTCCGGCCAATTCTCAGGAGCCTTCTGCCCAAATCGGGATCGATTTTGGCAGAACGCTCGTGAGAATTGGCCGGCGTTGGGCAGCCCTGTTCAGCGCCCAGGGCCGCGTGGAGCAGGGCCCATTCTCGCTCGGGGCATGGCGCGGCCACCCGGAAAACGAGCTCGACGATGGGGCGCGGCCGGCGGCCCCGGCGCCGGGGAGATTTCCCCGAGCAGAGTGGATGGAGGCGCCGTGGCCGGGCGTCCGCCTCCGCCGTGGCGGGCGGCCGGGGCGCCCGTGGAGGGGGCTGGCCTCTGTGGGGGAACGGAGTGATCTCTCAATCCACGGCTGGGACGAAGCCGCGAAAGGTGCCGTTGTCGCCGGGACGGTCGGGGGTACTCGTGGCGCGGGACTCATGGTTCCCCATGCGGAGGCCCACAGGCTCAGGCCCCTGGCAACGGAAGGCTGAGCAAGCAGGCCCGGGCCCGGGCCCGGCGTTCGGGGCTGGCCCGGCCCCAGCGGCCGGCGCCAGGGAGGGGACCCCCGGAGGCTGAGGAGCGGGAGGCGTCGGCCTCCCCGGGGCCCGCCTCCCGGAGCTCCTCCTGGCGGTGCCGGAACGAGACGACATGCGATCCCGGACAGGGCCCGGGGGGGGCCGCCCTGCGGCCCTGTGGTTCCCGAAGTGTGTTCGCCGGGCATTTTCGGGCCAATTCTCACGAGCGTTCTGCCCAAATCGGGATCGATTTGGGCAGAACGCTCGTGAGAATTGGCCGGCGTTGGGCAGCCCTGGTCAGCGCCCAGTTCCGCGTGGAGCAGGGCCCTTTCTCGCTCGGGGCATGGCGCGGCCACCCGGAAAACGAGCCGCGACGATGGGGCGCGGCCGGCAGCCGCGGCGCCGGGGAGTTTTCCCCGAGGAGAGTGGATGGAGGCGCCGTGGCCGGGCGTCCGCCTCCGCCGTGGCGGGCGGCCAGGGCGCCCCTGGAGGGGGCTGGCCTCTGTGGGGAAACGGACTGGTCTCTCACTCCGCGGCTAGGACGAAGCCACGAAAGGTGCCGTTGTCGCCGGGACGGTTGGGGGACACGTGGCGTGGGACTCAGGGTTCCCCATGGGGAGGCCCCCAGGCTCAGGCCCCTGGCAACGGAAGACTGAGCAAGCAGGCCCGGGCCCGGGCCCGGCTTTCGGGGCTGGCCCGGCCCCAGCTGCTGGCGCCAGGGAGGGGACCCCCGGAGGCTGAGGAGCGGGAGGCGTCGGCCTCCCCACGGCACGCCTCCCGGAGCTCCTCCTGGCGGTGCCGGAACGCGACGACACGCGATCCCAGACAGGGCCCCGGGGGGGGCCGCCCTGCGGCCCTGTGGTGCCCGAAGTGTGTTCGCCGGGCGTTTTCCGGCCAATTCTCACGAGCGTTCTGCCCAAATCGGGATCGGTTTGGGCAGAACGCTCGTGAGAATTGGCCGGCGTTGGGCAGCCCTGGTCAGCACCCAGTTCCGCATGGAGCAGGGCCTTTTCTCGCTCGGGGCATGTCGCGGCCACCCGGAAAACGAGCCGCGACGATGGGGCGCGGCCCGCAGCCGCGGCGCCGGGGAGTTTTCCCCGAGCAGAATGGATGGAGGCGCCGTGGCCGGGCGTCCGCCTCCGCCGTGGCGGGCGGCCGGGGCGCCCCTGGAGGGGGCTGGCCTCTGTGGGGAAACGGACTGGTCTCTCACTCCGCGGCTAGGACGAAGCCGCGAAAGGTGGCGTTGTCGCCGGGACGGTCGGGGGACTCGTGGCGCGGGACTCAGGGTTTCCCATGGGGAGGCCCCCAGGCTCAGGCCCCTGGCAACGGAAGGCTGAGCAAGCAGGCCCGGGCCCGGGCCCGGCTTTCGGGGCTGGCCCGACCCAGCTGCCGGCGCCAGGGAGGGGACCCCCGGAGGCTGAGGAGCGGGAGACGTCGGCCTCCCCGCGGCACGCCTCCCGGAGCTCCTCCTGGCGGTGCCGGAACGCGACGACACGCGTTCCCGGACAGGGCCCCGGGGGGGGGCCGCCCTGCGGCCCTGTGGTGCCCGAAGTGTGTTCGCCGGGTGTTTTCCGGCCAATTCTCACGAGCCTTCTGCCCAAATCGGGATCGATTTGGGCAGAACGCTCGTGAGAATTGGCCGGCGTTGGGCAGCCCTGGTCAGCGCCCACTTCCGCGTGGAGCAGGGCCCTTTCTCGCTCGGGGCATGTCGCGGCCACCCGGAAAACGAGTCGCGACGATGGGGCGCGGCCGGCAGCCGCGGCGCCGGGGAGTTTTCCCCGAGCAGAGTGGATGGAGGCGCCGTGGCCGGGCGTCCGCCTCCGCCGTGGCGGGCGGCCGGGGCGCCTTTGGAGGGGGCTGGCCTCTGTGGGGGAACGGAGTGATCTCTCACTCCACGGCTGGGACGAAGCCGCGAAAGGTGCCGTTGTCGCCGGGACGGTCGGGGGGACTCGTGGCGCGGGACTCAGGGTTCCCCATGCGGAGGCCCCCAGGCTCAGGCCCCTGGCAACGGAAGGCTGAGCAAGCAGGCCCGGGCCCGGGCCCGGCTTTCGGGGCTGGCCCGGCCCCAGCGGCCGGCGCCAGGGAGGGGACCCCCGGAGGCTGAGGAGCGGGAGGCTTCGGCCTCCCCGGAGCCCGCCTCCCGGAGCTCCTCCTGGCGGTGCCGGAACGCGACGACACGCGATCCCGGACAGGGCCCCGGGGGGGCGGCCCTGCGGCCCTCTGGTGCCCGAAGTGTGTTCGCCGGGCGTTTTCCGGCCAATTCTCACGAGCGTTCTGCCCAAATCCGGATCGATTTGGGCTGAACGCTCGTGAGAATTGGCCGGCGTTGGGCAGCCCTGGTCAGCGACCAGGGCCGCGTGGAGCAGGGCCCTTTCTCGCTCGGGGCATGACGCGGCCACCCGGAAAACGAGCCACGACGATGGGGCGCGGCCGGCGGCCCCGGCGCCGGGGAGTTTTCCCCGAGCAGAGTGGATGGAGGCGCCGTGGCCGGGCGTCCGCCTCCGCCGTGGCGGGCGGCCGGGGCGCCCGTGGAGGGGGCTGGCCTCTGTGGGGAAACGGACTGGTCTCTCACTCCGCGGCTAGGACGAAGCCGCGAAAGGTGCCGTTGTCGCCGGGACGGTCGGGGGACTCGTGGCGCGGGACTCAGGGTTCCCCATGGGGAGGCCCCCAGGCTCAGGCCCCTGGCAACGGAAGGCTGAGCAAGCAGGCCCGGGACCGGGCCCGGCTTTCGGGGCTGGCCCGGCCCCAGCTGCCGGCGCCAGGGAGGGGACCCACGGAGGCTGAGGAGCGGGAGGCGTCGGCCTCCCCGCGACACGCCTCCCGGAGCTCCTCCTGGCGGTGCCGGAACGCGACGACACGCGATCCCGGACAGGGCCCCGGTGGGGGCCGCCCTGCGGCCCTGTGGTGCCCGAAGTGTGATCGCCGGGCGTTTTCCGGCCAATTCTCACGAGCGTTCTGCGCTCGTGGGAATTGGCCGGCGTTGGGCAGCCCTGGTCAGCGCCCAGTTCCGCGTGGAGCAGGGCCCTTTCTCGCTCGGGGCATGGCGCGGCCAACCGGAAAACGAGCCGCGACGATGGGGCGCGGCCGGCAGCCGCGGCGCCGGGGTGTTTTCCCCGAGCAGAGTGGATGGAGGCGCCGTGGCCGGGCGTCCGCCTCCGCCGTGGCGGGCGGCCGGGCGCCCCTGGAGGGGGCTGGCCTCTGTGGGGAAACGGACTGGTCTCTCACTCCGCCGCTAGGACGAAGCCGCGAAAGGTGCCGTTGTCGCCGGGACGGTCGGGGGACTCGTGGCGCGGGACTCAGGGTTTCCCATGGGGAGGCCCCCAGGCTCAGGCCCCTGGCAACGGAAGGCTGAGCAAGCAGGCCCGGGCCCGGGCCCGGCGTACGGGGCTGGCCCGACCCAGCTGCCGGCGCCAGGGAGGGGACCCCCGGAGGCTGAGGAGCGGGAGGCGTCGGCCTCCCCGCGGCACGCCTCCCGGAGCTCCTCCTGGCGGTGCCGGAACGCGACGACACGCGATCCCGGACAGGGGCCCGGGGGGGCGGCCCTGCGGCCCTCTGGTGCCCGAAGTGTGTTCGCCGGGCGTTTTCCGGCCAATTCTCAGGAGCCTTCTGCCCAAATCGGGATCGATTTTGGCAGAACGCTCGTGAGAATTGGCCGGCATTGGGCAGCCCTGTTCAGCGCCCAGGGCCGCGTGGAGCAGGGCCCATTCTCGCTCGGGGCATGGCGCGGCCACCCGGAAAACGAGCTCGACGATGGGGCGCGGCCGGCGGCCCCGGCGCCGGGGAGATTTCCCCGAGCAGAGTGGATGGAGGCGCCGTGGCCGGGCGTCCGCCTCCGCCGTGGCGGGCGGCCGGGGCGCCCGTGGAGGGGGCTGGCCTCTGTGGGGGAACGGAGTGATCTCTCACTCCACGGCTGGGACGAAGCCGCGAAAGGTGCCGTTGTCGCCGGGACGGTCGGGGGGACTCGTGGCGCGGGACTCATGGTTCCCCATGCGGAGGCCCACAGGCTCAGGCCCCTGGCAACGGAAGGCTGAGCAAGCAGGCCCGGGCCCGGGCCCGGCGTTCGGGGCTGGCCCGGCCCCAGCGGCCGGCGCCAGGGAGGGGACCCCCGGAGGCTGAGGAGCGGGAGGCGTCGGCCTCCCCGGGGCCCGCCTCCCGGAGCTCCTCCTGGCGGTGCCGGAACGAGACGACACGCGATCACGGACAGGGCCCGGGGGGGGCCGCCCTGCGGCCCTGTGGTTCCCGAAGTGTGTTCGCCGGGCATTTTCCGGCCAATTCTCACGAGCGTTCTGCCCAAATCGGGATCGATTTGGGCAGAAGGCTCGTGAGAATTGGCCGGCGTTGGGCAGCCCTGGTCAGAGCCCAGTTCCGCGTGGAGCAGGGCCCTTTCTCGCTCGGGGCATGGCGCGGCCACCCGGAAAACGAGCCGCGACGATGGGGCGCGGCCGGCAGCCGCGGCGCCGGGGAGTTTTCCCCGAGGAGAGTGGATGGAGGCGCCGTGGCCGGGCGTCCGCCTCCGCCGTGGCGGGCGGCCAGGGCGCCCCTGGAGGGGGCTGGCCTCTGTGGGGAAACGGACTGGTCTCTCACTCCGCGGCTAGGACGAAGCCACGAAAGGTGCCGTTGTCGCCGGGACGGTTGGGGGACTCGTGGCGTGGGACTCAGGGTTCCCCATGGGGAGGCCCCCAGGCTCAGGCCCCTGGCAACGGAAGACTGAGCAAGCAGGCCCGGGCCCGGGCCCGGCTTTCGGGGCTGGCCCGGCCCCAGCTGCCGGCGCCAGGGAGGGGACCCCCGGAGGCTGAGGAGCGGGAGGCGTCGGCCTCCCCACGGCACGCCTCCCGGAGCTCCTCCTGGCGGTGCCGGAACGCGACGACACGCGATCCCAGACAGGGCCCCGGGGGGGGCCGCCCTGCGGCCCTGTGGTGCCCGAAGTGTGTTCGCCGGGCGTTTTCCGGCCAATTCTCACGAGCGTTCTGCCCAAATCGGGATCGGTTTGGGCAGAACGCTCGTGAGAATTGGCCGGCGTTGGGCAGCCCTGGTCAGCACCCAGTTCCGCGTGGAGCAGGGCCTTTTCTCGCTCGGGGCATGTCGCGGCCACCCGGAAAACGAGCCGCGACGATGGGGCGCGGCCGGCAGCCGCGGCGCCGGGGAGTTTTCCCCGAGCAGAATGGATGGAGGCGCCGTGGCCGGGCGTCCGCCTCCGCCGTGGCGGGCGGCCGGGGCGCCCCTGGAGGGGGCTGGCCTCTGTGGGGAAACGGACTGGTCTCTCACTCCGCGGCTAGGACGAAGCCGCGAAAGGTGGCGTTGTCGCCGGGACGGTCGGGGGACTCGTGGCGCGGGACTCAGGGTTTCCCATGGGGAGGCCCCCAGGCTCAGGCCCCTGGCAACGGAAGGCTGAGCAAGCAGGCCCGGGCCCGGGCCCGGCTTTCGGGGCTGGCCCGACCCAGCTGCCGGCGCCAGGGAGGGGACCCCCGGAGGCTGAGGAGCGGGAGACGTCGGCCTCCCCGCGGCACGCCTCCCGGAGCTCCTCCTGGCGGTGCCGGAACGCGACGACACGCGTTCCCGGACAGGGCCCCGGGGGGGGCCGCCCTGCGGCCCTGTGGTGCCCGAAGTGTGTTCGCCGGGCGTTTTCCGGCCAATTCTCACAAGCGTTCTGCCCAAATCGGGATCGATTTGGGCAGAACGCTCGTGAGAATTGGCCGGCGTTGGGCAGCCCAGGTCAGCGCCCACTTCCGCGTGGAGCAGGGCCCTTTCTCGCTCGGGGCATGTCGCGGCCACCCGGAAAACGAGTCGCGACGATGGGGCGCGGCCGGCAGCCGCGGCGCCGGGGAGTTTTCCCCGAGCAGAGTGGATGGAGGCGCCGTGGCCGGGCGTCCGCCTCCGCCGTGGCGGGCGGCCGGGGCGCCTTTGGAGGGGGCTGGCCTCTGTGGGGGAACGGAGTGATCTCTCACTCCACGGCTGGGACGAAGCCGCGAAAGGTGCCGTTGTCGCCGGGACGGTCGGGGGGACTCGTGGCGCGGGACTCAGGGTTCCCCATGCGGAGGCCCCCAGGCTCAGGCCCCTGGCAACGGAAGGCTGAGCAAGCAGGCCCGGGCCCGGGCCCGGCTTTCGGGGCTGGCCCGGCCCCAGCGGCCGGCGCCAGGGAGGGGACCCCCGGAGGCTGAGGAGCGGGAGGCGTCGGCCTCCCCGGTGCCCGCCTCCCGGAGCTCCTCCTGGCGGTGCCGGAACGCGACGACACGCGATCCCGGACAGGGCCCCGGGGGGGCGGCCCTGCGGCCCTCTGGTGCCCGAAGTGTGTTCGCCGGGCGTTTTCCGGCCAATTCTCACGAGCGTTCTGCCCAAATCGGGATCGATTTGGGCTGAACGCTCGTGAGAATTGGCCGGCGTTGGGCAGCCCTGGTCAGCGACCAGGGCCGCGTGGAGCAGGGCCCTTTCTCGCTCGGGGCATGACGCGGCCACCCGGAAAACGAGCCACGACGATGGGGCGCGGCCGGCGGCCCCGGCGCCGGGGAGTTTTCCCCGAGCAGAGTGGATGGAGGCGCCGTGGCCGGGCGTCCGCCTCCGCCGTGGCGGGCGGCCGGGGCGCCCCTGGAGGGGGCTGGCCTCTGTGGGGAAACGGACTGGTCTCTCACTCCGCGGCTAGGACGAAGCCGCGAAAGGTGCCGTTGTCGCCGGGACGGTCGGGGGACTCGTGGCGCGGGACTCAGGGTTCCCCATGGGGAGGCCCCCAGGCTCAGGCCCCTGGCAACGGAAGGCTGAGCAAGCAGGCCCGGGACCGGGCCCGGCTTTTGGGGCTGGCCCGGCCCCAGCTGCCGGCGCCAGGGAGGGGACCCACGGAGGCTGAGGAGCGGGAGGCGTCGGCCTCCCCGGGGCCCGCCTCCCGGAGCTCCTCCTGGCGGTGCCGGAACGCGACGACACGCGATCCCGGACAGGGCCCCGGTGGGGGCCGCCCTGCGGCCCTGTGGTGCCCGAAGTGTGATCGCCGGGCGTTTTCCGGCCAATTCTCACGAGCGTTCTGCGCTCGTGGGAATTGGCCGGCGTTGGGCAGCCCTGGTCAGCGCCCAGTTCCGCGTGGAGCAGGGCCCTTTCTCGCTCGGGGCATGGCGCGGCCACCCGGAAAACGAGCCGCGACGATGGGGCGCGGCCGGCAGCCGCGGCGCCGGGGAGTTTTCCCCGAGCAGAGTGGATGGAGGCGCCGTGGCCGGGCGTCCGCCTCCGCCGTGGCGGGCGGCCGGGCGCCCCTGGAGGGGGCTGGCCTCTGTGGGGAAACGGACTGGTCTCTCACTCCGCGGCTAGGACGAAGCCGCGAAAGGTGCCGTTGTCGCCGGGACGGTCGGGGGACTCGTGGCGCGGGACTCAGGGTTCCCCATGGGGAGGCCCCCAGGCTCAGGCCCCTGGCAACGGAAGGCTGAGCAAGCAGACCCGGGCCGGGGCCCGGCTTTCGGGGCTGGCCCGGCCCCAGCTGCCGGCGCCAGGGAGGTGACCCCCGGAGGCTGAGGAGCGGGAGGCGTCGGCCTCCACAGGGCACGCCTCCCGGAGCTCCTCCTGGCGGTGCCGGAACGCGACGACACGCGATCCCGGACAGGGCCCCGGGGGGGGCCGCCCTGCAGCCCTGTGGTGCCCGAAGTGTGTTCGCCGGGCGTTTTCCGGCCAATTCTCACGAGCGTTCTGCCCAAATCGGGATCGATTTGGGCAGAACGCTCGTGAGAATTGGCCGGCGTTGGGCAGCCCTGGTCAGCGCCCAGTGCCGCGTGGAGCAGGGCCCTTTCTCGCTCGGGGCATGGCGCGGCCACCAGGAAAACGAGCCGCGACGATGGGGCGCGGCCGGCGACCCCGGCGCCGGGGAGTTTTCCCCGAGCCGAGTGGATGGAGGCGCCGTGGCCGGGCGTCAGCCTCCGCCGTGGCGGGCGGCCGGGGCGCCCGTGGAGGGGGCTGGCCTCTGTGGGGGAACGGAGTGATCTCTCACTCCACGGCTGGGACGAAGCCGCGAAAGGTGCCGTTGTCGCCGGGACGGTCGGGGGGACTCGTGGCGCGGGACTCAGGGTTCCCCATGCGGAGGCCCCCAGGCTCAGGCCTCTGGCAACGGAAGGCTGAGCAAGCAGGCCCGGGCCCGGGCCCGGCGTTCGGGGCTGTCCCGGCCCCAGCGGCCGGCGCCAGGGAGGGGACCCCCGGAGGCTGAGGAGCGGGAGGCGTCGGCCTCCCCGGGGCCCGCCTCCCGGAGCTCCTCCTGGCGGTGCCGGAACGCGACGACACGCGATCCCGGACAGGGCCCCGGGGGGGCGGCCCTGCGGCCCTGTGGTGCCCGAAGTGTGTTCGCCGGGCGTTTTCCGGCCAATTCTCACGAGCGTTCTGCCCAAATCAGAATATATTTGGGCTAATCTGCAGATGCTGAGGCTAGCTCCCCAGGATCTGAAGGTAGGGCAAGGTTTAGGCACTCACTCAATCTTGAGTTTGTGTCCATGATGGCCAGTGATTGTGGGGGCAGTCTCAAAGGGCCATAGAGGTCTCTATCTCTCTGGAATTTTTGCACAGCTCCAAATAGCAATGTTTTCTTCTGTGGGACAGGAGGAGTCTTGTTCTATGGCTCCGGGGTCCCCAGTATGGAGGGATTCAAGGCCAGGCCTATGGGTATGGATGCTTGAAAACCCAGTATAGGGTTACTCTTAGGGCCAGTAGGATTGGCACGCCCGATCTGCTGTCTCTCAGGAGAGCTCCCCGGGAGCTGAGTTGAAAAAAGGGCTCAGGATGAGTATCTGATGGACATTAGTGTCCAGGGTGGAACTCTGAAACTGGGGCTGGCATTGGGTTTATGCCGGTTTCTGCTATTCCAGGGGTTTTGTGCGCTCCATAGAGCACAGTTTCCTTCTGAAGGGGTGGCAGAGACCTGTGATGTGGCTCCAGATTCGCCAGTTTGGAGGGCTTTAGGGCCAGGATTCTGTGCATTGAAGTCTGAAAACACAAGTTAGGCCATAGTTAGGGCATAGGGCATGGCAGTCCCACTCTGGTGGCTCTGGGGTGAGGTACCCAGCGGACTGAGTTTAGAGCTGAGCTCAGGCCCAGGGTCAGAATGCATATTATTATCCAGGACAAGCCTCTGAATTTGGGTTGGGCTCGGGAGGGCGCAGTTTTCTCCTAAGCTGCGGGATTTATGTAACTCCATAGGGCATGGAAGGCCTTAGGAAGGCAGGCAGAGTCCTGTGGTGTGGTTCTGGAGTCCCCAGTCCAGAGGGCTTGTGGGTCAGGACTCTGGGAATGGAAGTCTGAAAACCCAAGCTAGGGTTAGGGTTAGGGCCTAGGGCATGGCTGGCCTGACCTGTAGACACCGAGGCAAGCTCCCAGGGTTATGAAATTAGGGAAGTTTCAGTCTGTGCCTCAGGCTGGAGTTTGTGTTCATGGGGGCCGCTGAATGTGGATGTGGCGTCAGGGGGAGATCGACATTTCTCCATCTCTGAAGCTTTTATGCAGTTCCAAATAGCAAGGTTTCATTCCGGGGGATGGGAAGAGGCCTGTTTTATGGCTCAGGGATTCCCCATATGTAGGGATTCGAGAGTAGGCCTTTGGGTATGGATGTCTGAAAACCCATTTAGGGTTCGGAATATGGCCAAGGGGTATGGCAGGCCTGATCTGATGGCTTTGGGGCGAGCTACCCATGGGGCTGAGTTGAAAACAGGGCTCAGGCTGAGGTCACAATGCAGGTTTGTGTGCAGGACAGCCTCTCAAAGTCATGGTGGACGCATGGACCATTCAGGATTCTCCTACACTGAAGGTTTTACACAGCCTCAAATGGCAAGGTTTCCTTCTGGGGATATTGGAGTAGTTCTGTTTTGTGGCTCAGGGGTCCGCCCTTATTGAGGGATATGAGGCCATGCCTCGGGATGGATGTCTAAAAACCCAAGGTTTAGAATTGGGACCTAGATTGCAGGCCGTATCTGGTGGCTGTGGGGCAAGGTAGCAGGGTTTTCTGAGTGGAGGGCAGGTCTCAGACTGAGTGTCTAATGGGCATTAGTATCCAGGGTGGAACTCTGAACCTGGGTTGACATTGGGAAACATACAGGTTTCTGCTATTCCAGAGGTTTTTTGTTCTTCATAGGGCACGGTTTCCTTCTGAAGGGGTGGCAGAGTCCTATGGTGTGGCTCTAGAGTCCCCAGTCTGGAGGGCTTTTGGGCCAGGATTCTGTGCATTGAAGTCTGAAAACCCTAGTTGGGCCTATGGTTAGGGCACAGGGCATGGCAGTCCGACTCTGGTGGCTCCGGAGTGAGGTACTCAGTGGGCTGAGTTTAGAGCTGAGCTCAAGCTGAGGTTCAGAATGCAAATTAGTGTCCAGGGCCATCCTCCGAAATTGGGTTGGCCTTGGGAGACCGCAGGTTTCTCCTCATCTGCAGGTTTTGTGCTGCTCCGTAGGGAATGTTTCCTCGGGAACGCAGGGAGAGTCCTGTGGTGTGGTTCTGGAGTCCCCAGTCTGGAGCGCTACTGTGCCAGGAATCTGGGGAAGTCTGAAAACCCAAGCTAGGGTGAGGGTTTGGGCCTATGGCTTGGCATACCTGATCTGCAGATGCGGAGGCAAGCTCCCCAGGATCTGAAGGTAGGGCAAGCTGCAGGCACTCACTCAGTCTTGAGTTTGTGTCCATGATGGCCAGTGATTGTGGGGGCAGTCTCAAGGGGCCATGGAGGTCTCTACCTCTCTGGAGGTTTTTGTTTGTTTGGTTGGTTGTTTATTTACAGCATAGCATTGTTCATAGTTTTGGCCTCACACCGAGTGCTCCATGCAGTACGTGCCCTCCCTGTTTCCCACCACCTGGTTCCTCAACCTCCCACCTCCTCCGGCCCCTTCAAAACACTCTGGTTGTTTTTCAGAGTCCATAGTCTCTCATGGTTCATCTCCCCTTCCAGTTTCCCTCAACTCCCTCTCTTCTCCATCTCCCCATGTCCTCCTTGTTCTTTGTTATGCTCCACAAATAAATGAGACCTTATGATATTTGACTCTCTCTGCTTGACTTATTTCGCTCAGCATAATCTCTTCCAGTCCCGTCCATGTTTTTACAAAAGTTGGGTATTCTTCCTTTCTGATGGAGGCATAATACTCCATTGTGTATATGTACCACATCTTCCTTATCCATTCATCCGTTGAAGGGCATCTTGGTTCTTTCCACAGTTTGGCGACCGTAGCCATTGCTGCAATAAACATTGGGTACAGATGGCCCTTGTTTTCACTCCATCTGTATCTTTGGGGTAAATACCCAGCAATGCAATTGCAGGGTCATAGGGAAGCTCTATTCTTAATTTCTTGAGGAATCTCCACACTGTTCTCCAAAGTGGCTGCACCAACTTGCATTCCCACCAACAGTGTAAGAGGGTTCCCCTTTCTCCACATCCTCTCCAACACACGTTGTTTCCTGTCTTGCTAATTTTGGCCATTCTAACTGGTGTCAGGTGGTATCTCAATGTGGTTTTAATTTGAATCTCCCTGATGGCTAGTGATGATGAACATTTTTTCATGTGTCTGATAGCCATTTGTATGTCTTCGTTGGAGAAGTGTCTGTTCATATCTTCTGCCCATTTTTCGCTATGATTATCTGTTTTGTGTGTGTTGAGTTTGAGAAGTTCTTTCTAGATCCTGGATATCAACCTTTTGTCTGAACTGTCATTTACAAATATCTTCTCCCATTCCGTGGGTTGCCTTTTGATTGGTGGACTGTTCCCTTTGCTGTGCAGAAGCTTTTGATCTTGATGAAGTGCCAAAAGTTCATTTTCGCTTTTCTTTCCTTGGCCTTTGGAGACATATCTTGAAAGAAGTTGCTGTGGCTGATATCGAAGAGGTTACTGCCTATGTTCTCCTCTAGGATTCTGAGAGAATCCTGTCTCACGTTGAGCTCCTTTATCGAGTTCGAGTTTATCATTGTGTATGGTGTAAGAGAATGGTCGAGTTTCATTCTTCTACATATCGCTGTCCAGTTTTCCCAGCACCATTGATTGAGGAGAATGTCTTTTGTTACATTGAATATTTTTTCCTGATTTCTCGATGATTATATCACAATAGAGTTGAGGGTCCATATCTAATCGGGATCGATTTGGGCAGAGCGCTCATGAAAATTGGCTGGCGTTGGACAACCATGGGGACCGCCTTGTTCCGCGTGGCCCAGGACCCTTTCTCGCTCGGGGTATGTCGCAGCCACCCAGAAACGCGCCGAGACGACGGGGCCCGGCCGGGGGCCTCAGCGCCGGGAAGCTTGCTCGGAGCAGAGTTGATGGAGGGGCTGTGGTCGGGCGTCCGCCTCCGCCTCGGAGGGAGGCCGGGGCGCCCGGGAAGGGCGTGGCCTCTCTGGGGGAACAAATGGATCTGTCGCTCCACAGCTGTGTCGCAGCCACGAAAGGGGCCGTTGGCGCCGGGACGGTCGGGGGACTCGTGGCGCTGGACTCAGGGTTCCCCATGGGGAGGACAGCAGGCTCAGGCCCCTGGCAACGGAAGGCTGAGCAAGCAGGCCTGGACCGGGCCCGGCTTTCGGGGCTGGCCCAGCCCCAGCTACCAGCGCAGGGAGGGAACCCCCGGAGGCTGAGGAGCGGGAGGCGTCAGCCTCCCCGGGGCCTGCCTCCCGGAGCTCCTCCTGGCGGTGCCGGAACGCGACGACACGCGAACCCAGACAGGGCCCCGGGGGGGCGGCCCGGCGGCCCTGTGGTGCCCGAAGTGTGTTCGCCGGGCATTTTCCGGCCAATTCTCACGAGCGTTCTGCCCAAATCGGGATCGATTTGGGCAGAACGCTCGTGAGAATTGGCCGGCGTTGGGCAGCCCTGGTCAGCGCCCAGTTCCGCGTGGAGCAGGGCCCTTTCTCGCTCGGGGCATGGCGCGGCCACCCGGAAAACGAGCCGCGACGATGGGGCGCGGCCGGCAGCCGTGGCGCCGGGGAGTTTTCCCCGAGCAGAGTGGATGGAGGCGCCGTGGCCGGGCGTCCGCCTCCGCCGTGGCGGGCGGCCGGGCGCCCCTGGAGGGGGCTGGCCTCTGTGGGGAATCGGACTGGTCTCTCACTCCGCGGCTAGGACGAAGCCGCAAAAGGAGCCGTTGTCGCCGGGACGGTCGGGGGACTCGTGGCGCGGGACTCAGGGTTTCCCATTGGGGAGGCCCCCAGGCTCAGGCCCCAGGCAACGGATGGCTGAGCAAGCAGGCCCGGGCCCGGGCCCGGCTTTCGGGGCTGGCCCGGCCCCAGCTGCCGGCGCCAGGGAGGGGACCCCCGGAGGCTGAGGAGCGGGAGGCGTCGGCCTCCCCGCGGCACGCCTCCCGGAGCTCCTCCTGGCGGTGCCGGAACGCGACGACACGCGTTCCCGGACAGGGCCCCGGGGGGGGCCGCCCTGCGGCCCTGTGGTGCCCGAAGTGTGTTTTCCGGGCGTTTTCCGGCCAATTCTCACAAGCGTTCTGCCCAAATCGGGATCGATTTGGGCAGAACGCTCGTGAGAATTGGCCGGCGTTGGGCAGCCCTGGTCAGCGCCCAGTTCCGCGTGGAGCAGGGCCCTTTCTCGCTCGGGGCATGTCGCGGCCACCCGGAAAACGAGCCGCGACCATGGGGCGCGTCCGGCAGCCGCGGTGCCGGGGAGTTTTCCCCGAGCAGAGTGGATGGAGGCGCCGTGGCCGGGCGTCCGCCTCCGCCGTGGCGGGCGGCCGGGGCGCCCCTGGAGGGGGCTGGCCTCTGAGGGGAAACGGACTGGTCTCTCACTCCGCGGCTAGGACGAAGCCGCGAAAGGTGCCGTTGTTGCCGGGACGGTCGGGGGACTCGTGGCGCGGGACTCAGTGTTCCCCATGGGGAGGCCCCCAGGCTCAGGCCCCTGGCAACGGAAGGCTGAGCAAGCAGGCCCGGGCCCGGGCCCGGCTTTCGGGGCTGGCCCGGCCCCAGCTGCCGGCGCCAGGGAGGGGACCCCCGGAGGCTGAGGAGCGGGAGGCGTCGGCCTCCCCGCGGCACGCCTCCCGGAGCTCCTCCTGGCGGTGCCGGAACGCGACGACACGCGTTCCCGGACAGGGCCCCGGGGGGGGCCGCCCTGCGGCCCTGTGGTGCCCGAAGTGTGTTTTCCGGGCGTTTTCCGGCCAATTCTCACAAGCGTTCTGCCCAAATCGGGATCGATTTGGGCAGAACGCTCGTGAGAATTGGCCGGCGTTGGGCAGCCCTGGTCAGCGCCCAGTTCCGCGTGGAGCAGGGCCCTTTCTCGCTCGGGGCATGTCGCGGCCACCCGGAAAACGAGCCGCGACCATGGGGCGCGTCCGGCAGCCGCGGTGCCGGGGAGTTTTCCCCGAGCAGAGTGGATGGAGGCGCCGTGGCCGGGCGTCCGCCTCCGCCGTGGCGGGCGGCCGGGGCGCCCCTGGAGGGGGCTGGCCTCTGAGGGGAAACGGACTGGTCTCTCACTCCGCGGCTAGGACGAAGCCGCGAAAGGTGCCGTTGTTGCCGGGACGGTCGGGGGATTCGTGGCGCCGGACTCAGGGTTCCCCATGGGGAGGCCCCCAGGCTCAGGCCCCTGGCAACGGAAGGCTGAGCAAGCAGGCCCGGGCCCGGGCCCGGCTGTCGGGGCTGGCCCGGCCACAGCTCCCGGCGCCAGGGAGGGGACCCCCGGAGGCTGAGGAGCGGGAGGCGTCGGCCTCCACTGGGCCCGCCTCCCGGAGCTCCTCCTGGCGGTGCCGGAACGCGACGACACGCGATCCCGGACAGGGCCCCGGGGGGCGGCCCTACGGCCCTGTGGTGCCCGAAGTGTGTTCGCCGGGCGTTTTCCGGCCAATTCTCACGAGCGTTCTGCCCAAATCGGGATCGATTTGGGCAGAACGCTCGTGAGAATTGGCCGGCGTTGGGCAGCCCTGGTCAGCGCC
This sequence comes from Meles meles, assembly GCF_922984935.1. Classification (NCBI taxonomy): domain Eukaryota; kingdom Metazoa; phylum Chordata; class Mammalia; order Carnivora; family Mustelidae; genus Meles; species Meles meles. Next base: position 491,703 of record NW_025721126.1, read on the forward strand.
CAGGGCCGCGTGGAGCAGGGCCCTTTCTCGCTCGGGGCATGGCGCGGCCACCCGGAAAACGAGCCGCGACGATGGGGCGCGGCCGGCGGCCCCGGCGCCGGGGAGTTTTCCCCGAGCAGAGTGGATGGAGGCGCCGTGGCCGGGCGTCCGCCTCCGCCGTGGCGGGCGGCCGGGGCGCCCCTGGAGGGGGCTGGCCTCTGTGGGGAAACGGACTGGTCTCTCACTCCGCGGCTAGGACGAAGCCGCGAAAGGTGCCGTTGTCGCCGGGACGGTCGGGGACTCGTGGCGCGGGACTCAGGGTTCCCCATGGGGAGGCCCCCAGGCTCAGGCCCCTGGCAACGGAAGGCTGAGCAAGCAGACCCGGGCCCGGCTTTCGGGGCAGGCCCGGCCCCAGCTGCCGGCGCCAGGGAGGGGACCCCCGGAGGCTGAGGAGCGGGAGGCGTCGGCCTCCACAGGGCACGCCTCCCGGAGCTCCTCCTGGCGGTGCCGGAACGCGACGACACGCGATCCCGGACAGGGCCCCGGGGGGGGGCCGCCCTGCGGCCCTGTGGTGCCCGAAGTGTGTTCGCCGGGCGTTTTCCGGCCAATTCTCACGAGCGTTCTGCCCAAATCGGGATCGATTTGGGCAGAACACTCGTGAGAATTGGCCGGCGTTGGGCAGCCCTGGTCAGCGCCCAGTGCCGCGTGGAGCAGGGCCCTTTCTCGCTCGGGGCATGGCGCGGCCACCAGGAAAACGAGCCGCGACGATGGGGCGCGGCCGGCGACCCCGGCGCCGGGGAGTTTTCCCCGAGCAGAGTGGATGGAGGCGCCGTGGCCGGGCGTCAGCCTCCGCCGTGGCGGGCGGCCGGGGCGCCCGTGGAGGGGGCTGGCCTCTGTGGGGGAACGGAGTGATCTCTCACTCCACGGCTGGGACGAAGCCGCGAAAGGTGCCGTTGTCGCCGGGACGGTCGGGGGGACTCGTGGCGCGGGACTCAGGGTTCCCCATGCGGAGGCCCCCAGGCTCAGGCCTCTGGCAACGGAAGGCTGAGCAAGCAGGCCCGGGCCCGGGCCCGGCGTTCGGGGCTGTCCCGGCCCCAGCGGCCGGCGCCAGGGAGGGGACCCCCGGAGGCTGAGGAGCGGGAGGCGTCGGCCTCCCCGGGGCCCGCCTCCCGGAGCTCCTCCTGGCGGTGCCGGAACGCGACGACACGCGATCCCGGACAGGGCCCCGGGGGGGCGGCCCTGCGGCCCTGTGGTGCCCGAAGTGTGTTCGCCGGGCGTTTTCCGGCCAATTCTCACGAGCGTTCTGCCCAAATCAGAATATATTTGGGCTAATCTGCAGATGCTGAGGCTAGCTCCCCAGGATCTGAAGGTAGGGCAAGGTTCAGGCACTCACTCAATCTTGAGTTTGTGTCCATGATGGCCAGTGATTGTGGGGGCAGTCTCAAAGGGCCATAGAGGTCTCTATCTCTCTGGAATTTTTGCACAGCTCCAAATAGCAATGTTTTCTTCTGTGGGACAGGAGGAGTCTTGTTCTATGGCTCCGGGGTCCCCAGTATGGAGGGATTCAAGGCCAGGCCTATGGGTATGGATGCTTGAAAACCCAGTATAGGGTTACTCTTAGGGCCAGTGGGATTGGCACGCCCGATCTGCTGTCTCTCAGGAGAGCTCCCCGGGAGCTGAGTTGAAAAAAGGGCTCAGGATGAGTATCTGATGGACATTAGTGTCCAGGGTGGAACTCTGAAACTGGGGCTGGCATTGGGTTTATGCCGGTTTCTGCTATTCCAGGGGTTTTGTGCGCTCCATAGAGCACAGTTTCCTTCTGAAGGGGTGGCAGAGACCTGTGATGTGGCTCCAGATTCGCCAGTTTGGAGGGCTTTAGGGCCAGGATTCTGTGCATTGAAGTCTGAAAACACAAGTTAGGCCATAGTTAGGGCATAGGGCATGGCAGTCCCACTCTGGTGGCTCTGGGGTGAGGTACCCAGCGGACTGAGTTTAGAGCTGAGCTCAGGCCCAGGGTCAGAATGCATATTATTATCCAGGACAAGCCTCTGAATTTGGGTTGGGCTCGGGAGGGCGCAGTTTTCTCCTAAGCTGCGGGATTTATGTAACTCCATAGGGCATGGAAGGCCTTAGGAAGGCAGGCAGAGTCCTGTGGTGTGGTTCTGGAGTCCCCAGTCCAGAGGGCTTGTGGGTCAGGACTCTGGGAATGGAAGTCTGAAAACCCAAGCTAGGGTTAGGGTTAGGGCCTAGGGCATGGCTGGCCTGACCTGTAGACACCGAGGCAAGCTCCCAGGGTTATGAAATTAGGGAAGTTTCAGTCTGTGCCTCAGGCTGGAGTTTGTGTTCATGGGGGCCGCTGAATGTGGATGTGGCGTCAGGGGGAGATCGACATTTCTCCATCTCTGAAGCTTTTATGCAGTTCCAAATAGCAAGGTTTCATTCCGGGGGATGGGAAGAGGCCTGTTTTATGGCTCAGGGATTCCCCATATGTAGGGATTCGAGAGTAGGCCTTTGGGTATGGATGTCTGAAAACCCATTTAGGGTTCGGAATATGGCCAAGGGGTATGGCAGGCCTGATCTGATGGCTTTGGGGCGAGCTACCCATGGGGCTGAGTTGAAAACAGGGCTCAGGCTGAGGTCACGATGCAGGTTTGTGTGCAGGACAGCCTCTCAAAGTCATGGTGGACGCATGGACCATTCAGGATTCTCCTACACTGAAGGTTTTACACAGCCTCAAATGGCAAGGTTTCCTTCTGGGGATATTGGAGTAGTTCTGTTTTGTGGCTCAGGGGTCCGCCCTTATTGAGGGATATGAGGCCATGCCTCGGGATGGATGTCTAAAAACCCAAGGTTTAGAATTGGGACCTAGATTGCAGGCCGTATCTGGTGGCTGTGGGGCAAGGTAGCAGGGTTTTCTGAGTGGAGGGCAGGTCTCAGACTGAGTGTCTAATGGGCATTAGTATCCAGGGTGGAACTCTGAACCTGGGTTGACATTGGGAAACATGCAGGTTTCTGCTATTCCAGAGGTTTTTTGTTCTTCATAGGGCACGGTTTCCTTCTGAAGGGGTGGCAGAGTCCTATGGTGTGGCTCTAGAGTCCCCAGTCTGGAGGGCTTTTGGGCCAGGATTCTGTGCATTGAAGTCTGAAAACCCTAGTTGGGCCTATGGTTAGGGCACAGGGCATGGCAGTCCGACTCTGGTGGCTCCGGAGTGAGGTACTCAGTGGGCTGAGTTTAGAGCTGAGCTCAAGCTGAGGTTCAGAATGCAAATTAGTGTCCAGGGCCATCCTCCGAAATTGGGTTGGCCTCGGGAGACCGCAGGTTTCTCCTCATCTGCAGGTTTTGTGCTGCTCCGTAGGGAATGTTTCCTCGGGAACGCAGGGAGAGTCCTGTGGTGTGGTTCTGGAGTCCCCAGTCTGGAGCGCTACTGTGCCAGGAATCTGGGGAAGTCTGAAAACCCAAGCTAGGGTGAGGGTTTGGGCCTATGGCTTGGCATACCTGATCTGCAGATGCGGAGGCAAGCTCCCCAGGATCTGAAGGTAGGGCAAGCTGCAGGCACTCACTCAGTCTTGAGTTTGTGTCCATGATGGCCAGTGATTGTGGGGGCAGTCTCAAGGGGCCATGGAGGTCTCTACCTCTCTGGAGGTTTTTGTTTGTTTGGTTGGTTGTTTATTTACAGCATAGCATTGTTCATAGTTTTGGCCTCACACCGAGTGCTCCATGCAGTACGTGCCCTCCCTGTTTCCCACCACCTGGTTCCTCAACCTCCCACCTCCTCCGGCCCCTTCAAAACACTCTGGTTGTTTTTCAGAGTCCATAGTCTCTCATGGTTCATCTCCCCTTCCAGTTTCCCTCAACTCCCTCTCTTCTCCATCTCCCCATGTCCTCCTTGTTCTTTGTTATGCTCCACAAATAAATGAGACCTTATGATATTTGACTCTCTCTGCTTGACTTATTTCGCTCAGCATAATCTCTTCCAGTCCCGTCCATGTTTTTACAAAAGTTGGGTATTCTTCCTTTCTGATGGAGGCATAATACTCCATTGTGTATATGTACCACATCTTCCTTATCCATTCATCCGTTGAAGGGCATCTTGGTTCTTTCCACAGTTTGGCGACCGTAGCCATTGCTGCAATAAACATTGGGTACAGATGGCCCTTGTTTTCACTCCATCTGTATCTTTGGGGTAAATACCCAGCAATGCAATTGCAGGGTCATAGGGAAGCTCTATTCTTAATTTCTTGAGGAATCTCCACACTGTTCTCCAAAGTGGCTGCACCAACTTGCATTCCCACCAACAGTGTAAGAGGGTTCCCCTTTCTCCACATCCTCTCCAACACACGTTGTTTCCTGTCTTGCTAATTTTGGCCATTCTAACTGGTGTCAGGTGGTATCTCAATGTGGTTTTAATTTGAATCTCCCTGATGGCTAGTGATGATGAACATTTTTTCATGTGTCTGATAGCCATTTGTATGTCTTCGTTGGAGAAGTGTCTGTTCATATCTTCTGCCCATTTTTCGCTATGATTATCTGTTTTGTGTGTGTTGAGTTTGAGAAGTTCTTTCTAGATCCTGGATATCAACCTTTTGTCTGAACTGTCATTTACAAATATCTTCTCCCATTCCGTGGGTTGCCTTTTGATTGGTGGACTGTTCCCTTTGCTGTGCAGAAGCTTTTGATCTTGATGAAGTGCCAAAAGTTCATTTTCGCTTTTCTTTCCTTGGCCTTTGGAGACATATCTTGAAAGAAGTTGCTGTGGCTGATATCGAAGAGGTTACTGCCTATGTTCTCCTCTAGGATTCTGAGAGAATCCTGTCTCACGTTGAGCTCCTTTATCGAGTTCGAGTTTATCATTGTGTATGGTGTAAGAGAATGGTCGAGTTTCATTCTTCTACATATCGCTGTCCAGTTTTCCCAGCACCATTGATTGAGGAGAATGTCTTTTGTTACATTGAATATTTTTTCCTGATTTCTCGATGATTATATCACAATAGAGTTGAGGGTCCATATCTAATCGGGATCGATTTGGGCAGAGCGCTCATGAAAATTGGCTGGCGTTGGACAACCATGGGGACCGCCTTGTTCCGCGTGGCCCAGGACCCTTTCTCGCTCGGGGTATGTCGCAGCCACCCAGAAACGCGCCGAGACGACGGGGCCCGGCCGGGGGCCTCAGCGCCGGGAAGCTTGCTCGGAGCAGAGTTGATGGAGGGGCTGTGGTCGGGCGTCCGCCTCCGCCTCGGAGGGAGGCCGGGGCGCCCGGGAAGGGCGTGGCCTCTCTGGGGGAACAAATGGATCTGTCGCTCCACAGCTGTGTCGCAGCCACGAAAGGGGCCGTTGGCGCCGGGACGGTCGGGGGACTCGTGGCGCTGGACTCAGGGTTCCCCATGGGGAGGACAGCAGGCTCAGGCCCCTGGCAACGGAAGGCTGAGCAAGCAGGCCTGGACCGGGCCCGGCTTTCGGGGCTGGCCCAGCCCCAGCTACCAGCGCAGGGAGGGAACCCCCGGAGGCTGAGGAGCGGGAGGCGTCAGCCACCCCGGGGCCTGCCTCCCGGAGCTCCTCCTGGCGGTGCCGGAACGCGACGACACGCGAACCCAGAGAGGGCCCCGGGGGGGCAGCCCTGCGTCCCTGTGGTGCCCGAAGTGTGTTCGCCGGGCGTTTTCCGGCCAATTCTCACGAGCGTTCTGCCCAAATCGGGATCGATTTGGGCAGAACGCTCGTGAGAATTGGCCGGCGTTGGGCAGCCCTGGTCAGCGCCCAGTTCCGCGTGGAGCAGGGCCCTTTCTCGCTCGGGGCATGGCGCGGCCACCCGGAAAACGAGCCGCGACGATGGGGCGCGGCCGGCAGCCGCGGCGCCGGGGAGTTTTCCCCGAGCAGAGTGGATGGAGGCGCCGTGGCCGGGCGTCCGCCTCCGCCGTGGCGGGCGGCCGGGCGCCCCTGGAGGGGGCTGGCCTCTGTGGGGAAACGGACTGGTCTCTCACTCCGCGGCTAGGACGAAGCCGCAAAAGGTGCCGTTGTCGCCGGGACGGTCGGGGGACTCGTGGCGCGGGACTCAGGGTTTCCCATGGGGAGGCCCCCAGGCTCAGGCCCCAGGCAACGGAAGGCTGAGCAAGCAGGCCCGGCCCGGGCCCGGCTTTCGGGGCTGGCCCGGCCCCAGCTGCCGGCGCCAGGGAGGGGACCCCCGGAGGCTGAGGAGCGGGAGGCGTCGGCCTCCCCGCGGCACGCCTCCCGGAGCTCCTCCTGGCGGTGCCGGAACGCGACGACACGCGTTCCCGGACAGGGCCCCGGGGGTGGCCGCCCTGCGGCCCTGTGGTGCCCGAAGTGTGTTTTCCGGGCGTTTTCCGGCCAATTCTCACGAGCGTTCTGCCCAAATCGGGATCGATTTGGGCAGAACGCTCGTGAGAATTGGCGGGCGTTGGGCAGCCCTGGTCAGCGCCCAGTTCCGCGTGGAGCAGGGCCCTTTCTCGCTCGGGGCATGTCGCGGCCACCCGGAAAACGAGCCGCGACCATGGGGCGCGGCCGGCAGCCGCGGCGCCGGGGAGTTTTCCCCGAGCAGAGTGGATGGAGGCGCCGTGGCCGGGCGTCCGCCTCCGCCGTGGCGGGCGGCCGGGGCGCCCCTGGAGGGGGCTGGCCTCTGAGGGGAAACGGACTGGTCTCTCACTCCGCGTCTAGGACGAAGCCGCGAAAGGTGCCGTTGTCGCCGGGACGGTCGGGGGACTCGTGGCGCCGGACTCAGGGTTCCCCATGGGGAGGCCCCCAGGCTCAGGCCCCTGGCAACGGAAGGCTGAGCAAGCAGGCCCGGGCCCGGGCCCGGCTTTCGGGGCAGGCCCGGACCCTGCTGCCGGCGCCAGGGAGGGGACCCCCGGAGGCTGAGGAGCGGGAGGCATCGGCCTCCCCGGGGCACGCCTCCCGGAGCTCCTCCTGGCGGTGCCGGAACGCGACGACACGCGATCCCGGACAGGGCCCCGGGGGGGGCCGCCCTGCGGCACTGTGGTGCCCGAAGTGTGTTCGCCGGGCGTTTTCCGGCCAATTCTCACGAGCGTTCTGCCCAAATCGGGATCGATTTGGGCAGAACGCTCGTGAGAATTGGCCGGCGTTGGGCAGCCCTGGTCAGCGCCCAGTTCCGCGTGGAGCAGGGCCCTTTCTCGCTCGGGGCATGGCGCGGCCACCCGGAAAACGAGCCGCGACTATGGGGCGCGTCCGGCAGCCGCGGTGCCGGGGAGTTTTCCCCGAGCAGAGTGGATGGAGGCACCGTGGCCGGGCGTCCGCCTCCGCCGTGGCGGGCGGCCGGGGCGCCCCTGGAGGGGGCTGGCCTCTGTGGGGAAACGGACTGGTCTCTCACTCCGCGGCTAGGACGAAGCCGCAAAAGGTGCCGTTGTCGCCGGGACGGTCGGGGGACTCGTGGCGCGGGACTCAGGGTTTCCCATGGGGAGGCCCCCAGGCTCAGGCCCCAGGCAACGGAAGGCTGAGCAAGCAGGCCCGGGCCCGGGCCCGGCTTTCGGGGCTGGCCCGGCCCCAGCTGCCGGCGCCAGGGAGGGGACCCCCGGAGGCTGAGGAGCGGGAGGCGTCGGCCTCCCCGCGGCACGCCTCCCGGAGCTCCTCCTGGCGGTGCCGGAACGCGACGACACGCGTTCCCGGACAGGGCCCCGGGGGGGGCCGCCCTGCGGCCCTGTGGTGCCCGAAGTGTGTTTTCCGGGCGTTTTCCGGCCAATTCTCACGAGCGTTCTGCCCAAATCGGGATCGATTTGGGCAGAATGCTCGTGAGAATTGGCCGGCGTTGGGCAGCCCTGGTCAGCGCCCAGTTCCGCGTGGAGCAGGGCCCTTTCTCGCTCGGGGCATGTCGCGGCCACCCGGAAAACGAGCCGCGACCATGGGGCGCGGCCGGCAGCCGCGGCGCCGGGGAGTTTTCCCCGAGCAGAGTGGATGGAGGCGCCGTGGCCGGGCGTCCGCCTATGCCGAGGCGGGCGGCCGGGGCGCCCCTGGAGGGGGCTGGCCTCTGAGGGGAAACGGACTGGTCTCTCACTCCGCGGCTAGGACGAAGCCGCGAAAGGTGCCGTTGTCGCCGGGACGGTCGGGGGACTCGTGGCGCTGGACTCAGGGTTGCCATGGGGAGGCCCCCAGGCTCAGGCCCCTGGCAACGGAAGGCTGAGCAAGCAGGCCCGGGCCCGGGCCCGGCTTTCGGGGCTGGCCCGGCCCCAGCTGCCGGCGCCAGGGAGGGGACCCCCGGAGGCTGAGGAGCGGGAGGCGTCGGCCTCCCCGCGGCACGCCTCCCGGAGCTCCTCCTGGCGGTGCGGGAACGTGACGACACGCGATCCCGGACAGGGCCCCGGGCGGGGCCGCCCTGCGGCCCTGTGGTGCCTGAAGTGTGTTCGTCGGGCGTTTTCCGGCCAAATCTCACGAGCGTTCTGCCCAAATCGGGATCGATTTGGGCAGAACGCTCGTGAGAATTGGCCGGCGTTGGGCAGCCCTGGTCAGCGCCCAGTTCCGCGTGGAGCAGGGCCCTTTCTCGCTCGGGGCACGTCGCGGCCACCCGGAAAACGAGCCGCGAAGATGGGGCGCGGCCGGCAGCCGCGGTGTCGGGGAGTTTTCCCCGAGCAGAGTGGATGGAGGTGCCGTGGCCGGGCGTCCGCCTCCGCCGTGGCGGGCGGCCAGGGCGCCCCTGGAGGGGGCTGGCCTCTGTGGGGAAACGGACTGGTCTCTCACTCCGCGGCTAGGACGAAGCCGCGAAAGGTGCCGTTGTCGCCGGGACGGTCGGGGGACTCGTGGCGCGGGACTCAGGGTTCCCCATGGGGAGGCCCCCAGGCTCAGGCCCCTGGCAACGGAAGGCTGAGCAAGCAGACCCGGGCCCGGGCCCGGCTTTCGGGGCAGGCCCGGCCCCAGCTGCCGGCGCCAGGGAGGGGACCCCCGGAGGCTGAGGAGCGGGAGGCGTCGGCCTCCCCGGGGCACGCCTCCCGGAGCTCCTCCTGGCGGTGCCGGAACGCGACGACACACGATCCCGGACAGGGCCCCGGGGGGGGCCGCCCTGTGGCCCTGTGGTGCCCGAAGTGTGTTCGCCGGGCGTTTTCCGGCCAATTCTCACGAGCGTTCTGCCCAAATCGGGATCGATTTGGGCAGAACGCTCGGGAGAATTGGCCGGCGTTGGGCAGCCCTGGTCAGCGCCCAGGGCCGCGTGGAGCAGGGCCCTTTCTCGCTCGGGGCATGGCGCGGCCACCCGGAAAACGAGCCGCGACGATGAGGCGCGGCCGGCGGCCCCGGCGCCGGGGAGGTTTCCCCGAGCAGAGTGGATGGAGGCGCCGTGGCCGGGCGTCCGCCTCCGCCGTTGCGGGCGGCCGGGGCGCCCGTGGAGGGGGCTGGCCTCTGTGGGGGAACGGAGTGATCTCTCACTCCACGGCTGGGACGAAGCCGCGAAAGGTGCCGTTGTAGCCGGGACGGTCGGGGGGACTCGTGGCGCGGGACTCAGGGTTCCCCATGCGGAGGCCCCCAGGCTCAGGCCCCTGGCAACGGAAGGCTGAGCAAGCAGGCCCGGGCCCGGGCCCGGCGTACGGGGCTGGCCCGGCCCCAGCGGCCGGCGCCAGGGAGGGGAACCCCGGAGGCTGAGGAGCGGGAGGCGTCGGCCTCCCCGGAGCCTGGCTCCCGGAGCTCCTCCTGTCGGTGCCGGAACGCGACGACACGCGATCCCGGACAGGGCCCCGGGGGGGCGGTCCTGCGGCCCTGTTGTGCCCGAAGTGTTTCGCTGGGCGTTTTCCAGGGAATTCTCACGAGCGTTCTGCCCAAATCGGGATCGATTTGGGCAGAACGCTTGTGAGAATGGGCCAGCGTTGGGCAGCCCTGGTCAGCGCCCAGGGCCGCGTGGAGCAGGGCCCTTTCTCGCTCGGGGCATGGCGCGGCCACCCGGAAAACGAGCCGCGACAATGGGGCGCGGCCGGCGGCCCCGGCGCCGGGGAGTTTTCCCCGAGCAGAGTGGATGGAGGCGCCGTGGCCGGGCGTCCGCCTCCTCCGTGGCGGGCGGCCGGGGCGCCCGTGGATGGGGCTGGCCTCTGTGGGGGAACGGAGTGATCTCTCACTCCACGGCTGGGACGAAGCCGCGAAAGGTGCCGTTGTCGCCGGGACGGTCGGGGGGACTCGTGGCGCGGGACGCAGGGTTCCCCATGCGGAGGCCCCCAGGCTCAGGCCCCTGGCAACGGAAGGCTGAGCAAGCAGGCCCGGGCCCGGGCCCGGCGTTCGAGGCTGGCCAGGCCCCAGCGGCCGGCGCCAGGGAGGGGACCCCCGGAGGCTGAGGAGCGGGAGGCGTCGGCCTCCCAGGGGCTCGCTTCCCGGAGATCCTCCTGGCGGTGCCGGAACGCGACGACACGCGATCCCGGACTGGGCCCCGGGGGGGCGGCCCTGCGACCCTGTGGTGCCCGAAGTGTGTTCGCCGGGCGTTTTCCGGCCAATTCTCTGGAGCGTTCTGCCCAAATCGGGATCGATTTGGGCAGAACGCTCGTGAGAATTGGCCGGCGTTGGGCAGCCCTGGTCAGCGCCCAGGGCCGCGTGGAGCAGGGCCCTTTCTCGCTCGGGGCATGGCGCGGCCACCCGGAACACGAGCCGCGACGATGAGGCGCGGCCGGCGGCCCCGGCGCCGGGAAGGTTTCCCCGAGCAGAGTGGATGGAGGCGCCGTGGCCGGGCGTCCGCCTCCGCCCTGGCGGGCGGCCGGGGCGCCCGTGGAGGGGGCTGGCCTCTGTGGGGGAACGGAGTGATCTCTCACTCCACGGCTGGGACGAAGCCGCGAAAGGTGCCGTTGTCGCCGGGACGGTCGGGGGGACTCGTGGCGCGGGACTCAGGGTTCCCCATGCAGAGGCCCCCAGGCTCAGGCCCCTGGCAACGGAAGGCTGAGTAAGCAGGCCAGGGCCAGGGCCCGGCGTACGGGGCTGGCCCGGCCCCAGCGGCCGGCGCCAGGGAGGGGACCCCCGGAGGCTGAGGAGCGGGAGGCGTCGGCCTCCCCGGAGCCTGGCTCCCGGAGCTCCTCCTGGCGGTGCCGGAACGCGACGACACGCGATCCCGGACAGGGCCCCGGGGGGGCGGTCCTGCGGCCCTGTGGTGCCCGAAGTGTGTTCGCCGGGCGTTTTCCGGGGAATTCTCACGAGCGTTCTGCCCAAATCGGGATCGATTTGGGCAGAACGCTCGTGAGAATTGGCCGGCGTTGGGCAGCCCTGGTCAGCGCCCAGGGCCGCGTGGAGCAGGGCCCTTTCTCGCTCCAGGCATGGCGCGGCCACCCGGAAAACGAGCCGCGACGATGGGGCGCGGCCGTCGGCCCCGGTGCCGGGGAGTTTTCCCCGAGCAGAGTGGATGGAGGCGCCGTGGTCGGGCGTCCGCCTCCGCCGTGGCGGGCGGCCGGGGCGCCCGTGGAGGGTGCTGGCCTCTGTTGGGGAACGGAGTGATCTCTCACTCCACGGCTGGGACGAAGCCGCGAAAGGTGCCGTTGTCGCCGGGACGGTCGGGGGGAATCGTGGCGCGGGACTCAGGGTTCCCCATGCGGAGGCCCCCAGGCTCAGGCCCCTGGAAACGGAAGGCTGAGCAAGCAGGCCCGAGCCCGGGCCCGGGGTTCGGGGCTGGCCCGGCCCCAGTGACCTGCGCCAGGGAGGGGACCCCCGGAGGCTGAGGAGTGGGAGGCTTCGGCCTCCCCGGGGCCCGCCTCCCGGAGCTCCTCCTGGCGTTGCCGGAACGCGACGACACGCGATCCCGGACAGGGCCCCGGGGGGGCGGCCCTGCGGCCCTGTGGTGCCCGAAGTGTGTTCGCCGGGCGTTTTCCGGCCAATTCTCACGAGCGTTCTGCCCAAATCGGGATCGATTTGGGCAGAACGCTCGTGAGAATTGGCCGGCGTTGGGCAGCCCTGGTCAGCGCCCAGGGCCGCGTGGAGCAGGGCCCTTCCTCGCTCGGGGCATGGCGCGGCCACCCGGAAAACGAGCCGCGACGTTGGGGCGCGGCCGGCGGCCCCGCGCCGGGGAGTTTTCCCCGAGCAGAGTGGATGGAGGCTCCGTGGCCGGGCGTCCGCCTCCGCCGTGGCTGTCGGCCGGGGCGCCCGTGGAGGGGGCTGGCCTCTGTGGGGGAACGGAGTGATCTCTCACTCCACAGCTGGGACGAAGCCGCGAAAGGTGCCGTTGTCGCCGGGACGGTCGGGGGGACTCGTGGCGCGGGACTCAGGGTTCCCCATGCGGAGGCCCCCAGGCTCAGGCCCCTGGCAACGGAAGGCTGAGCAAGCAGGCCCGGGCCCGGGCCCGGCGTTCGGGGCTGGCCCGGCCACAGCGGCCGGCGCCAGGGAGGGGACCCCCGGAGGCTGAGGAGCGGGAGGCGTCGGCCTCCCCGGGGCCCGCCTCCCGGAGCTCCTCCTGGCGGTGCCGGAACGCGACGACACGCGATCCCGGACAGGGCCCCAGGGGGGCGGCCCTGCGGCCCTGTGGTGCCCGAAGTGTGTTCGCCGGGCGTTTTCCGGCCAATTCTCACGAGCGTTCGGCCCAAATCGGGATCGATTTGGGCCGAACGCTCGAGAGAATTGGCCGGCGTTGGGCAGCCCTGGTCAGCGCCCAGGGCCGCGTGGAGCAGGGCCCTTTCTCGCTCGGGGCATGGAGCGGCCACCCGGAAAACGAGCCGCGACGATGGGGCGCGGCCGTAGGCTCCGGCGCCGGGTAGTTTTCCCGGAGCAGAGTGGATGGAGGCGCCGTGGCCGGTCATCCGCCTCCGCTGTGGCGGGCGGCAGGGGCGCCCGTGGAGGGGGCTGGCCTCTGTTGGGGAACGGATTGATCTCTCACTCCACGGCTGGGACGAAGCCGCGAAAGGTTCCGTTGTCGCCGGGACGGTCGGGGGGACTCGTGGCGCGGGACTCAGGGTTCCCCATGCGGAGGACCCCAGGCTAGGGCCCCTGGCAACGGAAGGCTGAGCAAGCAGGCCCGGGCCCGGGCCCGGCGTTCGGGGCTTGCCCGGCTCCAGCGGCTGGCGCCTGGGAGGGGACCCCCGGAGGCTGAGGAGCGGGAAGCGTCGGCCTCCCCAGGCCCCGCCTCCCGGAGCTCCTCCTGGCGGTGCCGGAACGCGACGACACGCGATCCCGGACAGGGCCCCGGGGGGGCGGCCCTGCGGCCCTGTGGTGGCCGAAGTGTGTTCGCCGGGCGTTTTCCGGCCAATTCTCACGAGCGTTCTGCCCAAATCGGGATCGATTTGGGCAGAACGCTCGTGAGAATTGGCCGGCGTTGGGCAGCCCTGGTCAGTGCCCAGTGCCGCGTCGAGCAGGGCCCTTTCTCGCTCGGGGCATGGCGCGGCCACCCGGAAAACGAGCCGCGACGATGGGGCGCGGCCGGCGGCCCCGGCGCCGGGGAGTTTTCCCCGAGCAGAGTGGATGGAGGCGCCGTGGCCGGGCGTCCGCCTCCGCCGTGGCGGGCGGCCGGGGCGCCCGTGGGGGGGGCTGGCTTCTGTGGGGGAACGGAGTGATCTCTCACTCCACGGCTGGGACGAAGCCGCGAAAGGTGCCGTTGTCGCCGGGACGGTCGGGGGGACTCGTGGCGCGGGACTCAGGGTTCCCCATGCGGAGGCCCTCAGGCTCAGGCCCCTGGCAACGGAAGGCTGAGCAAGCAGGCCCGGGCCCGGGCCCGGCGTTCGGGGCTGGCCCGGCCCCAGCGGCTGGCGCCTGGGAGGGGACCCCCGGAGGCTGAGGAGCGGGAGGCGTCGGCCTCCCCAGGACCCGCCTCCCGGAGCTCCTCCTGGCGGTGCCGGAACGCGACGACACGCGATCCCGGACAGGGCCCCGGGGGGGCGTCCCTGCGGCCCTGTGGTGCCCGAAGTGTGTTCGCCGGGCGTTTTCCGGCCAATTCTCACGAGCGTTCTGCGCAAATCGGGATCGATTTGGGCAGAACGCTCGTGAGAATTGGCCGGCGTTGGGCAGCCCTGGTCAGCGCCCAGTGCCACGTGGAGCAGGGCCCTTTCTCGCTCGGGGCATGGCGCGGCCACCCGGAAAACGAGCCGCGATGATGGGGCGTGGCCGGCGGCCCCGGCGCCGGGGAGTTTTCCCCGAGCAGAGTGGATGGAGGCGCCATGGCCGGGCGTCTGCCTCCGTCGTGGCGGGCGGCCGGGGCGCCCGTGGAGGGGGCTGGCCTCTGTGGGGGAACGGAGTGATCTCTCACTCCACAGCTGGGACGAAGCCGCGAAAGGTGCCGTGGTCGCCGGGACGGTCGGGGGGACTCGTGACGCGGGGCTCAGAGTTCCCCATGCGGAGGCCCCCAGGCTCAGGCCCCTGGCAACGGAAGGCTGAGCAAGCAGGCCCGGGCCCGGGCCCGGGCCCGGCGTTCGGGGCTGGCCCGTCCCCAGCGGCCGGCGCCAGGGAGGGAACCCCCGGAGGCTGAGGAGCGGGAGGCGTCGGCCTCCCGGGGGCCCGCCTCCCGGAGCTCCTCCTGGCGGTGCCGGAACGCGACGACACGCGATCCCGGACAGGGCCCCGGGGGGGCGGACCTGCGGCAGTGTGGTGCCCGAAGTGTGTTCGCTGGGCGTTTTCCGGCCAATTCTCACGAGCGTTCGGCCCAAATCGGGATCGATTTGGGCCGAACGCTCGTGAGAATTGGCCGGCGTTGGGCAGCCCTGGTCAGCGCCCAGGGCCGCGTGGAGCAGGGCCCTTTCTCACTCGGGGCATGGCGCGGCCACCCGTAAAAATAGCCGCGACGATGGGGCGGTTCCGGCGGCCCCGGCGCCGGGGAGTTTTCCCCGAGCAGAGTGGATGGAGGCGCCGTGGCCGGGCGTCCGCCTCCGCCGTGGCGGGCGGCCGGTGCGCCCGTGGAGGGGGCTGGCCTCTGTGGGGGAACGGAGTGATCTCTCACTCCACGGCTGGGACGTAGCCGCGAAAGGTGCCGTTGTGGCCAGGAGTGTCGGGGGGACTCGTGGCGCGGGACTCAGCGTTCCCCATGCGGAGGCCCCCAGGCTCAGGCCCCTGGCAACGGAAGGCTGAGCAAGCAGGCCCGGGCCCGGGCCCGGCGTTCGGGGCTTGTCCGGCCCCAGCGGCTGGCGCCTGGGAGGGGACCCCCGGAGGCTGAGGAGCGGGAGGCGTCGGCCTCCCCAGGCCCCGCCTCCCGGATCTCCTCCTGGCGGTGCCGGAACGCGACGACACGCGATCCCGGACAGGGCCCCGGGGGGGCGGCCCTGCGGCCCTGTGGTCCCCGAAGTGTGTTCGCCGGGCGTTTTCCGGCCAATTCTCAGGAGCGTTCTGCCCAAATCGGGATCGATTTGGGCAGAACGCTCGTGAGAATTGGCCGGCGTTGGGCAGCCCTGGTCAGTGCCCAGTGCCGCGTCGAGCAGGGCCCTTTCTCGCTCGGGGCATGGCGCGGCCACCCGGAAAACGAGCCGCGACAATGGGGCGCGGCCGGCGGCCCCGGCGCCGGGGAGTTTTCCCCGAGCAGAGTGGATGGAGGCGCCGTGGCCGGGCGTCCGCCTCCACCGTGGCGGGCGGCCGGGGCGCCCGTGGGGGGGGTTGGCCTCTGTGGGGGAACGGAGTGATCTCTCACTCCACAGCTGGGACGAAGCCGCGAAAAGTGCCGTTGTCGCCAGGACGGTCGGGGGGACTCGTGGCGCGGGACTCAGGGTTCCCCATGCGGAGGCCCCCAGGCTCAGGCCCTTGGCAACGGAAGGCTGAGCAAGCAGGCCCGGGCCCGGGCCCGGCGTTCGGGGCTGGCCCGGCCCCAGCGGCCGGCGCCAGGGAGGGGACCCCTGGAGGCTGAGGAGCGGGAGGCGTCGGCCTCCCCGGGGCCCGCCTCCCGGAGCTCCTCCTGGCGGTGCCGGAACGCGACGACACGCGATCCCGGACAGGGCCCCGGGGGGGCGGCCCTGCGGCCCTGTGGTGCCCGAAGTGTGTTCGCCGGGCGTTTTCCGGCCAATTCTCACGAGCGTTCGGCCCAAATCGGGATCGATTTGGGCAGAACGCTCGTGAGAATTGGCCGGCGTTGGGCAGCCCTGGTCAGCGCCCAGGGCCGCGTGGAGCAGGGCCCTTTCTCGCTCGGGGCATGGCGCGGCCACCCGGAAAACGAGCCGCGACGATGGGGCGCGGCCGGCGGCCCCGGCGCCGGGGAGTTTTCCCCGAGCAGAGTGGATGGAGGCGCCGTAGCCGGGCGTCCGCCTCCGCCGTGGCGGGCGGCCGGGGCGCCCGTGGAGGGGGCTGGCCTCTGTGGGGGAACGGAGTGATCTCTCACTCCACAGCTGGGACGAAGCCGCGAAAGGTGCCGTTGTCGCCGGGACGGTCGGGGGGACTCGTGGCGCGGGACTCAGGGTTCCCCATGCGGAGGCCCCCAGGCTCAGGCCCCTGGCAACGGAAGGCTGAGCAAGCAGGCCCGGGCCCGGCGTTCGGGGCTGGCCCGGCCCCAGCGGCCGGCGCCAGGGAGGGGACCACCGGAGGCTGAGGAGCGGGAGGCGTCGGCCTCCCCGGGGCCCGCCTCCCGGAGCTCCTCCTGGCGGTGCCGGAACGCGACGACAGGCAATCCCGGACAGGGCCCCGGGGGGGGCCGCCCTGCGGCCCTGTGGTGCCCGAAGTGTGTTCGCCGGGCGTTTCCGGCCAATTCTCACGAGCGTTCTGCCCAAATCGGGATCGATTTGGGCAGAACGCTCGTGAGAATTGGCTGGCATTGGGCAGCCCTGGTCAGCGCCCAGTTCCGCGTGGAGCAGGGCATTTCTCGCTCGGGGCATGTCGCGGCCACCCGGAAAACGAGCCGCGACAATGGGGCGCGGCCGGCAGCCACGGCGCCGGGGAGTTCTCCCCTAGCAGAGTGGTTGGAGGCGCCGTGGCCGGGCGTCCGCCTCGCCGTGGCGGGCGGCCGGGGCGCACCTGGAGGGGGCTGGCCTCTGTGGGGAAACGGACTGGTCTCTCACTCCGCGGCTAGGACGAAGCCGCGAAAGGTGCCGTTGTCGCCGGGACGGTCGGGGGACTCGTTGCGCGGGTCTCACGGTTCCCCATGAGGAGGCCCCCAGGCTCAGGCCCCTGGCAATGGAAGGCTGAGTAAGCAGGCACGGGCCCGGGCCCGGCTTTCGGGGCTGGCCCGGCCCCAGCTGCCTGCGCCAGGGAGGGGACCCCCAGAGGCGTAGGAGCGAAAGGCGTCGGCCTCCCCGCGGCACGCCTCCCGGAGCTCCTCCTGGCGGTGCCGGAACGCGACGACACGCGATCCCGGACAGGGCCCCGGGGGGGGCGGTCCTGCGGCCCTGTGGTGCCCGAAGTGTGTTCGCTGGACGTTTTCTGGCCAATTCTCACGAGCGTTCTGCCCAAATAGGGATCGATTTGGGCAGAACGCTCGTGAGAATTGGCCGGCGTTGGGCAGCCCTGGTCAGCGCCCAGTTCCGCGTGGAGCAGGGCCCTTTCTCGCTCGGGGCATGTCGCGGCCACCCGGAAAACGATCCGCGACGATGGGGCGCGGCCGGCAGCCACGGCGCCGGGGAGTTTTCCCCTAGCAGAGTGGATGGAGGCGCCGTGGCCGGGCGTCCGCCTCCGCCGTGGCGGGCGGCCGGGGCGCCCCTGGAGGGGGCTGGCCTCTGTGGGGAAACGGACTGGTCTCTCATTCCGCGGCTAGGACGAAGCCGCGAAAGGTGCCGTTGTCGCCGGGACGGACGGGGAACTCGTGGCGCGGGACTCAGTGTTCCCCATGGGGAGGCCCCCAGGCTCAGGCCCCTGGCAAAGGAAGGCTGAGCAAGCAGGCCCGGGCCCGGGCCCTGCTCTCGGGGCTGGCCCGGCCCCAGCTGCCAGCGCCAGGGAGGGGACCACCAGAGGCTGAGGAGCGGGAGGCGTCGGCCTCCCCGCGGCACGCCTACCGGAGCTCCTCCTGGCGGTGCCGGAACGCGACGACACGCGATCCCGGACAGGGCCCCGGCGGGGGCCGCCCTGCGGCCCTGTGGTGCCCGAAGTGTGTTCGCCGGCGTTTTCCGGCCAATTCTCACGAGCGTTCTGCCCAATCGGGATCGATTTGGGCAGAACGCTCGTGAGAATTGGCCGGCGTTGGGCAGCCCTGGTCAGCGCCCAGTTCCGCGTGGAGCAGGGCATTTCTCGCTGGGGCATGTCCCGGCCACCCGGAAAACGAGCCGCGATGATGGGGCGCGGCCGGCAGCCACGGCGCCGGGGAGTTTTCCCCTAGCAGAGTGGATGGAGGCGCCGTGGCTGGGCGTCCGCCTCCGCCGTGGCGGGCGGCCGGGGCGCCCCTGGAGGGGGCTGGCCTCTGTGGGGAAACGGACTGGTCTCTCACTCCGCGGCTAGGACGAAGCTGCGAAAGGTGCCGTTGTCGCTGGGACAGTCGGGGGACTCGTGGCGCGGGACTCAGGGTTCCCCATGGGGAGGCCCCCAGGCTCAGGCCCCTGGCAACGGAAGGCTGAGCAAGCAGGCCCGGGCCCGGGCCCGGCTTTCGGGGCTGGCCCGGCCCCAGCTGCCGGCGCCAGGGAGGGGACCCCCGGAGGCTGAGGAGCGGGAGGCGTCGGCCTCCCCGCGGCACGCCTCCCGGAGCTCCTCCTGGCGGTGCCGGAACGCGAAGACACGCGATCCCGGACAGGGCCCCGGGGGGGGCGGCCATGAGGCCCTGTGGTGCCCGAAGTGTGTTCGCCGGGGGTTTTCCGGTCAATTCTCACGAGCGTTCTGCCCGAATCGGGATCGATTTGGGCAGAACGCTCATAAGAATTGGCCGGCGTTGGGCAGCCCTTGTCAGCGCCCAGTTCTGCGTGGAGCAGGGCCCTTTATCGCTCGGGGCATGTCGCGGCCACCCGGAAAACGAGCTGCGACGATGGGGCGCGGCCGGCACCCGCGGCGCCGGGGAGTTTTCCCCGAGCAGTGTGGATGGAGTCGTCATGGCCGGGCGTCCGCCTCCGCCGGGTCGGGCGGACGGGGCGCCCCTGGAGGGGGCTGGCCTCTGTGGGGAAACGGACTGGTCTCTCACTCCGTGGCTAGGACGAAGCCGCGAAAGTTGCCGTTGTCGCCGGGACGGTCGGGGGACTCGTGGCGTGGGACTCAGTGTTCCCCATGGGGAGGCCCACAGGCTCAGGCCCCTGGCAACGGAAGGCTGAGCAAGCAGGCCCGGGCCCGGGCCCGGCCTCGGGGCTGGCCCGGCCCCAGCTGCCAGCGCCAGGGAGGGGACCCCCGGACGCTGAGGAGCGGGAGGCGTCGGCCTCCCCGCGGCACGCCTCCCGGAGCTCCTCCTGGCGGTTCCGGAACGCGACGACACGCGATCCCGGACAGGGCCACGGGGGGGGCCGCCCTGCGGCCCTGTGGTGCCCGAAGTGTGTTCGCCGGGCGTTTTCCTGCCAATTCTCACGAGCGTTCTGCCCAAATCGGGATCGATTTGGGCAGGACGCTCGTGAGAATTGGCTGGCGTTGGGCAGCCCTGGTCAGCGCCCAGTTCCGCGTGGAGCAGGGCATTTCTCGCTCGGGGCATGTCGCGGCCACCCGGAAAACGAGCCGCGACAATGGGGCGCGGCCGGCAGCCACGGCGCCGGGGAGTTCTCCCCTAGCAGAGTGGATGGAGGCGCCGTGGCCGGGCGTCCGCCTCCGCCGTGGCGGGCGGCCGGGACGCCCCTGGAGGGGGCTGGCCTCTGTGGGGAAATGGACTGGTCTCTCACTCCGCGGCTAGGACGAAGCCGCGAAAGGTGCCGTTGTCGCCGGGACGGTCGGGGGACTCGTGGCGCGGGACTCAGGGTTCCCCATGGGGAGGCCCCCAGGCTCAGGCCCCTGGCAACGGAAGGCTGAGCAAGCAGGCCAGGGCCCGGGCCCGGCTTTCGGGGCTGGCCCGGCCCCAGCTGCTGGCGCCAGGGAGGGTACCCCTGGAGGCTGAGGAGCGGGAGGCGTTGGCCTCCCCGGGGCCCGCCTCCCGGAGCTCCTCCTGGCGGTGCCGGAACGCGACGACACGCGATCCCGGACAGGGCCCCGGGGGGGGGCGGCCCTGCGGCCCTGTGGCGCCCGAAGTGTGTTCGCCGGGCGTTTTCCGGCCAATTCTCACGAGCGTTCTGCCCAAATCGGGATCGATTTGGGCAGAACGCTTCTGAGAATTGGCCGGCATTGGGCAGCCCTGGTCAGCGCCCACTGCCGCGTGGAGCAGGGCCCTTTCTCGCTTGGGGCATGTCGCGGCCACCCGGAAAACGAGCCGCGACGATGGGGCGCGGCCGGCGGCCCCGGCGCCACGGAGTTTTCCCCGAGTGAGTGGATGGAGGCGCCGTGGCCGGGCGTCCGTCTCCGCCGTGGCGGGCGGTCGGGGCGCCCGTGGAGGGGGCTGGCCTCTGTGGGGGAACGGAGTGATCTCTCACTCCACGGCTGGGACGAAGCCGTGAAAGGTGCCGTTGTCGCCGGGACGGTCGGGGGGACTCGTGGCGCGGGACTCAGGGTTCCGCATGCGGAGGCCCACAGGCTAAGGCCCCTGGCAACGGAAGGCTGAGCAAGCAGGCCCGGGCCTGGGCCCGGATTTTGGGGCTGGCCCGGCGCCAGGGGCCGGGGCCAGGGAGGGGACCCCCGGAGGCTGAGGAGCGGGAGGCGTCGGCCTCCCCGGGGCTCGCCTCCCGGAGCTCCTCCTGGCGGTGCCGGAACGCGACGACACGCGATCCCGGACAGGGCCTCGGGGGGGCGGCCCTGCGGCCCTGTGGTGCCCGAAGTGTGTTCGCCGGGCGTTTTCCTGCCAATTCTCACGAGCGTTCTGCCCAAATCGGGATCGATTTGGGCAGAACGCTCGTGAGAATTGGCCGGCGTTGGGCAGCCCTGGTCAGCGCCCAGTTCCGCGTGGAGCAGGGCCCTTTCTCTCTGGGGGCATGTCACGGCCCCCCGGAAAACGAGCCGCGACGATGGGGCGCGGCCGGCGGCCCCGGCGCCGGGGAGTTTTCCCCGAGCAGAGTGGATGGAGGAGCCGTGGCCGGGTGTCTGCCTAAGACGTGGCGGGCGACCGGGGCGCCCGTGGAGGGGGCTGGCCTCCGTGGGGGAACGGACTGATCTCTCACTCCACGGATGGGGCGAAGCCGCGAAAGGTGCCGTTGTCGCCGGGACGGTCGGGGGACTCGTGGCGCGGGACGCAGGGTTCCGCATGGGGAGGCCCCAGGTCCGGCCCCTGGCAACGGAAGGCTGAGCAAGCAGGCCCGGTCCCGGGCCCTAGTTTCGGGGCAGGCCCGGCGCCTGCTGCCGGCGCCGGGGAGGGGACCCCCGGAGGCTGAGGAGCGGGAGGCGTCGGCCTCCCCGGGGCCCGCCTCCCGGAGCTCCCCCTGGCGGTGCCGGAACGCGACGACACGCGATCCCGGACAGGGCCCCGGGGGGGCGGCCCTGCGGCCCTGTGGTGCCCGAAGTGTGTTCGCCGGGCGTTGTCCGGCCAATTCTCACGAGCGTTCTGCCCAAATCGATCCCGATTTGGGCAGAACGCTCGTGAGAATTGGCCGGCTTTCGGCAGCCATGGTGACCGCCCAGTTCCGTGTGGACCAGGGCCCTTTCTCTCTTGGGGCATGTCGCGGCCACCCGGAAAACGAGCCGTGACGATGGGGCGCGGTCGGCAGTCCCGGCGCCGGGGAGTTTTCCCGGAGCAGAGTTAATGGAGGGGCTGTGGCCGGGCGTCCGCCTTCGCCGTGGTAGGCCCCCGGGGCGCCCTTGGAGGGGTCTGGCCTCTGTGGGGGAACGAATTGATCTCTCACTCCTCGGCTGGGATGCAGCCGCGAAAGGCACCATTGTCTCTGGGACTGTGGCGGACTTGTGGCCCAGGACTCAGGATTCCCGGGGTGAGGCCCTAGGTACAGGCCCCTGGCAATGGAAGTCTGAACAAGCAGGCCTGGGTCCGGGCCCGGATTTCATGGCAGGCCCGGCCCCAGCTGCCACCGCCAAGGTGAGACCCCCAGAATCTGTGGAGAGGGAGGCGTCTGCCTCGCCATCAGGGAGATTCTGATTAAAACTCCATTGAGATACCACCTGACACCAGTTAGAATGTCCAAAATTAGGAAGACAGGAAATAACGTTTGTTGGAGAGGATGTCGAGAAAGTGGAACCCTGTTACACTGTTGGTGAGACTGCCATTTAGTGCAGCCACTTTGGAGAACAGTGTGCAGATGACTCAAGAAATTAAAAATAGAGCTTCCCTATGACCCTGCAATTACACTGATGGGTATTTACCCCAAAGATACAGATGGAGTGAAAAGAAGAGCCATCTGTACCCCAATGTTTATTGCAGCAATGGCCACGGTCGCCAAACTGTGGAAAGAACCAAGATGCCCTTCAACGGATGAATGGATAAGGAAGATGTGGTCCATATACACAATGGAGTATTATGCCTCCATCAGAAAGGATGAATACCCAACTTTTGTAGCAACATGGACGGGAGTGGAAGAGATTATGCTGAGTGAAATAAGTCAAGCAGAGAGAGTCAAATATCATATGGTCTCCCTTATTTGTGGAGCATAACAAAGAACACGGAGGACATGGGGAGATGGAGAGGAGAGGGAGTTGAGGGAACCTGGAAGGGGAGATGAACCATGAGAGACTATGGACTCTGAAAAACAACCTGAGTGTTTTGGAAGGGCGGGGGTTGGGAGGTTGGGGAACCAGGTGGTGGGTAATAGGGAGGGCACGTACTGCATGGAGCACTGGGTGTGGTGCAAAAACAGTGAACACTGTTATGCTGAAAATAAACAAATAAAAAAAAAAAGAAAATTGTACTCTTAGACCCCGTCATCTATATCACTCATCCCTCCATCCACTTCCACTCTGGTAACCACAGAGTCGGTTTTTGTTTTGTATCTTCTTTCTCCTTTATTTATGTATGTTTGTTTCCTAAATTCCATGGAAGAGTGACATCCAAAGGCCTTTGTCTTTCTCTGACTGACTGATTTCACTTAGGATAGTATTCTCTAGCTCCATCCATGTGTCTGCAAATGGCAAGATTTCATTTTTTATGGCTGAGTAATTTCGCACTGTGTGTGTGTGTGTGTGTGTGTGTGTACATTTATCATCTCATTTATCATGTTTTCAAGAAATACTTGGATTTTTTCCATATTGTAATATTTTAATTAATGTTGCATGAAACATAGGGGCACATGTATCATTTTGATTTACTGTTCTCATATTCGTCGGGTAATCACCCGGTAGTGTGATTGCTGGATTATAAGGTAGTTCTAATATTTAACGGTTTGAGGAACAGTGATACTGTTTTCCACAGGGTCTGCCGCAGCTAGCATTCCCACCACAGTGCAAGAGGGTTCCCTTTTACCCACATCCTCCCAACATTTCTTTTCTTGTGCTGGTGCTGTTAGCCATTCTGATAGTATGAGGTAATATCTCACGGACCTTTTCATTTGGATTTTCCTGTTGATGGCTGATGTGAACATCTTCTCACGTGACTGTTGGCCATCTGTATGTCTTCTTTGGAGCAATGTCTGTTCATGTCTTCTGTCTATTTTTTAATTGGATTTTTTGTTTTTTGGTTGTTGCGTTGTATCAGTTCTACATATTTTGGACACTACCCCTTTATTGCACATGATATTTGCAAACATCTTCTCCTATTAAGTACATTGTATTCTATTTATTACATTTTCATTGCTGTTCTGCTGTGCGGTAAGTTTTTATATTGATGGAGCTCTAGTAGTTTATTTTTGCTTTTGTTTCCTTTGCCTTAGGAGGCATGTCTATTAAATGTATGGTTCATGTCAGAGAAGTTACTGTCTGTGCCCTCTTGTAGGATTTTTATGATTTAAGGTCTCACATTGAGGTCTTGAAACTGTTTTGAGTTTATTTGTCCATATGGTGTAAGAAAGCAGTCTAATTTCATTGTTTTGTGCATAGCTGTTCAGTTTTCCCAACACCATTTGTTGTAGAAACTGTCCTTTTCCCTTTTAATAGTTTTGCCTGTTTTGCAGAAGATTAATTGGGCACGTGATTGTGGGCTGATGTCTGAGCTTCTATTCCGTTTCCTTGGTCACTGTGTGTATTTTTTTTTTTTTTTGCCAGTCCCATACTGTGAGGATGAACGCAGCTTTGTAGTATAATTTGAAATATGGAATTGTGATGCCTCCAGCTTTGTTTTTCTTCATAACATTGTGCTGGTTGTTCAGTATTTTTGTGATTCCATACAAAGTGTTAGGGTAGTTTATTTGAGTTCTTTCATTTTTTATTTGAATTCAATGAGCCAACTTATCATACATCATTATTTTCAGATGTAGTGTTAAATAATATATCAGATGTGTATTGCATCACGTGCCCTCCTTAATGCCCATCACCCCAGTTACTCCCCCACCCGCCATCCAGCAACCCTCAGTTGGTTGCTATAGTTAAGAGTCTATCATGGTTTTTTCCCCATCTCTGATGACTTCCCATTCTGTTTCCCCTTCCTTTGCCTACGGTTCTCTGCCCTGTTTCTGATATTTCACATATGAGTGAAACCCTATGATAATTGTGTTTCTTTCATGGACATATTTTACTCAGCATAATATCTTCCAGACCCATCCAGGTTGATGTGATGGTAAGTATTCATCCTTTCTGATGGCTGAGGAATATTCCTTTGAATATATGAACCACATCTTCTTTATCCATTCCTCTGTCCATAGATATCTGGGTTCTTTCCATAGTTTATCTAGATTGGATATTGTTGCGATGAACACTGAGGTGCAGGTGCCAGTTCTTTCCCCTACATCTCTATTTTTGTGGTAAAAGCCCTGTAGTGAAATTGCTGTGTTTTAGGGTAACTTTACTTTTAACTTCTTGAGGAAACCCCGTACTGTTTTCCAGAGTGGATATAACAGTCTGCATTCCAACCAGGAGTGTAGGAGGGTTCTCCATTCTCTGCATCCTCACCAATATTTGTGGTTTCATGTCCTGTTAACTTTAGACATTCTGCCTGGTGTGATAGGACACCTCAATGTGGTTTAGATTTGCATTTCCCAGAAGCCATGTGATATAGAACATTTATGTATATATCTGTTGGTCACATGCGTGTCATCATTGGAGAAATATCTGTTCATATTTTCACCCATGTCTAGACCTTCCGTTGGATTAAGGCCCAGAAGCCTAGAAGATACAATCAGCCAGAACTGTGGAGATCTTCACAAGGTCTGAGATACAATGGAGATTTAGGGTGTGTATCAAGCTCAGGGATTGTCTTCAGAGGGTGGATGGAAGTGTAGGTTCACTGACATTGTCTCAGGTTTGCATTCAGATGTCTCATGCTCTGAATCCAGTCTGGAGTAAAAAAAGGAGTTTCCTTTTGTGTGGCGGGCTGATCCTCTGGTTTTGCTAAAGTGTTCCCAATACCCGGGGCTTGGGATCCAGGCCTCTACAGATGGACCTCTCAGAACTCCAAATAGGGTTAGGGTTAGGACCTAGGAAAATGGAAGGTCTGAATTGCCAACCGTGTGGTGAGCGTCCTAGAGGGCTGAGTTGAGGACATGGGTCAGGGTGAGTGTCCGGCTCAGGGTTTCAATCCATGAGCCCTTGAATGTGGGAGTTCACTGGGATGGAAACAGATGGGCCTTCATATTTATACTGACCTATATACTTACTGGAGTCCATTATGGAAAGATTTCCATCTGGGTGTGAGGCAGAGTCCTGTGGTATTGCTCAGTCATCCCCAAATCCTAGGGCTTTGGAGCCCACCCTTAGGGGACGGAGACATGAGAACCCAAGCTAGGGATAGAGTTAGGGCCAAAGGACATTGCAGGCCCAAACAGCTGACAGTGTGTGTGGTTCCTAGAGGCTGGAATTAAGGATGAGTGTTCTGGTTCTGGTCAGGCACAGGGTTTGTGACCTAGAGGCCACTGACATTGGGGGTTTGCTGGTATAGGCTCAGATGGGCAGGCATTTTATCCTGCTTTGAATACTTTCTAGAGGTCTACATGGCACGCTTTCCTCCTGTGTGTTAGGATGAGTCCTGTGGTATGGCTAAGGTGACCCCAGTCCGTGGGGTAGGGAGCCAGACCCCTAGGAATTGAATGCTCAGAACACAAACTAAGCTTCAGTTAGGGGTTAGGAGCATGGCAGGCCCAATCTGATGGTGGTGTGGCAAGCAATCCAGAGGGCTGAGTACAGAGGGATGGATAGAGTAAGTGTCAGGTTCAGGTTTGTGTCCAGCTGCTGACTCTGGGTGAACTCAGTGGTGCGTGGCAGATTTCTCCTGCTCAGAATCCTTTGCAGAGTCCCAAATGGTATGGTTTCCTTCTGGGTGGCAGGCAGAGATCTCAAATCTTGCTCAGGGGTCCCCATCCGTGGGACTTGGGTGCCAGTCCTCTGGGGACAGAGCATGAAACCCCAACCTAGGGTTGGGGCTAGGTCCCAGCAACATGACAGGCCTGATTTGCTGGTGCTGTGCAGAGCTCTCACGGGGACTGAGTAGAGAACATGGGTCAGTCTGAGTCAGGCTCCGGGTTGGTGGCCATGGGGGGAAAGGCAGATTTCTCCTGCTCTCAGTCCTTGGCAGAGTTCCAATTCTACTGTTTCCTTCTGGGTTGAAGACAGAGTCCTCTGGCATTTCTCAGGGGTCCCACATATGTGGGGCTTTGGTACCTGTATTCTTGGGACACAAGACAGAAAATGTACCTAAGTTTTGGTTAGGGCTGAGGGTCATGTCAGTCTCAATAGGCCACCCTGAGAGGAGTGACCTGGGGAGCAGAGTTGAGGACATGGGTCAGTGTGAGTGTTAAGATCCAGGTGTGAACGGGGGGTGCTGAAAGTGGGATAGCCTCAGGGGGCCAAGAAATATTCTGGTATAGTTCAGGTGTAACCCATCAGCGGAGCTTTGGTGTCAATCATCAGAGGACAGAAGACTGAAAACACAACCTAGGGCTTGGAAAAGAGCACAGGGGCATGGCTGGCCTGATCTGCTGGTGCCGAGGCTAGATGTCTGGGGTACTGAGTTGAGGGCCAAGGTCAGGTGGTGCATTACGATCTGGGTTTGTGCCTGGGGGGTGGCCGAAGGTGGAGGTGGCTTCAGGGAGCATGAAGATTTCTCCCATTCCGATGGTTCTGTGCAGCTCCAAACAGAACGGTTTCCACCCGGGTGGCAGACAGAGCACTGGGTTGTGGCTCAGGGGTCCAAATATGGAGGAATTGGGGGACCAGCCTCTGGGGATGAAGACCGAAAATGCAACCTAGGCTTAAGGTTAGGGTCAGGGGCATGGCAGGCCCAATTTGCTGGCACTGAGAAGGGATCCCAGGGGGATGAATTGAGGGCAGAGGTCCGGTGGCATGAGAGGGTCCAGGTTTGTGGTCAGGGGACCGCTGAAGGAGGGGGTTGTGCTCAGGGAGGCATGCAGTTTCTCCCACTCTGAGTGTTCTACTCAGTTTCAAATGGCACGGTTTCCTCCTGGGTGGTAGGCAGGCTGAGTGCCAGCCTCCACATTTGTGCCCCAATGGTGCGCAGAGGGTGGGGGATAGCCTCGGGTGAACCGTGCAGGTTTCTCCCGGTCTGAGGATTCGACACAGCTCCAAACAGCATGGTTTCCTCCTGCATGGTGGACAGAGTCCTGAGGTGTCACTCAGGATTCTTTAATCTTGGGGTCTTGGGGTCAGGACTCTTGGGGATGATACCTGAAAACCAAAATTAGGGATAGGGTTAAGGCCTAGGGCCATGGTAGACCTGATATGCCAGTGCAGAGACAGGTGCCCTGGTGCGCTGAGTTGAGCTCGGGTGTCAGACGGGGCCTTAGCCTCTAGATGTGTGTCCAGACGTTCGCATAACCTGGGGGTGACTTCAGGGGTGCATGGAAGTTTCTCCAGCTCTGAGGGTTCAGCGCAGCTCCAAACAGCACAGCGGTGCCCTGCGTGGCAGGCAGATTACCAGCATGAGTATCAGGCATCCTCAATCCTTGTGACGCAGTATGTGGTCTATTCTGGAGAAGGTTCCATGTGCACTTGAGAAGAATGTGTATTCTGTTGTTTTAGGGTGGAATGTTCTGTATATGACTATGAGGTCCATCTGGTCCAATGTTTCATTCAATGCTCTTATTTCTTTTTTAATTTTCTGCTTCGATGATCTGTCTATTTTTGAGAGAGGCGTATGAAGATCTCCTACTATTATTGTATTCATATCAATATGACTCTTTATCTTGATTAATAGTTTTCTTATGGAATTGGGTGCTCCCATATTGGGGGCATAGATATTCACAATTGTTAGATCATCTTGGCGGATAGTCCCTTTAAGAATTATGGAGTGTCCTTCTGTATCTCTGACTACAGTCTTTAGTTTAAAATCTAATTTATCTGATATGAGAATCGCTACCCCAGCCTTCTTTTGAGGCCCATTGGCATGAAAGATGCTTCTCCATCCGTTCACTTTCAGTCTGGGTGTATCCTTAGGTTCAAAATGGGTCTCTTGTAGACAACATATGGATGGGTCCTGTCGTTTTATCCAATCTGCAACCCTGTGTCGTTTTATGGGCGCATTTAGGCCATTCACATTGAGAGTGATTATTGAGAGATAGGTTTTGATTCATGTCATGTTGCCTTTGAAGTCTTTCTGTCTGTAGATTGTTTCTATATTTCTGTTCAATGATATTCTTAGGATTTTTTCTCTTTTATAGGACCCCCCCCTTAATATTTCCTGCAGTGTCGGCTTGGTGGTTGCATAGTCTTTTAAGCCTTGCCGGTCTTGGAAACTCTTTATCTCTCCATCCATTTTAAATGTCAGTCTTGCCGGATAGAGTATTCTTGGTTGCATGTTCTTCTCATTTAGTACTCTGAATATATTTTGCCAGCCCTTCCTGGCTTGCCAGGTCTCTGTGAAAAGGTCTGACGTTATTCTAATGGGCTTGGATGCCCACTCTCACCACTCTTGTTCAACATAGTATTAGAAGTCCTAGCAACGGCAATCAGACAACAAAGAGAAATAAAAGGTATCCAAATTGGCAAGGAAGAAGTCAAACTCTCTCTCTTCGCAGATGCCATGATTTTTTATATGGAAAACCCCAAAGACTCCACCCCCAAACTACTAGACTCATACAGCAATTCAGTAACATGGCAGGATACAAAGTCAATGTACATAAATCAGTGGCTTTCTTATACACTAACAATGAAAATACAGAAAGGGAAATTAGAGAATCGATTCCATTTACTAGAGCACCAAGAACCATAAGATACCTGGGAATAAACCTAACCAAAGAGGTAAAGGACCTGTACTCGAGGAACTACAGAACACTCATGAAAGAAATTGAAGAAGACCCAAAAAGATGGAAGACAATTCCATGCTCTTGGATTGGAAGAATAAACATTGTTAAAATGTTTATACTGCCTAGAGCAATCTATGCTTTTAATGCCATTCCGATCAAAATTCCACCGGTAGTTTTCAAAGAGCTGGAGCCAATAATCCTAAAATTTGTATGGAATCAGAAGAGACCCCGAATTGCTAAGGAAATGTTGAAAAACAAAAACAAAACTGGCGGCATCACGTTACCCGATTTCAAGCTTTACTACCAAGCTGCGATCACCAAGACAGCGTGGTCCTGGCATAAAAACAGACACATAGACCAGTGGAACAGAGTGGAGAGCCCAGATATGGACCCTCAACTCCACGGTGAAATAATCTTCGACAAAACAGGAAAAAATATTCAATGGAAAAAAAGACAGTCTCTTCAATCAATGGTGCTGGGAAACTGGACAGCTATATGTAGAATAATGAAACTCAACCATTCTCTTACACTCGAAATGGATAAAAGACCTCATCATGAGACAGGAATCCATCAGAATCCTAGAGGAGAACATAGGCAGTAACCTCTTCGATATCAGCCACAGCAACTTCTTTCAAGATATGTCTCCAAAGGCCAAGGAAACAAAAGCGAAAATAAACTTTTGGCACTTCATCAAGATCAAAAGCTTCTGCACAGCAAAGGAAACAGTCCACCAAACAAAAAGGCAACCCACGGAATGGGAGAAGATATTTGCAAATGACAGTACAGACAAAAGGTTGATATCCAGGATCTAGAAAGAACTTCTCAAACTCAACACATACAAAAGAGATAATCATATCCAAAAATGGGCAGAAGATATGAACAGACACTTCTCCAACGAAGACATACAAATGGCTATCAGACACATGAAAAAATGTTCATCATCACTAGCCATCAGGGAGATTCAAATTAAAACCACATTGAGATACCACCTGACACCAGTTAGAAAGGCCACAATTAGCAAGACAGGAAACAACGATTGTTGGAGAGGATGTGGAGAAAGGGGAACCCTCTTACACTGTTGGTGGGAATGCAAGTTGGTGCAGCCACTTTGGAGAACAGTGTGGAGATTCCTCAAGAAATTCAGACTAGAGCTTCCCTATGACCCTGCAATTGCACTGCTGGGTATTTACCCCAAAGATACAGATGTAGTGAAAAGAAGGGCCATCTGTACCCCCAATGTTTATTGTAGCAATGGCTATGCTCACCAAACTGTGGAAAGAACCAAGATGCCCTTCAACGGATGAATGGATAAGGAAGATGTGGTACATATACGCAATGGAGTATTATGCCTCCATCAGAAAGGATGAATACCCAACTTTTGTAGCAACATGGACGGGACTGGAAGAAATTATGCTGAACGAAATAAGTCAAGGAGAGAGAGAGTCATGTATCATATGGTCTCACTTATTTGTGGAGCATAGCAAATAACACGGAGGACATAGGGAGATGGAGAGGAGAGGGAGTTGAGAGAAACTGGAAGGGGAGATGAACCATGAGAGACTATGGACTCTGAAAAACAACCAGAGGGTTTTGGAGGGGCAGGGTGGGGTGGGAGTTTGAGGAATCAGGTGGTGGTTAATAGGGAGGGCACGTACTGCATGGAGCACTGGGTGTGATGCCAAAACAATGAACACTGTTATGCTGTAAATAAACAAATAAAAAAAAAAATGAGTCTATGGAAGGCCCGGCAGTGCCAGTTCACTCCACTGGAGGGAGTGGTGAGCAGTGGTGTGAGATACCCTGGAAGGCATGGCGATGCTGCTTGCCACCACTGGAGGCAGCGGCGAGCTGCCATGGGAAACACACCTGAAGAGGAGTCAGTGCAGCTTGCTGGCTCTGAAGGCAGGGCGGAGGTGCCCGGTGAGAGACCCTGAAACGTGAGGCACTACAGCTTATTTTTACAGGACGGAGTGGTGAGCTGTATAGTCTCTGTTTCTCCAGGCTCAAGGGTGGTGGTAAGAATTGATGGAGCCTGTCCCCCACTCAGCATTGTGCCCTCTTTCCCCAGGTTTGCTGGTAATGTGCTGTCAGGATGGTTCAGGGGGGTCCTCCCAGTTGGGCTCTGGAGCCAGGGGAACCAAACCCGACTCATGGTGCATTTGGAACCGAGGAGCTGAGTGTTTGTTTGGAAAAGTATGTTTGTTTCTCCAAAAAGGATAAGGGCATTGACCAGCTTGAGAGGGAAGTGAATGACCAGTTAAGAAACAAGCCTGTGTCTCTCCTTCTCCCAGGAATCAGAGCAGGTGTGCAGGCTTTAGGTGGGAGACGCCTGCTTATCTGCACCTGACAGCCCTTCTTCACTCTGGCTCCATGAGACCTGAAGTTTGGAAGTCAGCGTCTGAGTCAGTCATGCAGCTTGTCCCAGGACGTCAGTGTTCAGAGAAAACAGCAGGCCTGTGGGTCACAATGCCACATCCATGCCAGGATGGCAGGTAAAAATTCCCTTTCACCCCAAATTTCCTGGGCTTTTCTCTTGTCTCCAGTGGAGCTCACAAATGGCACACTGAACCAGCTGTAAGCAATCTCGTGCGGGTGCCAGAGCTCCTGAGTTTCTCTGCAGGGAGCACCTGGCAGGGATCTCATTTTCTCTGTTTATTTCTGGCTTACAAAGGTATTTGGAACATCTCTTTCCTAGGAAATCCCTTGGATTCGAAAGGGAAGGTGAGA
The DNA here is from genome assembly GCF_922984935.1 of Meles meles. Taxonomy (NCBI): domain Eukaryota; kingdom Metazoa; phylum Chordata; class Mammalia; order Carnivora; family Mustelidae; genus Meles; species Meles meles. The sequence continues at coordinate 523,482 of NW_025721126.1, forward strand.
TTGACTTGGTGTGCCTTTTGAACATAGAAAGTATTCCTTCACCGAACAGTGTTTACTCCACTGGGCCTAGACTCTGGTGGAACGGCTGGCATCTAGAGTGAGGTGGCTGTTTGTGGTCAGATAGAGACTTGGATGATGGCTTCTTCTTTGTCCAAGGTGATGTATCCTAATGGATTCGTCTTTGAATCCAAAGAGTTCCAATGAGGGCAGAGGGAAAATTCAAAATGATTCCAAGGAGTCTTGGACAATTTAAAAGGGATGCTTGTCTTCCTAGGTTCACTCAAACGGCTATATATGGTTGGACATGCTGTATTTTCTCTGCAGTTTCATGGGTAGTGAAGTCAGAAGGAGAGTCTTTGGGAATTTCCCTGGATAAAGGCACTCTGTTGGCTTCAAGGGACTTGGTGTCAGGAACCCTGGGCTGAATTTCTGTGGCTGCTTTCCTGATGCTCAGTGAGTCAGGGTTTCCCACAGGTTTTATATTTCCTCCTTAGGAAATTGCTGGCAGGGAATGTTCTGCTTAAAGTGGAACCCTCGGGGGCACCTGTGTGGCTCAGTGGGTTAAGCCACTGCCTTCGGCTCAGGTCATGGTCTCAGGGTCCTGAGATTGAGCCCCGCATTGGGCTCTCTGCACAGCGGGGAGTCTGCTTCGTCCTCTCTCTCTGCCTGCCTCTCTGCCTACTTGTGACCTCTGTCAAATAAATAAATAAAATCTAAAAAAAAAAAAAACCCAAAACCGGGACCCTCCTACATTGTTGGTGGGCCTGCGTGTTGTTGCAGCCACTCTTGGAAAGAATACAGTCTGTCCTCCAAAAGCTAAGAACTGAACAACAGTAGGATCCAGCAATTGCCCTCCTAGTTATTTCCCTAAAGGGCACAAAAATGCACATTCAGTGGGGTATAAGCACCGTGATATTTACAGCAGCATTTTCAACCATTGTAAAACAATGGAGGGAGACCAAATGTCCATTCACTGATGAGTGATATATATATATATCACTCGTATATATCATATGTGTGTGTGTGTGTGTATGTGTATTCATTCTCCCACATCTTCTTAATGGAATAGGATCCAGGTTCAAAAAGGATGAAATCTTACCATCTGCAAGGATGTGGATGGATCTACAGTGGATTTAGCTAAGTAAAATCAGTAAGAAAAGACCAATAGCCTATATCTTGACCTCTATGGAATTTCAGAAAGAAAACAGATGAACATAGTGAGGAGAGAAAGGCCAATGAGGAAACAGACTCTAACCTAGAGCAAAATCGAGGGTTGCTAGGGGGCAGGGGTGTGGGGCGAAGGGTTAAGTGGGTGACAGCTATTAGGGAGAGTACTTGTTGTGATGAGCTCTGGGTGTTCTATGCAGGTGAGGAATCACAAAATCCTACCCCTGAAGGAGAGGAATGAACATTGCATGGAAACGAATTGGAATTGAAGTCAATGAAGAAAAGAAGACCATGTTCTACTTCATGAAGACTGAGGTAAAACTGGAATGACTTTTGCTCTCCTGTTCTGTAGCTGTTCATTATGAAACACTCTGTGGCAGGATACACTAGTTTCCTATTGCATAAGGAGCCCTCAGAAAGTTGCCATGAAAGATTTAGATCTCAGAGCATGTACATGTTCCATTGATATGTTACTTTCAGTTTGCCCAGGTGCAAAGGTAAGTGGAGAGAAATAGGGCTGAAGAGGAAAGGAGGTATTAAGCATTCAAGAGGTAGCCTTCCCCTTTCTCATGAATGCCTGGGCCAGTGTAAATTGGGAAGAAGGAGGGGGGATCCCAGAGCTTTGCCGCAGACAGGGGAGTTCTAGGTCTGCCTAGAGCTGGTGGTGTCCATGAGCAGAGCTGAGCTAGTGGCGTGGCAGGCCCGAACTTCTGGTGTTGAGGTGAGTTCCCCAAGGAGCTGAGTTGAGAATGGGGGTCAGGTGGTGAATCAGGCTCTGGGTTTGTGGCCAGGGGGCTGCAGAATGTGGGGGAGTCCTAATGGGGTCATGCAGGTTTCTCTGGCTCTGAGGGTTCCGCACAGCTCCAAAGGGACAAGTTTCCTGCTGGGTGGCAGGGGGACTCCTACAGTGTGGCTCCAAGTTTACCAATCTAGAGGGCTTGGTGGATAGGCCCCTGGGGAAGGAAGCCTGAAAATGCAACATAGGGTTAAGGGTAATGGGCTGGGCAGGACAGGCCTGATCAGCTGACACAGAGGTGAGATACCCTCAGAATTGAGTTGAGGAAATGCATCCTGCAATGCAGAAGTGTCAGGGTTTCTGGCCAGAGGGATGGCTGATCGTGGGGGTGGCTTTAGAGGGGCATGCTGGTTTCTCCCTCTCTGAGGAAACTTTGGAGCTCCAAATGTCATGGCTTCCCCCTGCATGGCATTCAGGTTTCTGCCTTGTTACAGGGGGGTCCTGAATCTGGGGAGTTTGGGGGCCAGGCCTCTTGGGATGGAAGCCCGAAATCAGAAACTAGAGCTACGGTAAGGGCGTAGGGGCATGGCATGCTCAATCTGCTACTGCTGAGGTGGGCTCCCTGGTGGGCTGACTTCAGGGTGGGTATCAGGTGGCATGTCAGACTCAGAGTTTGTGTCCAGGGATGCCACAGAAGCTGGGCGTGACCTCAGGGTTGCATGCAGGTTTCTCCTACCCTGAGGGTTCTGCAGAGCTCCAAATGGCATGGTTTCCTCCTGTGTGGCAGACGCAGTCCTGGGGTGTCACTGAGGAATCCTTAGTCTCTACTGGCATGAATCTCGGAGGTGCCCAATCTGGCGGGCTTGGGGGACAGGCCTCTGTTCATGAAAGCCTGTACACCCCACCTAGGTTTATGGTTAGGGACGAAGGGCATGGCAGGTCCAATGTGCCGGTGCTGATGCGGGCTCCCCTAAGGGTCGAGTTGAGGGCATAGATCTGGCATCGCAGGAGAATCTGGTTTTATGGCCATGGGGGTGACTCATGGTGGGGTGGCATTACGGGGGTTTGCAGGTTTCTCCCCGTCTGAGTGTTCAGTGCAGCTCTAAACCACAAGTTTTCCTCATGAGTGCCAGGTGGAGTCCCGTGGTGGTGCTCAGTAGACCTTAATCTGGGGGGACATGGGAGGCAGGCCCCCTGGGATGGAAGCCTGAAAACCTAAAGAGGGGTTCTGGTAAGGGCCTAGGGGCATGGTGGCCCGATCTGCTTATGTTGAGGTGGGGCGCCCTAGGGTCTGAATTTATGGCATGCGTCCGGCAGCTCAGCAGAATCTGGTTTATGGCCGGGGGGACGGGTGCAGATGATGGGAGTGCCTTTAGAGGGGCAAGTTTCTCCCCCTCTGAGGGTTCAGCACAACTCCAAGGCACAGGTTCCTACTGTGTGGCAAGCGGAGTCCTGAGGTGTATGTCAAGATTCCTTAATCCAGGGGATTTTGTTGCCTGGACCCTCAGCATGGAAGACTGAACACCCAAACTTGTGTTAGGGTTAGGGCCTAGGGGCAATGGCAGGCCCGATCTGCCAGTGCTGAGGCGGGATCCCGTATGGGCTGAGTTGAGGGTATGCATTTGGTGGCGGGATGGAATCCAGCTCTATGGCCAGAGTGGCTGTTGATTATTGGGGTGGCTTTAGGGTGGCATGAAAGTTTCTCCCCATCTGAGGGTTCATTGCAGCTCCAAACCACAAGGTTTCCACTTGTGTGACAGGCTGTGTCCTGTGGTGTTGCTCAGAAGTCCTTAATCTGGGGGGCGTGGGGGCCAGGCCTCTTGGGATGGAAGCCTGAAAATCCAAACTAGGGTTAGGGTTAAGGCTTAGGGACATGGCAGGCCCGATCTGCTGCAATTGAGGTGGTCTCCTGGATAGGCCGAATGGAGGGTGGGAATCAGGCAGGACTTGAGGTCTGTGTTTGTGTTTGTGGGGGCAAAGAAGCTAGTGGTGTTCTTGGGGGGCATGCAGCTTTCTCCTGCTCTGAGGTTCCTGCACAGTTCCAAATGGCACCATTTTGCCCTAGGAGGCTGGAGGAGTGCTGGCGGGAGTCTCAGTCATCCCCAGTCTGATGGGCTTGGGGTACAGGCCTCTGGGTACGGAAGGCTGTATACTCCACCTAGGGTTAGGGTTAGGGTCTAGGGTCATGGCGGGCCCAATCTGCCGGCGCTGAGATGGGCTCCCCTCAGGGCTGAGTTGAGGGCATGTGTCCGGTAGCTTCATAGAAAACAGCTTTCTGGCCTGGGGTGCCGCAAATTGTGCGGATAGCTTTACGGGGGCTTGAAGGTTTCTCACCCTCTGAGTATTCAGCAGCTCCAAACTGCAAGGTTTCATCCTGCGTGGCTGTTGGAGTCCTGCAATGTCACTCAGGGGTCCTTAATCCAGGGGGCCTGGAGGCTAGGCATCTTGGGATGGAAGCCTGGAAACTCAAACTAAGGTTGAGGTCTTGGGGCGCGACAGGCCCAATCTGCCAGTGCTGAGGCGGACTCCCCGGTGGCCTGAGTTGAGGGTCGGTGATAGGTGGCTAGTGTGAATCTGGGTTTGTGTTCAGGAGGGGCTCAGATGCTGGGGCTTGCCTTGGGGGGCATGAAGTTATCTTTTGCTCTGAGGTCTAAGTAGCTCCAAATGGCACTGTAACAGCATAGGCAGCCTCCAGACTGCCAGAGTGAGTCTCATGCATCCACAATCTGGCGGGTTTGGGGGCTAGGCCTCTGGGTACGGAAGACTGTACACCCAACCTAGGGTTAGGGTTAAGGCCTAGGGGCATGGCAGTTCTGATATGCTGCTGATATGCTGTGTTGAGGCGGGCTCCCTCAGGGCTGAGTGGATGACATGCATCTGGCGTTGTGGCAGAACCTGGCATTATGTCTGGGGCATTTCCAATGGTGGGTGTGTTTAGGTGCTCATGCACTTTTCTTTCTGGAGGGCAGACAGAGTCCTGTGTTGTGACTTTGGAATCCCCAGTCTGGAGGGTTAGGGTTAGGGATAGAGGTTCGGAGAGTGTTAGGGTTAGTTGTTAGGGTTTAGGGTTAGGGTTAGGGTTAGGAGTTAGGGGATAGGGTTAGAGGTAAGGTTTATGGTTAGGCTTAGGGTTAGGCGTATGTCTTAGGGACAAGGCATGTCAGATCTGCCAACACAGATATGGACTCACCCAAGGGCTGTGTTGAGGGCGGGACTCAGGAGTCTCCTCAGGCCCTGGATTTTTGGACTGGAGGGGTAAAGAAGGTGGGAATCGCCTCTGGGGAGCATGATGGTTTCTACTGCTCCGAGGTTGTTATGTTAGGTTTAGAGGTTAGGGTTAGGTTTTGTGGTTAGGGTTAGTGTTAAGATTAGTGTTAAGGTGGGGTGCCTGGGTGGCTCAGTTGGTTAAAGCCTCTGCCTTCCGCTCAGGTCATGATCTCAGGGTCCTGGGATCGAGCCCCACATCAGGCTCTCTGCTCAGCGGGGAGCGTACTTCGTCCTCTCTGTGCCTTCTTCTGATCTGTCTCTGTCAAAGAAATGAATAAAATCTTAAAAAAAATAAAAAGATTAGGGTTAGGGTTATGTCTTAGGGACAAGGCATGTTGGATCTGGTAACACTTATATGGGCTCACCCAAGGGCTGAGTTGAAGGCGGGACTCAGGAGGCTCCTTAGGCCCTGGGTTTTTTTCCTAGAAGGTAAAGATGGTGGGAATGGCCTCAGGGGAGCATGCTGGTTTCTAGGTCTCTGAGAGTGTTAGATAGCACTAAATGAAATGGTTTATTTCATTTATTCTCCTGGCTGAGAGGCTGAGTCCTGCCATCAGTCTGATGATCCTATCCACTGGGATGGAATTGGGTATCAGGCCTCTGGGGTCCAGAGCCTGACCACCTGAGCTAGGGTATTAGGGTTTGGTCCTGGGAGCATGGCAGGCCTGAGGTGCCAGTGCGGACTCAGGCTCTCCGGAGGGCTGAGTTGAGGGTATTGCTCTGGTGGCCCATCAGGCACTGGGCGGTGGTGTGTGGGTCCTCGGAAGGTGTGGGTGTCTTTAGGGGGCATGGAGGTTTCTCCGGCCAGGAGCGTACTGCACAGGGCCATGTGGGCCATTTTCCTTGTGGGTGGCAGCCGGAGTCCAGCATTGCAAATACAGGGTCCCCAGTCTGGACGGCTAGGGAGCCAGGCCTCTGTGGATCGAAGCATAAACACCCATCCTAGCATTATGGTTAAGTCTTTGGGGCATGGTAACCCCGATCTGCCGGTGCTGTGGTGACCCATCCTGATGCCTGAGTTGAGGCTATGTCTGCAGGACATTGAGACTCTGGTTCCCGGTCCTTGGGAGGGTCCAGAAGTGCTTTGGCCTCAGGGAGACTTGCAGGCTTCTCCTGCTCTGTGGCTTCAGCCCATTTCTAAACGGCACGGTTCATGCTGGGATCATGTGCAATTATGGGGTGCAACACAGGGGTCCCCTATCTGGGGTTTTGAGGACCAGTTGTGGGAGGATGATGCCTGAGCACGAACCTGGGCTAGGGTTAGTATTAGGATTAGGGTTAAGGTTATGTCTTAGGGACAAGGCATGTCGGATATGCAAGCACAGATATCAGCTCACCCAAGGGCTGAGTTGAGGGTGGGACTCAGGAGGCTCCTCGGGCACTGGGGTTTTGGGCTGTACGGGCAAAGATGTTGGAAATCGCCTCAGGGGAGCATGCCAGTTTCTACAATTCTCAGGGCATTAGATAGCACGAAATGAAAGGTCACCTTCTGGCTGAGAGGGTGAGTCCTGCTGTGAGGGTTAGGTTGTAGGGGCATTGCAGCCCCAATCTGCTGGCGCTGTGGTGGCCCATCCCAATGCTTGAGTTCAGAGCGTGTGTCTGCAGGACCATGAGACTCCTGGTTCTTGGTCCTTGGGGGCGCTGGAAGTGGGGTGCACTCAGGGAGACATTCCAATTTATCCCGCTCTGTGGGTTCAGCACAATTCTAAACAGCATGGTTTCCTCCTGGTGTCAGGTTCAATGATGGGGTATCGCTCACGGGTCCCCCATCTGGGGCCTTGGGGACCAGGAGTCAGAGTATGGACGCCTGAACACACAACCTGGGCTAGGTTTAGTATTATGGTTAGTGTTAGGCTTAGGGACAGGGCATGTCGGATCTGCTAGCACAGATACGGGCTCACCCAAGGGCTGAGTTGAGGGCAGGACTCAGGAGGCTCCTCAGGCCCTGGGTTCTTGGCCTGGAGGAGCAAAGCTGGTGGGAATGGCCTCAAGGGAGAATGGCTGGTTGCTACTGCTCTGAGGGTGTGAGAGAACACCAAATGAAAAGGTCTCCTCCTGGCTGAGAACTGAGTCCTGCCGACAGTCTGATGCTCAACCCATGGGAGGAATTGGGTGTCAGGCCTCTGGGTCCAATGCCTGAACACCCAACCTAGTGTTAGGGTTTCATCCTGGGAGAATGGCAGGCCTGCCAGTGCGGCTCAGGTTCTCCGGAGGGCTGAGTTGAGGGCATTGCTCTGGTGGCCTGTCAGGTTCTGGGTTTGTGGTGTGGCATTTCTTGGAAGGCGTGGGTGGCTTTAGGGGGCATGGAGGATTCTGTGGCCAGGAGCATACTGCACAGGATCATATGGTCCAGTTTCATCGTGGGTGGCAGCCAGAGTCCTGCATTGGGAATCCAGGGTCCCCAGTCTGGAGGGCTAGGGGTCCAGTCCTCAGGGGACAGAAGCCTGACACCCAACCTAGGGTTAGGGTAGGGTTGTAAGGGCATGGCAGCCCCGATCTGATGGCGCTGTGGTGATGCTTCCCAATGCCTGAGTTGAGGGCGCGAGTCTGTAGCACTGTGAGAGTCCTGGTTCCTGGTCCTTGGGTGTGCCAGAAGTGGCAGTGGCCTCTGGGAGGCATGCAGGTTTCTCCCGCTCTGCGGGTTCAACACATTTCTAAAGGGCAGGGTTTCCTCCTGGGATCAGGCGCAATTATGCGGTGCAGCTCAGGGGTCCCCCATCTGGCCGTTTGGGGGACCAGGCTATGGAGGAGGGATGCCTGAACACACAACCTGGGCTAGAGTTAGTATTAGGGTTAGGCTTAGCGTTAAGGTTATGTCTTAGGGAGAAGGCATGTGGGATCTGCCAGCACAGATATTGGCTCACTGAAGGGCTGAGTTGAGGGCAGGGCTCCGGAGGCTTCTCAGGCCCTGGGTTTTTGGCCTGGAGGTGCAAAGATGGCGGGAATGGCCTCAGGGCAGCTTGGCCGGTTCCTAGGGCTCTGAGGGTGTTGGAGAGCACCAAATGGAATCTCCTGCTGGTTGAGAAGCTGAGTCATGCCATCAGTTTGATGCTCCCACCCATGGGTGGAATTGGGTGTCAGGGTTCTAGAACCTGAACACCCAACCTAGGGTTAGGGTTTGGTCCTGGGAGAATGGCAGGCCTGATGTGCCAGCACGGACTCAGGCTCTCTGGAGGGCTGGGCTGAGGGCATTGTTCTGGCGGCCTGTAAGGCTAAGGAATTGTGGTGTGGGGGTGCTCAGAAGGTGTGGTTGGCTTTAGGGGTCATGGAGGTTTCTCCGGCAAGGAGCGTTCTGCAAAGGTCCATGTGGTCAAGTTTCATCATGGGTGGCAGCCAGAGTCCTACGTTGGGAATATGGGGTCCCCAGTCTGGAGGGCTAGGGAGCCAGTCCTCTGGGGACTGAAGCCTGAACACCCAACCGAGGGTTAGGTTTAGGTCACAGGGGCATGGCGGCCCAGATCTGCCGGCACAGTGATGACCAATCCCGATGCCTGAGTTGAGGACGTGAGTCTGCAGGACCGTGAGACTCCTCATTCCTGCTCCTCAGGGGCGCCGGTATTGGGGGTGGCGTCAGGGAGGCATTCTGGTTTCTTCTGCTCTGTAGGTTCAGCATATTCCTTTTTTTTTTCACTTTCAATATCTATCTATCTATATTATTTCTTTTCAGCGTAACAGTATTCCTTATTTTTGCACCACACCCAGTGCTCCATGCAACACGTGCCCTCCCTAATACCCACCACCTTGTTCTCCCAACCTCCCACTCCCCACCCATTCAAGACCCTCAGGTTCTTTTTCAGAGTCCGTAGTCTCTCATGGTTCACCTCCCCTTCCCATTTCCCACAACTTCCTTCTCCTCTCCATCTCCCCATGTCCTCCTTGTTCTTTGTTATGCTCCACAAATAAGTGAAACCATATGATAATTGACTCTCTCTGCTTGACTTATTTCACTCAGCATAATCTCTTCCACTCCCGTCCATATTGCTACAAAAGTTGGTATTCATCCTTTCTGATGGAGGCATAATACTCCATCTTGTATATGGACCACATCTTCCTTATCCATTCGTCCATTGAAGGGCATCTTGGTTCTTTCCACAGTTTGGCGACCGAGGCCTTTGCTGCTATAATCATTGGGGTACAGATGGCCCTTCTTTTCACTCCATCTGTATCTTTGGGGTAAATATCCAGCAATGCGATTGCAGGGTCATAGGGAAGCTCTATTTTTAATTTCTGGAGGAATCTCCACACTGTTCTCCAAAGTGGCTGCACCAACTTGCATTCCCACCAACAGTGTAAGAGGGTTCCCCTTTCTCCACATCCTCTCCAACACACGTTGTTTCCTGTCTTGCTAATTGTGGCCTTTCTAACTGGTGTCAGGTGGTATCTCAATGTCGTTTTCATTTGAATCTCCCTGATGGCTAGTGATGATGAACATTTTGTCATGTGTCTGATAGCCATTTGTATGTCTTCGTTGGAGGAGTGTATGCTCATATCTTCTGCCCATTTTTGGATATGATTATCTGTTTTGTGTGTGTTGAGTTTGAGAAGTTCTTTCTAGATCCTGGATATCAACCTTTTGTCTGAACTGTCATTTACAAATATCTTCTCCCATTCCGTGGGTTGCCTTTTGATTGTTGGACTGTTCCCTTTGCTGTGCAGAAGCTTTTGATCTTGATGAAGTGCCAAAAGTTCATTTTCGCTTTTGTTTCCTTGGCCTTTGGAGACATATCTTGAAAGAAGTTGCTGTGGCTGATAACGAAGAGGTTACTGCCTATGTACTCCTCTAGGATTCTGAGAGAATCCTGTCTCACGTTGAGCTCCTTTATCGAGTTCGAGTTTATCATTGTGTATGGTGTAAGAGAATGGTCGAGTTTCATTCTTCTACATATCGCTGTCCAGTTTTCCCAGCACCATTGATTGAGGAGAATGTCTTTTGTTACATCGAATATTTTTCCCTGATTTCTCGATGATTATATCACAATAGAGTTGAGGGTCCGTATCTAATCGGGATCGATGTGGGCAGAGCGCTCATGAAAATTGGCTGGCGTTGGACAACCATGGGGACCGCCTTGTTCCGCGTGGCCCAGGACACTTTCTCGCTCAGGGTATGTCCCAGCCACCCGAAAACGCGCTGAGACGACGGGGACCGGCCGGGGGCCTCAGCGCCGGGGAGCTTGCTCCGAGCAGAGTTGATGGAAGGTCTGTGGTCGGGCATTCGTCTCCGCCTTGGAGGGAGGCCGGGGCGCCCGGGAAGGGCTTGCCCTCTCTGGGGGAACAAATGGATCTGTCGCTCCACAGCTGTGTCGCAGCCACGAAAGGAGCCGATGGCGCCAGGACGGTCGGAGACTCGTGGCGCGTGACTCAGGGTTCCCCATGCGGAGGCCCCCAGGCTCAGGCCCCTGGCAACGGAAGGCTGAGCAAGCAGGCCCGGGCCGGGCCCGGCTTTCGGGGCTGGCCCGGCCCCAGCGGCCGGCGCCAGGGAGGGGACCCCCGGAGGCTGAGGAGCGGGAGGCGTCGGCCTCCCCGGGGCCCGCCTCCTGGAGTTCCTCCTGGCGGTGCCAGAACGCGACGACACGCGATCCCGGACAGGGCCAAGGGGGGGCGGCCCTGCGGCCCTGTGGCGCCCGAAGTGTGTTCGCCGGGCGTTTTCCGGCCAATTCTCACGAGCGTTCTGCCCAAATCGTGATCGATTTGGGCAGAACGCTCGTGAGAATTGGCCGGCGTTGGGCAGCCCTGGTCAGCGCCCAGGGCCGCGTGTAGCAGGGCCCTTTCTCGCTCGGGGCATGGCGCGGCCACCCGGAAAACGAGCCGCGACGATGGGGTGCGGCCGGCGGCCCCGGCGCCGGGTAGTTTTCCCCGTGCAGAGTGGATGGAGGCTCCGTGGCCGGGCGTCCGCCTCCGCCGTGGCGGGCGGCCGTGGCGCCCGTGGAGGCGGCGGGCCTCTGTGGGGGAACGGAGTGATCTCTCACTCCACGGCTGGGACGAAGCCGCGAAAGGTGCCGTTGTCGCCGGGACGGTCAGGGGGACTCGTGTCGCGGGACTTAGGGTTCCCCATGCGGAGGCCCCCAGGCTCAGGCCCCTGGCAACGGAAGGCTGAGCAAGCAGGCCCGGGCCCGGGCCCGGCTTTCGGGGCTGGCACGGCCCCAGCGGCCGGCGCCAGGGAGGGGACCCCCGGAGGCTGAGGAGCGGGAGGCGTCGGCCTCCCCGCGGCCCGCCTCCCGGAGCTCCTCCTGGCGGTGCCGGAACGCGCCGACACGCGATCACGGACAGGGCCCCGGGTGGGCCCTGCGGCCCTCTGGTGCCCGAAGTGTGTTCGCCGGGCGTTTTCCGGCCAATTCTCAGGAGCGTTCTGCCCAAATCGGGATCGATTTGGGCAGAACGCTTGTGAGAATTGGCCGGCGTTGGGCAGCCCTGGTCAGCGCCCAGTGCCGCGTGGAGCAGGGACCTTTCTCGCTCGGGGCATGTCGCGGCCACCCGGAAAACGAGCCACGACGATGGGGCGCGGCCGGCGGCCCCGGCGCCACGGAGTTTTCCCCGAGTGAGTGGATGGAGGCGCCGTGGCCGGGCGTCCGCCTCCGCCGTGGCGGGCGGCCGGGGCGCCCGTGGAGGGGGCTGGCCTCTGTGGGGGAACGGAGTGATCTCTCACTCCAGGGTTGGGACGAAGCCGCGAAAGGTGCCGCTGTCGCCTGGACGGTCGGGGGGACTCGTGGCGCGGGACTCAGGGTTCCCCATGCGGAGGCCCCCAGGCTCAGGCCCCTGGCAACGGAAGGCTGAGCAAGCAGTCCCGGGCCCGGGCCCGGCTTTCGGGGCTGGCACGTCCCCGGCGGCCGGGGCCAGGGAGGGTACCCCCGGAGGCTGAGGAGCGGGAGGCGTTGGCCTCCCCGGGCCCGCCTCCCGGAGCTCCTCCTGGCGGTGCCGGAACGCGACGACACGCGATCCCGTACAGGGCCCCGTGGGGGCGGACCTTCGGCCCTGTGGCGCCCGAAGTGTGTTCGCCGGGCGTTTTCCGGCCAATTCTCACGAGCATTCTGCCCAAATCGGGATCGATTTGGGCAGAACGCTCGTGAGAATGGGCCGGCGTTGGGCAGCCCTGGTCAGCGCCCAGGGCCGCGTGGAGCAGGGCCCTTTCTCGCTCGGGGCATGGCGCGGCCACCCGGAAAACGAGCCGCGAAGATGGGGCGCGGCCGGCGGCCACGGCGCCGGGGAGTTTTCCCCGAGCAGAGTGGATGGAGGCGCCGTGGCCGGGCGTCCGCCTCCGTCGTGGCGGGCGGCCGGGGCGCCCGTGGAGGGGGCTGGTCCTCTGTGGGGGAACGGAGTGATCTCTCACTCCACGGCTGGGACGAAGCCGTGAAAGTTGCCGTTGTCGCCGGAAGGTCGGGGGGACTCGTGGCGCGGGACTCAGGGTTCCGCATGCGGAGGCCCCCAGGCTCAGGCCCCTGGCAACGGAAGGCTGAGCAAGCAGGCCCGGGCCCGGGCGCGGATTTCGGGGCTGGCGCGGCGCCAGGGGCCGGCGCCAGGGAGGGGACCCCCGGAGGCTGAGGAGCGGGAGGCGTCGGCCTCCCCGGGGCCCGCCTCCCGGAGCTCCTCCTGGCGGTGCCGGAACGCGACGACACGCGATCCCGGACAGGGCCCCGGGGGGGCGGCCCTGCGGCCCTGTGGCGCCCGAAGTGTGTTCGCCGGGCGTTTTCCGGCCAATTCTCACGAGCGTTCTGCCCAAATCGGGATCGATTTGGGCAGAACGCTTGTGAGAATTGGCCGGCGTTGGGCAGCCCTGGTCAGCGCCCAGTGCCGCGTGGAGCAGGGCCCTTTCTCGCTCGGGGCATGTCGCAGCCACCCAGAAAACGAGCCTCGACGATGGGGCGCGGCCGGCGGCCCCGGCGCCACGGAGTTTTCCCCGAGTGAGTGGATGGAGGCGCCGTGGCCGGGCGTCCGCCTCCGCCGTGGCGGGCGGCCGGGGCGCCCGTGGAGGGGGCTGGCCTCTGTGGGGGAACGGAGTGATCTCTCACTCCACGGCTGGGACGAAGCCGCGAAAGGTGCCGTTGTCGCCGAGATGGTCGGGGGGACTCGTGGCGCGGGACTCAGGGTTCCGCATGCGGAGGCCCCCAGGCTCAGGCCCCTGGCAACGGAAGGCTGAGCAAGCAGGCCTGGGCCCGGGCCCGGCTTTCGGGGCTGGCCCGGCGCCAGGGGCCGGCGCCAGGGAGGGGACCCCCGGAGGCTGAGGAGCGGGAGGCGTCGGCCTCCACGGGGCCCGCCTCCCGGAGCTCCTCCTGGCGGTGCCGGAACGCGACGACACGCGATCCCGGATAGGGCCCCGGGGGGGCGGCCCTGCGGCCCTGGGGTGCCCGAAGCGTGTTCGACGGGCGTTTTCCGGCCAATTCTCACGAGCGTTCTGCCCAAATCGGGATCGATTTGGGCAGAACGCTCGTGAGAATTGGCCGGCATTGGGCAGCCCTGGTCACCGCCCAGTGCCACGTGGAGCAGGGCCCTTTCTCGCTCGGGGCATGTCGCGGCCACCCGGAAAACGAGCCGCGACGATGGGGCGCGGCCGGCGGCCCCGGCGCCGGGGAGTTTTCCCCGAGCAGAGTGGATGGAGGCGCCGTGGCCGGGCGTCCGCCTCCGCCGTGGCGGGCGGCCGGGGCGCCCGTGGAGGGGGCTGGCCTCTGTGGGGGAACGGAGTGATCTCTCACTCCATGGCTGGGACGAAGCCGCGAAAGGTGCCGTTGTCGCCGGGACGGTCGGGGGGACTCGTGGCGCAGGACTCAGGGTTCCCCATGCGGAGGCCCCCAGGCTCAGGCCCCTGGGAAAGGGAGGCTGAGCAAGCAGGCCCGGGCCCGGTCCCGGCTTTCCGGGCTGGCCCGTCCCCGGCGGCCGGGGCCAGGGAGGGTACCCCCGGAGGCTGAGGAGCGGGAGGCGTTGGCCTCCCCGGGGCCCGCCTCCCGGAGCTCCTCCTGGCGGTGCCGGAACGCGACGACACGCGATCCCGGACAGGGCCCCTTGGGGGCGGACCTTCGGCCCTGTGGCGCCCGAAGTGTGTTCGCCGGACGTTTTCCGGCCAATTCTCACGAGCATTCTGTCCAAATCGGGATCGATTTGGGCTTAACGCTCGTGAGAATTGGCCGGCGTTGGGCAGCCCTGGTCAGCGCCCAGTGCCGCGTGGAGCAGGGCCCTTTCTCGCTCGGGGCATGGCGCGGTCACCCGGAAAACGAGCCGCGACGATGGGGCGCGGCCGGCGGCCCCGGCGCCGGGGAGTTTTCCCCGAGCAGAGTGGATGGAGGCGCCGTGGCCGGGCGTCCGCCTCCGCCGTGGCGGGCGGCCGGGGCGCCCGTAGAGGGGGCTGGCCTCTGTGGGGGAACGCAGTGATCTCTCACTCCACGGCTGGGACGAAGCCGCGAAAGGTGCCGTTGTCGCCGGGACGGTCGGGGGGACTCGTGGCGCGGGACTCAGCGTTCCGCATGCGGAGGCCCCCAGGCTCAGGCCCCTGGGAACGGGAGGCTGAGCAAGCAGGCCCGGGCCTGGGCCCGGATTTCGGGGCTGGCCCGGCGCCAGGGGCCGGGGCCAGGGAGGGGACCCCCGGAGGCGGAGGAGCGGGAGGCGTCGGCCTCCCCGGGGCCCGCCTCCCGGAGCTCCTCCTGGCGGTGCCGGAACGCGACGACACCGATCCCGGACAGGGCCTCGGGGGGGCGGCCCTGCGGCCCTGTGGTGCCCGAAGTGTGTTCGCCGGGCGTTTTCCGGCCAATTCTCACGAGCGTTCTGCCCAAATCGGGATCGATTTGGGCAGAACGCTCGTGAGAATTGGCCGGCGTTGGGCAGCCCTGGTCAGCGCCCAGTTCCGCGTGGAGCAGGGCCCTTTCTCTCTCGGGGCATGTCACGGCCCCCCGGAAAACGAGCCGCGACGATGGGGCGCGGCCGGCGGCCCCGGCGCCGGGGAGTTTTCCCCGAGCAGAGTGGATGGAGGAGCCGTGGCCGGGTGTCCGCCTAAGACGTGGCGGGCGACCGGGGCGCCCGTGGAGGGGGCTGGCCTCCGTGGGGGAACGGACTGATCTCTCACTCCACGGATGGGGCGAAGCCGCGAAAGGTGCCGTTGTCGCCGGGACGGTCGGGGGACTCGTGGCGCGGGACGCAGGGTTCCGCATGGGGAGGCCCCAGGTCAGGCCCCTGGCAACGGAAGGCTGAGCAAGCAGGCCCGGTCCCGGGCCCTAGTTTCGGGGCAGGCCCGGCGCCTGCTGCCGGCGCCGGGGAGGGGACCCCCGGAGGCTGAGGAGCGGGAGGCGTCGGCCTCCCCGGGGCCCGCCTCCAGGAGCTCCCCCTGGCGGTGCCGGAACGCGACGACACGCGATCACGGACAGGGCCCCGGGGGGGCGGCCCTGCGGCCCTGTGGTGCCCAAGTGTGTTCGCCGGGCGTTGTCCGGCCAATTCTCACGAGCGTTCTGCCCAAATCGATCCCGATTTGGGCAGAACGCTCGTGAGAATTGGCCGGCTTTCGGCAGCCATGGTGACCGCCCAGTTCCGTGTGGACCAGGGCCCTTTCTCTCTTGGGGCATGTCGCGGCCACCCGGAAAACGAGCCGTGACGATGGGGCGCGGTCGGCAGTCCCGGCGCCGGGGAGTTTTCCCGGAGCAGAGTTAATGGAGGGGCTGTGGCCGGGCGTCCGCCTTCGCCGTGGTAAGCCCCCGGGGCGCCCTTGGAGGGGTCTGGCCTCTGTGGGGGAACGAATTGATCTCTCACTCCTCGGCTGGGATGCAGCCGCGAAAGGCACCATTGTCTCTGGGACTGTGGCGGACTTGTGGCCCAGGACTCAGGATTCCCGGGGTGAGGCCCTAGGTACAGGCCCCTGGCAATGGAAGTCTGAACAAGCAGGCCTGGGTCCGGGCCCGGATTTCATGGCAGGCCCGGCCCCAGCTGCCACCGCCAAGGTGAGACCCCCAGAATCTGTGGAGAGGGAGGCGTCTGCCTCGCCATCAGGGAGATTCTGATTAAAACTCCATTGAGATACCACCTGACACCAGTTAGAATGTCCAAAATTAGGAAGACAGGAAATAACGTTTGTTGGAGAGGATGTCGAGAAAGTGGAACCCTGTTACACTGTTGGTGAGACTGCCATTTAGTGCAGCCACTTTGGAGAACAGTGTGCAGATGACTCAAGAAATTAAAAATAGAGCTTCCCTATGACCCTGCAATTACACTGATGGGTATTTACCCCAAAGATACAGATGGAGTGAAAAGAAGAGCCATCTGTACCCCAATGTTTATTGCAGCAATGGCCACGGTCGCCAAACTGTGGAAAGAACCAAGATGCCCTTCAACGGATGAATGGATAAGGAAGATGTGGTCCATATACACAATGGAGTATTATGCCTCCATCAGAAAGGATGAATACCCAACTTTTGTAGCAACATGGACGGGAGTGGAAGAGATTATGCTGAGTGAAATAAGTCAAGCAGAGAGAGTCAAATATCATATGGTCTCCCTTATTTGTGGAGCATAACAAAGAACACGGAGGACATGGGGAGATGGAGAGGAGAGGGAGTTGAGGGAACCTGGAAGGGGAGATGAACCATGAGAGACTATGGACTCTGAAAAACAACCTGAGTGTTTTGGAAGGGCGGGGGTTGGGAGGTTGGGGAACCAGGTGGTGGGTAATAGGGAGGGCACGTACTGCATGGAGCACTGGGTGTGGTGCAAAAACAGTGAACACTGTTATGCTGAAAATAAACAAATAAAAAAAAAAAGAAAATTGTACTCTTAGACCCCGTCATCTATATCACTCATCCCTCCATCCACTTCCACTCTGGTAACCACAGAGTCGGTTTTTGTTTTGTATCTTCTTTCTCCTTTATTTATGTATGTTTGTTTCCTAAATTCCATGGAAGAGTGACATCCAAAGGCCTTTGTCTTTCTCTGACTGACTGATTTCACTTAGGATAGTATTCTCTAGCTCCATCCATGTGTCTGCAAATGGCAAGATTTCATTTTTTATGGCTGAGTAATTTCGCACTGTGTGTGTGTGTGTGTGTGTGTGTGTACATTTATCATCTCATTTATCATGTTTTCAAGAAATACTTGGATTTTTTCCATATTGTAATATTTTAATTAATGTTGCATGAAACATAGGGGCACATGTATCATTTTGATTTACTGTTCTCATATTCGTCGGGTAATCACCCGGTAGTGTGATTGCTGGATTATAAGGTAGTTCTAATATTTAACGTTTTGAGGAACAGTGATACTGTTTTCCACAGGGTCTGCCGCAGCTAGCATTCCCACCACAGTGCAAGAGGGTTCCCTTTTACCCACATCCTCCCAACATTTCTTTTCTTGTGCTGGTGCTGTTAGCCATTCTGATAGTATGAGGTAATATCTCACGGACCTTTTCATTTGGATTTTCCTGTTGATGGCTGATGTGAACATCTTCTCACGTGACTGTTGGCCATCTGTATGTCTTCTTTGGAGCAATGTCTGTTCATGTCTTCTGTCTATTTTTTAATTGGATTTTTTGTTTTTTGGTTGTTGCGTTGTATCAGTTCTACATATTTTGGACACTACCCCTTTATTGCACATGATATTTGCAAACATCTTCTCCTATTAAGTACATTGTATTCTATTTATTACATTTTCATTGCTGTTCTGCTGTGCGGTAAGTTTTTATATTGATGGAGCTCTAGTAGTTTATTTTTGCTTTTGTTTCCTTTGCCTTAGGAGGCATGTCTATTAAATGTATGGTTCATGTCAGAGAAGTTACTGTCTGTGCCCTCTTGTAGGATTTTTATGATTTAAGGTCTCACATTGAGGTCTTGAAACTGTTTTGAGTTTATTTGTCCATATGGTGTAAGAAAGCAGTCTAATTTCATTGTTTTGTGCATAGCTGTTCAGTTTTCCCAACACCATTTGTTGTAGAAACTGTCCTTTTCCCTTTTAATAGTTTTGCCTGTTTTGCAGAAGATTAATTGGGCACGTGATTGTGGGCTGATGTCTGAGCTTCTATTCCGTTTCCTTGGTCACTGTGTGTATTTTTTTTTTTTTTTGCCAGTCCCATACTGTGAGGATGAACGCAGCTTTGTAGTATAATTTGAAATATGGAATTGTGATGCCTCCAGCTTTGTTTTTCTTCATAACATTGTGCTGGTTGTTCAGTATTTTTGTGATTCCATACAAAGTGTTAGGGTAGTTTATTTGAGTTCTTTCATTTTTTATTTGAATTCAATGAGCCAACTTATCATACATCATTATTTTCAGATGTAGTGTTAAATAATATATCAGATGTGTATTGCATCACGTGCCCTCCTTAATGCCCATCACCCCAGTTACCCCCCCACCCGCCATCCAGCAACCCTCAGTTGGTTGCTATAGTTAAGAGTCTATCATGGTTTTTTCCCCATCTCTGATGACTTCCCATTCTGTTTCCCCTTCCTTTGCCTACGGTTCTCTGCCCTGTTTCTGATATTTCACATATGAGTGAAACCCTATGATAATTGTGTTTCTTTCATGGACATATTTTACTCAGCATAATATCTTCCAGACCCATCCAGGTTGATGTGATGGTAAGTATTCATCCTTTCTGATGGCTGAGGAATATTCCTTTGAATATATGAACCACATCTTCTTTATCCATTCCTCTGTCCATAGATATCTGGGTTCTTTCCATAGTTTATCTAGATTGGATATTGTTGCGATGAACACTGAGGTGCAGGTGCCAGTTCTTTCCCCTACATCTCTATTTTTGTGGTAAAAGCCCTGTAGTGAAATTGCTGTGTTTTAGGGTAACTTTACTTTTAACTTCTTGAGGAAACCCCGTACTGTTTTCCAGAGTGGATATAACAGTCTGCATTCCAACCAGGAGTGTAGGAGGGTTCTCCATTCTCTGCATCCTCACCAATATTTGTGGTTTCATGTCCTGTTAACTTTAGACATTCTGCCTGGTGTGATAGGACACCTCAATGTGGTTTAGATTTGCATTTCCCAGAAGCCATGTGATATAGAACATTTATGTATATATCTGTTGGTCACATGCGTGTCATCATTGGAGAAATATCTGTTCATATTTTCACCCATGTCTAGACCTTCCGTTGGATTAAGGCCCAGAAGCCTAGAAGATACAATCAGCCAGAACTGTGGAGATCTTCACAAGGTCTGAGATACAATGGAGATTTAGGGTGTGTATCAAGCTCAGGGATTGTCTTCAGAGGGTGGATGGAAGTGTAGGTTCACTGACATTGTCTCAGGTTTGCATTCAGATGTCTCATGCTCTGAATCCAGTCTGGAGTAAAAAAAGGAGTTTCCTTTTGTGTGGCGGGCTGATCCTCTGGTTTTGCTAAAGTGTTCCCAATACCCGGGGCTTGGGATCCAGGCCTCTACAGATGGACCTCTCAGAACTCCAAATAGGGTTAGGGTTAGGACCTAGGAAAATGGAAGGTCTGAATTGCCAACCGTGTGGTGAGCGTCCTGGAGGGCTGAGTTGAGGACATGGGTCAGGGTGAGTGTCCGGCTCAGGGTTTCAATCCATGAGCCCTTGAATGTGGGAGTTCACTGGGATGGAAACAGATGGGCCTTCATATTTATACTGACCTATATACTTACTGGAGTCCATTATGGAAAGATTTCCATCTGGGTGTGAGGCAGAGTCCTGTGGTATTGCTCAGTCATCCCCAAATCCTAGGGCTTTGGAGCCCACCCTTAGGGGACGGAGACATGAGAACCCAAGCTAGGGATAGAGTTAGGGCCAAAGGACATTGCAGGCCCAAACAGCTGACAGTGTGTGTGGTTCCTAGAGGCTGGAATTAAGGATGAGTGTTCTGGTTCTGGTCAGGCACAGGGTTTGTGACCTAGAGGCCACTGACATTGGGGGTTTGCTGGTATAGGCTCAGATGGGCAGGCATTTTATCCTGCTTTGAATACTTTCTAGAGGTCTACATGGCACGCTTTCCTCCTGTGTGTTAGGATGAGTCCTGTGGTATGGCTAAGGTGACCCCAGTCCGTGGGGTAGGGAGCCAGACCCCTAGGAATTGAATGCTCAGAACACAAACTAAGCTTCAGTTAGGGGTTAGGAGCATGGCAGGCCCAATCTGATGGTGGTGTGGCAAGCAATCCAGAGGGCTGAGTACAGAGGGATGGATAGAGTAAGTGTCAGGTTCAGGTTTGTGTCCAGCTGCTGACTCTGGGTGAACTCAGTGGTGCGTGGCAGATTTCTCCTGCTCAGAATCCTTTGCAGAGTCCCAAATGGTATGGTTTCCTTCTGGGTGGCAGGCAGAGATCTCAAATCTTGCTCAGGGGTCCCCATCCGTGGGACTTGGGTGCCAGTCCTCTGGGGACAGAGCATGAAACCCCAACCTAGGGTTGGGGCTAGGTCCCAGCAACATGACAGGCCTGATTTGCTGGTGCTGTGCAGAGCTCTCACGGGGACTGAGTAGAGAACATGGGTCAGTCTGAGTCAGGCTCCGGGTTGGTGGCCATGGGGGGAAAGGCAGATTTCTCCTGCTCTCAGTCCTTGGCAGAGTTCCAATTCTACTGTTTCCTTCTGGGTTGAAGACAGAGTCCTCTGGCATTTCTCAGGGGTCCCACATATGTGGGGCTTTGGTACCTGTATTCTTGGGACACAAGACAGAAAATGTACCTAAGTTTTGGTTAGGGCTGAGGGTCATGTCAGTCTCAATAGGCCACCCTGAGAGGAGTGACCTGGGGAGCAGAGTTGAGGACATGGGTCAGTGTGAGTGTTAAGATCCAGGTGTGAACGGGGGGTGCTGAAAGTGGGATAGCCTCAGGGGGCCAAGAAATATTCTGGTATAGTTCAGGTGTAACCCATCAGCGGAGCTTTGGTGTCAATCATCAGAGGACAGAAGACTGAAAACACAACCTAGGGCTTGGAAAAGAGCACAGGGGCATGGCTGGCCTGATCTGCTGGTGCCGAGGCTAGATGTCTGGGGTACTGAGTTGAGGGCCAAGGTCAGGTGGTGCATTACGATCTGGGTTTGTGCCTGGGGGGTGGCCGAAGGTGGAGGTGGCTTCAGGGAGCATGAAGATTTCTCCCATTCCGATGGTTCTGTGCAGCTCCAAACAGAACGGTTTCCACCCGGGTGGCAGACAGAGCACTGGGTTGTGGCTCAGGGGTCCAAATATGGAGGAATTGGGGGACCAGCCTCTGGGGATGAAGACCGAAAATGCAACCTAGGCTTAAGGTTAGGGTCAGGGGCATGGCAGGCCCAATTTGCTGGCACTGAGAAGGGATCCCAGGGGGATGAATTGAGGGCAGAGGTCCGGTGGCATGAGAGGGTCCAGGTTTGTGGTCAGGGGACCGCTGAAGGAGGGGGTTGTGCTCAGGGAGGCATGCAGTTTCTCCCACTCTGAGTGTTCTACTCAGTTTCAAATGGCACGGTTTCCTCCTGGGTGGTAGGCAGGCTGAGTGCCAGCCTCCACATTTGTGCCCCAATGGTGCGCAGAGGGTGGGGGATAGCCTCGGGTGAACCGTGCAGGTTTCTCCCGGTCTGAGGATTCGACACAGCTCCAAACAGCATGGTTTCCTCCTGCATGGTGGACAGAGTCCTGAGGTGTCACTCAGGATTCTTTAATCTTGGGGTCTTGGGGTCAGGACTCTTGGGGATGATACCTGAAAACCAAAATTAGGGATAGGGTTAAGGCCTAGGGCCATGGTAGACCTGATATGCCAGTGCAGAGACAGGTGCCCTGGTGCGCTGAGTTGAGCTCGGGTGTCAGACGGGGCCTTAGCCTCTAGATGTGTGTCCAGACGTTCGCATAACCTGGGGGTGACTTCAGGGGTGCATGGAAGTTTCTCCAGCTCTGAGGGTTCAGCGCAGCTCCAAACAGCACAGCGGTGCCCTGCGTGGCAGGCAGATTACCAGCATGAGTATCAGGCATCCTCAATCCTTGTGACGCAGTATGTGGTCTATTCTGGAGAAGGTTCCATGTGCACTTGAGAAGAATGTGTATTCTGTTGTTTTAGGGTGGAATGTTCTGTATATGACTATGAGGTCCATCTGGTCCAATGTTTCATTCAATGCTCTTATTTCTTTTTTAATTTTCTGCTTCGATGATCTGTCTATTTTTGAGAGAGGCGTATGAAGATCTCCTACTATTATTGTATTCATATCAATATGACTCTTTATCTTGATTAATAGTTTTCTTATGGAATTGGGTGCTCCCATATTGGGGGCATAGATATTCACAATTGTTAGATCATCTTGGCGGATAGTCCCTTTAAGAATTATGGAGTGTCCTTCTGTATCTCTGACTACAGTCTTTAGTTTAAAATCTAATTTATCTGATATGAGAATCGCTACCCCAGCCTTCTTTTGAGGCCCATTGTCATGAAAGATGCTTCTCCATCCGTTCACTTTCAGTCTGGGTGTATCCTTAGGTTCAAAATGGGTCTCTTGTAGACAACATATGGATGGGTCCTGTCGTTTTATCCAATCTGCAACCCTGTGTCGTTTTATGGGCGCATTTAGGCCATTCACATTGAGAGTGATTATTGAGAGATAGGTTTTGATTCATGTCATGTTGCCTTTGAAGTCTTTCTGTCTGTAGATTGTTTCTATATTTCTGTTCAATGATATTCTTAGGATTTTTTCTCTTTTATAGGACCCCCCCCTTAATATTTCCTGCAGTGTCGGCTTGGTGGTTGCATAGTCTTTTAAGCCTTGCCGGTCTTGGAAACTCTTTATCTCTCCATCCATTTTAAATGTCAGTCTTGCCGGATAGAGTATTCTTGGTTGCATGTTCTTCTCATTTAGTACTCTGAATATATTTTGCCAGCCCTTCCTGGCTTGCCAGGTCTCTGTGAAAAGGTCTGACGTTATTCTAATGGGCTTGGATGCCCACTCTCACCACTCTTGTTCAACATAGTATTAGAAGTCCTAGCAACGGCAATCAGACAACAAAGAGAAATAAAAGGTATCCAAATTGGCAAGGAAGAAGTCAAACTCTCTCTCTTCGCAGATGCCATGATTTTTTATATGGAAAACCCCAAAGACTCCACCCCCAAACTACTAGACTCATACAGCAATTCAGTAACATGGCAGGATACAAAGTCAATGTACATAAATCAGTGGCTTTCTTATACACTAACAATGAAAATACAGAAAGGGAAATTAGAGAATCGATTCCATTTACTAGAGCACCAAGAACCATAAGATACCTGGGAATAAACCTAACCAAAGAGGTAAAGGACCTGTACTCGAGGAACTACAGAACACTCATGAAAGAAATTGAAGAAGACCCAAAAAGATGGAAGACAATTCCATGCTCTTGGATTGGAAGAATAAACATTGTTAAAATGTTTATACTGCCTAGAGCAATCTATGCTTTTAATGCCATTCCGATCAAAATTCCACCGGTAGTTTTCAAAGAGCTGGAGCCAATAATCCTAAAATTTGTATGGAATCAGAAGAGACCCCGAATTGCTAAGGAAATGTTGAAAAACAAAAACAAAACTGGCGGCATCACGTTACCCGATTTCAAGCTTTACTACCAAGCTGCGATCACCAAGACAGCGTGGTCCTGGCATAAAAACAGACACATAGACCAGTGGAACAGAGTGGAGAGCCCAGATATGGACCCTCAACTCCACGGTGAAATAATCTTCGACAAAACAGGAAAAAATATTCAATGGAAAAAAAGACAGTCTCTTCAATCAATGGTGCTGGGAAACTGGACAGCTATATGTAGAATAATGAAACTCAACCATTCTCTTACACTCGAAATGGATAAAAGACCTCATCATGAGACAGGAATCCATCAGAATCCTAGAGGAGAACATAGGCAGTAACCTCTTCGATATCAGCCACAGCAACTTCTTTCAAGATATGTCTCCAAAGGCCAAGGAAACAAAAGCGAAAATAAACTTTTGGCACTTCATCAAGATCAAAAGCTTCTGCACAGCAAAGGAAACAGTCCACCAAACAAAAAGGCAACCCACGGAATGGGAGAAGATATTTGCAAATGACAGTACAGACAAAAGGTTGATATCCAGGATCTAGAAAGAACTTCTCAAACTCAACACATACAAAAGAGATAATCATATCCAAAAATGGGCAGAAGATATGAACAGACACTTCTCCAACGAAGACATACAAATGGCTATCAGACACATGAAAAAATGTTCATCATCACTAGCCATCAGGGAGATTCAAATTAAAACCACATTGAGATACCACCTGACACCAGTTAGAAAGGCCACAATTAGCAAGACAGGAAACAACGATTGTTGGAGAGGATGTGGAGAAAGGGGAACCCTCTTACACTGTTGGTGGGAATGCAAGTTGGTGCAGCCACTTTGGAGAACAGTGTGGAGATTCCTCAAGAAATTCAGACTAGAGCTTCCCTATGACCCTGCAATTGCACTGCTGGGTATTTACCCCAAAGATACAGATGTAGTGAAAAGAAGGGCCATCTGTACCCCCAATGTTTATTGTAGCAATGGCTATGCTCACCAAACTGTGGAAAGAACCAAGATGCCCTTCAACGGATGAATGGATAAGGAAGATGTGGTACATATACGCAATGGAGTATTATGCCTCCATCAGAAAGGATGAATACCCAACTTTTGTAGCAACATGGACGGGACTGGAAGAAATTATGCTGAACGAAATAAGTCAAGGAGAGAGAGAGTCATGTATCATATGGTCTCACTTATTTGTGGAGCATAGCAAATAACACGGAGGACATAGGGAGATGGAGAGGAGAGGGAGTTGAGAGAAACTGGAAGGGGAGATGAACCATGAGAGACTATGGACTCTGAAAAACAACCAGAGGGTTTTGGAGGGGCAGGGTGGGGTGGGAGTTTGAGGAATCAGGTGGTGGTTAATAGGGAGGGCACGTACTGCATGGAGCACTGGGTGTGATGCCAAAACAATGAACACTGTTATGCTGTAAATAAACAAATAAAAAAAAAAAATGAGTCTATGGAAGGCCCGGCAGTGCCAGTTCACTCCACTGGAGGGAGTGGTGAGCAGTGGTGTGAGATACCCTGGAAGGCATGGCGATGCTGCTTGCCACCACTGGAGGCAGCGGCGAGCTGCCATGGGAAACACACCTGAAGAGGAGTCAGTGCAGCTTGCTGGCTCTGAAGGCAGGGCGGAGGTGCCCGGTGAGAGACCCTGAAACGTGAGGCACTACAGCTTATTTTTACAGGACGGAGTGGTGAGCTGTATAGTCTCTGTTTCTCCAGGCTCAAGGGTGGTGGTAAGAATTGATGGAGCCTGTCCCCCACTCAGCATTGTGCCCTCTTTCCCCAGGTTTGCTGGTAATGTGCTGTCAGGATGGTTCAGGGGGGTCCTCCCAGTTGGGCTCTGGAGCCAGGGGAACCAAACCCGACTCATGGTGCATTTGGAACCGAGGAGCTGAGTGTTTGTTTGGAAAAGTATGTTTGTTTCTCCAAAAAGGATAAGGGCATTGACCAGCTTGAGAGGGAAGTGAATGACCAGTTAAGAAACAAGCCTGTGTCTCTCCTTCTCCCAGGAATCAGAGCAGGTGTGCAGGCTTTAGGTGGGAGACGCCTGCTTATCTGCACCTGACAGCCCTTCTTCACTCTGGCTCCATGAGACCTGAAGTTTGGAAGTCAGCGTCTGAGTCAGTCATGCAGCTTGTCCCAGGACGTCAGTGTTCAGAGAAAACAGCAGGCCTGTGGGTCACAATGCCACATCCATGCCAGGATGGCAGGTAAAAATTCCCTTTCACCCCAAATTTCCTGGGCTTTTCTCTTGTCTCCAGTGGAGCTCACAAATGGCACACTGAACCAGCTGTAAGCAATCTCGTGCGGGTGCCAGAGCTCCTGAGTTTCTCTGCAGGGAGCACCTGGCAGGGATCTCATTTTCTCTGTTTATTTCTGGCTTACAAAGGTATTTGGAACATCTCTTTCCTAGGAAATCCCTTGGATTCGAAAGGGAAGGTGAGATTGACTTGGTGTGCCTTTTGAACATAGAAAGTATTCCTTCACCGAACAGTGTTTACTCCACTGGGCCTAGACTCTGGTGGAACGGCTGGCATCTAGAGTGAGGTGGCTGTTTGTGGTCAGATAGAGACTTGGATGATGGCTTCTTCTTTGTCCAAGGTGATGTATCCTAATGGATTCGTCTTTGAATCCAAAGAGTTCCAATGAGGGCAGAGGGAAAATTCAAAATGATTCCAAGGAGTCTTGGACAATTTAAAAGGGATGCTTGTCTTCCTAGGTTCACTCAAACGGCTATATATGGTTGGACATGCTGTATTTTCTCTGCAGTTTCATGGGTAGTGAAGTCAGAAGGAGAGTCTTTGGGAATTTCCCTGGATAAAGGCACTCTGTTGGCTTCAAGGGACTTGGTGTCAGGAACCCTGGGCTGAATTTCTGTGGCTGCTTTCCTGATGCTCAGTGAGTCAGGGTTTCCCACAGGTTTTATATTTCCTCCTTAGGAAATTGCTGGCAGGGAATGTTCTGCTTAAAGTGGAACCCTCGGGGGCACCTGTGTGGCTCAGTGGGTTAAGCCACTGCCTTCGGCTCAGGTCATGGTCTCAGGGTCCTGAGATTGAGCCCCGCATTGGGCTCTCTGCACAGCGGGGAGTCTGCTTCGTCCTCTCTCTCTGCCTGCCTCTCTGCCTACTTGTGACCTCTGTCAAATAAATAAATAAAATCTAAAAAAAAAAAAAACCCAAAACCGGGACCCTCCTACATTGTTGGTGGGCCTGCGTGTTGTTGCAGCCACTCTTGGAAAGAATACAGTCTGTCCTCCAAAAGCTAAGAACTGAACAACAGTAGGATCCAGCAATTGCCCTCCTAGTTATTTCCCTAAAGGGCACAAAAATGCACATTCAGTGGGGTATAAGCACCGTGATATTTACAGCAGCATTTTCAACCATTGTAAAACAATGGAGGGAGACCAAATGTCCATTCACTGATGAGTGATATATATATATATCACTCGTATATATCATATGTGTGTGTGTGTGTGTATGTGTATTCATTCTCCCACATCTTCTTAATGGAATAGGATCCAGGTTCAAAAAGGATGAAATCTTACCATCTGCAAGGATGTGGATGGATCTACAGTGGATTTAGCTAAGTAAAATCAGTAAGAAAAGACCAATAGCCTATATCTTGACCTCTATGGAATTTCAGAAAGAAAACAGATGAACATAGTGAGGAGAGAAAGGCCAATGAGGAAACAGACTCTAACCTAGAGCAAAATCGAGGGTTGCTAGGGGGCAGGGGTGTGGGGCGAAGGGTTAAGTGGGTGACAGCTATTAGGGAGAGTACTTGTTGTGATGAGCTCTGGGTGTTCTATGCAGGTGAGGAATCACAAAATCCTACCCCTGAAGGAGAGGAATGAACATTGCATGGAAACGAATTGGAATTGAAGTCAATGAAGAAAAGAAGACCATGTTCTACTTCATGAAGACTGAGGTAAAACTGGAATGACTTTTGCTCTCCTGTTCTGTAGCTGTTCATTATGAAACACTCTGTGGCAGGATACACTAGTTTCCTATTGCATAAGGAGCCCTCAGAAAGTTGCCATGAAAGATTTAGATCTCAGAGCATGTACATGTTCCATTGATATGTTACTTTCAGTTTGCCCAGGTGCAAAGGTAAGTGGAGAGAAATAGGGCTGAAGAGGAAAGGAGGTATTAAGCATTCAAGAGGTAGCCTTCCCCTTTCTCATGAATGCCTGGGCCAGTGTAAATTGGGAAGAAGGAGGGGGGATCCCAGAGCTTTGCCGCAGACAGGGGAGTTCTAGGTCTGCCTAGAGCTGGTGGTGTCCATGAGCAGAGCTGAGCTAGTGGCGTGGCAGGCCCGAACTTCTGGTGTTGAGGTGAGTTCCCCAAGGAGCTGAGTTGAGAATGGGGGTCAGGTGGTGAATCAGGCTCTGGGTTTGTGGCCAGGGGGCTGCAGAATGTGGGGGAGTCCTAATGGGGTCATGCAGGTTTCTCTGGCTCTGAGGGTTCCGCACAGCTCCAAAGGGACAAGTTTCCTGCTGGGTGGCAGGGGGACTCCTACAGTGTGGCTCCAAGTTTACCAATCTAGAGGGCTTGGTGGATAGGCCCCTGGGGAAGGAAGCCTGAAAATGCAACATAGGGTTAAGGGTAATGGGCTGGGCAGGACAGGCCTGATCAGCTGACACAGAGGTGAGATACCCTCAGAATTGAGTTGAGGAAATGCATCCTGCAATGCAGAAGTGTCAGGGTTTCTGGCCAGAGGGATGGCTGATCGTGGGGGTGGCTTTAGAGGGGCATGCTGGTTTCTCCCTCTCTGAGGAAACTTTGGAGCTCCAAATGTCATGGCTTCCCCCTGCATGGCATTCAGGTTTCTGCCTTGTTACAGGGGGGTCCTGAATCTGGGGAGTTTGGGGGCCAGGCCTCTTGGGATGGAAGCCCGAAATCAGAAACTAGAGCTACGGTAAGGGCGTAGGGGCATGGCATGCTCAATCTGCTACTGCTGAGGTGGGCTCCCTGGTGGGCTGACTTCAGGGTGGGTATCAGGTGGCATGTCAGACTCAGAGTTTGTGTCCAGGGATGCCACAGAAGCTGGGCGTGACCTCAGGGTTGCATGCAGGTTTCTCCTACCCTGAGGGTTCTGCAGAGCTCCAAATGGCATGGTTTCCTCCTGTGTGGCAGACGCAGTCCTGGGGTGTCACTGAGGAATCCTTAGTCTCTACTGGCATGAATCTCGGAGGTGCCCAATCTGGCGGGCTTGGGGGACAGGCCTCTGTTCATGAAAGCCTGTACACCCCACCTAGGTTTATGGTTAGGGACGAAGGGCATGGCAGGTCCAATGTGCCGGTGCTGATGCGGGCTCCCCTAAGGGTCGAGTTGAGGGCATAGATCTGGCATCGCAGGAGAATCTGGTTTTATGGCCATGGGGGTGACTCATGGTGGGGTGGCATTACGGGGGTTTGCAGGTTTCTCCCCGTCTGAGTGTTCAGTGCAGCTCTAAACCACAAGTTTTCCTCATGAGTGCCAGGTGGAGTCCCGTGGTGGTGCTCAGTAGACCTTAATCTGGGGGGACATGGGAGGCAGGCCCCCTGGGATGGAAGCCTGAAAACCTAAAGAGGGGTTCTGGTAAGGGCCTAGGGGCATGGTGGCCCGATCTGCTTATGTTGAGGTGGGGCGCCCTAGGGTCTGAATTTATGGCATGCGTCCGGCAGCTCAGCAGAATCTGGTTTATGGCCGGGGGGACGGGTGCAGATGATGGGAGTGCCTTTAGAGGGGCAAGTTTCTCCCCCTCTGAGGGTTCAGCACAACTCCAAGGCACAGGTTCCTACTGTGTGGCAAGCGGAGTCCTGAGGTGTATGTCAAGATTCCTTAATCCAGGGGATTTTGTTGCCTGGACCCTCAGCATGGAAGACTGAACACCCAAACTTGTGTTAGGGTTAGGGCCTAGGGGCAATGGCAGGCCCGATCTGCCAGTGCTGAGGCGGGATCCTGTATGGGCTGAGTTGAGGGTATGCATTTGGTGGCGGGATGGAATCCAGCTCTATGGCCAGAGTGGCTGTTGATTATTGGGGTGGCTTTAGGGTGGCATGAAAGTTTCTCCCCATCTGAGGGTTCATTGCAGCTCCAAACCACAAGGTTTCCACTTGTGTGACAGGCTGTGTCCTGTGGTGTTGCTCAGAAGTCCTTAATCTGGGGGGCGTGGGGGCCAGGCCTCTTGGGATGGAAGCCTGAAAATCCAAACTAGGGTTAGGGTTAAGGCTTAGGGACATGGCAGGCCCGATCTGCTGCAATTGAGGTGGTCTCCTGGATAGGCCGAATGGAGGGTGGGAATCAGGCAGGACTTGAGGTCTGTGTTTGTGTTTGTGGGGGCAAAGAAGCTAGTGGTGTTCTTGGGGGGCATGCAGCTTTCTCCTGCTCTGAGGTTCCTGCACAGTTCCAAATGGCACCATTTTGCCCTAGGAGGCTGGAGGAGTGCTGGCGGGAGTCTCAGTCATCCCCAGTCTGATGGGCTTGGGGTACAGGCCTCTGGGTACGGAAGGCTGTATACTCCACCTAGGGTTAGGGTTAGGGTCTAGGGTCATGGCGGGCCCAATCTGCCGGCGCTGAGATGGGCTCCCCTCAGGGCTGAGTTGAGGGCATGTGTCCGGTAGCTTCATAGAAAACAGCTTTCTGGCCTGGGGTGCCGCAAATTGTGCGGATAGCTTTACAGGGGCTTGAAGGTTTCTCACCCTCTGAGTATTCAGCAGCTCCAAACTGGAAGGTTTCATCCTGCGTGGCTGTTGGAGTCCTGCAATGTCACTCAGGGGTCCTTAATCCAGGGGGCCTGGAGGCTAGGCATCTTGGGATGGAAGCCTGGAAACTCAAACTAAGGTTGAGGTCTTGGGGCGCGACAGGCCCAATCTGCCAGTGCTGAGGCGGACTCCCCGGTGGCCTGAGTTGAGGGTCGGTGATAGGTGGCTAGTGTGAATCTGGGTTTGTGTTCAGGCGGGGCTCAGATGCTGGGGCTTGCCTTGGGGGGCATGAAGTTATCTTTTGCTCTGAGGTCTAAGTAGCTCCAAATGGCACTGTAACAGCATAGGCAGCCTCCAGACTGCCAGAGTGAGTCTCATGCATCCACAATCTGGCGGGTTTGGGGGCTAGGCCTCTGGGTACGGAAGACTGTACACCCAACCTAGGGTTAGGGTTAAGGCCTAGGGGCATGGCAGTTCTGATATGCTGCTGATATGCTGTGTTGAGGCGGGCTCCCTCAGGGCTGAGTGGATGACATGCATCTGGCGTTGTGGCAGAACCTGGCATTATGTCTGGGGCATTTCCAATGGTGGGTGTGTTTAGGTGCTCATGCACTTTTCTTTCTGGAGGGCAGACAGAGTCCTGTGTTGTGACTTTGGAATCCCCAGTCTGGAGGGTTAGGGTTAGGGATAGAGGTTCGGAGAGTGTTAGGGTTAGTTGTTAGGGTTTAGGGTTAGGGTTAGGGTTAGGAGTTAGGGGATAGGGTTAGAGGTAAGGTTTATGGTTAGGCTTAGGGTTAGGCGTATGTCTTAGGGACAAGGCATGTCAGATCTGCCAACACAGATATGGACTCACCCAAGGGCTGTGTTGAGGGCGGGACTCAGGAGTCTCCTCAGGCCCTGGATTTTCGGACTGGAGGGGTAAAGAAGGTGGGAATCGCCTCTGGGGAGCATGATGGTTTCTACTGCTCCGAGGTTGTTATGTTAGGTTTAGAGGTTAGGGTTAGGTTTTGTGGTTAGGGTTAGTGTTAAGATTAGTGTTAAGGTGGGGTGCCTGGGTGGCTCAGTTGGTTAAAGCCTCTGCCTTCCGCTCAGGTCATGATCTCAGGGTCCTGGGATCGAGCCCCACATCAGGCTCTCTGCTCAGCGGGGAGCGTACTTCGTCCTCTCTGTGCCTTCTTCTGATCTGTCTCTGTCAAAGAAATGAATAAAATCTTAAAAAAAATAAAAAGATTAGGGTTAGGGTTATGTCTTAGGGACAAGGCATGTTGGATCTGGTAACACTTATATGGGCTCACCCAAGGGCTGAGTTGAAGGCGGGACTCAGGAGGCTCCTTAGGCCCTGGGTTTTTTTCCTAGAAGGTAAAGATGGTGGGAATGGCCTCAGGGGAGCATGCTGGTTTCTAGGTCTCTGAGAGTGTTAGATAGCACTAAATGAAATGGTTTATTTCATTTATTCTCCTGGCTGAGAGGCTGAGTCCTGCCATCAGTCTGATGATCCTATCCACTGGGATGGAATTGGGTATCAGGCCTCTGGGGTCCAGAGCCTGACCACCTGAGCTAGGGTATTAGGGTTTGGTCCTGGGAGCATGGCAGGCCTGAGGTGCCAGTGCGGACTCAGGCTCTCCGGAGGGCTGAGTTGAGGGTATTGCTCTGGTGGCCCATCAGGCACTGGGCGGTGGTGTGTGGGTCCTCGGAAGGTGTGGGTGTCTTTAGGGGGCATGGAGGTTTCTCCGGCCAGGAGCGTACTGCACAGGGCCATGTGGGCCATTTTCCTTGTGGGTGGCAGCCGGAGTCCAGCATTGCAAATACAGGGTCCCCAGTCTGGACGGCTAGGGAGCCAGGCCTCTGTGGATCGAAGCATAAACACCCATCCTAGCATTATGGTTAAGTCTTTGGGGCATGGTAACCCCGATCTGCCGGTGCTGTGGTGACCCATCCTGATGCCTGAGTTGAGGCTATGTCTGCAGGACATTGAGACTCTGGTTCCCGGTCCTTGGGAGGGTCCAGAAGTGCTTTGGCCTCAGGGAGACTTGCAGGCTTCTCCTGCTCTGTGGCTTCAGCCCATTTCTAAACGGCACGGTTCATGCTGGGATCATGTGCAATTATGGGGTGCAACACAGGGGTCCCCTATCTGGGGTTTTGAGGACCAGTTGTGGGAGGATGATGCCTGAGCACGAACCTGGGCTAGGGTTAGTATTAGGATTAGGGTTAAGGTTATGTCTTAGGGACAAGGCATGTCGGATATGCAAGCACAGATATCAGCTCACCCAAGGGCTGAGTTGAGGGTGGGACTCAGGAGGCTCCTCGGGCACTGGGGTTTTGGGCTGTACGGGCAAAGATGTTGGAAATCGCCTCAGGGGAGCATGCCAGTTTCTACAATTCTCAGGGCATTAGATAGCACGAAATGAAAGGTCACCTTCTGGCTGAGAGGGTGAGTCCTGCTGTGAGGGTTAGGTTGTAGGGGCATTGCAGCCCCAATCTGCTGGCGCTGTGGTGGCCCATCCCAATGCTTGAGTTCAGAGCGTGTGTCTGCAGGACCATGAGACTCCTGGTTCTTGGTCCTTGGGGGCGCTGGAAGTGGGGTGGCCTCAGGGAGACATTCCAATTTATCCCGCTCTGTGGGTTCAGCACAATTCTAAACAGCATGGTTTCCTCCTGGTGTCAGGTTCAATGATGGGGTATCGCTCACGGGTCCCCCATCTGGGGCCTTGGGGACCAGGAGTCAGAGTATGGACGCCTGAACACACAACCTGGGCTAGGTTTAGTATTATGGTTAGTGTTAGGCTTAGGGACAGGGCATGTCGGATCTGCTAGCACAGATACGGGCTCACCCAAGGGCTGAGTTGAGGGCAGGACTCAGGAGGCTCCTCAGGCCCTGGGTTCTTGGCCTGGAGGAGCAAAGCTGGTGGGAATGGCCTCAAGGGAGAATGGCTGGTTGCTACTGCTCTGAGGGTGTGAGAGAACACCAAATGAAAAGGTCTCCTCCTGGCTGAGAACTGAGTCCTGCCGACAGTCTGATGCTCAACCCATGGGAGGAATTGGGTGTCAGGCCTCTGGGTCCAATGCCTGAACACCCAACCTAGTGTTAGGGTTTCATCCTGGGAGAATGGCAGGCCTGCCAGTGCGGCTCAGGTTCTCCGGAGGGCTGAGTTGAGGGCATTGCTCTGGTGGCCTGTCAGGTTCTGGGTTTGTGGTGTGGCATTTCTTGGAAGGCGTGGGTGGCTTTAGGGGGCATGGAGGATTCTGTGGCCAGGAGCATACTGCACAGGATCATATGGTCCAGTTTCATCGTGGGTGGCAGCCAGAGTCCTGCATTGGGAATCCAGGGTCCCCAGTCTGGAGGGCTAGGGGTCCAGTCCTCAGGGGACAGAAGCCTGACACCCAACCTAGGGTTAGGGTAGGGTTGTAAGGGCATGGCAGCCCCGATCTGATGGCGCTGTGGTGATGCTTCCCAATGCCTGAGTTGAGGGCGCGAGTCTGTAGCACTGTGAGAGTCCTGGTTCCTGGTCCTTGGGTGTGCCAGAAGTGGCAGTGGCCTCTGGGAGGCATGCAGGTTTCTCCCGCTCTGCGGGTTCAACACATTTCTAAAGGGCAGGGTTTCCTCCTGGGATCAGGCGCAATTATGCGGTGCAGCTCAGGGGTCCCCCATCTGGCCGTTTGGGGGACCAGGCTATGGAGGAGGGATGCCTGAACACACAACCTGGGCTAGAGTTAGTATTAGGGTTAGGCTTAGCGTTAAGGTTATGTCTTAGGGAGAAGGCATGTGGGATCTGCCAGCACAGATATTGGCTCACTGAAGGGCTGAGTTGAGGGCAGGGCTCCGGAGGCTTCTCAGGCCCTGGGTTTTTGGCCTGGAGGTGCAAAGATGGCGGGAATGGCCTCAGGGCAGCTTGGCCGGTTCCTAGGGCTCTGAGGGTGTTGGAGAGCACCAAATGGAATCTCCTGCTGGTTGAGAAGCTGAGTCATGCCATCAGTTTGATGCTCCCACCCATGGGTGGAATTGGGTGTCAGGGTTCTAGAACCTGAACACCCAACCTAGGGTTAGGGTTTGGTCCTGGGAGAATGGCAGGCCTGATGTGCCAGCACGGACTCAGGCTCTCTGGAGGGCTGGGCTGAGGGCATTGTTCTGGCGGCCTGTAAGGCTAAGGAATTGTGGTGTGGGGGTGCTCAGAAGGTGTGGTTGGCTTTAGGGGTCATGGAGGTTTCTCCGGCAAGGAGCGTTCTGCAAAGGTCCATGTGGTCAAGTTTCATCATGGGTGGCAGCCAGAGTCCTACGTTGGGAATATGGGGTCCCCAGTCTGGAGGGCTAGGGAGCCAGTCCTCTGGGGACTGAAGCCTGAACACCCAACCGAGGGTTAGGTTTAGGTCACAGGGGCATGGCGGCCCAGATCTGCCGGCACAGTGATGACCAATCCCGATGCCTGAGTTGAGGACGTGAGTCTGCAGGACCGTGAGACTCCTCATTCCTGCTCCTCAGGGGCGCCGGTATTGGGGGTGGCGTCAGGGAGGCATTCTGGTTTCTTCTGCTCTGTAGGTTCAGCATATTCCTTTTTTTTTTCACTTTCAATATCTATCTATCTATATTATTTCTTTTCAGCGTAACAGTATTCCTTATTTTTGCACCACACCCAGTGCTCCATGCAACACGTGCCCTCCCTAATACCCACCACCTTGTTCTCCCAACCTCCCACTCCCCACCCATTCAAGACCCTCAGGTTCTTTTTCAGAGTCCGTAGTCTCTCATGGTTCACCTCCCCTTCCCATTTCCCACAACTTCCTTCTCCTCTCCATCTCCCCATGTCCTCCTTGTTCTTTGTTATGCTCCACAAATAAGTGAAACCATATGATAATTGACTCTCTCTGCTTGACTTATTTCACTCAGCATAATCTCTTCCACTCCCGTCCATATTGCTACAAAAGTTGGTATTCATCCTTTCTGATGGAGGCATAATACTCCATCTTGTATATGGACCACATCTTCCTTATCCATTCGTCCATTGAAGGGCATCTTGGTTCTTTCCACATTTTGGCGACCGAGGCCTTTGCTGCTATAATCATTGGGGTACAGATGGCCCTTCTTTTCACTCCATCTGTATCTTTGGGGTAAATATCCAGCAATGCGATTGCAGGGTCATAGGGAAGCTCTATTTTTAATTTCTGGAGGAATCTCCACACTGTTCTCCAAAGTGGCTGCACCAACTTGCATTCCCACCAACAGTGTAAGAGGGTTCCCCTTTCTCCACATCCTCTCCAACACACGTTGTTTCCTGTCTTGCTAATTGTGGCCTTTCTAACTGGTGTCAGGTGGTATCTCAATGTCGTTTTCATTTGAATCTCCCTGATGGCTAGTGATGATGAACATTTTGTCATGTGTCTGATAGCCATTTGTATGTCTTCGTTGGAGGAGTGTATGCTCATATCTTCTGCCCATTTTTGGATATGATTATCTGTTTTGTGTGTGTTGAGTTTGAGAAGTTCTTTCTAGATCCTGGATATCAACCTTTTGTCTGAACTGTCATTTACAAATATCTTCTCCCATTCCGTGGGTTGCCTTTTGATTGTTGGACTGTTCCCTTTGCTGTGCAGAAGCTTTTGATCTTGATGAAGTGCCAAAAGTTCATTTTCGCTTTTGTTTCCTTGGCCTTTGGAGACATATCTTGAAAGAAGTTGCTGTGGCTGATAACGAAGAGGTTACTGCCTATGTACTCCTCTAGGATTCTGAGAGAATCCTGTCTCACGTTGAGCTCCTTTATCGAGTTCGAGTTTATCATTGTGTATGGTGTAAGAGAATGGTCGAGTTTCATTCTTCTACATATCGCTGTCCAGTTTTCCCAGCACCATTGATTGAGGAGAATGTCTTTTGTTACATCGAATATTTTTCCCTGATTTCTCGATGATTATATCACAATAGAGTTGAGGGTCCGTATCTAATCGGGATCGATGTGGGCAGAGCGCTCATGAAAATTG
Source organism: Meles meles (assembly GCF_922984935.1). NCBI lineage: Eukaryota > Metazoa > Chordata > Mammalia > Carnivora > Mustelidae > Meles > Meles meles. Next base: position 559,758 of record NW_025721126.1, read on the forward strand.
GCTGGCGTTGGACAACCATGGGGACCGCCTTGTTCCGCGTGGCCCAGGACACTTTCTCGCTCGGGGTATGTCCCAGCCACCCGAAAACGCGCTGAGACGACGGGGACCGGCCGGGGGCCTCAGCGCCGGGGAGCTTGCTCCGAGCAGAGTTGATGGAGGGTCTGTGGTCGGGCATTCGTCTCCGCCTTGGAGGGAGGCCGGGGCGCCCGGGAAGGGCTTGGCCTCTCTGGGGGAACAAATGGATCTGTCGCTCCACAGCTGTGTCGCAGCCACGAAAGGGGCCGATGGCGCCAGGACGGTCGGAGACTCGTGGCGCGGGACTCAGGGTTCCCCATGCGGAGGCCCCCAGGCTCAGGCCCCTGGCAACGGAAGGCTGAGCAAGCAGGCCCGGGCCCGGGCCCGGCTTTCGGGGCTGGCCTGGCCCCAGGGGCCAGCGCCAGGGAGGGGACCCCCGGAGGCTGAGGAGCGGGAGGCATCAGCCTCCCCGACGCCCGCCTCCCGGAGCTCCTCCTGGTGGTGACGGAACGCGACGACACGCGATCCCGGACAGGGCCCCGGGGGGGCGGACCTGCGTCCCTGTGGTGCCCGAAGTGTGTTCGCCGGGCGTTTTCCAGCCAATTCTCACGAGCGTTCTGCCCAAATCGGGATCGATTTGGGCAGAACGCTCGTGAGAATTGGCCGGCGTTGGGCAGCCCTGGTCAGCGCCCAGTGCCGCGTGGAGCAGGGCCCTTTCTCGCTCGGGGCATGGCGCGGCCACCCGGAAAACGAGCCGCGATGATGGGGCTTGGCCGGCGGCCCCGGCGCCGGGGAGTTTTCCCCGAGCAGAGTGGATGGAGGCGCCGTGGCCGGGCGTCCGCCTCCGCCGTGGCGGGCAGCCGGGGCACCCGTGGAGGGGGCTGGCCTCTGAGGGGGAACGGAGTGATCTCTCACTCCACGGCTGGGACGAATCCGCGAAAGGTGCCGTTGTTGGCGGGACGGTCGGGGGCACTCGTGGCGCGGGACTCAGGGTTCCCCATGCAGAGGCCCCCAGGCTCAGGCCCCTGGCAACGGAAGGCTGAGCAAGCAGGCCCGGGCCCGGGCCCGGCTTTCGGGGCTGGCCCAGCCCCAGGGGCCGGCGCCAGGGAGGGGACCCCCGGAGGCTGAGGAGCGGGAGGCGTCGGCCTCCCCGGGGCCCGCCTCCCGGAGCTCCTCCTGGCGGTGCGGGAACGCGACGACACGCGATCCCGGACAGGGCCCCGGGGGGGCGGCCCAGCGGCCCTGTGGTGCCCGAAGTGTGTTCGCCGGGCGTTTTCCGGCCAATTCTCACGAGCGTTCTGCCCAAATCGGGATCGATTTGGGCAGAATTCTCGTGAGAATTGGCCGGCGTTGGGCAGCCCTGGTCAGCGCCCAGTGCCGCGTGGAGCAGGGCCCTTTCTCGCTCGGAGCATGGCGCGGCCACCAGGAAAACGAGCCGCGACGATGGGGCGCGGCCGGCGGCCCGGGCAGCGGGGAGTTTTCCCTGAGCAGAGTGGATGGAGGCGCCGTGGCCGGGCGTCCGCCTCCGCCTTGGCGGGCGGCCGGGGCGCCCGTGGAGGGGGCTGGCCTCTGTGGGGGAACGGAGTGATCTCTCACTCCACGGCTGGGACGAAGCCGCGAAAGGTGCCGTTGTCGCCGGGACGGTCGGGGGGACTCGTGGCGCGGTACTCAGGGTTCCCCATGCGGAGGCCCCAAGGCTCAGGCCCCTGGCAACGGAAGGCTGAGCAAGCAGGCCCGGGCCCGGGCCCGGCTTTCGGGGCTGGCCCGGCCCCGGCGGCCGGCGCCAGGGAGGGGACCCCCGGAGGCTGAGGAGCGGGAGGCGTCGGCCTCCCCGGGGCCCGCCTCCCGGAGCTCCTCCTGGCGGTGCCGGAACGTGACGACACGCGATCCCGGACAGGGCCCCGGGGGGGCGGCCCTGCGGCCCTGTGGTGCCCGAAGTGTGTTCGCCGGGCGTTTTCCGGCCAATTCTCACGAGCGTTCTTCCCAAATCGGGATCGATTTGGGCAGAACGCTCGTGAGAATTGTCCGGCGTTGGGCAGCCCTGGTCAGCGCCCAGTGCCGCGTGGAGCAGGGCCCTTTCTCGCTCGAAGCATGGCGCGGCCCCCCGAAAACGAGCCGCGACGATGGGGCGCGGCCGGCGGCCCCGGCGACGTGGAGTTTTCCCCGAGCAGAGTGGATGGAGGCGCCGTGGCCTGGCGTCCGCCTCTGCCGTGGCGGGCGGCCGGGGTGCCCGTGGAGGGGGCTGGCCTCTGTGGGGGAACGGAGTGATCTCTCACTCCACGGCTGGGACGAAGCCGAGAAAGGTGCCATCGCCGGGACGGTCGGGGGGACTCGTGGCGCGGGACTCAGGGTTCCCCATGCGGAGGCCCCCAGGTTCAGGCCTCTGGCAACGGAAGGCTGAGCAAGCAGGCCCGGGCCCGGGCCCGGCTTTCGGGGCTGGCCCGGCCCCGGCGGCCGGCGCCAGGGAGGGTACCCCCAGAGGCTGAGGAGCGGGAGGCGTCGGACTCCCCGGGGCCCGCCTCCCGGAGCTCCTCCTGGCGGTGCCGGAACGCGACGACACGCGATCCCGGACAAGGCCCCGGGGGGGCGGCCTTGCGGCCCTGTGGTGCCCGAAGTGTTTTCGCCGGACCTTTTCCGGCCAATTCTCACGAGCGTTCTGCCCAAATCGGGATTGATTTGGGCAGAACGCTCGTGAGAATTGGCCGGCGTTGGGCAGCCCTGGTCAGCGCCCAGTGCCGCGTGGAGCAGGGCCCTATCTCGCTCGGGGCATGGCGCGGTCACCCGGAAAACGAGCCGCGACGACGGGGCGCGGCCGGCGGCCCCGGCGCCGGGGAGTTTTCCCCGAGCAGAGTGGATGGAGGCGCCGTGGCCGGGCGTCCGCCTCCGCCGTGGCGGGCGGCCGGGGCACCCGTGGAGGGGGTTGGCCTCTGTGGGGGAACGGAGTGATCTCTCACTCCACGGCTGGGACGAAGCCGCGAAAGGTGCCTTTGTCGCCGGGACGGTCGGGGGGACTCGTGGCGCGGGACTCAGGGTTCCCCATACGGAGGCCCCCAGGCTCAGGCCCCTGGCAACGGAAGGCTGAGCAAGCAGGCCCGGGCCCGGGCCCGGCTTCCGGGGCTGCCCCGGCCCCAGCGGCCGGCGCCAGGGAGGGGACCCCCGGAGGCTGATGAGCGGGAGGCGTCAGCCTCACTGGGGCCCGCCTCCCGGAGCTCCTCCTGGCGGTGTCGGAACGCGACGACACGCGATCCCGGACAGGCCCTGGGGGGGCGGCCCTGCGGCCCTGTGGTGCCCGAGGTGTGTTCCCCGGGCGTTTTCCGGCCAATTCTCACGAGCGTTCTGACCAAATCCGGATAGATTTGGGCAGAAGGCTCGTGAGAATTGGCCGGCGTTGGGCAGCCCTGGTCAGCGCCCAGTGCCGCGTGGAGCAGGGCCCTATCTCGCTCGGGGCATGGCGCGGTCAACCGGAAAACGAGCCGCGACGACGGGGCGCGGCCGGCGGCCCTGGCGCCGGGGAGTTTTCCCCGATCAGAGTGGAACGAGGCGCCGTGGCCGGGCGTCCGCCTCCGCCGTGGCGGGCGGCCGGGGCGCCCGTGGAGGGGGTTGGCCTCTGTGGGGGAACGGAGTGATCTCTCACTCCACGGCTGGGACGAAGCCGCGAAAGGTGCCGTTGTCGCCGGGACGGTCGGGGGGACTCGTGGCGCGGGACTCAGGGTTCCCCATACGGAGGCCCCCAGGCTCAGGCCCCTGGTAACGGAAGGCTGAGCAAGCAGGCCCGGGCCCGGGCCCGGCTTCCGGGGCTGCCCCGGCCCCAGCGGCCGGCGCCAGGGAGGGGACCCCCGGAGGCTGAGGAGCGGGAGGCGTCAACCTTACTGGGGCCCGCCTCCCGGAGCTCCTCCTGGCGGTGTCGGAACGCGAAGACACGCGATCCCTGACAGGGCCCCGGGGGGGCGGCCCTGCGTCCCTGTGGTGCCCGAAGTGTGTTCGCCGGGCGTTTTCCGGCCAATTCTCACGAGCGTTCTGCCCAAATCGGGATCGATTTGGGCAGAACGCTCGTGAGAATTGGCCGGCGTTGGGCAGCCCTGGTCAGCGCCCAGTGCCGCGTGGAGCAGTGCCCTATCTCGCTCGGGGCATGGCGCGGCCACCCGGAAAACGAGCCGCGACGACGGGGCGCGGCCGGCGGCCCCGGCGCCGGGGAGTTTTCCCCGAGCAGAGTGGATGGAGGCGCCGTGGCACGGCGTCCGCCTCCGCCGTGGCGGGCGTCCGCCTCCGCCGTGGCGGGCGGCCGGGGCGCCCGTGGAGGAGGCTGGCCTCTGTGGGGAACGGATTGATGTCTCACTCCACGGCTGGGACGAAGCCGCGAATGGTACCGTTGTCACTGGGACGGTCGGGGGACTCGTGGCCCGGGACTCAGGGTTCCCCATGCGGAGGCCCCCAGGCTCAGGCCCCTGGCAACGGAAGGCTGAGCAAGCAGGCCCGGGTCCGTGCCCGGCTTTCGGGGCTGGCCCGGCCCCGGCGGCCGGCGCCAGGGAGGGGACCCCCGGAGGCAGAGGAGCGGGAGGCGTCGGCCTCCCCGGGGCCCGCCTCCCGGAGCTCCTCCTGGCGGTGCCGGAACGCGACGACACGCGATCCCGGACAGGGCCCCGGGGGGGCGGCCCTGCGGCCCTGTGGTGCCCGAAGTGAGTTCGCTGGGCGTTTTCTGGCCAATTCTCACGAGCGTTCTGCCCAAATCGAGATCGATTTGGGCAGAACGCTCGTGAGTATTGGCCGGCTTTGGGCAGCCCTGGTCAGCGCCCAGTTCCCCGTGGAGCAGGGCCCTTTCTCGCTCGGGGCATGTCGCGGCCACCCGGAAAACGAGCCGCGACGATGGGGCGCGGCCGGCGGCCCGGGCAGCGGGGAGTTTTCCCCGAGCAGAGTGGATGGAGGCGCCGTGGCCGGGCGTCCGCCTCCGCCTTGGCGGGCGGCAGGGGCGCCCGTGGAGGGGGCTGGCCTCTGTGGGGGAACGGAGTGATCTCTCACTCCACGGCTGGGACGAAGCCGCGAAAGGTGCCGTTGTCGCCGGGACGGTCGGGGGGACTCGTGGCGCGGTACTCAGGGTTCCCCATGCGGAGGCCCCCAGGCTCAGGCCCCTGGCAACGGAAGGCTGAGCAAGCAGGCCCGGGCCCGGGCCCGGCTTTCGGGGCTGGCCCGGCCCCGGCGGCCGGCGCCAGGGAGGGGACCCCCGGAGGCTGAGGAGCGGGAGGCGTCGGCCTCCCCGGGGCCCGCCTCCCGGAGCTCCTCCTGGCGGTGCGAGAACGCGACGACACGCGATCCTGGACAGGGCCCCGGGGGGGCGGCCCTGCGGCCCTCTGGTGCCCGAAGTGTGTTCGCCGGGCGTTTTCCGGCCAATTCTCACGAGCGTTCTGCCCAAATCGGGATCGACTGGGCAGAATTCTCGTGAGAATTGGCCGGCGTTGGGCAGCCCTGGTCAGCGCCCAGTGCCGTGTGGAGCAGGGCCCTTTCTCGCTCGAAGCATGGCGCGGCCACCCGGAAAACGAGCCGCGACGATGGGGCGCGGCCGGCGGCCCCGGCGACGGGGAGTTTTCCCCGAGCAGAGTGGATGGAGGCGCCATGGCCTGGCGTCCGCCTCTGCCGTGGCGGGCGGCCGGGGTGCCCGTGGAGGGGGCTGGCCTCTGTGGGGGAACGGAGTGATCTCTCACTCCACGGCTGGGACGAAGCCGAGAAAGGTGCCGTCGCCGGGACGGTCGGGGGGACTCGTGGCGCGGGACTCAGGTTTCCCCATGCGGAGGCCCCCAGGTTCAGGCCCCTGGCAACGGAAGCCTGAGCAAGCAGGCCTGGGCCCGGGCCCGGCTTTCGGGGCTGGCCCGGCCCCGGCGGCCGCCGCCAGGGAGGGTACCCCCAGAGGCTGAGGAGCGGGAGGCCTCGGACTCCCCGGGGCCCGCCTCCCGGAGCTCCTCCTGGCGGTGCCGGAACGCGACGACACGCGATCCCGGACAAGGCCCCGGGGGGGCGGCCTTGCGGCCCTGTGGTGCCCGAAGTGTTTTCGCCGGACCTTTTCCGGCCAATTCTCACGAGCGTTCTGCCCAAATCGGGATTGATTTGGGCAGAACGCTCGTGAGAATTGGCCGGCGTTGGGCAGCCCTGGTCAGCGCCCAGTGCCGCGTGGAGCAGGGCCCTTTCTCGCTCGGGGCATGGCGCGGCCACCCGGAAAACGAGCCGCGACGATGGGGCGCGGCCGGCGGCCCCGGCGCCGGGGAGTTTTCCCCGAGCAGAGTGGATGGAGGCGCCGTGGCCAGGCGTCCGCCTCCGCCGTGGCGGGCGGCCGGGGCGCCCGTGGAGGGGGCTGGCCTCTGTGGGGGAACGGAGTGATCTCTCACTCCACGGCTGGGACGAAGACGCGAAAGGTGCCATTGTCGCCAGGACGGTCGGGGGGACTCGTGGCGCGGGACTCAGGGTTCCCCATGCGGAGGCCCCCAGGCTCAGGCCCCTGGCAACGGAAGGCTGAGCAAGAAGGCCCGGGCCCGGGCCCGGCTTTCGGGGCTGGCCCGGCCCCAGCTGCCGGCGCCAGGGAGGGGACCCCCGGAGGCTGAGGAGCGGGAGGCATCGGCCTCCCCGGGGCCCGCCTCCCGGTGCTCCTCCTGGCGGTGCCGGAACGCGACGACACGCGATCCCGGACAGGCCCCGGGGGGGCGGGCCTGCGGCCCTGTGGTGCCCGAGGTGTGTTCCCCGGGCGTTTTCCGGCCAATTCTCACGAGCTTTCGACCAAATCCGGATAGATTTGGGCAGAAGGCTCGTGAGAATTGGCCGGCGTTGGGCAGCCCTGGTCAGCGCCCAGTGCCGCGTGGAGCAGGGCCCTATCTCGCTCGGGGCATGGCGCGGTCACCCGGAAAACGAGCCGCGACGACGGGGCGCGGCCGGCGGCCCCGGCGCCGGGGAGTTTTCCCCGAGCAGAGTGGATGGAGGCGCCGTGGCCGGGCGTCCGCCTCCGCCGTGGCGGGCGGCCGGGGCGCCCGTGGAGGGGGTTGGCCTCTGTGGGGGAACGGAGTGATCTCTCACTCCACGGCTGGGACGAAGCCGCGAAAGGTGCCGTTGTCGCCGGGACGGTCGGGGGGACTCGTGGCGCGGGACTCAGGGTTCCCCATACGGAGGCCCCCAGGCTCAGGCCCCTGGCAACGGAAGGCTGAGCAAGCAGGCCCGGGCCCGGGCCCGGCTTCCGGGGCTGCCCCGGCCCCAGCGGCCGGCGCCAGGGAGGGGACCCCCGGAGGCTGAGGAGCGGGAGGCATCAGCCTCACCGGGGCCCGCCTCCCGGAGCTCCTCCTGGCGGTGTCGGAACGCGACGACACGCGATCCCTGACAGGGCCCCGGGGGGGCGGCCCTGCGTCCCTGTGGTACCCGAAGTGTGTTCGCCGGGCGTTTTCCGGCCAATTCTCACGAGCGTTCTTCCCAAATCGGGATCGATTTGGGCAGAACGCTCGTGAGAATTGTCCGGCGTTGGGCAGCCCTGGTCAGCGCCCAGTGCCGCGTGGAGCAGGGCCCTTTCTCGCTCGAAGCATGGCGCGGCCCCCCGGAAAACGAGCCGCGACGATGGGGCGCGGCCGGCGGCCCCGGCGACGGGGAGTTTTCCCCGAGCAGAGTGGATGGAGGCGCCGTGGCCTGGCGTCCGCCTCTGCCGTGGCGGGCGGCCGGGGTGCCCGTGGAGGGGGCTGGCCTCTTTGGGGGAACGGAGTGATCTCTCACTCCACGGCTGGGACGAAGCCGAGAAAGGTGCCATCGCCGGGACGGTCGGGGGGACTCGTGGCGCGGGACTCAGGGTTCCCCATGCGGAGGCCCCCAGGTTCAGGCCTCTGGCAACGGAAGGCTGAGCAAGCAGGCCCGGGCCCGGGCCCGGCTTTCGGGGCTGGCCCGGCCCCGGCGGCCGGCGCCAGGGAGGGTACCCCCAGAGGCTGAGGAGCGGGAGGCGTCGGACTCCCCGGGGCCCGCCTCCCGGAGCTCCTCCTGGCGGTGCCGGAACGCGACGACACGCGATCCCGGACAAGGCCCCGGGGGGGCGGCCTTGCGGCCCTGTGGTGCCCGAAGTGTTTTCGCCGGACCTTTTCCGGCCAATTCTCACGAGCGTTCTGCCCAAATCGGGATTGATTTGGGCAGAACGCTCGTGAGAATTGGCCGGCGTTGGGCAGCCCTGGTCAGCGCCCAGTGCCGCGTGGAGCAGGGCCCTATCTCGCTCGGGGCATGGCGCGGTCACCCGGAAAACGAGCCGCGACGACGGGGCGCGGCCGGCGGCCCCGGCGCCGGGGAGTTTTCCCCGAGCAGAGTGGATGGAGGCGCCGTGGCCGGGCGTCCGCCTCCGCCGTGGCGGGCGGCCGGGGCGCCCGTGGAGGGGGTTGGCCTCTGTGGGGGAACGGAGTGATCTCTCACTCCACGGCTGGGACGAAGCCGCGAAAGGTGCCTTTGTCGCCGGGACGGTCGGGGGGACTCGTGGCGCGGGACTCAGGGTTCCCCATACGGAGGCCCCCAGGCTCAGGCCCCTGGCAACGGAAGGCTGAGCAAGCAGGCCCGGGCCCGGGCCCGGCTTCCGGGGCTGCCCCGGCCCCAGCGGCCGGCGCCAGGGAGGGGACCCCCGGAGGCTGATGAGCGGGAGGCGTCAGCCTCACTGGGGCCCGCCTCCCGGAGCTCCTCCTGGCGGTGTCGGAACGCGACGACACGCGATCCCTGACAGGGCCCCGGGGGGGCGGCCCTGCGTCCCTGTGGTGCCCGAAGTGTGTTCGCCGGGCGTTTTCCGGCCAATTCTCACGAGCGTTCTGCCCAAATCGGGATCGATTTGGGCAGAACGCTCGTGAGAATTGGCCGGCGTTGGGCAGCCCTGGTCAGCGCCCAGTGCCGCGTGGAGCAGTGCCCTATCTCGCTCGGGGCATGGCGCGGCCACCCGGAAAACGAGCCGCGACGACGGGGCGCGGCCGGCGGCCCCGGCGCCGGGGAGTTTTCCCCGAGCAGAGTGGATGGAGGCGCCGTGGCCCGGCGTCCGCCTCCGCCGTGGCGGGCGTCCGCCTCCGCCGTGGCGGGCGGCCGGGGCGCCCGTGGAGGAGGCTGGCCTCTGTGGGGAACGGATTGATGTCTCACTCCACGGCTGGGACGAAGCCGCGAATGGTACCGTTGTCACTGGGACGGTCGGGGGACTCGTGGTCCGGGACTCAGGGTTCCCCATGCGGAGGCCCCCAGGCTCAGGCCCCTGGCAACGGAAGGCTGAGCAAGCAGGCCCGGGCCCGGGCCCGGCTTTCGGGGCTGGCCCGGCCCCGGCGGCCGGCGCCAGGGAGGGGACCCCCGGAGGCTGAGGAGCGGGAGGCGTCGGCCTCCCCGGGGCCCGCCTCCCGGAGCTCCTCCTGGCGGTGCCGGAACGCGACGACACGCGATCCTGGACAGGGCCCCGGGGGGGCGGCCCTGCGGCCCTGTGGTGCCCGAAGTGTGTTCGCCGGGCGTTTTCCGGCCAATTCTCACGAGCGTTCTGCCCAAATCGGGATCGACTGGGCAGAATTCTCGTGAGAATTGGCCGGCGTTGGGCAGCCCTGGTCAGCGCCCAGTGCCGTGTGGAGCAGGGCCCTTTCTCGCTCGAAGCATGGCGCGGCCACCCGGAAAACGAGCCGCGACGATGGGGCGCGGCCGGCGGCCCCGGCGACGGGGAGTTTTCCCCGAGCAGAGTGGATGGAGGCGCCGTGGCCTGGCGTCCGCCTCTGCCGTGGCGGGCGGCCGGGGTGCCCGTGGAGGGGGCTGGCCTCTGTGGGGGAACGGAGTGATCTCTCACTCCACGGCTGGGACGAAGCCGAGAAAGGTGCCGTCGCCGGGACGGTCGGGGGGACTCGTGGCGCGGGACTCAGGGTTCCCCATGCGGAGGCCCCCAGGTTCAGGCCCCTGGCAACGGAAGGCTGAGCAAGAAGGCCCGGGCCCGGGCCCGGCTTTCGGGGCTGGCCCGGCCCCGGCGGCCGGCGCCAGGGAGGGTACCCCCAGAGGCTGAGGAGCGGGAGGCGTCGGACTCCCCGGGGCCCGCCTCCCGGTGCTCCTCCTGGCGGTGCCGGAACGCGACGACACGCGATCCCGGACAGGCCCTGGGGGGGCGGCCCTGCGGCCCTGTGGTGCCCGAGGTGTGTTCCCCGGGCGTTTTCCGGCCAATTCTCACGAGCGTTCTGACCAAATCCGGATAGATTTGGGCAGAAGGCTCGTGAGAATTGGCCGGCGTTGGGCAGCCCTGGTCAGCGCCCAGTGCCGCGTGGAGCAGGGCCCTATCTCGCTCGGGGCATGGCGCGGTCACCCGGAAAACGAGCCGCGACGACGGGGCGCGGCCGGCGGCCCTGGCGCCGGGGAGTTTTCCCCGATCAGAGTGGAACGAGGCGCCGTGGCCGGGCGTCCGCCTCCGCCGTGGCGGGCGGCCGGGGCGCCCGTGGAGGGGGTTGGCCTCTGTGGGGGAACGGAGTGATCTCTCACTCCACGGCTGGGACGAAGCCGCGAAAGGTGCCGTTGTCGCCGGGACGGTCGGGGGGACTCGTGGCGCGGGACTCAGGGTTCCCCATACGGAGGCCCCCAGGCTCAGGCCCCTGGCAACGGAAGGCTGAGCAAGCAGGCCCGGGCCCGGGCCCGGCTTCCGGGGCTGCCCCGGCCCCAGCGGCCGGCGCCAGGGAGGGGACCCCCGGAGGCTGAGGAGCGGGAGGCGTCAACCTCACTGGGGCCCGCCTCCCGGAGCTCCTCCTGGCGGTGTCGGAACGCGAAGACACGCGATCCCTGACAGGGCCCCGGGGGGGCGGCCCTGCGTCCCTGTGGTGCCCGAAGTGTGTTCGCCGGGCGTTTTCCGGCCAATTCTCACGAGCGTTCTGCCCAAATCGGGATCGATTTGGGCAGAACGCTCGTGAGAATTGGCCGGCGTTGGGCAGCCCTGGTCAGCGCCCAGTGCCGCGTGGAGCAGTGCCCTATCTCGCTCGGGGCATGGCGCGGCCACCCGGAAAACGAGCCGCGATGACGGGGCGCGGCCGGCGGCCCCGGCGCCGGGGAGTTTTCCCCGAGCAGAGTGGATGGAGGCGCCGTGGCACGGCGTCCGCCTCCGCCGTGGCGGGCGTCCGCCTCCGCCGTGGCGGGCGGCCGGGGCGCCCGTGGAGGAGGCTGGCCTCTGTGGGGAACGGATTGATGTCTCACTCCACGGCTGGGACGAAGCCGCGAATGGTACCGTTGTCACTGGGACGGTCGGGGGACTCGTGGCCCGGGACTCAGGGTTCCCCATGCGGAGGCCCCCAGGCTCAGGCCCCTGGCAACGGAAGGCTGAGCAAGCAGGCCCGGGTCCGTGCCCGGCTTTCGGGGCTGGCCCGGCCCCGGCGGCCGGCGCCAGGGAGGGGACCCCCGGAGGCAGAGGAGCGGGAGGCGTCGGCCTCCCCGGGGCCCGCCTCCCGGAGCTCCTCCTGGCGGTGCCGGAACGCGACGACACGCGATCCCGGACAGGGCCCCGGGGGGGCGGCCCTGCGGCCCTGTGGTGCCCGAAGTGAGTTCGCTGGGCGTTTTCTGGCCAATTCTCACGAGCGTTCTGCCCAAATCGAGATCGATTTGGGCAGAACGCTCGTGAGTATTGGCCGGCTTTGGGCAGCCCTGGTCAGCGCCCAGTTCCCCGTGGAGCAGGGCCCTTTCTCGCTCGGGGCATGTCGCGGCCACCCGGAAAACGAGCCGCGACGATGGGGCGCGGCCGGCGGCCCGGGCAGCGGGGAGTTTTCCCCGAGCAGAGTGGATGGAGGCGCCGTGGCCGGGCGTCCGCCTCCGCCTTGGCGGGCGGCAGGGGCGCCCGTGGAGGGGGCTGGCCTCTGTGGGGGAACGGAGTGATCTCTCACTCCACGGCTGGGACGAAGCCGCGAAAGGTGCCGTTGTCGCCGGGACGGTCGGGGGGACTCGTGGCGCGGGACTCAGGGTTCCCCATGCGGAGGCCCCCAGGCTCAGGCCCCTGGCAACGGAAGGCTGAGCAAGCAGGCCCGGGCCCGGGCCCGGCTTTCGGGGCTGGCCCGGCCCCGGCGGCCGGCGCCAGGGAGGGGACCCCCGGAGGCTGAGGAGCGGGAGGCGTCGGCCTCCCCGGGGCCCGCCTCCCGGAGCTCCTCCTGGCGGTGCGAGAACGCGACGACACGCGATCCTGGACAGGGCCCCGGGGGGGCGGCCCTGCGGCCCTCTGGTGCCCGAAGTGTGTTCGCCGGGCGTTTTCCGGCCAATTCTCACGAGCGTTCTGCCCAAATCGGGATCGACTGGGCAGAATTCTCGTGAGAATTGGCCGGCGTTGGGCAGCCCTGGTCAGCGCCCAGTGCCGTGTGGAGCAGGGCCCTTTCTCGCTCGAAGCATGGCGCGGCCACCCGGAAAACGAGCCGCGACGATGGGGCGCGGCCGGCGGCCCCGGCGACGGGGAGTTTTCCCCGAGCAGAGTGGATGGAGGCGCCATGGCCTGGCGTCCGCCTCTGCCGTGGCGGGCGGCCGGGGTGCCCGTGGAGGGGGCTGGCCTCTGTGGGGGAACGGAGTGATCTCTCACTCCACGGCTGGGACGAAGCCGAGAAAGGTGCCGTCGCCGGGACGGTCGGGGGGACTCGTGGCGCGGGACTCAGGTTTCCCCATGCGGAGGCCCCCAGGTTCAGGCCCCTGGCAACGGAAGCCTGAGCAAGCAGGCCTGGGCCCGGGCCCGGCTTTCGGGGCTGGCCCGGCCCCGGCGGCCGCCGCCAGGGAGGGTACCCCCAGAGGCTGAGGAGCGGGAGGCCTCGGACTCCCCGGGGCCCGCCTCCCGGAGCTCCTCCTGGCGGTGCCGGAACGCGACGACACGCGATCCCGGACAAGGCCCCGGGGGGGCGGCCTTGCGGCCCTGTGGTGCCCGAAGTGTTTTCGCCGGACCTTTTCCGGCCAATTCTCACGAGCGTTCTGCCCAAATCGGGATTGATTTGGGCAGAACGCTCGTGAGAATTGGCCGGCGTTGGGCAGCCCTGGTCAGCGCCCAGTGCCGCGTGGAGCAGGGCCCTTTCTCGCTCGGGGCATGGCGCGGCCACCCGGAAAACGAGCCGCGACGATGGGGCGCGGCCGGCGGCCCCGGCGCCGGGGAGTTTTCCCCGAGCAGAGTGGATGGAGGCGCCGTGGCCAGGCGTCCGCCTCCGCCGTGGCGGGCGGCCGGGGCGCCCTTGGAGGGGGCTGGCCTCTGTGGGGAACGGATTGATGTCTCACTCCACGGCTGGGACGAAGCCGCGAATGGTACCGTTGTCACTGGGACGGTCGGGGGACTCGTGGTCCGGGACTCAGGGTTCCCCATGCGGAGGCCCCCAGGCTCAGGCCCCTGGCAACGGAAGGCTGAGCAAGCAGGCCCGGGCCCGGGCCCGGCTTTCGGGGCTGGCCCGGCCCCGGCGGCCGCCGCCAGGGAGGGTACCCCCAGAGGCTGAGGAGCGGGAGGCCTCGGACTCCCCGGGGCCCGCCTCCCGGAGCTCCTCCTGGCGGTGCCGGAATGCGACGACACGCGATCCCGGACAAGGCCCCGGGGGGGCGGCCTTGCGGCCCTGTGGTGCCCGAAGTGTTTTCGCCGGACCTTTTCCGGCCAATTCTCACGAGCGTTCTGCCCAAATCGGGATTGATTTGGGCAGAACGCTCGTGAGAATTGGCCGGCGTTGGGCAGCCCTGGTCAGCGCCCAGGGCCGCGTGGAGCAGGGCCCTTTCTCGCTCGGGGCATGGCGCGGCCACCCGGAAAACGAGCCGCGACGATGGGGCGCGGCCGGCGGCCCCGGCGCCGGGGAGTTTTCCCCGAGCAGAGTGGATGGAGGCGCCGTGGCCAGGCGTCCGCCTCCGCCGTGGCGGGCGGCCGGGGCGCCCGTGGAGGGGGCTGGCCTCTGTGGGGAACGGATTGATGTCTCACTCCACGGCTGGGACGAAGCCGCGAATGGTACCGTTGTCACTGGGACGGTCGGGGGACTCGTGGTCCGGGACTCAGGGTTCCCCATGCGGAGGCCCCCAGGCTCAGGCCCCTGGCAACGGAAGGCTGAGCAAGCAGGACCGGGCCCGGGCCCGGCTTTCGGGGCTGGCCCGGCCCCGGCGGCCGGCGCCAGGGAGGGGACCCCCGGAGGCTGAGGAGCGGGAGGCGTCGGCCTCCCCGGGGCCCGCCTCCCGGAGCTCCTCCTGGCGGTGCCGGAACGCGACGACACGCGATCCTGGACAGGGCCCCGGGGGGGCGGCCCTGCGGCCCTGTGGTGCCCGAAGTGTGTTCGCCGGGCGTTTTCCGGCCAATTCTCACGAGCGTTCTGCCCAAATCGGGATCGACTGGGCAGAATTCTCGTGAGAATTGGCCGGCGTTGGGCAGCCCTGGTCAGCGCCCAGTGCCGTGTGGAGCAGGGCCCTTTCTCGCTCGAAGCATGGCGCGGCCACCCGGAAAACGAGCCGCGACGATGGGGCGCGGCCGGCGGCCCCGGCGACGGGGAGTTTTCCCCGAGCAGAGTGGATGGAGGCGCCGTGGCCTGGCGTCCGCCTCTGCCGTGGCGGGCGGCCGGGGTGCCCGTGGAGGGGGCTGGCCTCTGTGGGGGAACGGAGTGATCTCTCACTCCACGGCTGGGACGAAGCCGAGAAAGGTGCCGTCGCCGGGACGGTCGGGGGGACTCGTGGCGCGGGACTCAGGGTTCCCCATGCGGAGGCCCCCAGGTTCAGGCCCCTGGCAACGGAAGGCTGAGCAAGAAGGCCCGGGCCCGGGCCCGGCTTTCGGGGTGGCCCGGCACCGGCGGCCGGCGCCAGGGAGGGTACCCCCAGAGGCTGAGGAGCGGGAGGCGTCGGACTCCCCGGGGCCCGCCTCCCGGTGCTCCTCCTGGCGGTGCCGGAACGCGACGACACGCGATCCCGGACAGGCCCTGGGGGGGCGGCCCTGCGGCCCTGTGGTGCCCGAGGTGTGTTCCCCGGGCGTTTTCCGGCCAATTCTCACGAGCGTTCTGACCAAATCCGGATAGATTTGGGCAGAAGGCTCGTGAGAATTGGCCGGCGTTGGGCAGCCCTGGTCAGCGCCCAGTGCCGCGTGGAGCAGGGCCCTATCTCGCTCGGGGCATGGCGCGGTCAACCGGAAAACGAGCCGCGACGACGGGGCGCGGCCGGCGGCCCTGGCGCCGGGGAGTTTTCCCCGATCAGAGTGGAACGAGGCGCCGTGGCCGGGCGTCCGCCTCCGCCGTGGCGGGCGGCCGGGGCGCCCGTGGAGGGGGTTGGCCTCTGTGGGGGAACGGAGTGATCTCTCACTCCACGGCTGGGACGAAGCCGCGAAAGGTGCCGTTGTCGCCGGGACGGTCGGGGGGACTCGTGGCGCGGGACTCAGGGTTCCCCATACGGAGGCCCCCAGGCTCAGGCCCCTGGTAACGGAAGGCTGAGCAAGCAGGCCCGGGCCCGGGCCCGGCTTCCGGGGCTGCCCCGGCCCCAGCGGCCGGCGCCAGGGAGGGGACCCCCGGAGGCTGAGGAGCGGGAGGCGTCAACCTTACTGGGGCCCGCCTCCCGGAGCTCCTCCTGGCGGTGTCGGAACGCGAAGACACGCGATCCCTGACAGGGCCCCGGGGGGGCGGCCCTGCGTCCCTGTGGTGCCCGAAGTGTGTTCGCCGGGCGTTTTCCGGCCAATTCTCACGAGCGTTCTGCCCAAATCGGGATCGATTTGGGCAGAACGCTCGTGAGAATTGGCCGGCGTTGGGCAGCCCTGGTCAGCGCCCAGTGCCGCGTGGAGCAGTGCCCTATCTCGCTCGGGGCATGGCGCGGCCACCCGGAAAACGAGCCGCGACGACGGGGCGCGGCCGGCGGCCCCGGCGCCGGGGAGTTTTCCCCGAGCAGAGTGGATGGAGGCGCCGTGGCACGGCGTCCGCCTCCGCCGTGGCGGGCGTCCGCCTCCGCCGTGGCGGGCGGCCGGGGCGCCCGTGGAGGAGGCTGGCCTCTGTGGGGAACGGATTGATGTCTCACTCCACGGCTGGGACGAAGCCGCGAATGGTACCGTTGTCACTGGGACGGTCGGGGGACTCGTGGCCCGGGACTCAGGGTTCCCCATGCGGAGGCCCCCAGGCTCAGGCCCCTGGCAACGGAAGGCTGAGCAAGCAGGCCCGGGTCCGTGCCCGGCTTTCGGGGCTGGCCCGGCCCCGGCGGCCGGCGCCAGGGAGGGGACCCCCGGAGGCAGAGGAGCGGGAGGCGTCGGCCTCCCCGGGGCCCGCCTCCCGGAGCTCCTCCTGGCGGTGCCGGAACGCGACGACACGCGATCCCGGACAGGGCCCCGGGGGGGCGGCCCTGCGGCCCTGTGGTGCCCGAAGTGAGTTCGCTGGGCGTTTTCTGGCCAATTCTCACGAGCGTTCTGCCCAAATCGAGATCGATTTGGGCAGAACGCTCGTGAGTATTGGCCGGCTTTGGGCAGCCCTGGTCAGCGCCCAGTTCCCCGTGGAGCAGGGCCCTTTCTCGCTCGGGGCATGTCGCGGCCACCCGGAAAACGAGCCGCGACGATGGGGCGCGGCCGGCGGCCCGGGCAGCGGGGAGTTTTCCCCGAGCAGAGTGGATGGAGGCGCCGTGGCCGGGCGTCCGCCTCCGCCTTGGCGGGCGGCAGGGGCGCCCGTGGAGGGGGCTGGCCTCTGTGGGGGAACGGAGTGATCTCTCACTCCACGGCTGGGACGAAGCCGCGAAAGGTGCCGTTGTCGCCGGGACGGTCGGGGGGACTCGTGGCGCGGGACTCAGGGTTCCCCATGCGGAGGCCCCCAGGCTCAGGCCCCTGGCAACGGAAGGCTGAGCAAGCAGGCCCGGGCCCGGGCCCGGCTTTCGGGGCTGGCCCGGCCCCGGCGGCCGGCGCCAGGGAGGGGACCCCCGGAGGCTGAGGAGCGGGAGGCGTCGGCCTCCCCGGGGCCCGCCTCCCGGAGCTCCTCCTGGCGGTGCGAGAACGCGACGACACGCGATCCTGGACAGGGCCCCGGGGGGGCGGCCCTGCGGCCCTCTGGTGCCCGAAGTGTGTTCGCCGGGCGTTTTCCGGCCAATTCTCACGAGCGTTCTGCCCAAATCGGGATCGACTGGGCAGAATTCTCGTGAGAATTGGCCGGCGTTGGGCAGCCCTGGTCAGCGCCCAGTGCCGTGTGGAGCAGGGCCCTTTCTCGCTCGAAGCATGGCGCGGCCACCCGGAAAACGAGCCGCGACGATGGGGCGCGGCCGGCGGCCCCGGCGACGGGGAGTTTTCCCCGAGCAGAGTGGATGGAGGCGCCATGGCCTGGCGTCCGCCTCTGCCGTGGCGGGCGGCCGGGGTGCCCGTGGAGGGGGCTGGCCTCTGTGGGGGAACGGAGTGATCTCTCACTCCACGGCTGGGACGAAGCCGAGAAAGGTGCCGTCGCCGGGACGGTCGGGGGGACTCGTGGCGCGGGACTCAGGTTTCCCCATGCGGAGGCCCCCAGGTTCAGGCCCCTGGCAATGGAAGCCTGAGCAAGCAGGCCTGGGCCCGGGCCCGGCTTTCGGGGCTGGCCCGGCCCCGGCGGCCGCCGCCAGGGAGGGTACCCCCAGAGGCTGAGGAGCGGGAGGCCTCGGACTCCCCGGGGCCCGCCTCCCGGAGCTCCTCCTGGCGGTGCCGGAACGCGACGACACGCGATCCCGGACAAGGCCCCGGGGGGGCGGCCTTGCGGCCCTGTGGTGCCCGAAGTGTTTTCGCCGGACCTTTTCCGGCCAATTCTCACGAGCGTTCTGCCCAAATCGGGATTGATTTGGGCAGAACGCTCGTGAGAATTGGCCGGCGTTGGGCAGCCCTGGTCAGCGCCCAGTGCCGCGTGGAGCAGGGCCCTTTCTCGCTCGGGGCATGGCGCGGCCACCCGGAAAACGAGCCGCGACGATGGGGCGCGGCCGGCGGCCCCGGCGCCGGGGAGTTTTCCCCGAGCAGAGTGGATGGAGGCGCCGTGGCCAGGCGTCCGCCTCCGCCGTGGCGGGCGGCCGGGGCGCCCGTGGAGGGGGCTGGCCTCTGTGGGGGAACGGAGTGATCTCTCACTCCACGGCTGGGACGAAGACGCGAAAGGTGCCATTGTCGCCAGGACGGTCGGGGGGACTCGTGGCGCGGGACTCAGGGTTCCCCATGCGGAGGCCCCCAGGCTCAGGCCCCTGGCAACGGAAGGCTGAGCAAGAAGGCCCGGGCCCGGGCCCGGCTTTCGGGGCTGGCCCGGCCCCAGCTGCCGGCGCCAGGGAGGGGACCCCCGGAGGCTGAGGAGCGGGAGGCATCGGCCTCCCCGGGGCCCGCCTCCCGGTGCTCCTCCTGGCGGTGCCGGAACGCGACGACACGCGATCCCGGACAGGCCCCGGGGGGGCGGGCCTGCGGCCCTGTGGTGCCCGAGGTGTGTTCCCCGGGCGTTTTCCGGCCAATTCTCACGAGCTTTCGACCAAATCCGGATAGATTTGGGCAGAAGGCTCGTGAGAATTGGCCGGCGTTGGGCAGCCCTGGTCAGCGCCCAGTGCCGCGTGGAGCAGGGCCCTATCTCGCTCGGGGCATGGCGCGGTCACCCGGAAAACGAGCCGCGACGACGGGGCGCGGCCGGCGGCCCCGGCGCCGGGGAGTTTTCCCCGAGCAGAGTGGATGGAGGCGCCGTGGCCGGGCGTCCGCCTCCGCCGTGGCGGGCGGCCGGGGCGCCCGTGGAGGGGGTTGGCCTCTGTGGGGGAACGGAGTGATCTCTCACTCCACGGCTGGGACGAAGCCGCGAAAGGTGCCGTTGTCGCCGGGACGGTCGGGGGGACTCGTGGCGCGGGACTCAGGGTTCCCCATACGGAGGCCCCCAGGCTCAGGCCCCTGGCAACGGAAGGCTGAGCAAGCAGGCCCGGGCCCGGGCCCGGCTTCCGGGGCTGCCCCGGCCCCAGCGGCCGGCGCCAGGGAGGGGACCCCCGGAGGCTGAGGAGCGGGAGGCATCAGCCTCACCGGGGCCCGCCTCCCGGAGCTCCTCCTGGCGGTGTCGGAACGCGACGACACGCGATCCCTGACAGGGCCCCGGGGGGGCGGCCCTGCGTCCCTGTGGTACCCGAAGTGTGTTCGCCGGGCGTTTTCCGGCCAATTCTCACGAGCGTTCTGCCCAAATCGGGATCGATTTGGGCAGAACGCTCGTGAGAATTGGCCGGCGTTGGGCAGCCCTGGTCAGCGCCCAGTGCCGCGTGGAGCAGTGCCCTATCTCGCTCGGGGCATGGCGCGGCCACCCGGAAAACGAGCCGCGACGACGGGGCGCGGCCGGCGGCCCCGGCGCCGGGGAGTTTTCCCCGAGCAGAGTGGATGGAGGCGCCGTGGCCCGGCGTCCGCCTCCGCCGTGGCGGGCGTCCGCCTCCGCCGTGGCGGGCGGCCGGGGCGCCCGTGGAGGAGGCTGGCCTCTGTGGGGAACGGATTGATGTCTCACTCCACGGCTGGGACGAAGCCGCGAATGGTACCGTTGTCACTGGGACGGTCGGGGGACTCGTGGCCCGGGACTCAGGGTTCCCCATGCGGAGGCCCCCAGGCTCAGGCCCCTGGCAACGGAAGGCTGAGCAAGCAGGCCCGGGTCCGTGCCCGGCTTTCGGGGCTGGCCCGGCCACAGCGGCCGGCGCCAGGGAGGGGACCCCCGGAGGCAGAGGAGCGGGAGGCGTCGGCCTCCCCGGGGCCCGCCTCCCGGAGCTCCTCCTGGCGGTGCCGGAACGCGACGACACGCGATCCCGGACAGGGCCCCGGGGGGGCGGCCCTGCGGCCCTGTGGTGCCCGAAGTGAGTTCGCTGGGCGTTTTCTGGCCAATTCTCACGAGCGTTCTGCCCAAATCGAGATCGATTTGGGCAGAACGCTCGTGAGTATTGGCCGGCTTTGGGCAGCCCTGGTCAGCGCCCAGTTCCCCGTGGAGCAGGGCCCTTTCTCGCCCGGGGCATGTCGCGGCCACCCGGAAAACGAGCCGCGACGATGGGGCGCGGCCGGCAGCCGCGGCGCCGGGGAGTTTTCCCCGAGCAGAGTGGATGGAGGCGCCGTGGCCGGGCGTCCGCCTCCGCCGTGGCGGGCGGCCGGGGCGCCCCTGGAGGGGGCTGGCCTCTGTGGGGAAACGGACTGGTCTCTCACTCCGCGGCTAGGACGAAGCCGCGAAAGGTGCCGTTGTCGCCGGGACGGTCGGGGGGACTCGTGGCGCGGGACTCAGGGTTCCCCATGCGGAGGCCCCAAGTCTCAGGCCCCTGGCAACGGAAGGCTGAGCAAGCAGGCCCGGGCCCGGCCCCGGCTTTCGGGGCTGGCCCGGTCCCAACGGCTGGCGCCAGGGAGGGGACCCCCGGAGGCTGAGGAGCGGGAGGCGTCGGCCTCCCCGGGGCCCGCCTCCCGGAGCTCCTCCTGGCGGTGCCGAACGCGACGACACGCGAACCCGGACAGGGCCCCGGGGGGGCGGCCCTGCGGCACTGTGGTGCCCGAAGTGTGTTCGCCGGGCGTTTTCAGGCCAATTCTCACGAGCGTTCTGCCCAAATCGGGATCGATTTGGGCAGAAGGCTCGTGAGAATTGACCGGCGTTGGGCAGCCCTGGTCAGCGCCAAGGGCCGCGTGGAACAGGGCCCTTTCTCGCTCGGGGCATGGCGCGGCCACCCGGAAAACGAGCCGCGACGATGGGGCGCGGCCGGCGGCCCCGGCGCCGGGGAGTTTGCCCCGAGCAGAGTGGATGGAGGCGCCGTGGCCGGGTGTCCGCCTCCGCCGTGGGGGGCTGCCGGGGCGCCCGTGGAGGGGGCTGGCCTCTGTGGGGGAACGGAGTGATCTCTCACTCCACGGCTGGGACGAAGCCGCGAAAGGTGCCGATGTCGCAGGGACTGTCGGGGGGACTCGTGGCGCGGGACTCAGGGTTCCCCATGCGGAGGCCCCCAGGCTCAGGCCCCTGGCAACGGAAGGCTTAGCAAGCAGGCCCGGACCCGGGCCCGGCTTTCGGGGCTGGCCCGGCCCCAGCGGCCGGGGCCAGGGAGGGGACCCCCGGAGGCTGAGGAGCGGGAGGCGTCGGCCTCCCCGCGGCCCGCCTTCTGGAGCTCCTCCTGGCCCTGCCGGAACGCGACGACACGCGATCCCGGACAGGCCCCGGGGGGGCGGCCCTGCGGCCCTGTGGTGCCCGAGGTGTGTTCCCCGGGCGTTTTCCCGGCCAATTCTCACGAGCGTTCTGACCAAATCCGGATAGATTTGGGCAGAAGGCTCGTGAGAATTGGCCGGCGTTGGGCAGCCCTGGTCAGCGCCCAGTGCCGCGTGGAGCAGGGCCCTATCTCGCTCGGGGCATGGCGCGGCCACCCGGAAAACGAGCCGCGACGACGGGGCGCGGCCGGCGGCCCCGGCGCGGGGAGTTTTCCCCGAGCAGAGTGGATGGAGGCGCCGTGGCCGGGCGTCCGCCTCCGCCGTGGCGGGCGGCCGGGGCGCCCGTGGAGGGGGTTGGCCTCTGTGGGGGAACGGAGTGATCTCTCACTCCACGGCTGGGACGAAGCCGCGAAAGGTGCCATTGTCGCCGGGACGGTCGGGGGGACTCGTGGCGCGGGACTCAGGGTTCCCCATGCGGAGGCCCCCCGGCTCAGGCCCCTGGCAACGGAAGGCTGAGCAAGCAGGCCCGGGCCCGGGCCCGGCTTCCGGGGCTGCCCCGGCCCCAGCGGCCGGCGCCAGGGAGGGGACCCCCGGAGGCTGAGGAGCGGGAGGCGTCAGCCTCACCGGGGCCCGCCTCCCGGAGCTCCTCCTGGCGGTGTCGGAACGCGACGACACGCGATCCCTGACAGGGCCCCGGTGGGGCGGCCCTGCGGCCCTGTGGTGCCCGAAGTGTGTTCGCCGGGCGTTTTCCGGCCTATTCTCACGAGCGTTCTGCCCAAATCGGGATCGATTTGGGCAGAACGCTCGTGAGAATTGGCCGGCGTTGGGCAGCCCTGGTCAGCGCCAAGTGCCGCGTGGAGCAGTGCCCTATCTCGCTCGGGGCATGGCGCGGCCACCCGGAAAACGAGCCGCGACGACGGGGCGCGGCCGGCGGCCCCGGCGCCGGGGAGTTTTCCCCGAGCAGAGTGGATGGAGGCGCCGTGGCCCGGCGTCCGCCTCCGCCGTGGCGGGCGTCCGCCTCCGCCGTGGCGGGCGGCCGGGGCGCCCGTGGAGGAGGCTGGCCTCTGTGGGGAACGGATTGATGTCTCACTCCACGGCTGGGACGAAGCCGCGAATGGTACCGTTGTCACTGGGACGGTCGGGGGACTCGTGGCCCGGGACTCAGGGTTCCCCATGCGGAGGCCCCCAGGCTCAGGCCCCTGGCAACGGAAGGCTGAGCAAGCAGGACCGGGTCCGTGCCCGGGTTTCGGGGCTGGCCCGGCCCCAGCAGCCGGCGCCAGGGAGGGGACACCCGGAGGCAGAGGAGCGGGAGGCGTCGGCCTCCCCGGGGCCCGCCTCCCGGAGCTCCTCCTGGCGGTGCCGGAACGCGACGACACGCGATCCCGGACAGGGCCCCGGGGGGGTGGCCCTGCGGCCCTGTGGTGCCCGAAGTGAGTTCGCTGGGCGTTTTCTGGCCAATTCTCACGAGCGTTCTGCCCAAATCGGGATCGATTTGGGCAGAACGCTCGTGAGTATTGGCCGGCTTTGGGCAGCCCTGGTCAGCGCCCAGTTCCCCGTGGAGCAGGGCCCTTTCTCGCTAGGGGCATGTCGCGGCAACCCGGAAAACGAGCCGCGACGATGGGGCGCGGCCGGCAGCCGCGGCGCCGGGGAGTTTTCCCCAAGCAGAGTGGTTGGAGGCGCCGTGGCCGGGCGTCCGCCTCCGCCGTGGCGGGTGGCCGGGGCGCCCCTGGAGGGGGCTGGCCTCTGTGGGGAAACGGACTGGTCTCTCACTCCGCGGCTAGGACGAAGCCGCGAAAGTGCCGTTGTCGCCGGGACGGTCGGGGGACTCGTGGCGCGGGACTCAGGGTTCCCCATGCGGAGGCCCCAAGGCTCAGGCCCCTGGCAACGGAAGGCTGAGCAAGCAGGCCCGGGCCCGGGCCCGGCTTTCGGGGCTGGCCAGGTCCCAACGGCTGGCGCCAGGGAGGGGACCCCCGGAGGCTGAGGAGCGGGAGGCGTCGGCCTCCCCGGGGCCCGCCTCCCGGAGCTCCTCCTGGCGGTGCCGAACGCGACAACACGCGATCCCGGACAGGGCCCCGGGGGGGCAGCCCTGCGGCCCTGTGGTGCCCGAAGTGTGTTCGCCGGGCGTTTTCAGGCCAATTCTCACGAGCGTTCTGCCCAAATCGGGATCGATTTGGGCAGAAGGCTCGTGAGAATTGACCGGCGTTGGGCAGCCCTGGTCAGCGCCAAGGGCCGCGTGGAGCAGGGCCCTTTCTCGCTCGGGGCATGGCGCGGCCACCCGGAAAACGAGCCGCGACGATGGGGCGCGGCCAGCGGCCCCGGCCCCGGGGAGTTTGCCCCGAGCAGAGTGGATGGAGGCGTCGTGGCCGGGTGTCCGCCTCCGCCGTGGCGGGCGGCCGGGGCGCCCGTGGAGGGGGCTGGCCTCTGTGGGGGAACGGAGTGATCTCTCACTCCACGGCTGGGACGAAGCCGCGAAAGGTGCCGTTGTCGCCGGGACGGTCGGGGGGAATCGTGGCGCGGGATTCAGGGTTCCCCATGTGGAGGCCCCCAGTCTCAGGCCCCTGGCAACGGAAGGCTGAGCAAGCAGGGCCGGGCCCGGGCCCGGCTTTCGGGGCTGGCCCGGCCCCAGCGGCCGGCGCCAGGGAGGGGACCCCCGGAGGCTGAGGAGCGGGAGGCGGCGGCCTCCCCGGGGCCCGCCTCCCGGAGCTCCTCCTGGCGGTGCCGGAACGCGACGACACGCAATCCCGGACATGGCCCCGGGGGGGCGGCCCTGCGGCCCTCTGGTGCCCGAAGTGTGTTCGCCGGGCGTTTTCCGGCCAATTCTCACGAGCGTTCTGCCCAAATCGGGATCGATTTGGGCAGAAGGCTCGTGAGAATTGGCCGGCGTTGGGCAGCCCTGGTCAGCGCCCAGGGCCGCGTGGAGCAGGTCCCTTTCTCGCTCGGGGCATGGCGCGGCCACCCGGAAAATGAACCGCGACGATGGGGCGCGGCCGGCGGCCCAGGCGCCGGGGAGTTTTCCCCGAGCAGAGTGGATGGTGGCGCCGTGGCCAGGCGTCCGCCTCCGCCGTGGCGGGCGGCCGGGGCGCCCGTGGAGGGGGCTGGCCTCTGTGGGGGAACGGAGTGATCTCTCACTCCACGGCTGGGACGAAGCCGCGAAAGGTGCCGTGGTCGCCGGGACGGTCGGGGGGACTCGTGGCGCGGGACTCAGGGTTCCCCATGCGGAGGCCCCCAGGCTCAGGCCCCTGGCAACGGAAGGCTGAGCAAGCAGGCCCGGGCCTGGGCCCGGCTTTCGGGGCTGGCCGGGCCCCAGCGGCCGGCGCCAGGGAGGGGACCCCCGGAGGCTGAGGAGCGGGAGGCGTCGGCCTCCCCGGGGCCCGCATCCCGGAGCTCCTCCTGGCGGTCCCGGAACGCGACGACACGCGATCCCGGACAGGGCCCAGGGGGGGCGGCCCTGCGGCCCTGTGGTGCCCGAAGTGTGTTCGCCGGGCGTTTTCCGGCCAATTCTCACGATTGTTCTGCCCAAATCGGGATCGATTTGGCAGAACGCTCGTGAGAATTGGCCGGCGTTGGGCAGCCCTGGTCAGCGCCCAGTGCCGCGTGGAGCAGGGCCCTTTCTCGCTCGGGGCATGTCGCGGCCACCCGGAAAACGAGCCGCGACGATGGGGCGCGGCCGGCGGCCCCGGCGCCGGGGAGTTTTCCCCGAGCAGAGTGGATGGAGGCGCCGTGGCCGGGCGTCCACCTCCGCCGTGGCGGGCGGACGGGGCGCCCGTGGAGGGGGCTGGCCTCTGTGGGGGAACGGAGTGATCTCTCACTCCACGGCTGGGACGAAGCCGCGAAAGGTGCCGTCGTCGCCGGGACGGTCGGGGGGACTCCTGGCGCGGGACTCAGGGTTCCCCATGCGGAGGCCCCCAGGCTCAGGCCCCTGGCAACGGAAGGCTGAGCAAGCAGGCCCGGGCCCGGGCCCGGCGTTCGGTGCTGGCCCGGCCCCAGCGGCCGGCGCCTGGGAGGGGACCCCCGGAGGCTGAGGAGCGGGAGGCGTCGGCCTCCCCGGGGCCCGCCTCCCGGAGCTCCTCCTGGCGGTGCCGGAAGGCGACGACACGCGATCCCGCACAGGGCCCCGGGGGGGCGGCCCTGCGGCCCTGTGGTGCCCGAAGTGTGTTCGCCGGGCGTTTTCCGGCCAATTCTCACGAGCGTTCTGCCCAAATCGGGATCGATTTGGGCAGAACGCTCGTGAGAATTGGCCGGCGTTGGGCAGCCCTGGTCAGCGCCCAGGGCCGCGTGGAGCAGGGCCCTTTCTCGCTCGGGGCATGGCGCGGCCACCCGGAAAACGAGCCGCGACGATGGGGCGCGGCCGGCGGCCCCGGCGCCGGGGAGTTTTCCCCAAGCAGAGTGGATGGAGGCGCCGTGGCCGGGCGTCCGCCTCCGCCGTGGCGGGCGGCCGGGGCGCCCGTGGAGGGGGCTGGCCTCTGTGGGGGAACGGAGTGATCTCTCACTCCACGGCTGGGACGAAGCCGCGAAAGGTGCGGTTGTCGCCGGGACGGTCGGGGGGACTCGTGGCGCGGGACTCAGGGTTCCCCATGCGGAGGCCCCGAGGCTCAGGCCCCTGGCAACGGAAGGCTGAGCTAGCAGGCCCGGGCCCGGGCCCGGCGTTCGGTGCTGGCCCGGCCCCAGCGGCCGGCGCCTGGGAGGGGACCCCCGGAGGCTGAGGAGCGGGAGGCGTCGGCCTCCCCGGGGCCCGCCTCCCGGAGCTCCTCCTGGCGGTGCCGGAAGGCGACGACACGCGATCCCGCACAGGGCCCCGGGGGGGCGGCCCTGCGGCCCTGTGGTGCCCGAAGTGTGTTCGCCGGGCGTTTTCCGGCCAATTCTCACGAGCGTTCTGCCCAAATCGGGATCGATTTGGGCAGAACGCTCGTGAGAATTGGCCGGCGTTGGGCAGCCCTGGTCAGCGCCCAGGGCCGCGTGGAGCAGGGCCCTTTCTCGCTCGGGGCATGGCGCGGCCACCCGGAAAACGAGCCGCGACGATGGGGCGCGGCCGGCGGCCCCGGCGCCGGGGAGTTTTCCCCAAGCAGAGTGGATGGAGGCGCCGTGGCCGGGCGTCCGCCTCCGCCGTGGCGGGCGGCCGGGGCGCCCGTGGAGGGGGCTGGCCTCTGTGGGGGAACGGAGTGATCTCTCACTCCACGGCTGGGACGAAGCCGCGAAAGGTGCGGTTGTCGCCGGGACGGTCAGGGGGACTCGTGGCGCGGGACTCAGGGTTCCCCATGCGGAGGCCCCGAGGCTCAGGCCCCTGGCAACGGAAGGCTGAGCTAGCAGGCCCGGGCCCGGGCCCGGCGTTCGGGGCTGGCACGGCCCCAGCGGCCGGCGCCAGGGAGGGGACCCCCGGAGGCTGAGGAGCGGGAGGCGTCGCCCTCCCCTGGGCCCGCCTCCCGGAGCTCCTCCTGGCGGTGCCGGAAAGCGCCGACACGCGATCCCGGACAGGGCCCCGGTGGGGCGGCCCTGCGGCCCTGTGGTGCCCGAAGTGTGTTCGCCGGGCGTTTTCCGGCCAATTCTCACGAGCGTTCTGCCCAAATCGGGATCGATTTGGGCAGAACGCTCGTGAGAATTGGCCGGCGTTGGGCAGCCCTGGTCAGCGCCCCGGGCCGCGTGGAGCAGGGCCCTTTCTCGCTCGGGGCATGGCGCGGCCACCCGGAAAAGGAGCCGCGACGATGGGGCGCGGCCGGCGGCCCCGGCGCCGGGGAGTTTTCCCCGAGCAGAGTGGATGGAGGCGCCGTGGCCGGGCGTCCGCCTCCGCCGTGGCGGGCGGCCGGGGCGCCCGTGGAGGGGGCTGGCCTCTGTGGGGGAACGGAGTGATCTCTCACTCCACGGCTGTGACGAAGCCTCGAAAGTTGCCGTTGTCGCCGGGATGGTCGGGGGGACTCGTGGCGCGGGACTCAGGGTTCCCCATGCGGAGGCCCCCAGGCTCAGGCTCCTGGCAACGGAAGGCTGAGCAAGCAGGCCCGGGCCCGGGCCCGGCGTTCGGGGCTGGCCCGGCCCCAGCGGCCGGCGCCAGGGAGGGGACCCCCGGAGGCTGAGGAGCGGGAGGCGTCGGCCTCCCCGGGGCCCCCCTCCCGGAGCTCCTCCTGGCGGTGCCGGAACGCGACGACACGCGATCCCGGACAGGGCCCCGGGGGGGCGGCCCTGCGGCCCTCTGGTGCCCGAAGTGTGTTCGCCGGGCGTTTTCCGGCCAATTCTCACGAGCGTTCGGCCCAAATCGGGATCGATTTGGGCAGAACGCTCGTGAGAATTGGCCGGCGTTGGGCAGCCCTGGTCAGCGCCCATGGCCGCGTGGAGCAGGGCCCTTTCTCGCTCGGGGCATGGCGCGGCCACCCGGAAAAGGAGCCGCGACGATGGGGCGCGGCCGGCGGCCCCGGCGCCGGGGAGTTTTCCCCGAGCAGAGTGGATGGAGGCGCCGTGGCCGGGCGTCCGCCTCCGCCGTGGCGGTGCGGCCGGGGAGCCCGTGGAGGGGGCTGGGCTCTGTGGGGGAACGGCGTGATCTCTCACTCCACGGCTGGGACGAAGCCGCGAAAGATGCCGTTGTCGCCGGGACGGTCGGGGGGACTCGTGGCGCGGGACTCAGGGTTCTCCATGCGGAGGCCCCCAGGCTCAGGCCCCTGGCAACGGAAGGCTGAGCAAGCAGGCCCGGGCCCGGGCCCGGGGTTCGGGGCTGGCCCGGCCCCAGCGGCCGGCGCCAGGGAGGGGACCCCCGGAGGCTGAGGAGCGGGAGGCGTCGGCCTCCCCGGGGCCCGCCTCCCGGAGCTCCTCCTGGCGTTGCCGGAACGCGACGACACGCGATCCCAGACAGGGCCCCGGGGGGGCGTCCCTGCGGCCCTGTGGTGCCCGAAGTGTGTTCGCCGGGCGTTTTCCGGCCAATTCTCACGAGCGTTCTGCCCAAATCGGGATCGATTTGGGCAGAACGCTCGTGAGAAATGGCCGGCGTTGGGCAGCCTTGGTCAGCGCCCAGGGCCGCGTGGAGCAGGGCCCTTTCTCGCTCGGGGCATGGCGCGGCCACCCGGAAAACGAGCCGCGACGATGTGGCGCGGCCGGCGGCCCCGGCGCCGGGGAGGTTTCCCCGAGCAGAGTGGATGGAGGCGCCGTGGCCGGGCGTTCGCCTCCGCCGTGGCGGGCGGCCGGGGCGCCCGTGGAGGCGGCAGGCTTCTGTGGGGGAACGGAGTGATCTCTCACTCCACGGCTGGGACGAAGCCGCGAAAGGTGCCGTTGTCGCCGGATTGGTCGGGGGGACTCGTGGCGCGGGACTCAGGGTTCCCATGCGGAGGCCCCCAGGCTCAGGCCCCTGGAAACGGAAGGCTGAGCAAGCAGGCCCGGGCCCGGGCCCGGCGTTCGGGGCTGGCCCGGCCCCAGCGGCCGGCGCCAGGGAGGGGACCCCCGGAGGCTGAGGAGCAGGAGGCGTCGGCCTCCCCGGGGCCCGCCTCCCGGAGCTCCTCCTGGCGGTGCCAGAACGCGACGACACGCGAACCCAGACAGGGCCCCGGGGGCGTGGCCCTGCGGCCCTGTGGTGCCCGATGTGTGTTCGCCGGGCGTTTTCCGTCCAATTCTCACGAGCGTTCTGCCCAAATCGGGATCGATTTGGGCAGAACGCTCGTGAGAATTGGCCGGCGTTGGGCAGCCCTGGTCAGCGCCCATGGCCGCGTGGAGCAGGGCCCTTTCTCGCTCGGGGCATGGCGCGGCCACCCGGAAAACGAGCCGCGACGATGGGGCGCGGCCGGCGGTCCCGGCGCCGGGGAGTTTTCCCCGAGCAGAGTGGATGGAGGCGCTGTGGCCGGGCGTCCGCCTCCGCCGTGGCGGGCGGCCGGGGCGCCCGTGGAGGGGGCTGGCCTCTGTGGGGGAACGGAATGATATCTCACTCCACGGCTGGGACGAAGCCGCGAAAGGTGCCGTTGTCGCCGGGACGGTCGGGGGGACTCGTGGCGCGGGACTCAGTGTTCCCCATGCGGAGGCCCCCAGGCTCAGGCCCCTGGCAACTGAAGGCTGAGCAAGCAGGCCCGGGCCCGGGCCCGGCGTTCGGGGCTGGCCCGGCCCCAGCGGCCGGCGCCAGGGAGGGGACCCCTGGAGGCTGAGGAGCGGGGGATTCGGCCTCCCCGGGGCCCGCCTCCCGGAGCTCCTCCTGACGGTGACGGAACGCGACGACTAGCGATCCCGCACAGGGCCCCGGGGGGGCGGCCCTGCGGCCCTGTGTTGCCCGAAGTGTGTTCGCCGGGCGTTTTCCGGCCAATTCTCACGAGCGTTCTGCCCAAATCGGGATCGATTTGGGCAGAACGCTCGTGAGAATTGGCCGGCGTTGGGCAGCCCTGGTCAGCGCCCCGGGCCGCGTGGAGCAGGGCCCTTTCTCGCTCGGGGCATGGCGCGGCCACCCGGAAAACGAGCCCGCACTATGGGGCGCAGCCGGCGGCCCTGGCGGCTTGGAGTTTTCCCGAGCAGAGTGGATGGAGGCGCCGTGGCCGGGCGTCCGCCTCCGCCGTGGCGGGCGTCCGGGTCGCCCGTGGAGGGGGCTGGCCTCTGTGGGGGAACGGAGTGATCTCTCACTCCACGGCTGGGACGAAGCCGCGAAAGGTGCCGTTGTCGCCGGGACGATCGGGGGGACTCGTGGCGCGGGACTCAGGGTTCCCCATGCGGAGGCCCCCAGGCTCAGGCCCCTGGCAACGGAAGGCTGAGCAAGCAAGCCCGGGCCCGGGCCTGGCTTTCGGGGCTAGACCGGCCCCGGGGGTCGGCGCCAGGTAGGGGACCCCCGGAGGCTGAGGAGCGGGAGGCGTCGGCCTCCCCGGGGCCCGCCTCCCGGAGCTCCTCCTGGCGGTGCCGGAACGCGACGACACGCGAACCCGGACAGGGCCCCGGGGGGGCGGCCCTGCGGCCCTGTGGTGCTCGAAGTGTGTTCGCCGGGCATTTTCCGGCCAATTCTCACGAGCGTTCTGCCCATATCGGGATCGATTTGGGCAGAACGGTCGTGAGAATTGGCCGGCGTTGGGCAGCCATGGTCAGCGCCCAGGGCCGCGTGGAGCAGGGCCCTTTTTCGCTCGGGGCATGTCGCGGCCACCCGGAAAACGAGCCGCGACGATGGGGCGCGGCCGGCGGCCCCGGCGCCGGGGAGTTTTCCCCGAGCAGAGTGGATGGAGGCGCCGTGGCCGGGCGTCAGCCTCCGCCATGGCGGGCGGCCGGGGCGCCCGTGGAGGGGGCTGGCCTCTGTGGGGGAACGGAATGATATCTCACTCCACGGCTGGGACGAAGCCGCGAAAGGTGCCGTTGTCGCCGGGACGGTCGGGGGGACTCGTGGCGCGGGACTCAGTGTTCCCCATGCGGAGGCCCCCAGGCTCAGGCCCCTGGCAACTGAAGGCTGAGCAAGCAGGCCCGGGCCCGGGCCCGGCGTTCGGGGCTGGCCCGGCCCCAGCGGCCGGCGCCAGGGAGGGGACCCCTGGAGGCTGAGGAGCGGGAGGATTCGGCCTCCCCGGGGCCCGCCTCCCGGAGCTCCTCCTGACGGTGACGGAACGCGACGACACGCGATCCCGCACAGGGACCCGGGGGGGCGGCCCTGCGGCCCTGTGTTGCCCGAAGTGTGTTCGCCGGGCGTTTTCCGGCCAATTCTCACGAGCGTTCTGCACAAATCGGGATCGATTTGGGCAGAACGCTCGTGAGAATTGGCCGGCGTTGGGCAGCCCTGGTCAGCGCCCCGGGCCGCGTGGAGCAGGGCCCTTTCTCGCTCGGGGCATGGCGCGGCCACCCGGAAAACGAGCCGCCAGTATGGGGCGCGGCCGGCGGCCCCGGCGGCTTGGAGTTTTCCCGAGCAGAGTGGATGGAGGCGCCGTGGACGGGCGTCCGCCTCCGCCGTGGCGGGCGGCCGGGGCGCCCGTGGAGGGGGCTGGCCTCTGTGGGGGAACGGAGTGATCTCTCACTCCACGGCTGGGACGAAGCCGCGAAAGGTGCCGTTGTCGCCGGGATGGTCGGGGGTCTCGTGGCGCGGGACTCAGGGTTCCCCATGCGGAGGCCCCCAGGCTCAGGCCCTCGCAACGGAAGGCTGAGCAAGCAGGCCCGGGCTCGGGCCCGGCGTTCGGGGCTGGCCCGGCCCCAGTGGCCGGGGCCAGGGAGGGGACCCCCGGAGGCTGAGGAGCGGGAGGCGTCGGCCTCCCCGGGGC
Source organism: Meles meles (assembly GCF_922984935.1). Lineage (NCBI taxonomy): Eukaryota > Metazoa > Chordata > Mammalia > Carnivora > Mustelidae > Meles > Meles meles. The sequence continues at coordinate 590,964 of NW_025721126.1, forward strand.
CCGCCTCCCGGAGCTCCTCCTGGTGGTGCCGGAACGCGACGACACGCGATCCCGGACAGGGCCCCGGGGGGGCGGCCCTGCGGCCCTGTGGTGCCCGAAGTGTGTTCGCCGGGCGTTTTCCGGCCAATTCTGACGAGCGTTCTGCCCAAATCGGGATCGATTTGGGCAGAACGCTCGTGAGAATTGGCCGGCTTTGGGCAGCCCTGGTCAGCGCCCAGGGCCGCGTGGAGCAGGGCCCTTTATCGCTCGGGGCATGGCGCGGCCACCCGGAAAACGAGCCGCGACGATGGGGCGCGGCCGGCGGCCCCGGCGCCGGGGAGTTTTCCCCGAGCAGAGTGGATGGAGGCGCCGTGGCCGGTCGTCCGCCTCCGCCGTGGCGGGCGGCCGGGGCGCCCGTGGAGGGGGCTGGCCTCTGTGGGGGAACGGAGTGATCTCTCACTCCACGGCTGGGACGAAGCCGCGAAAGATGCCGTTGTCGCCGGGACGGTCGGGGGGACTCGTGGCGGGGGACTCAGTGTTCCCCATGCGGAGGCCCCCAGGCTCAGGCCCCTGGCAACGGAAGGCTGAACAAGCAGGCCCGGGCCCGGGCCCGGGGTTCGGGGCTGGCCCGGCCCCAGCGGCCGGCGCCAGGGAGGGGACCCCCGGAGGCTGAGGAGCGGGAGGCGTCGGCCTCCCCGGGGCCCGCCTCCCGGAGCTCCTCCTGGCGGTGCCGGAACGCGACGACACGCGATCCCGGACAGGGCCCCGGGGGGGCGGCCCTGCGGCCCTCTGGTGCCCGAAGTGTGTTCGCCGGGCCATTTCCGGCCAATTCTCACGAGCGTTCTGCCCAAATCGGGATCGATTTGGGCAGAACCATCGTGAGAATTGGCCGGCGTTGGGCAGCCTTGGTCAGCGCCCAGGGCCGCGTGGAGCAGGGCCCTTTTTCGCTCGGGGCATGTCGCGGCCACCCGGAAAACGAGCCGCGACGATGGGGCGCGGCCGGCGGCCCCGGCGCCGGGGAGTTTTCCCCGAGCAGAGTGGATGGAGGCGCCGTGGCCGGGCGTCAGCCTCCGCCGTGGCGGGCGGCCGGGGCGCCCGTGGAGGGGGCTGGCCTCTGTGGGGGAACGGAGTGATCTCTTACTCCACGGCTGGGACGAAGCCGCGAGAGGTGCCGATGTCGCCGGGACAGTCGGGGGGATTGAGGCGCGGGACTCAAGGTTCCCCATGCGGAGGCCCCCAGGCTCAGGCCCCTGGCAACGGAAGGCTGAGCAAGCAGGCCCGGGCCCGGGCCCGGCGTTCGGTGCTGGCCCGGCCCCAGCGGCCGGCGCCAGGGAGGGGACCCCCGGAGGCTGAGGAGCGGGAGGCGTCGGCCTCCCCGGGGCCCGCCTCCCGGAGCTCCTCCTGGCGGTGCCGGAACGCGACGACACGCGATCCCGGACAGGGCACCGGGGGGGCGGCCCTGCGGCCCTCTGGTGCCCGAAGTGTGTTCGCCGGGCCTTTTCCGGCCAATTCTCACGAGCGTTCTGCCCAAATCGGGATCGATTTGGGCAGAACGCTCGTGAGAATTGGCCGGCGTTGGGCAGCCCTGGTCAGCGCCCAGGGCCGCGTGGAGCAGGGCCCTTTTTCGCTCGGGGCATGGCGCGGCCACCCGGAAAACGAGCCGCGACGATGGGGCGCTTCCAGCGGCCCCGGCGCCGGGGAGTTTTCCCCGAGCAGAGTGGATGGAGGCGCCGTGGCCGGGCGTCCGCCTCCGCCGTGGCGGTGCGGCCGGGGCGCCCGTGGAGGGGGCTGGCCTCTGTGGGGGAACGGCGTGATCTCTCACTCCACGCCTGGGAAGAAGCCGCGAAAGAAGCCGTTGTCGCCGGGACGGTCGGGGGGACTCGTGGCGCGGGACTCAGGGTTCCCCATGCGGAGGCCCCCAGGCTCAGGACCCTGGCAACGGAAGGCTGAGCAAGCAGGCCCCGGCCCGGGCCCGGCCTTCGGGGCTGGCCCGGCCCCAGCGGCCGGCGCCAGGGAGGGGACCCCCGGAGGCTTAGGAGCGGGAGGCCTCGGCCTCCCCGGGGCCCGCATCCCGGAGCTCCTCCTGGCGGTGCCGGAACGCGACGACACGCGATCCCGGACAGGGCCCCGCGGGGGCGGCTCTGCGGCCCTGTGGTGCCCGAAGTGTGTTCGCCGGGCGTTTTCCGGCCAATTCTCACGAGCGTTCTGCCCAAATCGGGATCGATTTGGGCAGAACGCTCGTGAGAATTGGCCGGCGTTGGGCAGCCCTGGTCAGCGCCCAGGGCCGCGTGGAGCAGGGCCCTTTCTCGCTCAGGGCATGGCGCGGCCACCCGGAAAACGAGCCACGACGACGGGGCACGGCCGGCGGCCCCGGCGCCGGGGAGTTTTCCCCGAGCAGAGTGGATGGAGGCGCTGTGGCCGGGCGTCCGCCTCCGCCGTGGCGGGCGGCCGGGGCGCCCGTGGAGGGGGCTGGCCTCTGTGGGGAAACGGAGTGATCTCTCACTCCATGGCTGGGACGAAGCCGCAAAAGGTGCCGTTGTCGCCGTGACGGTCGGGGGGACTCGTGGCGCGGGACTCAGAGTTCCCCATGCGGAGGCCCCCAGGCTCAGGCCCCTGGCAACGGAAGGCTGAGCAAGCAGGCCCGGGCCCGGGCCCGGCGTTCGGGGCTGGCCCGGCCCCAGTGGCCAGCGCCAGGGAGGGGACCCCCGGAGGCTGAGGAGCGGGAGGCGTCGGCCTCCCCGGGGCCCGCCTCCCGGAGCTCCTCCTGGCGGTGCCGGAACGCCCCGACACGCGATCCCGGACAGGGCCCCGGGGGGGCGGCCCTGCGGCCCTGTGGTGCCCGAAGTGTGTTCGCCGGGCGTTTTCCGGCCAATTCTCACGAGCGTTCTGCCCAAATCGGCATCGATTTGGGCAGAACGCTCGTGAGAATTGGCCGGCGTTGGGCAGCCCTGGTCAGCGCCCAGGGCCGCGTGGAGCAGGGCCCTTTCTCGCTCGGGGCATGGCGCGGCCACCCGGAAAACGAGCCGTGACGACGGGGCACGGCCGGCGGCCCCGGCGCCGGGGAGTTTTCCCCGAGCAGAGTGGATGGAGGCGCTGTGGCCGGGCGTCCGCCTCCGCCGTGGCGGGCGGCCGGGGCGCCCGTGGAGGGGGCTGGCCTCTGTGGGGGAACGGCGTGATCTCTCACTCCACGGCTGGGAAGAAGCCGCGAAAGAAGCCGTTGTCGCCGGGACGGTCGGGGGGACTCGTGGCGCGGGACTCAGGGTTCCCCATGCGGAGGCCCCCAGGCTCAGGCCCCTGGCAACGGAAGGCTGAGCAAGCAGGCCCTGGCCCGGGCCCGGCGTTCGGGGCTGGCCCGGCCCCAGCGGCCGGGGCCAGGGAGGGGTCCCCCGGAGGCTGAGGAGCGGGAGGCGTCGGCCTCCCCGGGGCCCGCCTCCCGGAGCTCCTCCTGGCGGTGACGGAACGCGACGACACGCGATCACGCACAGGGCCCCGGGGGGGCGGCCCTGCGGCCCTGTGGTGCCCGAAGTGTGTTCGCCGGGCGTTTTCCGGCCAATTCTCACGAGCGTTCTGCCCAAATCGGGATCGATTTGGGCAGAACGCTCGTGAGAATTAGCCGGCGTTGGGCAGCCCTGGTCAGAGCCCAGGGCCGCGTGGAGCAGGGCCCTTTCTCGCTCGGGGCATGCGCGGCCACCCGGAAAACGAGCCGCGACGATGGGGCGCGGCCGGCGGCCCCGGCGCCGGGGAGTTTTCCCCGAGCAGAGTGGATGGAGGCGCCGTGGCCGGGCGTCCGCCTCCGCCGTCGCGGGTGGCCGGGGCGCCCGTGGAGGGGGCTGGCCTCTGTGGGGGAACGGAGTGATCTCTCACTCCACGGCTGGGACGAAGCCGCGAAAGGTGCCGTTGTCGCCGGGACGGTCGGGGGGACTCGTGGCGCGGGACTCAGGGTTCCCCATGCGGAGGCCCCCAGGCTCAGGCCCCTGGCAACGGAAGGCTGAGCAAGCAGGCCCGGGCCCGGGCCCGGGGTTCGGGGCTGGCCCGGCCCCAGCGGCCGGCGCCAGGGAGGGTACCCCAGGAGGCTGAGGAGCGGGAGGCGTCGGCCTCCCCGGGGCCCGCCTCCCGGAACTCCTCCTGGCGGTGCCGGAACGCGACGACACGCGATCCCGGACAGGGCCCCGGGGGGGCGGCCCTGCGGCCCTCTGGTGCCCGAAGTGTGTTCGCCGGGCCTTTTCCGGCCAATTCTCACGAGCGTTCTGCCCAAATCGGGATCGATTTGGGCAGAACGCTCGTGAGAATTGGCCGGTGTTGGGCAGCCCTGGTCAGCGCCCAGGGCCGCGTGGAGCAGGGCCCTTTTTCGCTCGGGGCATGGCGCGGCCACCCGGAAAACGAGCCGCGATGATGGGGCGCGTCCAGCGGCCCCGGCGCCGGGGAGTTTTCCCCGAGCAGAGTGGATGGAGGCGCCGTGGCCGGGCGTCCGCCTCCGCCGTGGCGGTGCGGTCGGGGCGCCCGTGGAGGGGCCTGGGCTCTGTGGGGGAACGGCGTGATCTCTCACTCCACGGCTGGGAAGAAGCCGCGAAAGAAGCCGTTGTCGCCGGGACGGTCGGGGTTACTCGTGGCGCGGGACTCAGGGTTCCCCATGCGGAGGCCCCCAGGCTCAGGACCCTGGCAACGGAAGGCTGAGCAAGCAGGCCCCGGCCCGGGCCCGGCCTTCGGGGCTGGCCCGGCCCCAGCGGCCGGCGCTAAGGAGGGGACCCCCGGAGGCTTAGGAGCGGGAGGCCTCGGCCTCCCCGGGGCCCGCATCCCGGAGCTCCTCCTGGAGGTGCCGGAACGCGACGACACGCGATCCCGGACAGGGCCCCGGGGGGGCGGCTCTGCGGCCCTGTGGTGCCCGAAGTGTGTTCGCCGGGCGTTTTCCGGCCAATTCTCACGAGCGTTCTGCCCAAATCGGGATCGATTTGGGCAGAACGCTCGTGAGAATTGGCCGGCGTTGGGCAGCCCTGGTCAGCGCCCATGGCCGCGTGGAGCAGGGCCCTTTCTCGCTCGGGGCATGGCGCGGCCAACCGGAAAACGAGCCGCGACGATGGGGCGCGGCCGTCGGCCCCGGCGCCGGGGAGATTTCCCCGAGCAGAGTGGATGGAGGCGCCGTGGCCGGGCGTCCGCCTCCTCCGTGGCGGGCGGCCGGGACGCCCGTGGAGGGGGCTGGCCTCTGTGGGGGAACGGAGTGACCTCTCACTCCACGGCTGGGACGAAGCCGCGAAAGGTGCCGTTGTCGCCGGGACGGTCGGTGGGACTCGTGGCGCGGGACTCAGGGTTCCCCATGGGGAGGCCCCCAGGCTCAGGCCCCTGGCAACGGACGGCTGAGCAAGCAGGCCCGGGCCCGGGCCCGGCTTTCGGGGCTGGCCCGGCCCCGGAGGCCGGCGCCAGGGAGGGGACCCCCGGAGGCTGAGGAGCGGGAGGCGTCGGCCTCCCCGAGGCCCGCCTCCCGGAGCTCCTCCTGGCGGTGCCAGAACGCAACGACACGCGATCCCATACAGGGCCCCGGGGGGGCGGCCCTGCGGCCCTGTGGTGCCCGAAGTGTGTTCGCCGGGCGTTTTCCGGCCAATTCTCACGAGCGTTCTGCCCAAATCGGCATCGATTTGGGCAGAACGCTCGTGAGAATTGGCCGGCGTTGGGCAGCCCTGGTCAGCGCCCAGTGCCGCGTGGAGCAGGGCCCTTTCTCGCTCGGGGCATGGCGCGGCCACCCGGAAAACGAGCCGTGACGACGGGGCACGGCCGGCGGCCCCAGCGCCGGGGAGTTTTCCCCGAGCAGAGTGGATGGAGGCGCTGTGGCCGGGCGTCCGCCTCCGCCGTGGCGGGCGGCCGGGGCGCCCGTGGAGGGGGCTGGCCTCTGTGGGGGAACGGAGTGATCTCTCACTCCACGGCTGGGACGAAGCCGCGAAAGGTGCCGATGTCGCCGGGACGGTCGGGGGGACTCGTGGCGCGGGACTCAGGGTTCCCCATGCGGAGGCCCCCAGGCTCAGGTCCCTGGCAACGGAAGGCTTAGCAAGCAGGCCCGGACCCGGGCCCGGCTTTCGGGGCTGGCCCGGCCCCAGCGGCCGGCGCCAGGGAGGGGACCCCCGGAGGCTGAGGAGCGGGAGGCGTCGGCCTCCCCGTGGCCCGCCTCCCGGAGCTCCTCCTGGTGGTGCCGGAACGCGACGACACGCGATCCCGGACAGGGCCCCGGGGGGGCGGCCCTGCGGCCCTGTGGTGCCCGAAGTGAGTTCGCCGGGCGTTTTCCCGCCAATTCTCACGAGCGTTCTGCCCAAATCGGGATCGATTTGGGCAGAACGCTCGTGAGTATTGGCCGGCTTTGGGCAGCCCTGGTCAGCGCCCAGTTCCGCGTGGAGCAGGGCCCTTTCTCGCTCGGGGCATGTCGCGGCCACCCGGAAAATGAGCCGCGACGATGGGGCGCGGCCGGCAGCCGCGGCGCCGGGGAGTTTTCCCCGAGCAGAGTGGATGGAGGCGCCGTGGCCGGGCGTCCGCTTCCGCCGTGGCGGGCGGCCGGGGCGCCCGTGGAGGGGGCTGGCCTCTGTGGGGGAACGGAGTGATCTCTCACTCCACGGCTGGGACGAAGCCGCGAAAGTTGCCGTCGTCGCCGGGACGGTCGGTGGGACTCCTGGGGCGGGACTCAGGGTTCCCCATGCGGAGGCCCCCAGGCTCAGGCCCCTGGAAACGGAAGGCTGAGCAAGCAGGCACGGGCCCGAGCCCGGCTTTCGGGGCTGGCCCGGCCCCAGCGGCTGGCGCCAGGGAGGGGACCCCCGGAGGCTGAGGAGCGGGAGGCGTGGGCCTCCCCGGGGCCCGCCTCCCGGAGCTCCTCCTGGCGGTGCCGGGACGCGACGACACGCGATCCCGGACAGGGCCCCGGGGGGGCGGCCCTGCGGCCCTCTGGTGCCCGAAGTGTGTCGCCGGGCGTTTTCCGGCCAATTCTCACGAGCGTTCTGCCCAAATCGGGATCGATTTGGGCAGAACGCTCGTGAGAATTGGCCGGCGTTCGCAGCCCTGGTCAGCGCCCCGGGCCGCGTGGAGCAGGGCCCTTTCACGCTCGGGGCATGGCGCGGCCACCCGGAAAATGAGCCGCGACGATGGGGCGCGGCCGGCGGCCCCGGCGCCGGGGAGTTTTCCCCGAGCAGAGTGGATGGAGGCGCCGTGGCCGGGCGTCCGCCTCCGCCGTGGCGGGCGGCCGGGGCGCCCGTGGAGGGGGCTGGCCTCTGTGGGGGAACGGAGTGATCTCTCACTGCACGGCTGGGACGAAGCCGCGAAAGGTGCCGTTGTCGCCGGGACGGTCGGGGGGACTCGTGGCGCGGGACTCAGGGTTCCCCATGCGGAGGCCCCCAGGCTCAGGCCCCTGGCAACGGATGGCTGAGCAAGCAGGCCCGGGCCCGGGCCCGGCGTTCGGGGCTGGCCCGGCCCCAGCGGCCGGCGCCAGGGAGGGGAACCCCGGAGGCTGAGGAGCGGGAGGCGTCGGCCTCCCCGGGGCCCGCCACCCGGAGCTCCTCCTGGCGGTACCGGAACGCGACGACACGCGATCCCGGACAGGGCCCCGGGGGGGCGCCCCTGCGGCCCTGTGGTGCCCGAAGTGTGTTCTCTGGGCGTTTTCCGGCAAATTCTCATGAGCGTTCTGCCCAAATCGGGATCGATTTGGGCAGAACGCTCGTGAGAATTGGCCGGCGTTGGGCAGCCCTGGTCAGCGCCCAGGGCCGCGTGGAGTAGGGCCCCTTCTCGCTCGGGGCTTGGCGCGGCCACCCGGAAAACGAGCCGCGACGATGGGGCGCGGCCGGCGGCCCCGGCGCCGGGGAGTTTTCCCTGAGCACAGTGGATGGAGGCGCCTTGGCCGGGCGTGCGCCTCCGCCGTGGCGGGCGGCCGGGGCGCCCGTGGAGGGGGCTGGCCTCTGTGGGGGAACGGAGTGATCTCTCACCTCACGGCTGGGACGAAGCCGCGAAAGGTGCCGTTGTCGCCGGGACGGTCGGGGGGACTCGTGGCGCGGGACTCAGGGTTCCCCATGCGGAGGCCCCAAGGCTCAGGCCCCTATCAACGGAAGGCTGAGCAAGCAGGCCCGGGCCCGGGCCCGGCGTTCGGGGCTGGCCCGGCCCGAGCGTCCGGCGCCAGGGAGGGGACCACCGGAGGCTGAGGAGCGGGAGGCGTCGGCCTCCCCGGGGCCCGCCTCCCGGTGCTCCTCCTGGCGGTGCCGGAACGCGACGACACGCGATCCCGGACAGGGACCCGGGGGGGCGGCCCTGCGGCCCTGTGGGGCCCGAAGTGTGTTCGCCGGGCGTGTTCCGCTCAATTCTCACGAGCGTTCTGCCCAAATCGGGATCGATTTGGGCAGAACGCTCGTGAGAATTGACGGCGTTGGGCAGCCCTGGTCAGCGCCCAGGGCCGCGTGGAGCAGGGCCCTTTCTCGCTCGGGGCATGGCGCGGCCACCCGGAAAACGAGCCGCGACTATGGGGCGCGGCCGGCGGCCCCGGCGCCTTGGAGTTTTCCCCGAGCAGAGTGGATGGAGGCGCCGTGGCCGGGCGTCCGCCTCCGCCGTGGCGGGCGGCCGGGGCGCCCGTGGAGGGGGCTGGCCTCTGTGGGGGAACGGAGTGATCTCTCACTCCACGGCTGGGACGAAGCCGCGAAAGGTGCCGTTGTCGCCGGGACGGTCGGGGGGACTCGTGGCGCGGGACTCAGGGTTCCCCATGCGGAGGCCCCCAGGCTCAGGCCCCTGTCAACGGAAGGCTGAGCAAGCAGGCCCGGGCCCGGGCCCGGCTTTCGGGGCTGGCCCGGCCCCAGCGGCCGGCGCCAGGGAGGGGACCCCCGGAGGCTGAGGAGCGGGAGGCGTCGGCCTCCCCGGGGCCCGCCTCCCGGAGCTCCTCCTGGCGGTGCCGGAACGCGACGACACGCGATCCCGGACAGGGCCCCGGGGGGGCGGCCCTGCGGCCCTCTGGTGCCCGAAGTGTGTTCGCCGGGCGTTTTCCGGCCAATTATCACGAGCGTTCTGCCCAAATCGGGATCGATTTGGGCAGAACGCTCGTGAGAATTGT